>NC_091978.1:131868389-132494231 GCF_044704955.1 Pristiophorus japonicus | reverse complement strand
AAGACACGTACAAATTTTAACTGTCCTATATAAGGTGGACATTTTAACCAATGTGTGCTGATTTGCTAAATATTTGATGGAAGGAAGTAAAATTACTCTCGATGGAATTTTAAATGCAAATTGTTTCACTATAATAACTGTTTAGCACTTCTTGCTACACAAATTACAATGCAATCCACATCAGCATATAGGTCCATGGCTTTGTGCAGTCACTACACAGTTATGTTATCAATACATTAAGGGAAAACTAATAAACTTAAACCAATGTGCTTTAATGCTTTGCAATATTCTTGTGCAATACATATAACCTCAAATTGCACTCTCCACTAATACCACCACTTCTTCAGAGTACTGTCTAATTCAAAATTCTCTCTAAATACAGATTTGGAACATCATGATCTGTAATTGTACCACAGGATGTTTTTCCAAGGTTCAAGCAAAATTCTCTTCAGGAGTATAAACATTATAACCTAATTAGCAGTCACACCGCCTCAAGGTACCATCTCCACACCGTATACATACTAATTCAAGTTGAGTAGTGACTTTAATCCTTAACTCATTAGATTATCCAAGTTTTATACAGATGGTATTTATGATGTATCCTCTATGCACATGATGAACAATCATGTTACATGATTTACATCATGCACTGGGCTGATAAAATCAACAAATTATGATTAGTGAAAATAAAAACAAAGACAACTTTATATATAGTGTCTTACACGTCTCAGAAATATTTGAAAGACTTCCTCTACAATGAATTGCTTCGAAATTAGCTTGGATGATGTGGAATCTGTATGGGTAGAGCTGCGGAATATCAAAAGGGCAGAAAACGATAGTGGGAGTTGTGTACAGACCACCAAACAGTAGGAGAGGGGGTTGGGGACAGCATCAAACAAGAAATTAGGGATACATGCAAGAAAGGTACAGCAGTTATCATGGGCGACTTTAATCTACATATAGATTGGGCTAACCAAACTGGTAGCAATACGGTGGAGGAGGATTTCCTGGAGTGTATTAGGGATGGTTTTCAAGATCAATATGTCGAGGAACCAACTAGAGGGCTGGCCATCCTAGACTGGGTGATGTAGAATGAGAAAGGACTAATTAGCAATCTTGTTGTGCGAGGCCCCTTGGGGAAGAGTAACCATAATATGGTAGAATTCATTATTCAGATGGAGAGTGACACAGTTAATTCAGAGCATAGGCTCCTGAACTTAAGGAATTGTAACTGCGATGGTATGAGACGTGAATTGGCTAGAATAGACTGGCGAATGATACTTAAAGGGTTGATAGTGGATAGGCAATGGCAAACATTGAAAGATCACATGGATGAACTTCAACAATTGTACATCCCTGTCTGGAGTATAATCAAAACGGGGAAGGTGGCTCAACCATGGCGAACAAGGGAAATTAGGGACAGTGTTAAATCCAAGGAAGAGGCATAGAAATTGGCCAGAAAAAGCAGCAAACCTGAGGACTGAGAGAAAGCTAGAATTCAGCAGAGGAGGACAAAGGATTTAATTAGGAGGGGGAAACTTGCTGGGAACATCAAAACTGACTGCAAAACCTTCTATAAATATGTGAAGAGAAAAAGATTAGTGAAGACAAACGTAGGTCCCTTGCAGTCAGAATAAGGTGAATTTATAATGGGGAACAAAGAAGTGGCAGACCAGTTGAACAAATAGTTTGGTTCTGTCTTCACGAAGGAAGACACATATAACCTTCCGGAAATACTAGGGGGCCGAAGGTCTAGCGTGAAGGAGGAACTGAAGGAAATCCTCATTAGTCAGGAAATTGTGTTAGGGAAACTGATGGGATTAAAGGCCGATAAATCCCATGGGTCTGATAGCTTGTATCCCAGAATACCTAAGGAAGTGGCCCTAGATATAGTGGATGCATTGGTGATCATTTTCCAACAGTCTATCGACTCTGAATCAGTTCCGATGGACTGGAGGGTAGCTAATGTAGCACCACTTTTTAAAAAGGAGGGAGAGAAAACGGGTAATTAAAGACCTGTTAGCCTGATATCAGTAGTGGGGAAAATGTTGGAATCAATTATTAAAAGATGAAATACCAGCGCATTTGGAAAGCATGACAGGATCAGTCCAAGTCAGCATGGATTTATGAAAGGGAAATCATGCTCGACAAATCTTCTAGAATTTTTTGAGGCTGTAACTAGTGGAGTGTACAAGGGAGAACCAATGGATGTGGCATATTTGGACTTTCAAAAGGCTTTTGACAAGGTCCCACACAAGAGATTAAAAATTAAAGCACTTGGTAATGGAGGTAATGTATTGACATGGATAGAGAACTGGTTGGCAGACACGAAGCAGAGAGTAGGGATAAACGGGTCCTTTTCAGAATGGCAGGCAGTGACTAGTGGGGTGCCGCAAGGCTCAGTGCTGGGACCCCAGCACTTTTACAATATACATTAATGATTTAGATGAAGGAATTGAGTGTAGTATCTCCAATTTTGTCGATGACACTAAACTGGGTGGCGGTGTAAGCTGTGAGGAGGATGCTAAAAGGCTGCAGGGTGACTTGGACAGGTTTGGTGAGTATACTGCATCTGCCATGCATTCGCCCAATGTGGATAAACGTGAGGTTATCCACCTTGGTGGCAAAAACATGAAGGCAGAATATTATCTGAATGGCAGCAGATTAGGAAAAGGGGAGGTGCAACGAGATCTGGATGTCTTGGTCATTGAAAGTTGGCATGCAGGTACAGCAGGCGGCAAATGGCATGTTTGCCTTCATAGCTAGGGGATGTGAGTATAGGAGCAGGGAGGTCTTACTGCAATTGTACAGGGCCTTGGTGAGGCCTCACCTAGAATAGCGTGTCCAGTTTTGGTCTCCTAATCTGAGGAAGGATGTTCTTGCTATTGAGGGCGTGCAGCAAAGGTTCACCAGACTGATTCCCGGGATGGCAGAACTGACATATGAGGAGACACTGGATCAAATGGGACTGTATTCACTGGAGTTTAGAAGGATGAGAGCGGATCTCATTAGAAACATAAAATTCTGACGAGACTGGACAGATTAAATGCAGGAAGAATGCTCCCGATGTTGGGAAAGTCCAGAACCAGGGGTCACAGTCCAAGGATAAGGGGAAAGCCATTTAGGAGCAAGA
Organism: Pristiophorus japonicus; assembly: GCF_044704955.1. Classification (NCBI taxonomy): domain Eukaryota; kingdom Metazoa; phylum Chordata; class Chondrichthyes; family Pristiophoridae; genus Pristiophorus; species Pristiophorus japonicus. The sequence continues at coordinate 132,491,098 of NC_091978.1, read as the reverse complement.
TGAAGAGAAACTTCTTCACTAGAGTTGTTAACCTGTGGAATTCCCTACCGCAGAGAGTTGTTGATGCCAGTTCGTTCGATATATTCAAGAGGGAGTTAGATATGGCCCTGAAGGCTAAAGGGATCAAGGGGTATAGAGAGTACCCCATCGAAATAAAGTAAATGAGTTGACGGCACAAATCATTACAAATGGGTATGATTTGGTGGCTGTTGTAGGAGGTAGGCACCTTTAGAATATACCAGAATACTAGGCATTAGGCACCTGCTAGATATATCAAAACTCACATAAGCTTAAAATGGACACACACATAAAATGGCTGCCCAGGCATGATGGGAAATCAGGTAGTCAAGCTGTGATCTGTTGAACGTTCAATGACCAAGCAATAACCCTGTGAGGCCCACTGTAGGAATGCCTGGGATGCGGGAAGACAGAGATAAGAAGGAAACCATCTCCTGTGAACAAGGTCATAAACCAATTAATTCCCCAGGAAGAAAGATAAGAGGGAAACCATCTCCTGTAAACAAGGTTATAAACCAATTATTTCTCCCAGATGAAAGAACTAGGGAGAGAACCTATAAAGTCATCGATCAGCCCAAGCTGACAATAACCGAACATATGGTTCCCTGGATACTAGGGGAATTCTATTGGGTTAAAAGAACCTATATGTAATCTATAATCGTTGTGATTGGCTTGTGTCCAGCCGTGATGGGCTGTGTAGCTGTAGTAAACTGTTTTGTAACTGTTGTGAAACATATAAAAGTGCATGTAACCCTTTGTTCTGTGGAGAGAAACCTGGATACGGTCCTGAGTGTTTCCTCCCCGCTGAGCGTAATAAAAGCTGCATCAGCATTGGAACCGACTCTGAGTGTTGAGTGATTCTTCTGAGAAAACACTAACGCTAACAGTGGCCATTACAGAAACATGGTTGCAGGGTGGCCAAGACTGCTAATTAAACATACAAGGGTATCTGACGATTCGGAAAGATAGACAAGTAGGGAAAGGAGGTGGGGTAGCTCTGTTAATAAAGGATGATATCAGGGCAGTTGAGAGAGACGATATTGGCTCTAATGAACAAAATGTTGAATCATTGTGGGTGGAGCTTAGAGATAGTAAGGGGAAAAAGTCACTGGTGGGCGTAGTTTATAGGCCCCCAAATAATAACTTCACGGTGGGGCGGGCAATAATCAAGGGAATAATGGAGGCATGTGAAAAAGGAACGGCAGTAGTCATGGGGGATTGTAACCTACATATCGATTGGTCAACTCAAATCGCACGGGGTAGCCTGGAGGAGGAATTCATAGAATGCATACGGGATTGTTTCTTAGAACAGTATGTTACAGAACCTACAAGGGAGCAAGCTATCTTAGATCTGGTCCTGTGTAATGAGACAGGAAAAATAAACGATCTCCTAGTAAAAGATCCTCTCGGAATGAGTGATCACACTATGGTTGAATTTGTAATACAGATTGAGGGTGAGGAAGTTGTGTCAGAAACGAGCGTACTATGCTTAAACAAAGGGGACTACAGTGGGATGAGAGCAGAGTTGGCTAAAATAGACTGGAAACACAGACTAAACGGTGGCACAATTGAGGAACAGTGGAGGACTTTTAAGGAGCTCTTTCATCGTGCACAACAAAACTATATTCCAGTGAAAAAGAAGGGTGGTAAGAGAAGGGATAACCAGCCATGGATAACCAAGGAAATAAAGGAGAGTATCAAATCAAAGACCAATGCGTATAAGGTGGCCAAGGTTAGTGGGAAACTAGAAGATTGGGAAAATTTTAAACAACAGCAAAGAATGACAAAAAAAGTAATAAAGAAAGGAAAGATAGATTACGAAGGTAAACTTGCGCAAAACATAAAAACAGATAGTAAAAGCTTTTACAGATATATAAAACGGAAAAGAGTGACTAAAGTAAATGTCGGTCCCTTAGAAGATGAGAAGGGGGATTTAATAATGGGAAATGTGGAAATGGCTGAGACTTTAAACAATTATTTTGCTTCCGCCTTCACAGTTGAAGACACAAAAACCATGCTGAAAATTGCTGGTCATAGGAATGTGGGAAGGGAGGACCTTGAGACAATCACTATCACTAGGGGGGTAGTGCTGGACAGGCTAATGGGACTCAAGGTAGACAAGTCCCCTGGTCCTGATGAAATGCATCCCAGGGTATTAAAAGAGATGGCGGAAGTTATAGCAGATGCATTCGTTATAATCTACCAAAATGCTCTGGACTCTGGGGAGGTACCAGCAGATTGGAAAGCAGCTAATGTAACACCTCTGTTTAAAAAAAGGGGGCAGACAAAAGGCAGGTAACTATAGGCCGGTTAGTTTAACATCTGTAGTGGGGAAAATGCTTGAAACGATCATTAAGGAAGAAATAGCAGGATATCTAGATAGGAATAGTGCAATCAAGCAGACGCAACATGGATTCATGAAGGGGAAATCATGTTTAACTAATTTACTGGAATTCTTTGAGGATATAACGAGCATGGTGGATAGAGGTGTACCGATGGATGTGGTGCATTTAGATTTCCAAAAGGCATTCGATAAGGTGCCACACAAAAGGTTACTGCAGAAGATAGAGGTACGCGGAGTCAGAGGAAATGTATTAGCATGGATCGAGAATTGGCTGGCGAACAGAAAGCAGAGAGTCGGGATAAATGGGTCCTTTTCGGGTTGGAAATCGGTGGTTAGTGGTGTGCCACAGGAATCGGTGCTGGGACCACAACTGTTTACAATATACAAAGATGACCTGGAAGAGGGGACAGAGTGTAGTGTAACAAAATTTGCAGATGACACAAAGATTAGTGGGAAAGCGGGTTATGTAGAGGACACAGAGAGGCTGCAAAGAGATTTAGATAAGCAGATGGGCTAAGGTTTGGCAGATGGAATACAATGTCGGAAAGTGTGAGGTCATCCACCTTGGGAAAAAAAAAACAGTAAAAGGGAATATTATTTGAATGGGGAGAAATTACAACATGCTGCGGTGCAGAGGGACCTGGGGGTCCTTGTGCATGAAACTCTTTTAGAGTCTACCTGTAAAACATAAAACATTAAACCGTGCCACCCGCCCTGGATGACACAGCAGACATTTACAAGGCCCTTTTTTTCCTTTTTTGTGGTTTTTTTTTTGTGTTTTTCTTTTTTTTTGGTTTTCGTTGTGCATGAAACTCTTAGAGTTTATCTGTAAAAAAAAAACATTAAACCGTGCCACCCGAACTGGGTGACACACCAGACATTTACAAGGCCCTTTTTTTCCTTTTTTTTTGTGTTTTTCTTTTTTTTGGTTTTTTTTTGGGCACTAAAATCACAATTTTTCCCCAGTGCCCCCTATAAAGGGAAGGGGGACACTAAAAGCACCGGCAATTAAAACAAATTAAACTTTAAAACGTAAAATCAAATTAAAATTTGGTTGCCGGGCGTGATGATGCACTCCAGTCCCTCCGGTGCCCACCTCTCGCGGAAGGCCGTGAGCGTACCGGTGGACACCGCGTGCTCCATCTCCAAGGCAGTCAGGTTGAACGACCCCCTCGACCGCCCGCTGCCTGGACCGGCTGATGGCACCCTTGGCCGTGCCCAGGAGTAGTCCTACGAGGAGGCCTTCGGACCTACCCGCTCCCCTCCGCACAGGGTGCCCAAAGATCAGGAGAGTGGGACTGAAGTGCAGCCAGAATTTCAGGAGCAGCCCCTACAAATAATAAAACTCGTTGTGCATGAATCCCAAAAAAGTTAGTTTGCAGGTGCAGCAGGTAATCAGGAAGGCGAATGGAATGTTGGCCTTCATTGCGAGAGGGATGGAGTACAAAAGCAGGGAGGTCCTGCTGCAACTGTATAGGGTATTGGTAAGGCCACACCTGGAGTACTGCGTGCAGTTTTGGTCACCTTACTTAAGGAAGGATATACTGGCTTTGGAGGGGTTACTGAGACGATTCACTAGGCCGATTCCGGAGATGAGGGGGTTACCTTATGATGATAGATTGAGTAGACTGGGTCTTTACTCGTTGGAGTTCAGAAGGATGAGGGGTGATCTTATAGAAACATTTTAAATAATGAAAGGGATAGACAAAATAGAGGCAGAGAGGTTGTTTCCACTGGTAGGGGAGAACAGCCTCAAAATACAAGGGAGCCAATTTTAAAAAATCGAGTTGAGAAGGAATTTCTTCTCCCAGAGGGTTGTGAATCTGTGGAATTCTCTGCCCAAGGAATCAGTTGAGGCTAGCTCACTGAATGCATTCAAGTCACAGATAGATAGATTTTTAACCAATAAGGGAATTAAGGGTTACGGGGAGCAGGCAGGTGAGTGGAGCTGAGTCCATGGCCAGATCATCCATGATCTTATTGAATGGCGGAGCAGGCTCGAGGGGCTAGATGACCTACTCCTGTTCCTAATTCTTATGAGAGCAGGAAAGGGGTATTGAGGTGAATGATCAGCCATGATCTTATTGAATGGTAGTGCAGGCTCGAAGGGCCGAATGGCCTACTCCTGCACCTATTTTCTATGTTTCTATGAAATGCAGTAACTGTTGCCTAGGCCAATTATGCCAATGATTTGGTTTATTTTATCTTTGGTGGCATTGGTTGAGGATGAACTGTGGACCAGGATATCACAGAAACTCTTTTTATAAATGAATAGTAATGAGATTTTTAACCTCCACCTGAGCCAGCAAAACAGGGCCTTGGTTTGATTTCCCAAGCAAAGAATTGCAAGCCAGTCTGACAATGCAGTATTTTTCAATACTGCACTGGAGTATCAACCTTGAGGATTTGTCGCGATACCATTTACAGGAAGTTGTCAAGTATTACACTACACACTAACTGTTTTATACTTAAATGTATAACTCAATGCATAAACTAAACCTCTTCATTTTGGACCTCCCAGCACTCAGTTACCCCCAAATCTCCAGTATAGTACAAGTAGGACCGCAGAAGGCATGATCTTTTTAAAAAAATACAAAATGTCAATTAATTCAAATACATAGCTTTTTTAAATAAAAAAAAAGAGTAATACCATATAATAAACAGTCAATGCTGTAAATAAACAATATGTTCATCAGCATCTGAAAAGGAAAAATGTTTGTACAACTGTTAGCTTTTATCTTTATCGATGCTGGTAGACCGGTTGTGTTTTCAGATTGTGTTTTTATTTCAAAAAAAACCCTGTAAATTCTGGATATTTCAATCTGAAGAGCAATATATTTTCCCTTCCATCCCCACATATTAATAACTCATACAAGCCTATAGTTCCTCAGTTGTCAGAATACCCATGACCATGGCTTTCAAACTTTTCTGCTCAGGGAACTCCCTTCCAAATATTGAAAAACACTCAAGAACCCCTTGCAAGTATTGGCAAACTTGCAGGGATCTGTCCTAAACTCCAGAAGTGCCAACTTCGCATGACAAACAGTGCTCCAACTGCAAAAGCAAAGTTTTAGTCTACAGCAACAAAAACACTAGCAAAAGTCAACAAATACAGAAAAAGACAAATTCTTGACAGTGTGCTCAGAGCATGGTACGGTCAACCCAAACATGGACAGAAATCTGAAATTTATACTCCACTTCAAAAATGTTGCCCCACAGTATCTTCCTCAAATGGGCATTCTTTACAGTAAATGTTGGCAGACTGCTTAACCATGAATGGCATCACAACCAAGTCTTATCCTGTTCTATTTCAACCTCCACACAGAAGCAAGAACTCTTCATTCTCTACTTTAGGGGCATGGGCACCAATTGTAGCTTTCTCTATATTTGTCCTATGTAACTTTAGTGTATATCTTATAGGAACCTTAATGCTCACAGATGACACAGTAAAACTATTTACCTTGTGTGGAACTGAATAGAACAGATAGTCCCAGATTTAACTAAAAAGTTAGTAAGCAAAGTTGTCTGTACCACTCTGAATCTCACTGAAGTGATAAAATTACTTTAACTATTTGACTTACACTGTTAGCATGGAGTTAGCCCTCATGTCCGTGTTCTATGGTAGCTTGGAAAGCACAACCAGATTAGGATTACAATATCTTAATTGTGAAAATCAAATTTATAGTTTGTGCTTTCTTATGCTCATCAATGGTAGTGTTGTCAGTCCTGGAAAATTGAACATTGTTATACTTTGTGCACCCAAAGTAGAGTTTAACTATAGTAAAAATTAGGAGGAAGAAGGAATCTCCCTCAACGTTAAAGACATTCCAACGAGTCACCGTTGAGCAAGATCATCAATGGATTAACTTTTTGAACTGGAATTTCCCCATCTACTGGGAGCTGGGTTTATAATGTTCCCAGGAGCATGGGCTGAATTGAAACGCAGTTTTCAGAGGTCAAAGGACACTGTAGCATCCAATTGTCCGATTAAAGTGCGTGATTCAAAGCAGCACTTACAAGAGCTCCGCATAGAATCAGAAGTTATGGGAAAAGCACAGCGTAAACATTTAACAGGTAAATTCACTGACCCTCCATTCCCGGAGTAGAGCCACAGTCAAAACAAAAGAAAGGGTGTGCCGGTCGGACTTTGGCGTTTCAGGCTTCTCTCCGACCAGAGTGCAGCTCGCCGAGTGGAGCGCTGCCTTTACCCGCCAATATCTGGTCACTCTTGGTCCTCCTCTCCCCGTAACTGCCCTGAATGAGGCTGATCGCAAACCCATTCAAACCCACGGAGAGCGGCTGACTATCGGAGTGAGAGAAATCACAGCAAGGGTTAACCCACAAGAGACCCGCCAGCCCAGCCCGCCCGGGCCCTCCGCTCCCAGCCCCGCTCTCTGCCTCTCTCGGTCAGCCGCCCACGGACCTTGTCACGGCCTCTCCCTGAACCCGTGGTGTTGGCGAGGCAGGCCGCGCTGCCCTGCCCGACCCCCGCGGCCCGGCCGGCGCCGCTCCTCACCTTTCAGCGCCAGCAGGTGCTCCTGTTTCGGCGGATTCACGTCCATCCTCGCCGCTCAACTGTCGCGTGTAACCCGCATGCGCCAACTGCCCTACGGACCCCGATATAAAGCAAAATAAAAACACAGTGCGAGCGATTTCGAAACGCAAGTTGCTCTCGGCTCCAAACCCTGTGGGCCTGGCGCTTATCATGAGAGGGAAAATAATGGACCACAACTCTCCGACCGAGTTTTATTTTAATATATGCTTTTAAAAAGTTATGTTTTATCGGGGACTTTTTTCCAATAAATTGCTTCAGTTTTATTGCATTTTTACATGTACTATGGAAAGTAAAAAAAAAAAATCACGCCTTTCATGGACTGACTTGTCCATAATGTCCGTTGTGCCCCGTAGGGAATGAAATCCTCATTGTGATTCCAGGAGGAGCTCCTCGGCCACAGGGAGAAGTCGATTGAGGAGAACTCTAACGACAACTTTCCCAGTGGCTGATAGGGAAATTCCCCTGTAGTTGCCGCAGTCGAACGTCCCCCTTTTTAAAGATGGTCACGATCACTGCATCTCCGAGATCTCTCGGCATGCTCTCCTCCCTCCAGGTGAGGGAGATGAGGTCATGTATCCATGTCAACAGCACCTCTCTGCCATACTTTAGCGCCTCAGCAGGAATTCCATCGGCACCCGTAGCCTCGTTATTCTTGAGCTATTTTATGGCTTTGCCTACCTTGTGCAACGTTGGGATTTCACTGAGGTGACGGGTCGCATGCTGCGGGATGGAGTCAAGAACACTCGAGTCAAAGGCAGAGTCTCGATTGAGGAGATCTTCAAAGTGCTCTTTCCAGCGGGCCCTGACAGCCTCGGTGTTCTTTATGAGTGTTTCCCCGTTCTTGGCCAGGAGTGGAGTGGGGCCTTGGGAGTTTGGACCGTAGGTGGCTTTGACTGCAATGAAGAATCCTTGCATATCGTGGCTGTCGGCCACTTGTTGTAGCTCCTGTGCTTTCTCCATCCACCACCTGTTCTTTAGGTCCCGGGTTTTTTGTTGGACTTCAGCCTTGAGCCGTCTAACGTTGCTTTGCAGCTCCCGAGTTGCGTTGTTGCTTGAGGCTCAGAAATGCTCTGCGCTTACGATCTATTAGTTCTTGGATCTCCTGATCATTTTCATCAAACCAGTCCTGGTGTTTTCTGGTTGAGTAACCAAGTGTCTCTTCACAGGCACTGGTTATGGAGACCTGGAGGGCAGACCAAGCGCTGTGGGCATTCAGCATCTCAGGGTCATCAAGAGCCAGATTAGCTGTGAGGCGCTGGCTGTATAGGGCTCTCTGAGCTGGGTCTTTAAGTGCCCCGGCATTGACTTTTTTTGCGGCACTGCTTCTGCTGTCCTCTCTGCTTTGGGGGTATGTTAATGTCGATGGATCGGATTAGGCGGTGGTCCGTCCAGCAGTCGTCAGCTCCTGTCATGGCGCAGGTGATGCGCACATCCTTGCGATCCCTGGCTCGGAGGATGACGTAGTTGAGCAGGTGCCAGTGTTGGGAGCGAAGGTGTTGCCATGATGCCTTGTATTTGTCCCTCTGGCGGAACAGGGTGTTGGTGATGAGGAGTTCGTGTTCTAGACATTTTGTCAGGAATAGGGTATTGCTGGAGTTGGCTTTCCCTACCCCCTCTCTGCCAATCACGCCTCACCATAGGGCTGTGTCTTTGCCGACCCTGGCATTAAAGTCACCGAGGAGGACCGCGTAATGACACGGGACAGGGATGTCTCGAGGTTGGAATAAAAACCCTCTTTAGCCTCATCTGTTGCATCGAGTGTTGGCTGTGGCGCATTGGTTCCGGAATAAAGTAAGGCGAAGAGTCATGAGGCGTTAACCCCACAGGGGGAGTCTTTGTAGAGCGACAGCTGCAGGAAAAATGCAGGGAGCAGCGCCAGCCCTTATACATGGCCTTTTTCGATCTTACAAAGGCCTTTGACACTATCAACCGTGAAGGCTTATGGAGTGTCCTACTCTGTTTTGGATGCCCCCAAAAGTTTGTCAACATCCTTCGCCTGCTTCACGACGGCATACAGGCCGTGATCCTTACCAGTGGTTCTATTACAGACCCAATCCACGTCCAGACTGGGGGTCAAACAGGGCTGCGGCATCGCTCCAACCCTCTTCTCAATCTTCCTCGCTGCCATGCTCCACCTCACAGTCAACAAGCTCCCCGCTGGAGTGAAACTAAACTACAGAACTAGTGGGAAGCTGTTTAACCCACGCTGCCCCCAGGCCAGATCCAAGATCACCCCAACCTCTATCGTTCAGATGCAGTACGCCAGCATCTGTGCACATTCTGAGGCTGAACTCCAGGATATAGTCGATGTATTCACCGAGGCATATGAAAGCATGGGCCTTACGCTTACCATCCGTAAGACAAAGGTCCTTCACCAGCCTGTCCTCACCGCACAACACTGCCCCCCAGTCATCAAGGTTCATGGCGCGGCCCTCGACAACATGGACCATTTCCCAATCTCGGGAGCCTTTTATCAACAAAGGCAGACATTGATGTGGAGATTCAACATTGCCTCCAGTGCAGCCTTTGGCCGCTTGAGGAAAAGAGTGTTCGAAGACCAGGCCCTCAAATCTACCACTAAGCTCATGGTCTACAGGGCTGTAGTAATACTCACCCTCCTGTATGGATCAGAGACATGGACGATGTACAGAAGACACCAAGTCACTGGAGATATATCACCAACGATGTCTTCGCAAGATCCTGCAAATCCCCTGGGAGGACAGGCGTACCAACATCAGTGTCCTCGCCCAGGCTAACATCCCCAGTATTGAAGCACTGACCACACTCAATCAGCTTCGCTGGGCAGGCCACATAGTTCACATGCCAGACACGAGGCTTCCTAAGCAATTGCTCTATGCGGAGCTCCTTCACGGCAAACGAGCCAAAGGTGGGCAGTGGAAACGGTACAAGGACACCCTCAAAGCCTGCCTGGTAATGTGCGACATCACCACTGACACCTGGGAGTCCCTGGCCGAAGACCGCCCTAGGTGGAGAAAATGCATCTGGGAGGGCGTGAGCTCTTCGAATCTCAACGCCGCGAGCGTGAAGAGGTCAGGCGCAGGCAGCGAAAGGAGCGTGCGGCAAATCAGACCCACCCCACCTTCCCCCGACGAATGCCTGTCCCACCTGTGACAGGATCTGTGTCTCTCGCATTGGACTGTTCAGCCACCAAAGGACTCACTTTAGGAGTGGAAGCAAGTCATCTTCGATTCCGAGGGACTGCCTATGATGATGATGACAACGGTTTTGAAAGGAAAAACTTTGGTTATTTTCAGCGAGATCATCGTAGTAACAGCATATAAATGAAATTCACAAACATCAGCTCGTCTTGTCATCTACTGAAAGCACATTAGTCAAATTATTCATATACTATATTATATTACAATAAATTATATTTTTCTTACGTGACAACTTGTATTTATATAGTGCCTTTAACGTAGAGGATCTCTCCAATGTGCTTCACAGAGCTGAAAGGAGAAATGGACTGAGCCAATCAAAGAAAGATTAGGAGGAGCGAATAAAAGCTTGGCCAAAGAATTGTGTTTTAAAGAGGGTCTTAAAGAAGGAGAGAGGCGGAGAGGTTTCGAGAAAGGATTACAGAGTAAAGGGCCGAGGCACGAAAGGCATGACCCCCTCACCCAGTGTGTGTGGTTGTTTGGGTGCGGAGGGCATCATCGTTCTGGCTGCCTACCTGTATTTCACAGTCATATCTGCCCAGGTGGTCCTGGAGAGGGAGCATGCAGTGTCCACTGTATGAGCACTGCAGGGTATAGAGTGTCTTGTAGTCATCAATAATAAAATCTTGATTTTATTAGTTGGGAAGGTATCCTTTTATTTTGGTGGTATTGATGCTTATTTTTACATCTTTTCAGTTTGATCGGACCACCCCATATTAGTGGTGCCCTAAAAGGACCACTTGTGATGATTTTTGCTTGGGCAACCCAGTGTCACCCTTTTTGGTCCAGCAAAAAAAAAGGCCCAGTGTGTGGGCAAACATGGGGGAAGAGAATGCATAAGAGATGAATGTTAAAGGAACAGACAATTCAGGCTGGGGGCTAGGGGGTTTGTACGACTGGCCATTACAGGGATAGGGATGGATGTAGCCATGAAGGAATTTACAAACACAAATGAGAATTTTAAATTTGAGGGATTACATAGAAACATAGAAAATAGGTGCAGGAGTGGGCCATTTGGCCCTTCGAGCCTGCACCACCATTCGATAAGATCATGGCTGATCATTCCCTCAGTACCCCTTTCCTGCTTTCTCTCCATATCGGGAGACCGAGAATCAATGTAGCTCAATGGTTACTTGGCTGATGGGTGAGGTAGTATTGCTGGTTTTTGGAGGAGCTGAAGTTTACAGAGAGTGGAGGATGGGAGGCTGGCTCGTGAAGCACTGAAGTCATTAAATCTGAGGATGACACGGACATGAATGAGCATTTCACCAGAAGATGGGCTGAAATAGGAATGAAGGTGGGTAATGTTATTATGGTGGTAGCAGGCAGCTTTTGTGATGAAGAGGATCTGGGGTCAGAAGCTCAGTTCGGGGTCAAACAGGCCACTGAGGTTGCAAGCATCCTAATTCTGCTTCAAACAATGCCCGGGGAGGGGTACATTGCCAGTGCAGATGGTATGGAGTTTATGGCAGTCACTGAAGATGATGGCTTTGCTCATTCCATGTTAAGCTGGGGGAAATTAAAGCTCATCCAAGATGGGATACTGACAAACAATCTGACAAAACAAAGACAGTGGGGTGGGTTGAGAGAGGTAGTGCTGGGTGTCATCAGCGTACATGTGGAAGCAGATCTCATGTCTACAGATATTACAAAAGGGCAACAGGCAGACGAGGAAAAGGGAGGGTTATGGATAGAACGTTTAGGGATTTCCGAGGGGTGGGGATGGAAAAAGAAGCTATTGGTGGAGATTCTCTGTCTACAATCGGATAAGTAAAAGTGAAACCAAGTGAGGGATGTCCCACTGAGCTGGACGATGGAGGAGAGACATTGGAGGAGGATGGTGTAATCAACCATGTCAAAGACTGCAGAGAGGCCAAGGAGGATCAGAGATAAAGCAGTAAAAATACTGAATGAATACTATTTATATTGTTGGATTTTCAAAATGGTGAATACTTAAGAACATGTGACTGAAATGGTTGTCAAAATTCAACAACTTTTGCAAGATTTTCTTTATTTCTTTTCCCAATTTGGCTCCCTTTTTCTTCTCTCCCTCTTGGAGGTGTTAACAGCTGCTGGGCTCCAAGTCTACAAGTGCTGGCACCCTTCCAGTAACTTATTCAAATATTCATTCTTCATGTGTGAATCATGATAATGTTATCAAGCTGTTTGACATGGATAACATCACAGCTGAGTCAAATCCTGATCTCATCCGACATCTGCATACATGTACTATTCAACAAGAATTACTCAACATTGTTGAAGAGCAATCTTTTCTGCTCCCACACTCAAGGAGACTGAAGCATTTGTAAATGCTATCCTATTTAACTCAGCACATATCAGGATCAAAATAGAGGCCTTATGGTCTATATGGCTATGTACTATGCTAGATTCGTACACACTATACCATCAGCGAAGCCAGATGTGAGATTTTTAGCTTCATACCTGAGGTTCTGCTTCCCTGCAAAAACATAAATATGATTACATTCAGAAAATTGCATCCATCACACAGGTCACAGGGATGACCTATCTGTGCTTCAATTCAAATTCACTGTCCTATTACGACTGATGCAGCCACTCTGAATAAGATATTTTTCACTTATTGCCAGAGCTACTGACTTATATTTCCTGATAACTCATCATCAAAGGCAGTCCCTCGAAATCGAGGAAGACTTGCTTCCACTCTAAAAGTGAGTTCTCAAGTGACGTACAGTCCAATACGGGAATTACAGTCTCTGTCACAGGTGGGACAGATGGTCATTGAAGGAAAGGTTGGGTGGGGTGTCTGGTTTGCCGCACTCCCCTTCCGCTATCTGCGCTTGGTTTCTGCATGCTCTCGGTGGCAAGTCTCGTGGTAACTACAGGAACAAGTGCTCACAGCACCAATTTTCACATTGCAGGGCTGGGGGAAAAAACACAGAAATGAAAATCACAGTTATTCTTTTGATACCGGTGCTGTGGAATCCACTCACGGTAGAAATTGAGTAGTTTCTACAGTATCGGCGATGACAGAACTATCTTTGTATCAGGTGTAGGAAAACAGAATGGCCAATGCAGATTCAATCCTCTACTCCACTGAGTTATGGATTTCAGTCAGGCTGCTTTAGAAAGATACCAAGTTAGGGCAAGATTTAACCCTGTAGGAAAAAGCAAGATCAGATGGGAAGTGTAAAGTCCTTACTCTACAGCATGAAACCACATGAGGCACATTCCAGGGACATGGCCACTCTGTGACCTTAACTCTTTATTACAGGACTCCAGAGATGATGACCCTGCGTGGGACCTCCCTTTATATACCTGTGTGATCAGGAATGGAGTGTCTCCCACAAGTTTGCCCCCTGTGGTCAAGGTGTGCATCTAAGTTAAGTATATACAGTAATACAGTGGTGTTACATTGTAGTTACAAACATGACATCACCTTCCCCCCCCACCCCGACCCCTAAAGTCTTACTGGGATCATAGGTTTCGTCTTTCAGGTGGTCTGCGTTCCCTCGTGGAGCGCCGCAGTTGGGGCTCTGGTTGTTGGACACTGACGTGAGTGTCTGTCACCTGTGGTGATTCCAGCCTGTCCGGGCTGACCTCAGGGACTGTGCATTCTTCTGATTGCTCTTGTCGCTGGCGGTAGTGTGAGCTCCATCTCATAGTCTTCTTCAGGTTCCTCTGTGTCCATGCTGAACCTTTTTTTTACTTGGTCCAGATGCTTACGGCATATCTGGCCATTGTTGAGTTTTACCACGATGACCCTATTCCCCTCTTTGTCAATTACAGCACTCTCAAGCCATTTGGGCCCTATAGCGTGATTGAGGACGAATACAGGATGATTTATTTCTATACATCTCCCCCTTGAATTTCGGTCGTGGTACTCGTTTTGTGACTTGAGCTTGCCCTCAACTATGTCGGTCAGGACTGGGTGGATGAGGGACAACTGAGTTTTGAGTGTCCGTTTCATGAGTAGCTCTGCGGGTGGGATCCCCGTGAGCGAGTGCGGGCGGGATCTATAGGCCAGCAGGAGGCGCGATAGGTGGCATTGTAGGGAGAGTCCTTGAATCCTGAGCATACCTTGCTTGATGATTTGGACTGCCCGTTCCGCCTGGCCATTGGAGGCCGGCTTGAACGGCGCAGTCCTGACGTGGTTGATGCCATTTCCCGACATAAACTCCCGGAATTCATAGCTCCTGAAACATGGGCCATTATCACTAACCAGGATGTCCGGCAAGCCATGGGTTGCAAAGATCGCACGTAGGTGTTCCACGGTGGTGGATGACGTGCATGAATTCAGGATGATGCACTCGATCTGTTTCGAGTACGCATCTACTACAATGAGGAACATCTTCCCCATGAACGGGCCCGCGTAGTCAACGTGAATGCGTGACCATGGCTTGGTGGGCCAGGGCCACGGGCTGAGCAGGGCCTCCCTGGGGACATTATCCAGCTGGGCATAGGCCGTGCACCTGTGAACACAGTGTTCCAGGTCTGAATCAATTCCAGGCCACCAAACGTGTGACCGGGCAATGGCCTTCATCATCAGAATACCTGGGTGCTCGCTGTGGAGTTCCCTGATGAACACCTCCCTGCCCTTCTGGGGCATGACTACCTGGCTGCCCCATAGTAGGCAGCCGGCTTGGATGGAGAGCTCATCCATCCACCTGTGGAATGGTCTGACCTCCTCAGGGCATGCTCCGTGTGCGGGCGCCCAATCCCCAGTCAGGGTAATCAAGGATTGGAGGGGATCTATGTTTGTCCAGATTTTGATCTGGCGGGCTGTGATGGGGGAGCCTGCAATGTCAAAGGCATCGACATGACCATCTCAGCGCTTTGCTCAGCTGCCCCCTCGGTGGTGGCCAGTGGGAGCCTGCTGAGCGCGTCAGTGCAGTTTTCAGTGCCGGGCCGGTGCTGGATGGAGTAGTCATAAGCAGCTAGCGTGAGAGCCCATCGCTGTATGCAAGCTGATGCATTGGCATTGACAGCCTTGCTGTCTGACAACAGGGATGTGAGTGGCTTGTGGTCCGTCTCTAATTCAAACTTCCTACCGAAGAGGTACTGATGCATTTTTTTTACACCATAGACACATGCAAGCGCTTCCTTCTCGACCATCCCATAGTCCTGTTCTGCTTGAGAGAGCGACCTGGAGGCATAAGCCACAGGTTGTAGCTGACCCTCAGAATTACCCTACTGCAACACGCACCCAACCCCAAAGGACGATACATCACATGTCAGAACTAAACGCTTCCCAGAATCGTACAGGGTCAACAACTTGTTTGAACAAAGTAGGTTTCACGCCCGATCAAAAGCCCGTCCCTGACAGTCCCCCCAAAACCAATCACAACCCTTATGCAGGAGCACGTGTAGCGGCTCCAACAACGTGCTCAAGTTCGGCAGAAAGTTCCCGAAATAGTTCAACAGTCCCAGGAATGAACGCAGCTCCAATGTGTTGCAGGGCCTGGGTGCTCGTCGAATCGCCTCTGTTTTGGATTCGGTGGGCCGAATCCCATCTGCAGCAACCCTCCTGCCCAGAAACTCAACCTCAGGAGCTAAGAACATGCATTTAGACTTCTTGAATCGCAGGCCTACCCGGTCCAGTCGGCATAGCACCTCCTCCAGGTTGTGGAGGTGTTCCTCGGTGTCTCGATCCGTGATGAGGATGTCATCCTGGAATACAATCGTTCCCGGAATGGATTTAAGCAGGCTTTCCATGTTACGTTGAAAAATCGCGGCCGCTGATCGATTGCCAAATGGGCACCTGTTATACGCAAACAGTCCCTTGTGCGTGGTGATGGTGGTCAGTAGTTTGGATTCGTCGGCCAGTTCCTGGGTCATATAGGCTGAAGTGAGGTCCAATTTGGTGAACAGCTTGCCGCCTGCCAGCATGGCGAAGAGGTCCTCCGCTCTTGGGAGCGGGTATTGGCCTTAAAGGGACACCCGATTGATGGTGGCCTTGTAGTCGCCACAGATCCTGACAGAGCCATCCGCTTTTAGAATGGGAACGATGGGGCTCACCCAGTCGCTGAATTCAACAGGCGAGATGCTGCCCTCTCGCAACAGCCGGTCCAATTTGCTCTCGATTTTTTCCCGCATCACATTCGGCACCGCACTGGCTTTGTGGTGCACTGGCCTGGCGCCCGGGATGATGTGTATCACTACTTTAGTGCCTTTGAAAGTCCCAACACCCGGTTGGAATAGTGACTCGAATTGTTGTAGGACTTGTGAGCACGAACTTCGCTCCACCGAGGACATTGTGTGAACATAACCCCATTTCCAGTTCATCTCGGCTAACCAGCTCCTTGCAACAGTGCGGGACCATTGCCCGGGACAATCCAGAGTGGCAGCCGGTTCACTAACCCATTGTGTGTGACAGTCATCATTGCACTGCCTAGCACCGGAATGATTTCTTTGGTGTAAGTCTGTAATTGTGTCTCAATACGTTCTAATTTGGGTCGACTGGCTTTGAGTGGCCATAGCTTCTCAAATTGCTGAACGCCCATGAGTGACTGGCTGGCCCCAGTGTCCAGCTCCATGCCATTCAACAAAACCCTCATCATCATTGGTGCCGTTTTGGTGTATGAACTGTGAATATTCGCCACATGGACCCGCTGAACCTCGGCGTCCATCGATTTGCCCCAAAAGTCATCCTGCCTCACAGAACCCTCTTCTGGTCCATCTGCCACGTATATTAGTCTGGTTGCAGGTTTTCTGCACATTCGAGCTAAATGGCTACTGAGATTGCAGTTTCTGCAGACAAACTGTTGGAATCTGCAAGATCTGGCTGAGTGTTTTCCCCCACACCTCCAGCATGAGTTAAAGTTTCCATTGTTGGGCACAAAGGGACAATGGCCAGGAATTCCACGCTGACTGTCCCTTTGACTGCTCTTAAGTACCCTATTAGTGGGTGTCAATGGCCCCATCCCGGGCCGCATTGTCCACTGTGATGGCGTGAACGTCTGTTCAGCCTGCCATTGTCTCTGTTGAGGTCCTGCTCTGGGGTCTGTTGCTGCCTGGTAAATGTCCAGCCTGCCTGCGGGGCTCTGTTTTGCATTGATGATGTTGACTCCCTGATCCCTCGCCACGTTAGAGGCAGAATTGCGTGCCTAAATCATTTTTGTTTCTTCCTCCCCCGCCATGAAAGTTTGAGCTAACAACGCTGCCGCTTCCAAGGTCAAGTCCTTGGTCCCAATTAACTTGTGAAGATTCCCGCATGACCGATACCCTTGATAAAGAAGTCCCTTAGCATCTCCCCCCTGCAGGCGTCTGTGAACAAACGCCAGAGGTCCACGACAAAGTCCAGTATGCTCTGTCCTTCACGACGTCGGTGGGTGTCGAATCTGTGCCGAGCCATGTGTATGCTGCTCTCTGGTTTGAGGTGCTCCCCGATTAATTTGCTAAGCTCTTCAAAGGTTTTGTCTAACGGCTTTTCGGGTGCCAGTAAGTCCTTCATGAGCGCATAAGTCTTTGGTCCGGAGATGAGCCCATCGTTTGTCGGCCACTGCATCCCCCAGCCAATATTTCGTAACGAAGCTTTGCTGAAGCCTCTCGACAAAATCGTCCCAGTCTTCCCCAACACAGTACCGTTCCTCTGTGCTACTGGTGACCATTCTCGTCGGCCTTGAATTCATGTTTCTCGTTGCCAATGTAAAGTCCTTACTCTACAGCATGAAACCACACAAGACACATTCCAGGGACAAGGCCACTCTGTGACCTTAACTCTTTATTACAGGACTCCAGAAGTGATGATCCTGCGTGGGACCTCCCTTTATTTACCTGTGTGATCAGGTAAGGAGTGTCTCCCACAAGTTCACCCCCTGTGGTCAAGGTGTGCATCTAAGTTGAGTGTATACAGTAATACAGTGGTGTTACATTGTGGTTACAAACATGACAGGAAGACTCCACTGTGCACTGGAAAGCGATTGCAATTGTCACCCCTTTTGATGCAGGAGTGCATTTCCTGGGGGTGAATGAATGACGGTAAAACATGGCTTTGGGAACTCTTTGGAGACGATGGTAAGCTATAAATGGCAAGAAAAAACATTGTTAAAGAAATGTATACATTAGTTGTACAAAACTGTGTCAAAAGAGAAACTGTGTAAGAGCTGATGAGATACATTTTCTCGTCTTCAAAATTGTACTTAGTTAGAGCTATTATTTGAGTAGCTGTTTTAATCAGTGTGCAAGGTGTTACA
This sequence comes from Pristiophorus japonicus, assembly GCF_044704955.1. NCBI lineage: Eukaryota > Metazoa > Chordata > Chondrichthyes > Pristiophoridae > Pristiophorus > Pristiophorus japonicus. The sequence continues at coordinate 132,472,834 of NC_091978.1, read as the reverse complement.
GTAATGTCAATCTGCAGCAAAACTCTGCAGCTAGCCTGTTTACAGTGGAGGTTGTCTTGCAAGACAACACAGTACCTAAAAGTAAATAATAGAAAGTCATCTAGTATACAGTAAAACAGTATCCCTTGCAAGTTCAGAGATATGAGACAAAGCTTTTGAGAGAGTGCCTAGGTAAAAATTACATTATCTTGTAACAGCCAGTAACACTTATCTGCTTTGCATAAATCAGATTATCTGCTACTAATTTTTTCAGATTAGATAGAGTCAGATATAATACACACTATAAATATAAATAGAACAAATCTACTCCATTGTTTATCAAAATCAAACATATCCAACAGGTGCTTACCATGGCTCTCTTTCTGATATCTAAATTTATTATATGATTCAGACTAAATAACATAATTCCTATTAAAATGTGTAGCTAGAAATTCTGTATGTGTCTATGAATAACATTTATCTGTCTTTTTAGTAAGATGATGTGGAGGCATGTGTGAAAGCAAACTCAATTCACACCTGAAAGCATTTTTTTTTAAATAAGCATTTGTCCGCAGAGGTTCTTTAAACATTGACTTTGTCCTTAAAAAAAATGCAGTGGTCAATTAAATCAAATAAAGTTATATTACAAATTTGTGTCTGTATTTATATACCTTAATTCATTCTGTTGAATGTGTCCATCTGGCACTCCATATCAGCAGCCTAATATCTAACCGCAACTTGGAACCCCCTGCATCATCATCATCATCATCATAGTCAGTCCCTCGGAATCGAGGAAGACTTGCTTCCACTCCTGAAGTGAGTTCCTTGGTGGCTGAACAATCCAACACGAGAGCCACAGACTCTGTCACAAGTAGGACAGATATGCGTCAGGGGAAGGGGGGGTGGCACTGATTTACCACACACTCCTTCCACTGCCTGCGCCTGACCTCTTCACACTCGCAGCATTGAGATTCGAAGAGCTCAACGCCCTCCCAGATGCACTTTCTCGACCTAGGGCGGTCTTCGGCCAGGGTCTCCCAGGTGTCAGTGATGATGTAAAACATGGCGCGTTGGCACTCACCAGGACATCAGGTAAGCCGTGAGTGGCAAACATGGCCCGCAGGCTTTCAGTAGTGGTAGCGGACGTGCTAGCCAACATTATCTCACATTCAATCCACTTGGAATACGCGAAACATTTTGCCCAAGAACCGCATAGTCGATGTGCACCCTAGACCACGGTTTGGAGGGCCAAGACCATAAACTTAGCGGTGCCTCCCTGGGTACATTGCTTCACTGCAAGCAGTGAATGCAGGAGTCTAAGTCTGCATCGATACCGGGCCACCACATGTGGGATCTGGCTATCACTTTCATCATTACGATGCCTGGGTGGGTACTGTGGAAGTCAATGATGAAGGTGTCTCTGCCCTTCTTGGGGACCACTACGCGATTGCTCCACAGAAGACAGTCTGCCTGTATAGACATTTCATCTTTGCGCCGCTGGAACGGCTTTATCTCTTCCTGCATTTCCACTGGGACACTGGACCAGCTCCCGTGAAGCACACAGCTTTTGACTAGAGATAATAAGAGGTCGTGGCTTGTCCAGGTTTTGATCTGCCGGACAGTGACGGGTGATTGCTCACTCTCAAATGCTTCCATAACCATGGCTAGATCTGCGGGCTGTGCCATTTCCACCCCTGTGGTGGGCAATGGCAGCCGACTGAGAGCATCCGTGCAGTTTTCTGTACCTGGCCTGTGGCGGATGGCGTAGTTGTATGCAGACAACGTGAGCACCCATCTCTGGATGCGGGCCAATACATTGGTATTTATCCCTTTACTCTCGGAAAACAGGGATATAAGTGCCTTATGGTCAGTATCCAATTCGAATTTTAGCCCAAACAGGTATTGATGCATTTTCTTTACCCCATAGACACACGCTAACGCTTCTTTTTCAATCATGCTGTAGGCTCGTTCAGCCTTAGACAGACTCCTGGATGCATAAGCAACCAGTTGCAGTTTCCCGAAATCATTAGCTTGTTGTAATACACACCCGACGCCATATTACGACGCATCACATGCTAGTACCAAATGCTTACATGGATCATACAACACAAGCAATTTGTTTGAGTATAACAACTTTCTCGCTTTTACAAAGGCATTTTCTTAGCTTTTGCCCCAAACCCATTCACCTCTTTTCGTAGTAAGACATGTAGTGGTTCTAGCAGGGTGCTGAGACCCGGTAAGAAGTTACCAAAGTAGTTCAAGAGTCCCAGAAACGACTGCAGCTCCGTCACGTTCTGTGGCCTCTGTGCATTCTCGATTGCCTCCGTCTTCACGTTGGTGGGCCTGATGCCGTCCACCGCAATCCTCCTTCCCAGGAACTCCACTTCAGGTGCCAGGAAAACACACTTCGAGCGTTTTAACCTGAGCCCCACGCGGTTGAGTCGACTAAGAACCTCCTCCAGGTTCTGCAGGTGCTCGACTGTGTTCCGACCTGTGACCAAGATGTCGTCCTGGAAGACCACAGTGTGTGGGACTGGCTTCAGTAAACTTTCCATGTCTCTCTGGAATATCGCCGCTTGTTAGCGTTAATGTTTTCTTAGAAGAATCACTCAACACTCAGAGTCGGTTCCAATGCCTGGCGGCATTTAATAACGCTCAGCGGGGAGGAAACACACAGGACCGTATCCAGGTTTCTCTCCACAGAACAAAGAGTTACATGTACCTTTATATGTTTCACAACAGTTACAAAACAGTTTACTACAGTTACACAGCCCATCACGGCTGGACACAAGCCAATCACAACGATTATAGATTACATATAGGTTCTTTTAACCCAATAGAATTCTCCTAGTATCCAGGGAACCATATGTTCGGTTATTGTCAGCTTGGGCTGATCGATGGCTTTATAGGTTCTCTCCCTAGTTCTTTCATCTGGGAGAAATAATTGGTATATAGCCTTGTTTACAGCAAATGGTTTCCCTCTTATCTTTCTTCCTGGGGAATTAATTGGTTTATGGCCTTGTTCACAGGAGATGGTTTCCTTCTTATCTCTGTCTTCCCAGGCATTCCTACAGTGGGCCTCACAGGGTTATTGCTCGGTCAGTGAACGTTCAACAGTTCACAGTTTGACTACCTGATTTCCCATAATGCCTGGGCAGCCATTTTATGTGTGTGTCCATTTAAGCTTATGTGAGTTTTAAATATCCAGCAGGTGCCTAATGCCTAAGTCTATATATATATTTCTACTCTCTACAACACCGCTGCTGATCGGATTCCAAACGGGCATCTGTTATAAATTAAAAGACCTTTGTGCATGTTGATGCAGGTGAGGGCCTTCGATGATTTCTCCAGTTCCTGCGTCATGTAAACTGAAGTCAGATCCAGCTTCGTAAACGTCTTTCCTCCCGTCAGCATTGCAAAGAGGTCGTCGGCTTTTGGTAGTGGGTATTGGTCCTGCAGGGAGAAACGATTGATAGTTACTTTGTAATCGACACAGATTCTGACGGTGCCGTCTCCCTTGAGGACTGGGACAATAGGACTGGCCCACTCGCTGAACTCGATCGGTGAGATGATGTCCTCTCTTTGTAGCCAGTCTAACTTGATCTCTACCCTTTCTCTCATCGTGTACGGTACTGCTCACGCCTTGTAATGGATGAGTCGCGCCCCCGGAATTAGGGGGATCTACACTTTTGGTCCTTGGAATTTCCCGATGCCTGGTTCGAACAGCGAAGGAAATTTGTTTAAGACCTGGACACATGAAGTGTCGTCAACGGGTGATAGCGCTCGGATGTCATCCCAGTTCCAGCGTATCTTTCCCAACCAGCTCCTACCGAGCAGCGTGGGACCATTGCCTGGTATCACCCAGAGTGGTAGCTTGTGCACCGCTCCATCGTAGAGGACCTTTATGGTAGCACTGCCAATCACAGGAATCAGTTCTTTTGTGTAAGTTCTTAGTTTCATGCGAATAGGAGTTAAGACTGGCCTTGAGGCCTTGTTGCACCACAATCTTTCAAAAGTCTTTTTGCCCATGATGGACTGGCTTGCGCCCATGTCCAGCTCCATTGACATCGGGAGTTCATTTAGTTCAACATTCAGCATTATCGGGGGACAATTCCTGGTGAATGTGTGTACCCCATGTACCTCTGCCTCCTCTATCTGAGGCTCTGTTTCATCGTGATCCTCCTCTGCAACATGGTGGTTTGCAGGTTTAGCAGCTCACCTGCACACTCATTGGAGGTGTCCCATTGTTCCACAGCCATTGCAAACGTGCCCTTTGAATTGGCATGAATGGAAACGATGATCACCCCGCAGCCCCAACAAGGTGTTAATGGCCTTGCATTCATTACCCTTGATAGTGGTCTCTGAGACATCTGTGAATGTGCAGCTGCAGGTATGTGTGACCTGCCCTGTACATTACGATTCGAAAACAACATCACTTAGTTCACAGTTCTTGTAGCAGCACGTGTGTGCTGAGAGATTTGCTTCGTATTGTCAGGGTGGCTATGAACGCCTGGGCTATCGCTACAGCCTTACTCAAGGTTGGGGTCTCAACAGTCCAAAGTTTGCGAAGTGTGGTTTCGTGGGCAATACCAAGTACGAAAAAGTCTCTGAGCATGTGCTCCAAATGTCCTTCAAATTCGCAATGTCCTGCAAGATGTCTTAGCTCGGCGACATAACTCGCCACTTCCTGGCCTTCATATCTTTTGTAGGTGTAGAACCAGTACCTCGCCTTCGGGTTCAAATGCTCTCGGACCAGTGTGCACAAATCATCATACGATTTCTCCGTGGGTTTCGCTGGAGTGAGCAGATTCTTCATGAGGCCACACGTTGGTGCCCCACAGACAGTGAGGAGGATCGCCTTTCGTTTGACAGTTCTCTCTTCCCCATCTAGCTCGTGGCCACGAGTCGCTCCACAAAAGTTTCCCAATCATCTCCTTCTGAAAATTTCTCCAGGATGCCCACTGTTCTCTGCATTTTTGTGTTCGCTATCTGTATTTCGTCGCCAGTTGTTGTGTATGGAGAAAGAGTCAGACTGAACACTGTGAGCTCAAAGTAAAGTGTGACCTTAGTCTTTTATTGCAGGTCTCCAGAGTGTCTCTCCAACCTGTGAAGCCTTCTTAAATACCTGTGCTCCCAAGGGATTATGGGGTCCCTTGGGACTCCAGGGAATGAGCTCTCTGGTGGTTGTACAGAGTAAATACAAGTCCACATATATAACAGAGACGATGTTGAATCTTCGCATCAATGTCTGCCTTTGTTGACAAGAGGCTCCCGAGGTATGGGAGGTGGTCCATGTTGTCGAGGGCCGTGCCGTGAATCTTGATGACTGGGGGGCAGTGCTGTGCGGCGAGGACAGGCTGGTGGAGGACCTTTGTCTTACGAATGTAAGCATAAGGCCCATGCTTTCATATGCCTCAGTGAATACATCGACTATATCCTGGAGTTCAGTCTCCGAATGTGCACAGACGCAGGCGTCGTCCACTGCAACCACTGCCCCACACTCATGTCTTTGACTGCATTATTTTACCTGGTAGATTATTCCAAATGTTTATCATTATTTGAGTAAAGAAATGTTCGAAGTTTAGTTTTCACTTGTTTGGAATGTATGATCTCTTGCTCTGCTGGTCTGACTTTCCTTGATGTAATGCTGCAGGTTCAATAAACTAGACACAGAAACTCTATGAAGAGGAGGATACCAAACTGGGATAGGCAATGGAACTGGAGGAAGCAGATTAAAAAAAGACAAAATATGGGAAGATCATTGGCAGATGAAATATACTGCTGACAAGTGCAAAATACTGCATGTAGGACAAATGGTATTGAAACAGCACAGGTAAAGTGAACAAAGGCCTAGGATCTTTAGTAGACTGTACATTAAACATGTCCAATCAGTATAGCACAGCAATCAAAAAGCTGGTAGAATGTTGAACTACATAGCAAAATAGTTGATATATCAGAAGGGATAATGATCAAACTGTGCAGTGCTTTGGTCAAACCATAACTTGAGTATTGCATCTAGTTGAAGTCATCAAAACACAATTCAAGTGTGGAGGCAGTGCAGATAAAAGCCAAAAGGCTGATCCCTGGCGCCAGCGGTCTGAGTCATGAGAAAAGACTAGAAAGACTAAGGGCTAGAAATTCGGCAGGTTTGCACCTGTTTATCGCCATGGCGAAGCTGAAAAAGTTTTTTTTTTTGTTGCCGTCAAATGAGTCGCACAAAATTTAACGCCCAGGCGGAAAATTTAGCAGTGGTTTTGCGCCGGCGTTAAAAAGAATTGGCTACCCATTTTTTCAGCCGTTTTTATGATGTCAATTGGCGTGCAAAGCTACGCTATAATCGGAGGCGAAAGTTTGCCGATATCGACATTTTTATTGCCCGCACAAAAACATGCCTGAAAAAATCAAATCTTACCAGGTCAGATTCAGGGAGTACGCGCGTTAACGGCGCCATTTGAAAAACGGAGCAGAAATTCATTGCATAAAAGGATTTGGAGGGAAGGCTGCGTTTTACACAGTGAGCTTTATATGAGTTCATAGTTTGTTTTTAAGGATATTTAAGGACATTTAAAAGAATGGGGGCGATAATATCTCTGCCATTATTCCTGGTTACTTTTTCTATGCAGCATCGAGCTGGAAAAAGGCTTATTCAAAGAGCACTTTGAGTTTAATCGAAGAGCCCGCAGACGTATGGGGAGGAGGTCTTACCCGCCATGAGTTTACAGGGAACAGTGGCCATACCTGCAGCTGTCTGAGGCACAGTGCGTTCAAAGGCTGCGCTTCCGAAAAGAGGTGCTTACAGAGATATGCCAGCTCATAAAAGCAGACCTACAGAGTACCAGCCCCAACAGGACTGCACTGCCCATCGAGGTGAAGGTGACTGTAGCACTTGCCTTCTATGTCTCCGGTTCTTTTCAGGCATTCGCAGGGGACATATGCTCCATCTTGCAGTACGCTACACATCGCTGCATTTGCCAGGTGACGACTGCACTGTATGCACATAGGATGGACTTTATAAAGTTCCCAATGACCAGGGAGGCACAGATGAAAGGGCTGTGGGTTATGCATGAATTGTTGGCTTCCCCAAGGTTCAAGGTGCCATTGACTGTGCGCACTTCGCCCTGCGAGCACCTTTAGTGGATCTAAAGGTTTACCGATGTTATGTTTAGAATAACTCCACAAGACTGAGTACTATAAGCTTAAACTGATGTGACCTTAGTCTCTTTAATAAAACTCCAGAGTGCCAAAGCAGCATGGCAGACAACCTTTTATACTCGCTTGCATGAGGTGTGCAGGTGACCCTTGGGCCTCCAACAGGTGCACCCTCTGGTGGCAAGTCTTACACAGTTATAATGTTTACATACATAACAACCGAAACCAAAAGGGATTCCACTCCCTAAACGTACAGATTGTCTGCAACCATACTCAGTGCATCATGGCAATAAATGCCCAATTTCCAGGGAGCATCCATGATGCTTTCATCTTGCATGAGAGCAGTGTCTCATACCTGGTCAAGCTTCAGCCACAAGGCCAGAGCTGGATGCTGGGGGACAAAGGTTACGGCCTCACCACCTGGCTCATGACCCCCGCTCCGGAACCCTCAGACACAAGCCGTGCATCACTATAACAGCCATATCGCCACACGCAACTTCGTCGAAAGACAATTGGAGTGTTCAAGCAGCGCTTCTGATGCCTGGGCCAATCTGGAGGCTGCGTACAAGACTCAGCAAGTCTCCGAGTTCATTGTGGTGTGCTGCATGCTACACAACTTAGCCATCTTGAAGGGACAGGATTTGTCAATGGGGACTGCAGGACCACCTCAGGAGAGAGGGGAGAAGGGGGGGAAGGAGGAGGAGGACCACGAGGAGGAGGAGGATAGGAGAAGGGCGAGGAGCCTGGTGATGAACCCATCCCACTACCACCACAAGGGAGGCCTCGTGGAGCTTTCACCACTGCAAGAGCCTTATATCAGCAGCTCATAATTCATCGTTTTGCTTGAACAGTGAACGGCACGTTTCACCGTTGCCTGCCACTCTATCCCACCATGTTGAATATTCCCCAACTCATTCTGAAAATGAGACACTACACAATTAAAAGATGAACAAAAGAAATTATTAAACACACAATAACTTGAATAAGATTTATTTAACATTGTGAACGTAATTTGGAAACTGGAATCAAATTTATTAAATGTTATTGTGAACTTTTATAACTTAAACAGAATTGGAAAACTTTAAAAACTTTTATAAAATAGCAACAAGAAACCAATGAAAGAACAATGAAAGAACAAAACCTGCACCGAATGTCTTTTACTTGCGTCCCCTCCCCCCCCCATCCTAGCGTCCCCTCCCTCGCGTCATGACCATACCCAAGGTGGTACCAACACGTCGTGCAGCACGGCGGCCGAAGTTCTGCTCTAAAAGGGGGATAGACAATGGAGACGCCATGTGTGGATCTGCTGGAGAAGCTCGGGATATGGAAGGCCCGCCTTCTGAGTGGCGAGCCTCTTGCTCGGCCTCGCCACTCACATGTGATGTGGGTCTGGGTGCTGTGACACTGCGGACTGCAGTACCAAAGGTCGAGATCAATTGTGCATGGTCATTGACAGCCTCATGGGTCGCAGTGAAAATCTGCGACATGCTCTCCCTCATGTCCGAGTCCGAGGGTCTAGTGAGAAGGAGGAACTGAAGGAAATCCTTATTCGGCGGGAAATTGTGTTAGGGAAATTGATGGGATTGAAGGTCGATAAATCCCCGGGGCATGATAGTCTGCATCCCAGAGTACTTAAAGAAGTGGCCCTAGAAATAGTGGATGCATTGGTGATCATTTTCCAACAGTCTATCGACTCTGGATCAGTTCCTATGGACTGGAGGGTAGCTAATGTAACACCACTTTTTAAGAAAGGAGGGAGAGAGAAAATGAGTAATTATAGACCGATTAGCCTGACATCAGTAGTGGGGAAAATGTTGGAATCAATTATTAAAGATGAAATAGCAGCGCATTTGGAAAGCAGTGACAGGATTGGTCCAAGTCAGCATGGATTTATGAAAGGGAAATCATGCTTGACAAATCTTCTAGAACTTTTTGTGGATGTAACTGGTAGAGTGGACAAGGGAGAACCAGTGGATGTGGTGTATTTGGACTTTCAAAAGGCTTTTGACAAGGTCCCATACAAGAGATTGGTGTGCAAAATTAAAGCACATGGTATTGGGGGTAATGTACTGACGTGGATAGAGAACTGATTGGCAGACAGGAAGCAGAGAGTCAGGATAAACGGGTCCTTTTCAGAATGGCAGGCAGTGACTAGTAGGGTGCCGCAGGGCTCAGTGCTGGGACCCCAGCTATTTACAATATGCATTAATGATTTAGATGAAGGAATTGAGTGTAATATCTCCAAGTTTGCAGATGACACTAAGCTGGGTGGCGGTGTGAGCTGTGAGGATGACACTAAGAGGCTGCAGGGTGAGTTGGACAGGTTAGGTGAGTGGTTAAACGCATGGCAGTTGCAGTATTATGTGGATAAATGTGAGGTTATCCACTTTGGTGGCAAAAACATGAAGGCAGAATATTATCTGAATGGCGGCAAATTAGGAAAAGGGGAGGTGCAACGAGACCTGGGTGTCATGGTACATCAGTCATTGAAAGGGGAGGAGTTAAACTAATATGGCAGGGAGATGGGAACCAATACAGGGAGACAGAGGGAAAGAAAAAGGAGACAAAAGCAAAAGACAAAGGAGGTGAGTAAAAGTGGATGGCAGAGAAACCCAAGGCAAAAAACAAAAAGGGCCACTGAACATAAAGGGGCTGCAGGAGGGGTCAAAACTAGATATCATGGTTTAAAAACTAGGATTAAAACACTCTACCTAAACGCACGCAGCATTCGAAATAAAGTAAATTAGTTGACGGCACAAATCATTACAAATGGGTATGATTTGGTGGCCATTACAGAAACATGGTTGCAGGGTGGCCAAGACTGGGAATTAAACATACAGGGGTATCTGACGATTCGGAAAGATAGACAAGAAGGGAAAGGAGGTGGGGTAGCTCTGTTAATAAAGGATGATATCAGGGCAGTTGTGAGAGACGATATTGGCTCTAATGAACAAAATGTTGAATCATTGTGGGTAGAGATTAGAGATAGTAAGGGGAAAAAGTCACTGGTGGGCGCAGTTTATAGGCCCCCAAGTAATAACTTCACGGTTGGGCGGGCAATAATCAAGGAAATGATGGAGGCATGTGAAAAAGGAACGGCAGTAGTCATGGGGGATTTTAACCTACGTATCGATTGGTCAACTCAAATTGCACGGGGTAGCCTGGAGGAGGAATTCATAGAATGCATACGGGATTGTTTCTTAGAACAGTATGTTAGAGAACCTATAAGGGAGCAAGCTATCTTAGATCTGGTCCTGTGTAATGAGACAGGAAAAATAAACGATCTCCTAGTAAAAGATCCTCTCAGAATGAGTGATCACAGTATGGTTGAATTTGTAATACAGATTGAGGGTGAGGAAGTTGTGTCAGAAGCGAGCGTACTATGCTTAAACAAAGGGGACTACAGTGGGATGAGGGCAGAGTTGGCTAAAGTAGACTGGAAATAAAGACTAAACGGTGGCACAATTGAGGAACAGTGGAGGACTTTTAAAGAGCTCTTTCATAGTGCTCAACAAAAATATATTCCAGTGAAAAAGAAGGGTGGTAAGAGAAGGGATAACCAGCCGTGGATAACCAAGGAAATAAAGGAGAGTATCAAATCAAAGGCCAATGCGTATAAGGTGGCCAAGGTTAGTGGGAAACTAGAAGATTGGGAAAATTTTAAACAACAGCAAAGAATGACTAAAAAAGTAATAAAGAAAGGAAAGATAGATTACGAAGGTTAGTGGTGTGCCACAGTGATCAGTACTGGGACCACAACTGTTTACAATATACATAGATGACCTAGAACAGGGGACAGAGTGTAGTGCAACAAAATTTGCAGATGACACAAAGATTAGTGGGAAAGCGGGTTGTGCAGAGGACTCAGAGAGGCTGCAAGGAGATTTGGATAGGTTAAGTGAATGGGCTAAGGTTTGGCAGATGGAATACAATGTCGGAAAGTGTGAGGTCATCCACCTTGGGAAAAAAAACAGTAAAAGGGAATATTATTTGAATGGGGAGAAATTACAACATGCTGTGGTGCAGAGGGACCTGGGGGTCCTTGTGCATGAAACTCTTTTGAGTTTACCTGCAAAACATAAAAACATTAAACGGTGCCACCCGACCTGGGTGACACTCCAGACATTTACAAGGCCCTTTTTTTTTTCCCCCCCCCTTTTTTTTGTTTTTTTTTGTTTTTCTTTTTTTTTGTTTTTTTTTGGGCACTAAAATCACAATTTTCCCCAGTGCCCCCTATAAAAGGGAAGGGGGACACTAAAAGCACCGGCAATTAAGACAAATTAAACTTAAAAAACGTAAAATCAAATTAAAATTTGGTTGCCGGGCGTGATGATGCACTCCAGTCCCTCCGGTGCCCACCTCTCGCGGAAGGCCGCGAGCGTACCGGTGGACACCGCGTGCTCCATCTCCAAGGACACCCTGGACCGGATGTAAGAGCGGAAGAGAGGCAGGCAGTCAGGTTGAACGACCCCCTCGACCGCCCGCTGCCTGGACCGGCTGATGGCACCCTTGGCCGTGCCCAGGAGCAGTCCTACGAGGAGGCCTTCGGACCTACCCGCTCCCCTCCGCACAGGGTGCCCAAAGATCAGGAGTGTGGGACTGAAGTGCAGCCAGAATTTCAGGAGCAGCCCCTTCAAATAATGGAACAGGGGCTGCAACCTTGTGCACTCAATAAAAACATGGAACACGGACTCCTCCAGACCGCAGAAATTGCAGGCGGCCTGGGAGTCCGTGAACCGGCTTAAAAATTTATTGCACGGCACTGCTCCGTGCACCACCCTCCAGGCCAAGTCCCCGATGAATAGTGGGAGGACCCCTGCGTAGAGTGCCCCCCATCGGGGACCCCCGCCTCCTCCGGATGGCAAGATGGTACGCCATGGCGTGTCCGGACAGCCGGCGAGGATGGCAAAGTTGAGGGTGTGCAGGAGCAGCCCGTACAGGAAACCCCTCCGCGCGGAACTGAAAGGCACGGAGGGGATTTCCCCGAGGCGGCTCAAGTTGTGAGGCGCCAGCCCCCGAGGGAGGTTCCGGGGTTTGGCGCCGATGAGGAATTCCGTCCGGACGGGGGTCAGTTCGGACGGGATCTCCCCACGTGCTTGAGCCTCCTCGATACACCTAACGGAGTCAGGGCCCAGAGCTGTTTTTAGCGACTCGATGGCATCGGCCGCGTGGCGGACGTTGGCAGAATTTAGGCGACGCGCCAGCGTGTCTGGCGCCATCCAGCCCGCTCCTCCGCCATCGAGCAGGTCCCTGACCCTGGTCACCTCACCAGCCACAGCCCTCTCTTCCGACCGCCACATAAAACCTCGGCCGTGGAGGTACGGATTCCCGAGCAGCGGTTCCTGCAGGACGGCCGCCACTCCAGCCGGCGGAGAGCTGCGCTTGGTGGAGACTTTGTTCCAGACCCTGATGAGTTCCCTGTAAAAGACAGGCAGCTCCCGGAGGGCGGTCCTGGCACCCCCCAAGTTCACAAACAGGAGCTGCGTGTCATAATTGAGGTCGAGCTGCTGGCGGAAGAAATACCTCGCCAGAGCACACCACCTAGGAGGGGGCTCGACGTAAAGGTATCTCTGCAGGGTCTGAAGACGGAAAGTCGCGAGCTGGGCGCTGACGCACACCAACGACTGACCGCCCTCCTCAAGCGGGAGACTCAGGACCGCGGCAGAGACCCAGTGCTTCCTGTTGTTCCAGAAGAAGTCCACCAGCTTCTTCTGTATCTTGGCGACAAACGCAGGGGGAGGGGTCAAAGTGACCAGCCGGTACCACAACATTGCGGCCACCAGCTGGTTTATGACTAGCGCTCGACCCCTGTAGGACAGCACTCGGAACAGTCCTGTCCAGCGCCCTAGGCGAGCGGCGACCTTGGCCTCCAGCTCCTGCCAGTTCGCCGGCCAGGCTCCCTCGTCGGGGCTAAGGTAGACTCCCAGATAGAGGAGATGGGTCGTGCTCCAGGCAAAAGGCCTGAGCTCCTCCGGCAGGGAGTCCACCCGCCACTGACCCACCAGGAGTCCGGAACATTTCTCCCAGTTGATCCTGGCGGAGGACGCGGCCGAGTAAATCTCCTGGCACTCACGCATCCTCCGCAGGTCAGCGGGATCCTCTACCGCGAGGAGCACGTCATCGGCGTAAGCCGAGAGGACGACCTCCACGCCCGGCCCTTGCAGAGCCAGTCCCGTCAACCTCGTCCGCAAGAGGCGCAGGAAAGGCTCCACGCAAACAGCATATAACTGGCCGGACATGGGGCATTCCTGGCGCACCCCTCTCCTAAAGCGAAGGGGCGCCGTCAAGGACCCGTTAACCTTAATCAGACACTCCGCGGCGGCGTACAAAAGTCGGATCCGGGCGACGAAATGCGTCCCGAACCCGAAAGCGCGCAGAGTTCCGAGCAGATAGTCGTGATCCACCCTGTCGAACGCCTTCTCTTGGTCGAGGGATAGGAAGGCGACCGACAGACCAGCCTCCTGGGAACAATGGATGAGGTCCCGGACCAGATGGATGTTATCGTGGATTGTCCGGCCCGGGACCGTGTAGGACTGGTCGGGGTGGATCATGTGGTCCAGCACGGCACCAAGGCGAGCAGACATCGCCCTGGCGAAGATTTTGTAGTCCGTGCTGAGGAGGGAGACCGGGCGCCAGTTCTTAAGGAGGCGGAGATCGCCCTTCTTAGGCAGCAGGACGATGACTGCCCTGCGCCAAGAGAGGGGCATCTCCCCGGTCGCCAGACTTTCCCCCAGGACCCGCGCGTAGTCGCTCCCAAGGACGTCCCAGAACGCCCTGTGGAACTCCACGGTCAGCCCGTCCAGCCCCGGGGATTTTCCCCTCGAGAGCCGGGCGAGGGCACCGGTCAGCTCTGCCAGGCTTAGCGGAGCTTCCAGATTTTCGGCGCCCTCCGGGCTGACCTTCGGCAGGTCCTCCCACAAAACTCTACGCGCTTCCTCGCTGGACGGATCCGGAGAGAACAGAGCCCCGTAATATTCACGGACCCTGTTGTTGACGCCCTCCGGATCCGAGACGAGAGAGCCGTCGTCGGCCAGCAGCGTCAAGAGCTGCTTACGGACACTCTGCCTTTTTTCCAGCGAGTAGAAGAAGGGGGAGCCGCGGTCCAGATCCCGCAGGAACCGGATCCGCGACCTCACGACGAGCTGCAGGTCCTTCAGCGCGGCCTTCTTCGCTTCGTACACCGTCCGCAGGGCCGGGTCCTGGACGACTTGACCGAGACGGGATTCCAGGTCGAGCACCTCTTTTTCTAGGCGCCCGACTCTGGCCGCCCGCCTCTTGGTCGACCCCCTCGCGTACTCTTGACAGAAGACGCGGATGTGAGCCTTGCCCACGTCCCACCATAGCCTCAAGGAGGGGAAGCCCCCCTGCTTCCTTCTCCAGTCGGACCAGAATCGACGGAACGAGTCCTGGAACCGCACGTCCTCCAGCAGCCGGTTGTTAAAGTGCCAGTACGCGGACCCCGTCCTCGCGCGGAGCGAAGCGAGCTCCGCCCACACCAGGTGGTGGTCCGAACACGGCACCGGCCGCATGGAGGCCGCCGGGACGCAGGAAACGTACGCCCGAGACACGTAAAGGCGGTCGACTCTAGACCATCCAACTCCAGGCCTCACCCAAGTAAAGGCGCTGGAGTCGGGGTGGAGATTTCGCCAGACGTCCACCAAGTCGAAGGACCCGACCAGGTCCCTCAACTTCTCCATCGCCGTCATGCACTGCGGGGCACCGGAGCGGTCCCGCGCCTCGAGGGTGCAGTTAAAATCCCCCCCGAGGACAATGCAGTCGCCGACGTCGACGGAGCCAAGAAGAGCGGACACCTCTTCAAAGAAGCGCGTTTGCTGCGGGCCGGGCTGAGGAGCGTACACGTTCACGAGATGGAGTGGCACGTCCCCCAGGCGAACCGTTACGTGCAGCAAGCGGCCTGGCACGGGCTCCTCGACCCCCAAGATCTCCGGCTGAAAATGCGGGCCCAGCAAGATGGCCACCCCACTAGAAATGGCGGTGAGGTGGCTCATGCGGACCTCTCCTTGCCATTCCAGGAGCCACGTGACTTCGTCTCCCGGAACGGTGTGGGTTTCTTGCAGGAAGCACACCGCATATTTCCCCTCCCGCAGGAGCGAAAAATTGTCAAATCTACGGCGTGCCCCTCTGCCGCCGTTGATGTTGAGGCTGGCTATGGTTATCTTCATGGCAAAAGCATAGTGCAACCTCTACCTTAAACTATTGTGGGGGAGGGAGCGGAGTCTTTTGTTGAACTCCGCTCCCTCCGCAGCCCAGCGAGGAGTCCCTCGAGCTCGCGCAGCTCAAGCTGTTGCGCCTTTGTCAAGGGCCCGCCCGCGGCCAAGGTTTTGACGGCGGCGCGGACGGACCCCTTGATCAGCTCTGGCTCGGACCATTTTTCCAGGGCCAGTCGGGCTTGGTTGCAGCGACCCCGGCTCTGGGCCAAAAAGTCCCGGAGTTCCCGTGCAGGAATGATGATGGTCTCGGCGGCGGCCGCGAGCAGATCCACCGCCTCGCTGGCGGTGGTCTCTAGGTCTTCACCCGCGTCCCCCACCGAGTCCCCGTCCTCCTCCGGGAGGTGGCCGCCAGCAGCCGGCCCATCGACCGCACAAGGTACGGCAAATGAACCGGCCGCTCCAACCGGCCCTGGCTCTGCCCCGATCCCACCCCCAGGATCGTCGGCAGAGGAGTCCCCACTGGGCTCTTTTAAAAATGGTGCTGGGTCGGGAAATGACAGCGGAAGGGGTTCCCCCTCCGCCCCAGGAACTGGGGAACAAGGAGAGACCCGGCCATAGGAAATCCCCAGGCTCCCCAAGTGCACCAGCTCCAAAGTAAGGGGCGAGGGTGGGTGTTCCTCCCCCTCCCCGCTGCCACCCCCCGGCCCAGCATCTACAGTGTCATTAAAATCAGTAAATTGTGTTTCTGCCGGGTCGAGCGACTCCCGGGGGAAGTTGATTAATAGCTGGGCGGGCTCAGGTCCGGCCTTTTCGGCCCCGCCCGCCTCAGTCCCCGGGACGCCCGGCCCGGCGGCAATGCATTCTTCCGCTGGCCCCACGCCCCCCACGACAGGCAGATCTTCCACTCCATCCCCAGGAGGCAGCGGCTGGGCAGCCTCGACTGCCTCACCCTCCGCGGGGACAGACTCCTCGCGCCTGCAGCGCAATTTGGGAGCGCTGGTGGGGGACGCGGGACACGCGGCGGGCACGGCCTCCTCCGCGGAGGGATGTTGTTCCCCCTCCGCCTCATTGGGGCGGTGCCTCTTTTTGTTCCTGGGGGCGCGCGGAGTCAGGGAGACCTCCATGTCTGCCGAGGCCTCCCGCTCCGCCCCCCCCTTTTCCTTTTCTTGCCCGCGCCCGGGCCCCTCTGTGGTGTTGTTCAAGGGCTCGGGCACGGGCTCGGGGCACCCCGCGCTCGCCGGTGACGGGGTTGGGCTGAGCGCGGTGGTCAAATTATCTGGCGCACTGAGGGGACCCGCCTCTTGATGTTTTGCCTTCTTCCGCGCCTTCTTTCCGGTCGGACGCTCTCCCTCCCCCCAGCCGGAGGCCCTGAAAACAAAGGCCTCCGACGATGCCCGCGCACCTACGGCTCCCGGCACGCAGACGCAACTAGGGGGAGGGGTGGCGGCGGCGCCAGCCTTGGCCGCCATCGGTGGTTTGGCGGCCTTGGAGGCGGGGCAGTTCTTACGAACATGCCCCACCTCCTTGCAGGCATGGCACCGCACGCCGTCCGACGTCCAGAAGACGCGGTAGGCAGTCCCCTCGTGCACCACATTAAAACTTCCCTCCATCGTCTCCTCCCGCGCCAGCCGGACAAAGAGCTGGCGGCGGAAGGAGAACACGTGGCGCAGGCTGTTCTCCCTGAGGCCGAGCGGTATGGGGTTGATCCCTGACCTTACCTCCCCCAGTTGTTGTAGGTGAGGGAGGAGGAGCTCAGCGGGAACAAAGGGCGGGACATTCGACACGATGACCCTCTGCGCGGTGGCCTCGAGAGGATCCACCGTCAGGAACGTCCCGCCCACCGTGAGCCCCCTTTCGAGGGCCAGGGACACCGCCCGCTCCGACCCCAGGAAGAACACAGCCTTCCCAGACATCTTGGAGGCTGCGACAATGGCCGAGGGGCCGACTACCCCAGCCATCGCCCGCACGGACTCCTCGATGCTCATTGTGGGATGAGTGTAGCTCTTGACCCCGTGTTTCCTGGTTATAAGTCTGAAAGGTGGCAGGGCAGCGGGTGGCGCAGGAGGTGCCGTGGAAGTGGTTGCCACCTGCGCATACGTCTTCGCTGGCCCTGCCACCGGCGTGGATGGGGTCGCCATCACGGGGTCCCTTTAAGGGCTACACCCACCCCAAAGTCACAGGCCTTAATGGTCTTTAATGGCCTCGTTTGGTTTGACTGAGCAGAGGAGCTCTTAATGAGGTACCTCTCCCCTAGTTGGTAATTGGGGAGGGGCCTTGCTCCCTCTGCTCAGTTGTCTTAATTGTTTTTTTTTAAAATTAGGAAGAAAGGGCTCTCAGAGAGAGAGGGGAGAAACAGAAGGTAACGGAGAAAGAGAGAGGGGGGTGGGAAGGGGGGGGTGCTGCGAGGGCAGGTCTCCCCTCGCAGCTGTGGGTGGGTGCACTCCCCAGATGGCAAAACACACAAGCACAGTCTTTGGGTTGGTCTTCAGGTGGGGGGAGAAGACGTCTTCACCTGGGGTAGCTAGAGCCACCAGGCACACACTCCTAACGATGTTAATTGGTGATTTAAAGAATCTTCAGCCTGGTAGCTCCAGCTATCCCAGGCTAGGCAAATGTGGGGGGGGGGTTCCAATTGTGGGGGGGGCCTAGTTGTAAGCACGGCCCCCACGCACACTACCACACACACACACACCCCCCGCGATGTTCCGGCCCTCAGTGGTCTTCTTTCCTCCCCCCACCGATACAACAAAGTCTTTTTGGGAAATGCACCCACATCCACCTGTAGAATGTAGAGTCTCCCTCCTTCCACACTGGATGTTGTTGGTTTTTCCCCCTCTCTCCAACTCTTTGCAGAAATGGTAAAGTTGTTAAAGTTTTCTGTTCTCCTCCTCTCCCTCTGGGTAAAAGTTGGTAGTGAAGCCCCTTCCTTCCTCCTCTTCCTGAGCTGTTCTCAGGGCTCTCCAGGCAGGAGCTCAAGTTGCTAGCTGCTTCCCTCACTGCTCACAGCTCCAACTGAGCAGGACACGCCTCTACTGCTCTACCATTGGTTCCTTCTGCATGAAACTCTTTTGAGTTAACCTGCAAAAACATAAAACATTAAAACCATGCCACCCGACCTGGGTGACACAGCAGACATTTTCAAGGCCCCTTTTTTTTTTTTGGTTTTTTTTTTTTGGGGGCGTTAAATCAAATTTTTCCAGTGCCCCCTATAAAAGGGAAGGGGGACACTAAAAGCACCGGCAATTAAAACAAATTAAACTTAAAAACGTAAAATCAAATTAAAATTTGGTTGCCGGGCGTGATGATGCACTCCAGTCCCTCCGGTGCCCACCTCTCGCGGAAGGCCGCGAGCGTACCGGTGGACACCGCGTGCTCCATCTCCAAGGACACCCTGGACCGGATGTAAGAGCGGAAGAGAGGCAGGCAGTCAGGTTGAACGACCCCCTCGACCGCCCGCTGCCTGGACCGGCTGATGGCACCCTTGGCCGTGCCCAGGAGCAGTCCTACGAGGAGGCCCTCGGACCTACCCGCTCCCCTCCGCACAGGGTGCCCAAAGATCAGGAGAGTGGGACTGAAGTGCAGCCAGAATTTCAGGAGCAGCCCCTTCAAATAATGGAACAGGGGCTGCAACCTTGTGCACTCAATAAAAACATGGAACACGGACTCCTCCAGACCGCAGAAATTGCAGGCGGCCTGGGAGTCCGTGAACCGGCTTAAAAATTTATTGCACGGCACTGCTCCGTGCACCACCCTCCAGGCCAAGTCCCCGATGAATAGTGGGAGGACCCCTGCGTAGAGTGCCCTCCATCGGGGACCCCCGCCTCCTCCGGACGGCAAGATGGTACGCCATGGCGTGTCCGGACGGCCGGCGAGGATGGCAAAGTTGAGGGTGTGCAGGAGCAGCCCGTACAGGAGGAAACCCCTCCGCGCGGAACTGAAAGGCACGGAGGGGATTTCCCCGAGGCGGCTCAAGTTGTGAGGCGCCAGCCCCCGAGGGAGGTTCCGGGGTTTGGCGCCGATGAGGAATTCCGTCCGGACGGGGGTCAGTTCGGACGGGATCTCCCCACGTGCTTGAGCCTCCTCGATACACCTAACGGAGTCAGGGCCCAGAGCTGTTTTTAGCGACTCGATGGCATCGGCCGCGTGGCGGACGTTGGCAGAATTTAGGCGCCGCGCCAGCGTGTCTGGCGCCATCCAGCCCGCTCCTCCGCCATTGAGCAGGTCCCTGACCCTGGTCACCTCACCAGCCACAGCCCTCTCTTCCGACCGCCACATAAAACCTCGGCCGTGGAGGTACGGATTCCCAAGCAGCGGTTCCTGCAGGACGGCCGCCACTCCAGCCGGCGGAGAGCTGCGCTTGGTGGAGACTTTGTTCCAGACCCTGATGAGTTCCCTGTAAAAGACAGGCAGCTCCCGGAGGGCGGTCCTGGCACCCCCCAAGTTCACAAACAGGAGCTGCGTGTCATAATTGAGGTCGAGCTGCTGGCGGAAGAAATACCTCGCCAGAGCACACCACCTAGGAGGGGGCTCGACGTAAAGGTATCTCTGCAGGGTCTGAAGACGGAAAGTCGCGAGCTGGGCGCTGACGCACACCAACGACTGACCGCCCTCCTCAAGCGGGAGACTCAGGACCGCGGCAGAGACCCAGTGCTTCCTGTTGTTCCAGAAGAAGTCCACCAGCTTCTTCTGTATCTTGGCGACAAATGCAGGGGGAGGGGTCAAAGTGACCAGCCGGTACCACAACATTGCGGCCACCAGCTGGTTTATGACTAGCGCTCGACCCCTGTAGGACAGCACTCGGAACAGTCCTGTCCAGCGCCCTAGGCGAGCGGCGACCTTGGCCTCCAGCTCCTGCCAGTTCGCCGGCCAGGCTCCCTCGTCGGGGCTAAGGTAGACTCCCAGATAGAGGAGATGGGTCGTGCTCCAGGCAAAAGGCCTGAGCTTCTCCGGCAGGGAGTCCACCCGCCACTGACCCACCAGGAGTCCGGAACATTTCTCCCAGTTGATCCTGGCGGAGGACGCGGCCGAGTAAATCTCCTGGCACTCACGCATCCTCCGCAGGTCAGCGGGATCCTCTACCGCGAGGAGCACGTCATCGGCGTAAGCCGAGAGGATGACCTCCACGCCCGGCCCTTGCAGAGCCAGTCCCGTCAACCTCGTCCGCAAGAGGCGCAGGAAAGGCTCCACGCAAACAGCATATAACTGGCCGGACATGGGGCATTCCTGGCGCACCCCTCTCCTAAAGCGAAGGGGCGCCGTCAAGGACCCGTTAACCTTAATCAGACACTCCGCGGCGGCGTACAAAAGTCGGATCCGGGCGACGAAATGCGTCCCGAACCCGAAAGCGCGCAGAGTTCCGAGCAGATAGTCGTGATCCACCCTGTCGAACGCCTTCTCTTGGTCGAGGGATAGGAAGGCGACCGACAGACCAGCCTCCTGGGAACAATGGATGAGGTCCCGGACCAGATGGATGTTATCGTGGATCGTCCGGCCCGGGACCGTGTAGGACTGGTCGGGGTGGATCATGTGGTCCAGCACGGCACCAAGGCGAGCAGACATCGCCCTGGCGAAGATTTTGTAGTCCGTGCTGAGGAGGGAGACCGGGCGCCAGTTCTTAAGGAGGCGGAGATCGCCCTTCTTAGGCAGCAGGACGATGACTGCCCTGCGCCAAGAGAGGGGCATCTCCCCGGTCGCCAGACTTTCCCCCAGGACCCGCGCGTAGTCGCTCCCCAGGACGTCCCAGAACGCCCTGTGGAACTCCACGGTCAGCCCGTCCAGCCCCGGGGATTTTCCCCTCGAGAGCCGGGCGAGGGCACCGGTCAGCTCCGCCAGGCTTAGCGGAGCTTCCAGATTTTCGGCGCCCTCCGGGCCGACCCTCGGCAGGTCCTCCCACAAAACTCTACGCGCTTCCTCGCTGGACGGATCCGGAGAGAACAGAGCCCCGTAATATTCACGGACCCTGTTGTTGACGCCCTCCGGATCCGAGACGAGAGAGCCGTCGTCGGCCAGCAGCGTCAAGAGCTGCTTACGGACACTCTGCCTTTTTTCCAGCGAGTAGAAGAAGGGGGAGCCGCGGTCCAGATCCCGCAGGAACCGGATCCGCGACCTCACGAACGCGCCTCGGGACCCGACGAGCTGCAGGTCCTTCAGCGCGGCCTTCTTCGCTTCGTACACCGTCCGCAGGGCCGGGTCCTGGACGACTTGACCGAGACGGGCTTCCAGGTCGAGCACCTCTTTTTCTAGGCGCCCGACTCTGGCCGCCCGCCTCTTGGTCGACCCCCTCGCGTACTCTTGACAGAAGACGCGGACGTGAGCCTTGCCCACGTCCCACCATAGCCTCAAGGAGGGGAAGCCCCCCTGCTTCCTTCTCCAGTCGGACCAGAATCGACGGAACGAGTCCTGGAACCGCACGTCCTCCAGCAGCCGGTTGTTAAAGTGCCAGTACGCGGACCCCGTCCTCGCGCGGAGCGAAGCGAGCTCCGCCCACACCAGGTGGTGGTCCGAACACGGCACCGGCCGCATGGAGGCCGCCGGGACGCAGGAAACGTACGCCCGAGACACGTAAAGGCGGTCGACTCTAGACCATCCAACTCCAGGCCTCACCCAAGTAAAGGCGCTGGAGTCGGGGTGGAGATTTCGCCAGACGTCCACCAAGTCGAAGGACCCGACCAGGTCCCTCAACTTCTCCATCGCCGTCATGCACTGCGGGGCACCGGAGCGGTCCCTCGCCTCGAGGGTGCAGTTAAAATCCCCCCCGAGGACAATGCAGTCGCCGACGTCGACGGAGCCAAGAAGAGCGGACACCTCTTCAAAGAAGCGCGTTTGCTGCGGGCCGGGATGAGGGGCGTACACGTTCACGAGATGGAGCGGCACGTCCCCCAGTCGAACCGTTACGTGCAGCAAGCGGCCTGGCACGGGCTCCTCGACCCCCAAGATCTCCGGCTGAAAATGCGGGCCCAGCAAGATGGCCACCCCACTAGAAATGGCGGTGAGGTGGCTCATGCGGACCTCTCCTTGCCATTCCAGGAGCCACGTGGCTTCGTCTCCCGGAACGGTGTGGGTTTCTTGCAGGAAGCACACCGCATATTTCCCCTCCCGCAGGAGCGAAAAATTGTCAAATCTACGGCGTGCCCCTCTGCCGCCGTTGATGTTGAGGCTGGCTATGGTTATCTTCATGGCAAAAGCATAGTGCAACCTCTACCTTAACCTATTGTGGGGGAGGGAGCGGAGTCTTTTGTTGAACTCCGCTCCCTCCGCAGCCCAGCGAGGAGTCCCTCGAGCTCGCGCAGCTCAAGGTGCTGCTCCTTTGTCAAGGGCCCGCCCGCGGCCAAGGTTTTAACGGCGGCGCGGACGGACCCCTTGATCAGCTCCGGCTCGGACCATTTATCCAGGGCCAGTCGGGCTTGGTCGCGGCGACCCCGGCTCTGGGCCAAAAAGTCCCGGAGTTCCTTTGCAGGAACGAGGAGGGCCTCAGCGGCGGCCGCGAGCAGATCCACCGCCTCACTGGCGGTGGTCTCTAGGTCTTCACCCGCGTCCCCCACCGAGTCCCCGTCCTCCTCCGGGAGGTGGCCGCCAGCAGCCGGCCCATCGACCGCACAAGGTACGGCAAATGAACCGGCCGCTCCAACCGGCCCTGGCACTGCCCCGATCCCACCCCCAGGATCGTCGGCAGAGGAGTCCCCACTGGGCTCTTTTAAAAATGGTGCTGGGTCGGGAAATGACAGCGGAAGGGGTTCCCCCTCCGCCCCAGGAACCGGAGAACAAGGAGACACCCGGCCATAGGAAATCCCCAGGCCCTCCAAGTGCTCCAGCTCCAAAGTAAGGGGCGAGGGTGGGTGTTCCTCCCCCTCCCCGCTGCCACCCCCCGGCCCAGCATGTACAGTATCATTAAAATCAATTGTTTCATTCTCTGCCGGGTCGAGCAAATCCCGGGGGAAGTTGTGTATTGGCTGGGCGGGCTCAGGTTCGGCCTTTTCGGCCTCGCCCGCCTCAGTCCCCGGGACGCCCGGCCCGGCGGCTACGCATTCCTCCGCGGTCCCCACGCCCCCCACGACAGGCAGATCTTCCACTCCATCCCCGGGAGGCAGAGGCTGGGCAGCCTCAACTGTCTCACCCTCCCCGGGGAAAGACTCCTCGCGCCTGCAGCGCAATTTGGGGGCGCTGGTGGGGGACGCGGGACACGCGGCGGGCACCGACTCCTCCGCGGAGGGATATTGTTCCCCCTCCGCGTCATTGGGGCGGTGCCTCTTTTTGTTCCTGGGGGCGCGCGGAGTCAGGGAGACCTCCATGTCTGCCGAGGCCTCCCGCTCCGCCCCCCCCTTTTCCTTTTCTTGCCCGCGCCCGGGCCCCTCTGTGGTGTTGTTCAAGGGCTCGGGCACGGGCTCGGGGCACCCCGCGCTCGCCGGTGACGGGGTTGGGCTGAGCGCGGTGGTCAAATTATCCGGCGCACCGAGGGGACCCGCCTCTTGATGTTTTGTCTTCTTCCGCGCCTTCTTTACGGTCGGACGCTCTCCCTCCCCCCCGCCGGAGGCCCTGAAAACAAAGGCCTCCGACGATGCCCGCGCACCCATGGCTCCCGGCACGCGGACGCAACTAGGGGGAGGGGTGGCGGCAGCGCCAGCCTTGGCTGCCTTCGGTGGTTTGGCGGCCTTGGAGGCGGGGCAGTTCTTGCGAACATGCCCCACCTCCCTGCAGGCATGGCACCGCACGCCGTCCGACGTCCAGAAGACGCGGTAGGCAGTCCCCTCGTGCACCACATTAAAGTGCCCTTCTGTCATGTCCTCCCGCGCCAGCCGGACAAAGAGCTGGCGGCGGAAGGAGAACACGTGGCGCAGGCTGTTCTCCCTGAGGCCGAGCGGTATGGGGTTGATCCCTGACCTTACCTCCCCCAGTTGTTGTAGGTGAGGGAGGAGGAGCCCAGCGGGAACAAAGGGCGGGACGTTCGACACGATGACCCTCTGCGCGGTGGCCTCGAGAGGATCCACCGGCAGGAACGTCCCGCCCACCGTGAGCCCCTTTTCGAGGGCCAGGGACACCGCCCGCTCCGACCCCAGGAAGAAAACAGCCTTCCCAGACATCTTGGAGGCTGCGACAATGGCCGAGGGGCCGACTACCCCAGCCATCGCCCGCACGCACTCCTCGATGCTCATTGTGGGGTGAGTGTAGCTCTTGACCCCGTGTTTTTTTGTTATAAGTGTAAATGGTGGCAGGGCAGCGGGTGGCGCAGGAGGTGCTGTGGAAGCGGTTGCCACCTGCGCATACGTCCTTGCTGGCCCTGCCACCGGCGTGGATGGGGTCGCCATCACGGGGTCCCTTTAAGGGCTACACCCACCCCAAAGTCACAGGCCTTAATGGTCTTTAATGGCCTCTTATGTTAACTGAGCAGAGGAGCCCTTAACGAGGCACCTCTCCCCTCGTTGACAATTGGGGAGAGGCCTTGCTCCCTCTGCTCAGTTGTCTTAATTGTTTTTTTTTATTAATTTGGAAGGAAAGGGTTCTCAGAGAGAGAGGGGAGAAACAGAGGGTAACGGAGAAAGAGAGAGGGGGGTGGGAAGGGGGGGGGGCTGCGAGGGCAGGTCTCCCCTCGCAGCTGTGGGTGGGTGCACTCCCCAGATGGCAAAACACAAAAGTCTTTGGGGTGGTCTTCAGGTGGGGGGAGAAGATGTCTTCACCTGGGGTAGCTGGAGCCACCAGGCACTCCTAACGATCTTTAATTGGGTGATTAATAACAATCTTCAGCCTGGTAGCTCCAGCTATCCCAGGCTAGGCAAATGTGGGGGGTGGGGGGGGTTCCAATTGTGGGGGGGGGCCTAGTTGTAAGCACGGCCCCCACGCACACTACCACACACACACACACCCCCCGCGATGTTCCGGCCCTCAGTGGTCTTCTTTCCTCCCCCCACCGATACAACAAAGTCTGTTTGGGGAAATGCACCCACACCCACCTGTAGAGATAGTAGAGTCTCCCTCCTTCCACACTGGATGTTGTTTGTCTTTTCCCCCTCTCTCCAACTCCTTGCAGAATGATGAAGTTGTTGCAAAGTTTTCTGTTCTCCTCCTCTCCCTCTGGGTAAAGTTGGTGGTGAAACCCCTTCCTTCCTTCTGTTCCTGGGCTGGTCTCAGGGCTCTCCAGGCAGGAGCTCAAGTTGCTAGCTGCTTCCCTCACTGCTCACAGCTCCAACTGAGCAGGACACGCCTCTACTGCTCTACCATTGGTTCCTTCTGCATGAAACTCTTTTGAGTTAACCTGCAAAAACATAAAACATTAAAACCATGCCACCCGACCTGGGTGACACAGCAGACATTTTCAAGGCCCCTTTTTTTTTGGTTTTTTTTTTTTTTTTTGGGGCGTTAAATCAAATTTTTCCAGTGCCCCCTATAAAAGGGAAGGGGGACACTAAAAGCACCGGCAATTAAAACAAATTAAACTTAAAAACGTAAAATCAAATTAAAATTTGGTTGCCGGGCGTGATGATGCACTCCAGTCCCTCCGGTGCCCACCTCTCGCGGAAGGCCGCGAGCGTACCGGTGGACACCGCGTGCTCCATCTCCAAGGACACCCTGGACCGGATGTAAGAGCGGAAGAGAGGCAGGCAGTCAGGTTGAACGACCCCCTCGACCGCCCGCTGCCTGGACCGGCTGATGGCACCCTTGGCCGTGCCCAGGAGCAGTCCTACGAGGAGGCCCTCGGACCTACCCGCTCCCCTCCGCACAGGGTGCCCAAAGATCAGGAGAGTGGGACTGAAGTGCAGCCAGAATTTCAGGAGCAGCCCCTTCAAATAATGGAACAGGGGCTGCAACCTTGTGCACTCAATAAAAACATGGAACACGGACTCCTCCAGACCGCAGAAATTGCAGGCGGCCTGGGAGTCCGTGAACCGGCTTAAAAATTTATTGCACGGCACTGCTCCGTGCACCACCCTCCAGGCCAAGTCCCCGATGAATAGTGGGAGGACCCCTGCGTAGAGTGCCCTCCATCGGGGACCCCCGCCTCCTCCGGACGGCAAGATGGTACGCCATGGCGTGTCCGGACGGCCGGCGAGGATGGCAAAGTTGAGGGTGTGCAGGAGCAGCCCGTACAGGAGGAAACCCCTCCGCGCGGAACTGAAAGGCACGGAGGGGATTTCCCCGAGGCGGCTCAAGTTGTGAGGCGCCAGCCCCCGAGGGAGGTTCCGGGGTTTGGCGCCGATGAGGAATTCCGTCCGGACGGGGGTCAGTTCGGACGGGATCTCCCCACGTGCTTGAGCCTCCTCGATACACCTAACGGAGTCAGGGCCCAGAGCTGTTTTTAGCGACTCGATGGCATCGGCCGCGTGGCGGACGTTGGCAGAATTTAGGCGCCGCGCCAGCGTGTCTGGCGCCATCCAGCCCGCTCCTCCGCCATCGAGCAGGTCCCTGACCCTGGTCACCTCACCAGCCACAGCCCTCTCTTCCGACCGCCACATAAAACCTCGGCCGTGGAGGTACGGATTCCCAAGCAGCGGTTCCTGCAGGACGGCCGCCACTCCAGCCGGCGGAGAGCTGCGCTTGGTGGAGACTTTGTTCCAGACCCTGATGAGTTCCCTGTAAAAGACAGGCAGCTCCCGGAGGGCGGTCCTGGCACCCCCCAAGTTCACAAACAGGAGCTGCGTGTCATAATTGAGGTCGAGCTGCTGGCGGAAGAAATACCTCGCCAGAGCACACCACCTAGGAGGGGGCTCGACGTAAAGGTATCTCTGCAGGGTCTGAAGACGGAAAGTCGCGAGCTGGGCGCTGACGCACACCAACGACTGACCGCCCTCCTCAAGCGGGAGACTCAGGACCGCGGCAGAGACCCAGTGCTTCCTGTTGTTCCAGAAGAAGTCCACCAGCTTCTTCTGTATCTTGGCGACAAACGCAGGGGGAGGGGTCAAAGTGACCAGCCGGTACCACAACATTGCGGCCACCAGCTGGTTTATGACTAGCGCTCGACCCCTGTAGGACAGCACTCGGAACAGTCCTGTCCAGCGCCCTAGGCGAGCGGCGACCTTGGCCTCCAGCTCCTGCCAGTTCGCCGGCCAGGCTCCCTCGTCGGGGCTAAGGTAGACTCCCAGATAGAGGAGATGGGTCGTGCTCCAGGCAAAAGGCCTGAGCTTCTCCGGCAGGGAGTCCACCCGCCACTGACCCACCAGGAGTCCGGAACATTTCTCCCAGTTGATCCTGGCGGAGGACGCGGCCGAGTAAATCTCCTGGCACTCACGCATCCTCCGCAGGTCAGCGGGATCCTCTACCACGAGGAGCACGTCATCGGCGTAAGCCGAGAGGACGACCTCCACGCCCGGCCCTTGCAGAGCCAGTCCCGTCAACCTCGTCCGCAAGAGGCGCAGGAAAGGCTCCACGCAAACAGCATATAACTGGCCGGACATGGGGCATTCCTGGCGCACCCCTCTCCTAAAGCGAAGGGGCGCCGTCAAGGACCCGTTAACCTTAATCAGACACTCCGCGGCGGCGTACAAAAGTCGGATCCGGGCGACGAAATGCGTCCCGAACCCGAAAGCGCGCAGAGTTCCGAGCAGATAGTCGTGATCCACCCTGTCGAACGCCTTCTCTTGGTCGAGGGATAGGAAGGCGACCGACAGACCAGCCTCCTGGGAACAATGGATGAGGTCCCGGACCAGATGGATGTTATCGTGGATTGTCCGGCCCGGGACCGTGTAGGACTGGTCGGGGTGGATCATGTGGTCCAGCACGGCACCAAGGCGAGCAGACATCGCCCTGGCGAAGATTTTGTAGTCCGTGCTGAGGAGGGAGACCGGGCGCCAGTTCTTAAGGAGGCGGAGATCGCCCTTCTTAGGCAGCAGGACGATGACTGCCCTGCGCCAAGAGAGGGGCATCTCCCCGGTCGCCAGACTTTCCCCCAGGACCCGCGTGTAGTCGCTCCCCAGGACGTCCCAGAACGCCCTGTGGAACTCCACGGTCAGCCCGTCCAGCCCCGGGGATTTTCCCCTCGAGAGCCGGGCGAGGGCACTCCTTCTGCATGAATCCCAAAAGGTTAGTTTGCAGGTGCAACAGGTAATCAGGAAGGCAAATGGAATGTTGGCCTTAATTGCGAGAGGGATGGAGTACAAAAGCAGGGAGGTCCTGCTGCAACTGTATAAGGTATTGGTAAGGCCACACCTGGAGTACTGCGTGCAGTTTTCGTCACCTTACTTAAGGAAGGATATACTAGCTTTGGAAGGGGTACAGAGACGATTCACTAGGCTGATTCCAGAAATGAGGGGGTTACCTTATGATGATAGATTGAATAGACTGGGTCTTTACTCCTTGGAGTTCAGAAGGATGAGGGGTGATCTTATAGAAACATTTAAAATCATGAAAGGGATAGACAAGATAGAGGCAGAGAGGTTGTTTCCATTGGTGGGGGAGACTAGAACTAGGGGGCACAGCCTCAAAATACAGAGGAGCTAATTTAAAACCGAGTTGAGAAAGAATTTCTTCTCCCAGAGGGTTGTGAATCTGTGGAATTCTCTGCCCAAGGAAGCAGTTGAGGCTGGCTCATTGAATGTTTTCAAGTCAAAGATAGATAGATTTTTAAGCAATAAGGTAATTAAGGGTTACGGGGAGAGGGCGGGTAAGTGGAGCTGAGTCCACGACCAGATCAGCCATGATCTTATTGAAAGGCGGAGCAGGCTCGAGGGGCTAGATGGACTACTCCTGTTCCTAATTCTTATGTTCTTATGTTCTTATGACTGGACAGGTTAGATGCAGGAAGAATGTTCCCGATGTTGAGGAAGTCCAGAACCAGTGGACATAGTCCAAGGATAAGGGGTAAACCATTTAGGACTGAGATGAGGAGAAACTTTTTCACTCAGAGAGTTGTTAACCTGTGGAATTCCCTACCGCAGAGAGTTGTTGATGCCAGTTCATTGGATATATTCAAGCGGGAGTTAGATATGGCCCTTACGGCTAAAGGGATCAAGGGGTATGGAGAGAAAGCAGGAAAGGGGTACTGAAGAGAATGATCAGCCATGCTCTTATTGAATGGTGGTGCAGGCTCGAAGGACCGAATGGCCTACTCCTACACCCATTTTCTATGTTTCTATGTCCGCCGATAGTGACGCAATGCTTGCGGGAAAAGCACCCAAGACCTCCAGGAGTTGTCAGCTGAGCTGGATGCTCTCTGTGGACAATCCCACCATGTCCAAGTGTGCGCCTCGCTGTCTGATAGCAGACCGGCTTTGCTGATTCGCCCTCTGGAGAGATGGTGTACGGGATTCAATCCTGGGAGTCAGTGGCTGCACGCCACTTGGACCTGGGGCCTCGGATTGGCCAAAGCCCGAGAATGTATCTTCCTGGTCAGAGGTACTGGCCGCAGCTAAAAGTGGTGTCAATTGTATAGGCCCCTCCCCTCCTCCCCCGGAATAGCTTCATGAATTTCCTCCTCCCGTGGAGGTTCCTTGTCCTCGCTGCCTTCGTGGCCCCCCTTCTGCACCCCCACACAATGGGCTGAGGTGGAGGCTTCAATTGGCGGATGTGTTGCCTCCTCTTCTGGAAATAGAAAACAATAGATGAGTGGCTTGCAGCAGGTGAGGAGTGACATGAGGAAGGTCACATAATGCAGGCTCATTTGAAGGACCAGTGCTACTGCATTATATGTAGCCCACAGACACTGCATCACATTGCCCCAACCCAGCTTGGGGATTTTGTATTTCTTACCCTCAGTTTCAAAAAGGGGATCAGCACCCCTATGGGTATTTGACATCCCTGAGGCACTGATCAGGGCTGCCACGCACTCCTCCAGATCCATTAACGGCAGCGTTTGGGGTGGACCACTGCCTGTGCGCCGTTGTCTCGGCGGTTATGTGACAACTTTCTCTGCAAAGATGTCAATTGGAATGGTTACCAGAGGGCCCTTCTGCTCTTGTGGTACACACAGATAGCCATCAAAGCACTCATACCATACTGTGTGCATTTAATACAGTCCTCTGTTTAATGGCCCTGGTAGTTGCATGTGGTTCATGAGGAAGACATCGAAGTGCAGAAACATCTTTTAAGATGTCAAAAAGCAGTCTTACTAATGTGTAACGATCATTCATGATAAATAAGTTGCAACACTAAACCTACCTATACCAACATGTGTTAGATTTACAATTTAAGTAATGAACGAGTGAGTGCGGAGCACACAAAAAATTTGCAAAAGGACATAGACAGGCTAAGTGAGTGGGCAAAAATTTGGCAGATGGAGTATAATATTGGAAAGTGTGAGATCATGCACTTTGGCAGAAAAGAATCAAAGAGCAAGTTATTATTTAAATGGAGAAAGATTGCAAAGTGCCACAGTACAGCAGGACCTGGGGGTACTTGTGCATGAAACACAAAAGGATAGTATGCAGGTACAGCAAGTGATCACAAAGGCCAATGGTATCTTGGCCTTTATTGCAAACTGGATGGAGTATAAAAGCAGAGAAGTCTTACTACAGCTATGTCAGGTATTAGTTTTTGGGCGATGATCACAGAGGCCACATCTGGAATACTGCATGCAGTTTTGGGTTCCATATTTACAAAAGGATATACTTGCTTTGGAGGCAGTTCAGAGAAGGTTCACTGGGTTGATTCTGGGGATGGGGGTGTTGACTTATGAGGAAAGGTTGAGTAGGTTGGGCCTCTACTCATTGGAGTTCAGAAGAATGAGAAGCGATCTTATCGAAACGTATAAGATTATGAGGAGGCTTGACAAGGTGGATGCAGACAGGATGTTTCGACTGATGGGGGAGACTAGAACTAGAGAGCATGATCTTAGAATAAGGTGCCGCCCATTTAAAACAGAGATGAGGAGGAATTTCTTCTCTCAGAGGGTTGTAAATCTGTGGAATTCGCTACCTCAGAGAGCTGTGGATGCTGGGACATTGAATAAATTTAAGACAGAAATAGACAGTTTCTTAAATGATAAAGGGATAAGGGGTTATCGGGAGTGGGCGGGGAAGTGGAGTTGAGTCCATGATCAGATCAGCCATGATCTTATTGAATGGCAGAGCAGGCTCGAGGGGCCGTATGATCTACTCCTGTTCCTATTTCTTATCTTCTTATTGTTGTGTGTGCATGCCTGTTTACTGTGTGATGCCTGTAACACTGTTATGCCACACTGAATGTACCCTTATACTGTACACACCATACCTGTACACCAGAGGGTGCTACTGCTGGAGACCTAAGGGTTACCTACACATGGCAGGTAACCCAGTATAAAAAGGAACTCACAGCTTGTTGTCCTCACTCAGGAGCTCCAAATAAAGGATTACAGGTCTCCATAGTTTAAGTATCATACCCTGCCTCGTGGAGTCATTACAAAAGGTGCCTACATACACCACACTTATGTTCTTATGAATAAAAATATTACTTATTCTGACGACCCTGCGGTGGTCATTGAAATTTTTTCCGACATTGTTGATGGCCCCTCTCGATATTAACGACTGAGGAAACCTCCTCGGCCACGCTGGTCTACAAACGCCTTCGCAGAGCTGGGAGCACCCCTCCTATTAAATTCCCCCAATCTGCTTTGCACAGCTGCAATCAGGGCCTCAGTTGCCTCATAACTAAACTTTTGGACTGTCTGCCTGCTGGAGTCCCCTTCCATCGTGGTTGCTTGGTCTGTGAAAAATAGCTGATTCAGCCCTGGATGTACTGCGCAGGTGTGGGCGCACCCTGACAGCTGACCAGAATCGTAGGAAGAAAAAAATCGGAAGAAAAAAAAATCGCAACAAAAAAATTTGCGCATGTGCAAAAGGTCCATTTTTTTCTTTTTTTTCAATCACAAATTTCGGCTCCGGTACACAAATTCACTCGTGCAAGGCTGGATTTAGTGCTATCGCTATCGCTGGTCACTGTTTGGCGAATTTTGCGATGTCCAGTGATAATGCTACTCCGGCGCTAAAAATAATACTGCTGTGATCATCGCTAAAATCCGAATTTCTAGCCCTGAGGCTTTTCAGTCTGGTAAGGAGCTGTCTGAGATGTGATCTTGTAGAGGTAAATAAAAGGTAAATCTGGAGTATAACTTAAAATTAAATTGTGGGAATATGATAAGGAAATAAGTTATGCTGCTGTGAAGCACTTTGGGACATTTTAACAACAACAACTTGTATTTATATAGCACCTTTAACATAGTGAAATGTCTCAAGGCGCTCCATAGGAGTATCATGAGACAAAAAGTTTGACACCGAGCCACATAAGAAAAAAATAGGGCAGGTGACCAAAAGCTTGGTCAAAGAGGTAGGTTTTAAGGAGCAACGTCAAGGGGGAAAGAGAGGTGGCGAGGCAAAGAGTTTTAGGCAGGGAGTCAGGGAGTTCCAGAGTTTGGGGCCTGGGCAACAGAAGACACGGCCACCAATGGTTGAGCGATTAAAATCGGGGATGCTCAAAAGAGGAGAATTAGAGGAATTCAGATATCTCGGGGGGTTGTGGGACTGAAGGTGATTACAGAGATAGGGAAGGGCAAGGCCATGGAGGGATTTGAAAACAAGGATAACAATTTTGAAATCGAGACATTGCTTAACCGGGAGCCAATGTACGTCAGCACAGGGGTGATGGGTGAGCGGGACTTGGTGCGAATTAGGACACGGACAGCCGAGTTTTGGATCACCTCAAGTTTATGTAGGGTAGTGTTATAATCAGAATAAATCCACAGGACTATATTGCAAGCTCAAACTGTTGTGACCTTGGTCTCTTTATTCAGACTCCAGAGTGAGGAAGCAGCACGGTGAATCACCTTTTATACCTGCTTGCCCCAGGTTGCACGGGTGACCCTTAGGTCTCCCACAGGCATGCCCACTAGTGGCAAGTCTTACATTTGGGTAAGGTCTGCATACATATTTACATACATATCAGGTAGAATGTGGGAGGCCAGCCAGGAATACTTTGGAATCGTCAAATCTAGAGATAACAAAGGCATGGATGAGGGTTTCAGTAGCAGATGAGCTGAGGCAAGGGCAATATGGCGATATAACAGAGGTGGAAATAGACAGTCTTAGTTATGCTGCTAATGTGTGGTCGAAAGCTCATTTCAGGGTCAAATATGACACCAAGGTTTGCAAACAGTGTGGTTCAGCCTCAGACAGAAGTTGGAGCGATAGATGGAGTCAGTGCCTTGCGAACGGAATTTGTGGTGGGGACCAAAAACAGTGGCTTTGGCCTTCCCAATATTTAATTGGAGAAAATTTCTGCTCATCCATAACTTAATGTCGGACAAGCAGTCTGACAATTTGGAGACCATGGACGGGGGGGGGGGGTCAAGAGAAGTGGTCGTGAGGTAGAGCTGGGTGTCGTCAGCGTACATGTGGAAACTGATGCTGTGTTTTCGGATGATGTCACCAAGGGGCAACATGTAGATATGAAATAGGAGGGGGCCAAGGATAGATCCTTGGGAGACACCAGAGGTAACGATGTGGGAGCGGGAAGAGAACCCGTTGCAGGTGATTCACTGGCTACAATTAGATAGATAAAAATGGAACCAGGCAAGTGCAGTCTCACCCAGCTGGACGACAGTGGAGATGCATTGGAGAAGGATGGAGTAGTCAACCATGTCAAAGGCTGTAGACAAATCAAGAAGGACGAGGATGGATAGTTTGCATTTGTCACAGTCACAAAATATGTCATGTGACTTTGATGAGAGCCAGCTCGATGCTGTGGTACGGACGGAAACTGGATGCGAGGGATTCAATCATGGAGTTGCGGGAAAGATGGGCATGGATTTGGGAGGCGACAACATGTTCAAGAACTTTGGAGAGTAAAGGGAGGTTGGAGATGGGGTGATAGTTTGCAAGGACGGAGTGGTGAGGGGTTATATTTATGACGAGAGGAGTGATGACGGCAGATTTGAGGGAGAAGAGGACGGTACCTGAGAGAACCGTGTCAGCTAACATGGGAGCCAAAAAAGGAAGATGAGGTGGTCAGCAATTTGGTGGGAATAGGGCCAAGTGGGTCTCATGGACAAGATGAGCTTGCAGAGGTCATGAGGGGAGATCGGAGAGAAACTGGAGAAAGATGTGAAGTCAGGGCTAAGGCAGAGGGGATCCTAAGAGGAAGTTTGGCCCAATGGAAGGGAAGTGGCAGAGGCAGCTGAACGGATGGTATGAATCTTAGAGACAAAGAAGTCAATGAGCTCCTCACACATATTGTCGGAGGTGAGGGTGGAGATAGGGGAGAAAGGTTTAAGAAGAAGGTTAACAGTGGAGAATAGAAGCTGGACTTTATCTTTGCATTCCAGAATGATTCTGAAATAGTGAGCGATTTTGGCAGACGAGAGCAGGATTCAATAATGCTTTACGTGGTCCAGCCAGATCTGGCAATGAATTGCTAAACCAGTTGTCCGCTGTATCTGTTTAAGTCTGCGTCCCTTGGACTTAAGGGAGCAAAGATGAGGGCCAAACCAAGGGGAGCAGCCAGGCTGAGAGATAAATAATTGTTTTAATAGAGACTAAGGCATCAAAGGTGCTGGTGAGGGAGTGGTTGATCAGATCAGTAGCTGCAGAAATCTCATGGTGAATGGTGGACCAAAGGCTGGACAGTTGGGAGTTCATAGGAGGGAGAGAGAAAACAGGGAATTATAGACCGGTCAGCCTGACATCGGTAGTGGGTAAAACGATGGAATCAATTATTAAGGATGTCATAGCAGTGCATTTGGAAAGAGGTGACATGATAGGTCCAAGTCAGCATGGATTGGTGAAAGGGAAATCATGCTTGACAAATCTTCTGGAATTTTTTGAGGATGTTTCCAGTAGAGTGGACAAGGGAGAACCAGTTGATGTGGTGTATTTGGACTTTGAGAAGGCGTTCGACAAGGTCCCACTCAAGAGATTAACGTGCAAAGTTAAAACACATGGGATTGGGGGTAGTGTGCTGACGTGGATTGAGAACTGGTTGGCAGACAGGAAGTAAAGAGTAGGAGTAAATGGGTACTTTTCAGAATGGCAGGCAGTGACTAGTGGGGTATCGCAAGGTTCTGTGCTGGGGCCCCAGTTGTTTACATTGTACATTAATGATTTAGATGAGGGGATTAAATGTAGTATCTCCAAATTTGCAGATGACACTAAGTTGGGTGGCAGTGTGAGCTGCGAGGAGGATGCTATGAAGCTGCAGAGTGACTTGGATAGGTTAGGTGAGTGGGCAAATGCATGGCAGATGAAGTATAATGTGGATAAATGTGAGGTTATCCACTTTGGTGGTAAAAACAGAGAGACAGACTATTATCTGAATGGTGACAGATTAGGAAAAGGGGAGGTGCAACGAGACCTGGATGTCATAGTGCATCAGTCATTGAAGGTTGGCATGCAGGTACAGCAGGCGGTTAAGAAAGCAAATGGCATGTTGGCCTTCATAGCGAGGGGATTTGAGTACAGGGGCAGGGAGGTGTTACTACAGTTGTACAGGGCCTTGGTGAGGCCACACCTGGAGTATTGTCTACAGTTTTGGTCTCCTAACTTGAGGAAGGACATTCTTGCTATTGATGGAGTGCAGCGAAGGTTCACCAGACTGATTCCCGGGATGGCGGGACTGAAAGACTGGATCAACTGGGCTTATATTCACTGGAGTTCAGAAGAATGAGAGGGGATCTCATAGAAACGTTTAAAACTCTGACGGGTTTAGAGAGGTTAGATGCAGGAAGAATGTTCCCAATGTTGGGGAAGTCCAGAACCACGGGTCACAGTCTGAGGATAAGGGGTAAGCCATTTAGGACCGAGATGAGAAACTTCTTCACCCAGAGAGTGGTGAACCTGTGGAATTCTCTACCACAGAAAGTTGTTGAGGCCAATTCACTAAATATATTCAAAAAGGAGTTAGATGTAGTCCTTACTACTAGGGGGATCAAGGGGTATGGCGAGAAAGCAGGAATGGAGTGCTCAAGTTGCATGTTCAGCCATGAACTCATTGAATGGCAGTGCAGGCTCGAAGGGCTGAATGGCCTACTCCTGCACCTATTTTCTATGTTTCTACGTTTCTATAAGTGCAGTTGCCTGAGTGTTGAGAGAGAAGACAAACACAGAAGAAGGTAAAGTTGGGGAGGGGTGTGGAAGGGGGATGTGGAGGTAGTTTGCAAGGAAAGTGCTATATAAATGCACATTGTTGTTGTTGCAAAAGATAACTTTAGGATTAATGTCAGGATATTCTTCTTCATGCAGAGAGAACGGCACCTTGGATCCCCCCCTCCCCATGTCTTTAATTGCATTAATTTACCTGGTAGATTATTCCAAATGTTTGTTATTGTTTGAGTAAAGAAATGTCAGATTAAATGCAAAGAGCTGAATTCCAGAGGTGAGGTGAGAGTGACTGCCATTCATATCAAGTCAGCATTTGACGAGTGTTGCATCAGGGAGCCCTCGTAAAATTGAAGTCAGTGGGAATCAGGGGGAAAACTCTTCACTGGCTCGAGTCATACCTAGCACACAAGAAGGTGGTTGTGGTTGTTGGAGGTGAATCATCTCAGCTTCAGGATATTGCTGCAGGAATTCCTCAGGGTAGTGTCCTAAGCCCAACCATCTTCAGCTGCTTCATCAATGACCTTTCTGTAAAGTCCTTACTTTACAGCATGAAACAACATGAGGCACATTCCCGGGACAAGGCCACTCTGTGACCTTAATTACAGGACTCCAGAAGTGATGACCCTGCGTGGGACCTCCCTTTATATACCTGTGTTATGAGGTAAGGAGTGTCTCCCACAAGTTCACCCCCTGTGGTCAAGGTGTGCATCTAAGTTGAGTGTATACAATGGTGTTGCATTGTAGTTACAAACATGACACTTTCCTCTATCATAAGGTCAGAAGTGGGGATGCTCAATGATGATTGTACAGTGTTCAGTTCTATTAGCAAATACTCAGATAGTGAAGCAGTAATGGAGATAGTGATGCAGTAAGACCTGGATGACATTCAGGCTTGGGCTGATAAGTGGCTAGTAACATTCGCGCCACACAAGTGCCATTCAATGACTATCTCCAACAAGCGAGTGTCTAACCACCTCCCTTGATATTCAACAGGATTAGCATTGGCGAATCCATGCTATCAACATCCTGGGGTGGGGGGGTGCCGGGGGGTCACCATTGACCAGAAACTTAATTGGACCAGCCACATAAATACTGTAGCTACAAGAGCAGATCAGAAACTGGGTATTCTGCAGAGTGTCTCACCTCCTGACTCCTCAAAGCCTTTCCACCAGCTCATCATCATCATAGGCAGTCCCTCGAAATCAAGGAAGACTTGCTTCCACTCTAAAAATGAGTTCTTAGGTAACTGAACAGTCCAATACGGGAATTACAGTCTCTGTCACAGATGGGACAGATAGTCATTGAAGGAAAGGGCGGGTGGGACTGGTTTGCCGCACGCTCCTTCCACTGCCTGCGCTTGGTTTCTGCATGCTCTAGGCGATGAGACTTGAGGTGCTCAGCGCCCTCCCGGATGCACTTCCTCTACTTAGGGTGGTCTTTGGCTAGGGACTCTCAGGTGTTGGTGAGGATGTTGCACTTTACCAAGGAGACTGAGGGTGTCCTTGAAACCCTCTGCCCACCTGGGCCTCGCCTGCCGTGTAGGAGCTCTGAGTAGAGCGCTTGCTTTGGGAGTCTTGTATCAGGCATGCGGCCCGCCCAGCGGAGCTGGTCGAGTGTGGTCAGTGCCTCGATGCTGGGGATGTTGACCTGGTCAAGTACGCTAACATTGGTGCATCTGTCCTCCTAGGGGATTTGCAGGATCTTGCAGAGACATCGTTGGTGGTATTTCTCCAGCGATTTGAGGTGTCTACTGTATATGGTCAACGTCTCTGAGCCTTACAGGAGGGCAGGTATCACAACAGCCGTGTAGACCATGAGCTTGGTGGCAGGTTTGAGGGCCTGATCTTTGAACACTCTTTTCCTCAGGCAGCACTGGTGCATTGGAGGCAGTGTTGAATCTCGTCATCGA
This sequence comes from Pristiophorus japonicus, assembly GCF_044704955.1. NCBI lineage: Eukaryota > Metazoa > Chordata > Chondrichthyes > Pristiophoridae > Pristiophorus > Pristiophorus japonicus. The sequence goes on along the minus strand of NC_091978.1, from coordinate 132,434,639 downwards.
TGTCTGCCCTTGTTGATAATAGGCTCCTGAAGTATGGGAAGTGGTCCACGTTTTCGAGAGCAATGCCCTGGATCTTGATGACGGGGTAGTGCTGTGTGGCGGGCTCAGTCTGGTGGAGGACCTTTGTTTTACGGATGTTTAGAGTAAGGCCCATGCTTTCGTACACCTCAGTGAAGGTGTTGACTATGACTTGGAGTTCAGACTGTGAATGTGCGTAGACGCTCGCATCGTCCATGTACTGCAGTTCGGCAACAGAGGTTGGGACGGTTTTGGATCTGGCCTGGAGGCGACGTAGGTTGAACAGGTTCACACTGGTTCTGTAGTATAGTTCCACTCCAGCGGGAAGCTTGTTGAGTGTGAGGTGGGGCATTGCAACGAGGAAGATTGAGAAGAGGGTTGGCACAGCCCTGCTTGACCCCAGTCCGGACATGGACAAGGCACAAGTCAGGAGTGTGATGGGATACTCTCCACTTGCCTGGATGAGTGCAGCTCCAACAACACTCAAAATGCATAACACCATAAAAGGACCAAGCAGCCTGCTTGATTGGCGCCCCCTCCACCACGGGTGCACCGTCGCTGCAGTTTGTACCATCTACAAAATGCACTGCAGCAATTCGCCAAGGCTTCATCGACAGCACCTCCCAAACCCACAACCTCTACCACCTAGAAGGACAAGGGCAGCAGGCGCATGGGAACACCATCACCTACAAGTTCCTCTCCAAGTCATACACCATCCTGACTTGGAAATATATCGCCGTTCCTTCATCGTCACTGGGTCAAAGTCCTGAAACTCCCTCCCCAACAACACTGCGGGAATACCTTCACCACACGGACTGCTGCGGTTCAAGAAGGCTGCTCATCACCAAGAATGATACTTAAAGGGTTGACGGTGGACAGGCAATGGCAAACATTTAAAGATCACATGGATGAACTTCAACAATTGTACATGCCTGCCTGGAGTAAAAATAAAACAGGGAAGGTGGCTCAACTCTGGCTAACAAAGGAAATTAGGGATAGTGTTAAATCCAAGGAAGAGGCATATAAATTGGCCAGAAAAAGCAGCAAACCTGAGGACTGGGAGAAATTTAGAACTCAGTAGAGGAGGACAAAGGGTTTAATTAGGAGGGGGAAAAGGGAGTATGAGAGGAAGCTTGCTGGGAACCTAAAACATGACTGCAAAAAAATTCTATAGATAGAAGAGAAAAAGATTAGTGAAGACAAACATGGGTCCTTTGCAGTCAGAATCAGGTGAATTTGTGACTTCCTTAACGAAGGAAGACACAAATTACCTTCTGGAAATACTAGGGGACCGAGGGTCTAGCTGGAAGGAAGAATTGAAGGAAATCCTTATTAGTCAGGAAACTGTGTTAAGGAAATTGATGGGATTGAAGGCTGATAAATTACCAGGGCCTGATAGTCTGCATCCCAGAGTACTTAAGGAAGTGGCCCTAGAAATAGTGGATGCATTGGTGATCATTTTTCAACAGTATATCGACTCTGGATCAGTTCCTATGGACTGGAGGGTAGCTAATGTAACACCACTTTTTTAAAAAGGAGGGAGAGAGAAAACCGGGAATTATAGACGAGTTAGCCTAGCATCAGTAGTGGCGAAAATGTTGGAATCAATTATTAAAGATGAAATAGCAGCGCATTTGGAAAACAGTGACAGGATCAGGCCAAGTCAGCATGGATTTATGAAAGGGAAATCATGCTTGACAAATCTTCTGGAATTTTTTGAGGTTGTAACAAGTAGAGTGGACAAGGGAGAACTAGTGGATGTGGTGTATTTGAACATTCAAAAGGCTTTTGACAAGGTCCCACACAAGAGATTGGTGTGCAAAATTAAAGCATCTGGTATTGGGGGTAATGTATTGACGTGGATAGAGAACTGGTTGCCAGACAGGAAGCAGAGAGTCGGGATAAACGGGTCCTTTTCAGAATGGCAGGCAGTGACTAGTGTGGTGCCGCAGGGCTCAGTGCTGGGACCCCAGCTATTTACAATATACATTAATGATTTAGATGAAGGAATTGAGTGTAATATCTCTAAGTTTGCAGATGACACTAAGCTGGGTGACGGTGTGAGCTGTGAGGAGGATGCTAAGAGTTTGCAGGGTGACTTGGACAGGTTAAGTGAGTAGGCAAATGCATGGCAGATGAAGTATAATGTGGATAAATATGAGGTTATTCACTTTGGTGGCAAAAACATGAAGGCAGAATATTATCTGAATGGCGGCAGATTAGGAAAAGGGGAGGTGCAACGAGACCTGGGTGTCATGGTACATCAGTCATTGAAAGTTGGCATGCAGCTACAGCAGACGGTGAAGAAGGCAAATGGCATGTTGGCCTTCATAGCCAGGGGATGTGAGTATAGGAGCAGGGAGGTCTTACTGCAGTTGTACAGGGCCTTGATGAGGCCTCATCTGGAATATTGTGTTCAGTTTTGGTCTCCTAATCTGAGGAAGGACGTTCTTGCTATTGAGGGAGTGCAGCAAAGGTTCACCAGACTGATTCCCGGGATAGCAGGACTGACATATGAGGAGACATTGGATCGACTAGGCCTGTATTCTCTGGAGTTTAGAAGAATGAGAGGGGATTTCATAGAAACACATAAAATTCTGACAGGGCTGGACAGGTTAGATGCAGGAAGAATGTTCCCGATGCTGGGGAAGTCCAGAACCAGGGGTCACAGTCTAAGGAGTAAGCCATTTAGGACCGAGATGAGGAGAAACTTCTTCATTCAGAGAGTTGTTAAGCTGTGGAATTCTCGACTGCAGAGAGTTGTTGATGCCAGTTCATTAGATATATTCAAGAGGGAGTTAGATATGGCCCTTACGGCTAAAGTGATCAAGAGGTATGGAGAGAAAGCAGGAAAGGGGTACTGAGGTGAATGATCAGCCATGATCTTATTGAATGATGGTGCAGGCTCGAAGGGCCGAATGGCCTACTCCTGCACCTATTTTCGATGTTTCTCAAGGTTAAATAGGGATGGGCAATTAATGCTGGCTGTTATGTTTGGAATAACTCCACAAGACTGAGTACTGTCTTAAACTGATGTGACCTTAATCTCTTTAATAAAACTCCAGAGTGCCAAAGCAGCATGACAGACAACCTTTTATACTAGTTTGCATGAGGTGTACAGGTGACCCTTGGGTCTCCAACAGGTGCGCCCTCTGTTCGCAAGTCTTACAGTTATAATGTTTGCATACATAATACTGGCCTTGCCAGCGACACCCACATCCCAGGAACAAATAAAAAGAGTCAGTGTTTGAATGGACTTCCGGGTAGAGTGATTGCAGTGAAAACCCTGGATGCATTTAAGAAGCAATTAGATAGTGCAAATGGGAGCTGTAGGAAAAGATAAACTGATATGGGCCAAGTGGTCTTCCTCATCCCCAATTGTCTTGTGACTTCATCTGTGTTATTGAGTAGTTCGTATATCTCAATGAGATCGCCCTTAAATTGTTCCAACTAGACTGTCGGGTTTAAACTTATTCTTTCCTGATAGGTCATCTCCTTTACACGTGGTTCGCTGTTTTTTGCATCCTTCCCATTTTTTGTACGCATTTTGAGATGCAGTTTTTTGTGAGAATAATTAAAGCTGTTTTTTTTGTCATTACTAAGAAAAATCTCTACTTATTTCAATGCATTGATCTGTGTTAATGTAAATACCTTATTGCTTACAATGACTGAGGTTAAATATTATTCCAATCTCCAGTAAAAAGTGCTTGGATGTGCTTTAAGTGCCGTAACCGACAAAGCTGGAAAGTGGGACTTGGTTAGCTCTCTGTCAGCCTGCAGGGATACAATGGGCCGAATGGGCTGTAAATGTCTCTGATTCTGACAAAGAAAGTATCAATCTGAGCATGCGCAGTTTACGACCAGACTGTGACGCGCAGCAATATTCGGACCATACCATTACGGTTATGAATGGGGAATTGGATAAAATCTGCGCCAACGCATCACACGTTTTACAAGAATCAATGACAGTACTAGTAACATGACGCATACTTTCATAAATTATCTAAATGCATGTTGTGATTGGGATGAGGCCGAGCTGGAGTTGAGATGTGCGGTGGGCTTCCCCTGTAATTGTGCGGGGGTTGGGATGCTCCAGCATGGCGGCGGCTGCAGTGAACAAGTTACCTGCGGCGATGGCTATGGGCAGTGGCGGCCGGTTGCCGCGTAGTACCAGCGTCAGCACTGTCAAGGTGAGTGTGGGACGTGTTTGCATATGCACCTCAGCGGCTGCCGGCCCTTCTGGTGTGCAGCCACATACAACAGAGCGGCCAGGATGGGGACAGGGCCACTCGGGGTTGCACAAAGAGAACGGGCAGTTAATGACCGCTAGATTGTTAATCAATGTTTTTTGTGTTGTGGACTCGCTAGGAATTGTGTAGAGACTGCTAACATTTATTTCACATAGGAGTCTTTCAACTGGTATGCAGAGAAGACAATCATATCAATTTACATCACAGAAGTGCATATCCAAGTACTTTTTATATGTGATAAGGGTTTTTGCCTCGACCACCCTCTCAGGCAGGGAGTTCCAGACCCCACCACCCTCGGGGTTAAAACATTTCTCCTCAACTCCCCTCCAATCCTTCTACTAATTACTTTAAATCTATGCTCCCTGGTTATTGCCTCATCTGCTAAGGGAAACTTCCTATCCACTCTATCTAGGCCCCCCTCATACACCTCAATTAAATCTCCCCTCTGCCTCTGTTCCAAAGAAAACAGCACCAGCCTATCCAATCTTTCCACATAGCTAAAATTCTTCAGTCCTGGTAACATCCTCGTAAATCTCTTCTTGTGCATTCATATCTTTCCTGTGATGTAGTTTTAGTATCACCTCCCTCCTTGGCTAATAAAGGAAAGTATCAGATGTGCCTTCACAGAATCATAGAAGTTTGTAGCCTGGAAGGAGGGTATTTTGGTCCACTGTGTCCATGCCGGCCAACAAGAGGCTATTCAGCCTAATCCCACTTTCCAGCTCCACGTTTGTAACCCTGCAGGTTACGGCACTTCAGGTGCACATCCAAGTACTTTTTAAATGAGGTGATAGTTTCTGCCTCTACCACCCATCCAGGCAGTGAGTTCCAGACCCCCCACAATCCTCTGAGTGAAGAAATTTCTCATCAAATCCCTTCTAAACCATCCACCAATTACTTTAAATTTATGCCCTCTAGTTGTTGACCCCTCTACCAAGGGAAATAGGCCCTTTCTATCCACAATATCTAGGCCCCTCAATTTTATACACCTCATTGAGGTCTCTCCTCAGTCTCCTCTGTTCCAATGGAAACAAATCCAGCCTATCTAATGTACATAAAAACATAAGTAGGAGTAGGCCATTTGGCCTCTCGAGCCTGCTCTGCCATTCAATAAGATTATGGCTGATCAGATCATAGACTCAGCTCCACTTCCCTGCCCACTCCCAATAACCCTTTACTCCCTTATCGCTCAAAATTCTGTCTATCTCCACCTTAAATATAGTCAATGACCCAGCCTCCACAGCTGCTTTGGGGCAGACAATTCCACAGATTTAAAACCCTCAGAAGAAATTTCTCCTCATCCCAGTTTTAAATGGGCGGCCCTTTATAAGACGATGTCCCCTAGTTTTAGTTTCCCCTATGAGTGGAAATATCCTCTCTGCATCCACCTTGTCGAGACCTCTCATTATCTTTTATATGTTTCGATAAGATCACCTCTCATTCTTCTGAACTCCAATGTGTATAGGCCTAACCTACTCAACCTATCCTCATAAGTCAACCCCCTCATATCCAGAATCAACCTAGTGAATCTTCTCTGAACAGCCTCCAATGAAAGTATATCCTTCCTTAAATACGGAGACCAAAACTGTACGCAGTACTCCAAGTGTGGCCTCACCAATACTCTGTACAGTTGTAGCAGGACTTCTCTGCTTTTATACTCTATCCCCCTTGCAATAAAAGCCAACATTCCATTTGCCTTCCTGATTACTTGCTGTACCTGTATACTAACTTTTTGTGTTTCATTCTCAAGGACCCCCAGATCCCTCTGTACTACAGCATGTTGCAATTTTTCTCCATTTAAATAATTTGCTTTTCTATTTTTTCTGCCAAAGTGGATAACCTCACATTTTCCCACATTATACTTCATCTGCCAAATTTTTGGCCACTTGCTTAGCCTGTTTATATCCCTTTGCAGATTATTTGCGTCCTCCTCACAGTTTGCTCTCCCACCCATCTTTGTATCATCAGCAAATCTGGCTCCATTACACTCGGTCCCTTCATACAAGTCAGTAATATAAATTGTAAATAGTTGACCCAGCACCGATCCCTGTGGCACCCCACTCGTCACTGTTTGCCAACTGGAAAATTCCCATTTATCCTGACTCTCTTTTCTGTTAGTTAGCCAATCCTCAATCCATGCTAATATATTACCCCCCCAACCCCGTCAGCTTTTATCTTGTGCAGTAACCTCTTATGTGGCACCTTATCGAATGCCTTCTGGAAATCCAAATACACCACATCCACTTGTTCACCTTGCTCGTTACTACCTCAAAGAACTCCAGCAAATTTGTCAAACATGATTTCCCTTTCATAAAACCACGCTGACTCTGCTTGATTGAATCATGCTTTTCCAAATGTCCTGCTACTGCTTCCTTAATAATGGACTCCAGCATTTTCCTAACGACAGATGTTAGGCTAACTGGTCTATAGTTTCCTGCTTTTTGTCTGTCTCCTTTTTTAAATTGGGGAGTTACATTTGCGGTTTTCCAATCCGTTGGGACCGCCCCAGAATCCAGGCATCCACTATCTCTGCAGCCACCTCTCAATACCCTAGGATGTAAGCCATCAGGTCCAGGGGACTTGTCTGCCTTTAGTCCCATTATTTTACCGAGTACTATTACATTAGTGATAGTGATTGTATTAATGTAAGTTCCTCCCTCCCTATAGCCCCTTGATTGTAGAAACATAGAAAATAGGAGCAGTAGTAGGCCATTTGGCCTTTCGAGTCTGCACCGCCATTCAATATGATCATGGCTGATCCTCTATACCTCAACACCATATTCCTGCTTTTTCCCCATACCCCTTGATGTCTTTTTTGTCTAGTAATCTATCTATCTCCCTCTTAAATATATTCAGTGACTTGGCCTCCACAGCCTTCTGTGGTAGAGAATTCCAAGGCTCACCACCCTGAGTGAAAAAATTTCTCCTCATCTTGGTCCTAAATTTCCTACCCCGTATCCTGAGACTGTGACCCCTTGTTCTAAACTTCCCAGCCAGGGGAAACATCCTCCCCGCATCCAGTCTATCCAAACCTGTCAGAATTTTATACGTTTCAATGAGATCCCTTCTCATTCTTCTAAACTCTAGTAAATACAGGCCTAGTCGACCCAATCTTTCTTCATACAACAGTCTGGAATCAGTCTGGTGAACCTTCGCTGCACTCCCTCTATGGCAAGTACATCCTTTCTTTGATAAGGAGATCAAAACTGCACACAATACTCTAGGTATGGTCTCACCAAGGCCCTGTATAACTGTACTAAGACATCCTTGCTCCTATACTCAAATCCTCTTGCAATGAAGGCCAACATTCCATTTGCCTTCCTAACTGCTTGCTGCACCTGCATGTTTGCTTTCAATGACTGGTGTACAAGGACACCCAGGTCCCTCTGTACATCGACACTTCCCAAGCCATCACCATTTAAATAATACTTTGTCTTTATGTTTTTCCTACCAAAGTGGATAATTTCACATTCATCCACGTTATACTGCATCTGTCATGTGTTTGCCCACTCACTCAACCTATCTTAATCGCCTTACAGCGTCTTTGCATCCTCCTCACAACTCACAATCCCACCTAGTTTTGTGTCGTCAGCAAATTTGGAAATATTACATTTGGGTCCCTCATCCAAATCATTTTTTATGAATAGCAGGGGCCCAAGCACTGATCCCTGTGGTACCCCACTAGTCACTGCCTGCCACCCCGAAAAAGACCCGTTTATTCCTACTCTCTGTTTCCTATCAGTTAACCAGTTTTCAATCCATGCCAGTACATTATCCCCAATCCTATGTGCTTTAATTTTGTACACTAACCTCTTATGTGGGACTTTATCAAAGGCCTTCTGAAAATCCAAATACACTACATCCACTGGTTCTCCCATATCTATTCTATCAGTTACATCCTCAAAAAACTCCAGTAGTTTTGTCAAACATGATTTTCCTTTCATAAATCCATGTTGACTTTGTCTAATCCTGTTGATATTATCTAAGTGTGCCATTATCACATTCTTAAAATAGACTCTAGCATTTTCCCTACTACTGATGTTAGGCTAACCAGTGTGTTTTCTCTCTCCTTTTTTTAAATAGTGGGGTTACATTTTCCACCCTCCAATCTACAATAACTGTTCCATAATCTATAGAATTATGGAAGATGACAACCAATGCATCTACTATTCCCATGGCTACCTCTTTTAGTACTCTGGGATGCAGATCATCGGGATTTATCTGCCTTCAATTAGTTTCTCCAGCACTATTTTCTTACTAATCATTTCCTTTAGTTCCTCTTGCTCACTCGACCCTTGGTTGCCTAGCATCTCTGGTACGTTATTTGTGTCCTCTTATGTGAAGACAGAACCAAAGTATTTGTTCAGTGTCTCTGCCATATCCCTGTTCTCCATTATTAATTCCCCAGACCCATCCTCCAGGGGACCAACATTTACTTTAGCCACTCTTTTCCTTTTTATGTACCTGTAGACACTCTTACTATCTGTTTTTATATTTTGTGCTAGTTTACTTTCATAATCTATCTTCCCTCTCAATCATTTTTTTTAGTCGTTCTCTGCTGGCTTTTAAAAATTTCTCAATCCTCCGGCCTCCCACTAGTCTTGGTCACATTGTATGCTCTTGCTTTCATTTTGATACCCTCCCTTATTTCCTTAGTTAGCCACGGATGGTTATCCCTTCTCTTAAAGTCTTTCCTTCTCATTGGGATATATTTTTGTTGCGAGATGAAATATCTCCTTAAATGTCTGCCACTGCTCATTAACCATTCCAAACTTTAGTCTATTTTCCCAGTCTACTTTAGCCAACTCTGCCCTCCTTTATTTAAGCTTAGGACCCTGGTTTGAGAACTAACCTTTCTCAGTATCCAACTGAATTTGAAATTCAACCATATTATGGTCACTCATTCCGAGAGGATCTTTTACTATGAGATCATTTATTAATCCTGCCTCATTACACAGTACCATATCTAAGATAGCCTGCTCCCTGGTTGGTTCCACAACGTACTAGGAAACTATCCCAGATACACTCTATGAACACTTCCTCAAGGCTATCCTGGCCAATTTGCTTTGTCCAATCAATATGAAGGTTAAAATCGCCCATGATTATTGCCATTCCTTTATTACAAGCCTCCCTGATGTCCTCATAAGCTTAGATTCTCCACTTCTAGCAACATTCTCATAAATCTCCTCTGTACCCTCTCCAGCGCAATCATGTCATTCCTGTAATTCGGTGACCAGAACTGCATGCAGTACTCCATCTGTGACCTAACCAGTGTTTTATACAGTTCAAGCATAACCTCCCTGCTCTTGTATTCTATCACTCGGATAATAAAGGAAAGCATTCCATATTTTTCTTAACCACCTTATCTACCTGGCCTACTTTCAGGGATCTGTGGACATGCACTCCAAGGTCCCTTTGTTCCTCTACACTTCTCAGTATCCTACCATTTAATGTGTATTCCCTTTCCTTGTTAGCCCTCCCAAAATGCATTACCTCACACTTCTCTGGATTAAATTCCATTTGCCAATGTTCTGCCCACCTGACCAGTTGATTGATATCTTCCTGCCGTCTGCAGCTTTCTTCTTCATTGTCAATGATACAGCCGATTTTAGTATCCTCTAAATCGGCTGTGTCAATCACTTAATCAGACCCCCTATATTCAAGTCTATATCATCAGGTTCTTAACCATCTGGTGTTCCTTCTTAACCATCTTAATCAAATCAAATTTGAGTTGGATTAATTTCAGCTCCAAGAGCTGCAAGGACCGTATGCTGAAGGACTGTGCTACTCGGTGCCCTATGTTACTTTTTGTAAGTTTTTCAATATCTTCCATGCAATTATAGATAATATACCCTACTATGTTTTTTTTTTCATGAGGGAAATAAAGTGCATTAAACAGTGCTCTTACTCCACATACTTAGATTTGAAAACAGCCCAAACATTGAGATAAAAGTTTAAACCATCTGATCCATTCCCCCTGTACCCGTGCCCACCACCCTCCCCAGCCCGCTAGGTCCTCATGGTTGCAAATTCATTGCATAATGTAATCTGTAAATCAGCAGTCATCAATAGGTGTGCTTAGAATAGCTGGTGTGAGGGAGTACTTTTTGTAGGCTGGAGTTAAAACAAATTGTTGGGGCAGTGTAGAGAAAGCTTTACTCTGCATCTGGTCATGCCATGCTCCACTTGATATCATTTGATGTTGACACTGGGTACCAAAAATGGAAAAAAATGTTCTATTTCCCAGCACTGACATCACTCACTGACATCATAAACCGCCTCCCACAAAAGACGTTCACTTTCTATTCTCTAGAATCTAATACTCAAGGCTGCAAATAAATGTCTTCATTTCTGGCATATACTTTATTTTTTATTCTGAAGAACACTGTTTAAAAACAAATCCATTTTGTTCCACCGACTGATATTGACGATTTATCCGATTGTGTGCAGAATATGGCCATGGTTCAACTGATCGTGGAATCATCTATTGAAAACAAGTCATGCATAATCAGATAAAGAAATGTAGTCGGACTTAAAACTTTTGAAGAAGCAATATTGATGAAAGATCTAGTATTTAAATTGAAAATATTCACCATTAGTAATTTTCATTGAGACTGCAGCATCATTTATCGAAATGAAATCATGTGCAAGTTGCACTTTTTAAAAAAAAAAAATGCCTGAGATTTGATATATTACCTATTTTTTATAGTGTATGATTTTGCATATTGTGCCTTTTTGGTATTTCTATAATCAAGGAATTAAAATAGAGAACTTGTTCAAAAGTAAGATGGTTTTAAAAAAAACAATTATAAAGATTTAGCGATATACGGGGGATGGAGAGGGATTATTTTTAATGCCAGTTTAAAAATAGTGACATTACTTAGAATATTAATAAAGGCTTCCTTGGTGGCTCTGACTTTATCCAGTATCAGGAAGAGGCTAGTTCAATCCCAAGTGTATTTGATTGTTGGTGCGTTAGTGGCCCCTCCCTCACCCAGATGTACGAAGGGCAATCAGTCTGTTCTCAGTCCTGATTTCTACCTCATTATAGATTGAAGTACACACGTGAAGGTGGAGTGAAATTGGGACCAAGCTTGGTTGTGATGCTACATATGGTTGAATAGCTTTTCAGCATTCACTGTCAAGACTCCTGTATGAATAATGGCCACTTCGGTCACAGTACTGGAGGACAACCAATGTTGGTGAAATCATGCCCCAGCAAAGAGTCAGTGCTCTCAGGAGGATAGGGCTATTCAATTCTGCTTTTTGACTATATGTGCCATGACAACAAGCCAAGTGCTTTCCTTCCCCAACATTTACCCAACACTTTCAGTAGAGATCATTGGATAATAATGATTGCATGCGAATCCTGGAGGTTAATTATATTAGTCGTTGTTCTGCCCGCCCCCCCACCAGTACAAACCAGCAATCAAACATCTGGGATCTTAGTATGTCTAGCTCAGTGGCTTGTTGGTCTAGGGGTATGATTCTTGCTTAGGCATTTATGAGTGAAGTTTGTGAGAGGCCCTGGGTTCAAATCTCGGACGAACCCTAATTTTCTGATTGAACAGAAAAAGGGGAGAAGGATAAATCTGGCAATTCCAGGCCAGTCAGTTTAATGTTGGTGGTAGGGAAGCTGTTGGAATCAATAATCCAGGAAAAAATTAACAGCTACTTGGACAAACATGGACTAATAAAGGAGGGCCAGCACCGATTTATCAAGGGCAAATTGTGTTTGACTAACTTGATGATTTGAGTTTTTTTTGATGTGACAGGGCGGATGAGGGCAATGCAGTTGATGTTGTGTATGTGGACTTTCAGAAGGCTTTAGATAAAATACCACATACTAGACGTGAACAAAATTGAAGCCCAATAAATTAAATAGGCAGTAGCAGCATGGGCACAAAATTGGCTAAGGGATAGAAACCAGAGTTGTGGTGAATAGCTGTTTTTCAGTCTGATGGGAGGTCTGCAGTGGCGTTCCCCAATGTTCAGTCCTAGGACCACTGCTGTTTTTGATCTACATTAATAATTTGGACTTGGGGGTAAGGGCACAGTTTCTCAATTTGCAGATGGTACGAAAACTTGGAAGTGTAGTAAACAGTGAGAAAGATATTACAGGTTGAACTTCTCTTATCCGGCACCTTCGGGATCTGGCCTGTACCAGATAAGGGATTTTGCTGGACGAGGGGAGGTCACATTAAATTGGATGGTACAGGTACTGAGCAAGGGACTATCTGGGCTGGGTGTGCGGCAGAAAGATCGTGGGGGACAGGGGTGGTGGATCGCACTGTCAGGCTAGCGATTGCGGTGTCGGCAGCGAGGAAAGACTTCAATTTGTTCATGTCGGAGCTCTGCGCATGCGCTACTTGGAGGCCGGGAATGGAGGCCTGGACGAGGGGTGGTACCGGATAAGGGAGTCCTGGATAAGTGAGGTTCAACTTGTAATAGACTTCAAGAAGACATAGACAGGGTGGTGGAATGGGCAGACGTATGGCAGATGAAATTCAATGCAGAGAAGTGTCAGGTGATACATTTTGGTAGGAAGAATGAAAAGAGATCATACACACTAAATGGTACAATTTTAAATGGGATGCAAGAACAGAGATCAATGGGTGCTTGTGCATAAATCTTTGAAGGTGGCTAGGCAAGTTAACAATGCATAAGGGATTCGGGGCTTTTTAAATAAAGGTTTAGAGTACAAAAGCCAGGAAATTATGCTAAACCTATTTCAAGCACAAGTTCAGCCCCGGCTGGAGTATTGTGTCCAATTCTGAGCACCACACATTAGGAAGGGCATGAGGGCTTTGGAGAGGATACAGAAGAGATTTACTCGCATGGTTCCAGGGGTGCGGGATTGCAGTTGTGTGGATAGATTAGAGAAGCTAGGGTTATTCTCCTTGGAACGGGGAAGGCTAAGAGGAGATTTGATAGAAGTTTTTAAAATCATGAAGAGTTTAAATAGAGAAAATAAAGAGAAATTGTTTCCAGTGCCTGAAGGGTCCAGAGCGAGAGGGCACAGATTTTAGATGATTGGCAAAAGAACCAGAGGCGACATAAGGAAAAACATTTTTATATGTGTGGCTAGGATTTGGAATGCACTATCTGATAGGGTGGTTGATACAGATTCAGTAGTATCCTTCAAAAGGGAATTGGATAAATACTTGAAGGAAAAAAAATTGCAGGAGTAGGGGAAAGAGCGGGAGCCTGGAACTAACTGGATTGCTCTTCGAGTGAGCCAACGCAGACCCGATGGGCCAAATGGCCGCCTTCTGTGCTGTACTATTCAATGATTCTGTGGTGCATTTACCGATTGAGTGTCTCCATTTTTAGGTTCTAGAATGTGGAGTTTGTGAAGACGTATTCTCTCTGCAGGGAGACAAAGTACCTCGCTTGCTCCTTTGTGGTCACACCGTCTGCCATGATTGTCTCACCCGCCTTCCATTACAGGGGCGAGCAATACGTTGCCCGTTTGACCGACAGGTGACTGAACTAGGTTGGTCTAGCAATTTATGTTTCTAACAATTATATTTGAATGTTTTAAATTTCTTATAGCATGCTCCAGTTTGAACATTTTTTTTGTTTACTTTAAAAAAAATTGTCAAGTTTATTGGCTTGCTTCATATATTATATATCCATTAAAATGCAAATTTTGTAACTGAACAAAACCTAAATAATAAAAGCTGTTTTTGCAATCATAGCTTTTAATGTTCTCCTGGAGATAATTAGACTTAATAGAACATATGTTTTAGGGTTCTGTTCGTTATGATATTTGTCCAGTGAGTGAACTCAATTTATTAATTGCAGGTGCTGACCCATGTGAGACATTCTTAACAGTCTGGGGCTCTTTTCTCTAGAAAAGAGAATAGTGAGGGGTGACCCGATAGAGGTCTTCAAGATTATGAAAGGTTTGATAGGATAGACGTAGAGAAGATGTTTCCATTTGTGGATGAGATCAGAACTAGGGGCTATAAATATAAGATAGTCACTAATAAATCCAATAGGGAACTCAGGAGAAACTTCTTTACCCAGAGTGTGGAAGTTGCTACCACAAGAAGTAGTTAAAGTGACTAGCATGGATGCATTTAAGGGGAAGTTAGAGAAATACGAGGCAAAAAGGAATAGAAGGATTTGTTGATGGGGGTGGATGAAATAGGATGGGAGGAGGCTCATGTGGTGCAGAAACACCGGCATGGACCTGTTGGGCTGAATGGCCTGTTTCTGTGCTATAAATACTATGTAATAAACTATGTATGTAGTATTGCAAATTTAATTTGAACCCTTAGTAGACCTTATTACTCTGCCATATGACTAATTGCCTGGTGACCCTAATATAAGGAGTTTTAGCAGTGGTTGGTTGGGCTCTAAATAGAATATTGCAGGTTAACAGTGGGCTGGTGAGAGTGGAAATGAACAACGCAAAAAGGTTGGCGGAATGAACATTGTCCAGAAGAAATACATCTTCTGTCAACTGATCATGAGATACACTTGTCTGAGATATTGCACCCATGTCTTGGCAGCAAGTTGCAGTGATTTAGTGGTGGACAATGGCTACATATTGACTTCTAATCCCATGGCACTATTTTGAAGAAGAGCAGAGGAGTTCTTCCGAATGCTGGCCAATATTTATCCTTCAACCAACATCACTAAAACAGATAATCTGGTCATTATTACATTGTTGTTTGTGGTACCTTGCAATGCATTTCCTGCATTACAAGAGTGACGACACTTCAAAGTACTTAATTGGCTGTAAAACACTTTTGGGCATCCTGAGTTGTGAAAGGTGCTATATAAATGCAAGTCTTGTGTTCTTTTTAATAATGCACACAAAAAATGTTAGTTGACCACAGGAACTTGAAGTAAATTATATGGGACAAGAAGCCACTAGACATTCAAAAATAGCATTTTGTTAGATCGTAATTGGGTCTGTGATGAGAGGGTGAACGTGTTTTTTTTAATCAAGTGATGAACTTTGCCATTACAGTATTAAGTCTTGTACTGCTTTTTCTCTCATTCAACATTTTCAAAGTAATTTTCACTTTGATGGACCTATTTCCACAATACAACTTTGAAGATAACTGCAGTGTTTCTGCACAAAAATCAATATATATAACAAGATTACAATGTTTTATACCCTATGCCAAAACACTTTGAATTAAGCAATGTTTTGATTCTACACATTTATTTCATTTTCCTTTCTCATGAAAAATGTATGTGGAAAAAATACTGGCTTTTTGAAAGCTGAAAACCTGTCGGTACTCAAGATATCCTTAGGTTAATTAGAATAGAAATTTAAAAGATGAAAATATTAAAAACTTGATTCAGACTGAATGTGAATTCATTTGTCAGGTGATTCAGGTGTCTGGGGCTTAAAGAAAAATTTTGCTTTGCTGGAGCTCCTAGAACGGTTGCAGAATGGCACTGCCAATCACCATGGAGCATCTGAAGAAGTTCAGGGAATATCAGGAGAGGTATGTAATTATGAATGTCATACTGGATGGGTAACTGGGATCTGAGAGTGATAATGGTGCCAGAGATGGAGGAGATCGACAGTGACATCAATGTCATGAGTGGCAGTGTTCGATCTCTTAATTCCCAATGAAATACGAACTCCGGTTGTAGTTTTAATGTAACTTTATTCTGGCAGCAGCAACAAGCTTCTGGCTTTAAGCCAGGCCTTTCTCCTTCTGAGACCACATGGCCAAAATGGCTGTACTTATACCTGGTTCAATTTACAGAAAAGAACTTGCCTTCTTTGACCTTATTGGCTCAATTGATAGTCTGTTAACCTCTTAATTGGCTCGCTACCCAAGGTCTTAAAATGTCAAGTTGATTGATGACTTAATGCAACATGCTGAGTTGCACGTAGCAGCTTTGACTTGGGGGTCTGTGAATTTTCCCAAAACTGCAGCCAGGCTGCAGAGCTTGAATTCTCTATCAGGCAGCTCAGAGGAGGGGGAGGTTGAAGCTGAGAAGAATTTTTTTCTATGGATAGAAAGCAACAGTGGATGGGGTTTTGAGTCTTTAGTGATGAGACACCTCAGGTTGTTACTTGCCGATCTGGTTCATTTGAAGCTCTATATTTGTCACTAATTTCTGGAAAATAACAGTAAAAAGGTTGCCAGAGGGGCCATTTAGGGACCAAAATGAAGATCTATTTGATGGAGGCAGAAGGCATGGTTCAAGTACTAAAGGTGTACTTTGAATCGGTGTTTGCCAAAGCTATAGTAAACAGGGAGGCTGATGGGTTACTGGATCAGATAAAGAGGAGGTCCTAGACAGACTGGCGTTAATTAAAGTGGATAAGGCACCCGGTCCAGATGGGATACATCCTAGGTTGATAAGTGAAGTAAGAATAGAAATTGCAGAGGTACTGGCCACAATCTCCCAATCCTCCTTAGATACAGGGGTGGTGCCAAAGTACTGGAGGATTGAAAATGTTCCACCCTTATTCAAAAAAGGGGAGAAGGATAATAAACCTGGCAATTACAGGCCAGTCAGTTTAACATCGGTGGTGGGGAAGCTTTTAGAAACAATAATCCGGGAGAAAATTAGCAGTCATTTGGAGAAGCATGGACTAATAAAGGAGAGACAGCACAGATTTTTAAGTGCAAACTGTGTTTGACTAACTTGACTTGAGTTTTTGATAAGGTAACAGAGAGGGTGGATGAGGGTAGTGCAGTTGATGATCAGGTGAGTGGAAATTTAAAAAGTCAGAGAGAAAGGAGAAGGCATCAGTGCAGGGCAGCGATAGGGGTAATGATAACCAAAGTGACAGCATCGGTCCAAGTCAGCACGGATTTATGAAAGGGAAATCATGCTTGACAAATCTTCTGGAATTTTTTGAGGGTGTAACTAGTAGAGTGGACAAGGAAGAACCAGTGGATGTGGTGTATTTGGACTTGCAAAAGGCCTTTGACAAGGTCCCACACAAGAGATTGTTGTGCAAAATCAAAGCACGTGGTATTGGGGGTAATGTACTGGCGTGGATAGAGAACTGGTTGGCAGACAGGAAGCAGAGAGTCGGGATAAATGGGTTCTTAAAATGGCAGGCAGTGACTAGTGGGGTGCCGCAGGGCTCAGTGCTGGGACCCCAGCTATTTACAATATACATTAATGATTTAGATGAAGGAATTGAGTAATATCTCCAAGTTTGCAGATGACACTAAACTGGGTGGTGGTGTGAGCTGAGAGGAGGACGCTAAGAGGCTGCAGGGTGACTGGGACAGGTTAGGTGAGTGGGCAAATGCATGACAGATGCAGTATAATGTGGATAAATGTGAGGTTATCCACTTTGGTGGCAAAAACACAAAGGCAGAATATTATCTGAATGGCGGCAGATTAGGAAAAGGGGAGGTGCAACGAGACCTGGGTGTCATGGTACATCAGTCATTGAAAGTTGGCATGCAGGTACAGGAGATGGTGAAGAAGGAAAATGGTATGTTGGCCTTCTTAGCTATGGGTTTTGAGTATTGGAGCAGATAGATCTTACTGCAATTGTACAGTGCTTTGGTGAGGCCTCACCTGGAATACTGTGTTCAGTTTTGGTCTCCTAATCTGAGGAAGGACCACCTTGCTATTGGGGGAGTGCAGCGAAGATTCACCGGGATTGATTCCCGGGATGGGTGGACTGACATATGAGCAGAAACTGGGTCGACTGGGCCTGTATTCACTGGAGTTTAGAAGGATGAGAGGGGATCTCATAGAAACATATAAAATTCTGATGGGACTGGACAGGTTAGATGCAGGAAGAATGTTCTCGATGTTGGGGAAGTCCAGAACCAGTGGACATAGTCTAAGGATAAGGGGTAAGCCATTTAGGACTGAGATGAGGAGAAACTTCTTCATTCAGAGAGTTGTTAACTTGTGGAATTCCCTACCGCAGAGAGTTGTTGATGCCAGTTCATTGGATATATTCAAGAGGGAGTTAGATGTGGCCCTTAGGGCTAAAGGGATCAAGGGGTGTGGAGAGAAAGCAAGAAAGGGGTACTGAGGTGAATGATCAGCCATGATCTTATTGAATGGTGGTGCAGGCTCAAAGGGCGGAATGGCCTATTCCTGCACCTATTTTCTATGTTTCTATGAAAGGGAATTCATGTTTGACAAATTTGCTGGAGTTCTTTTGAGGATGTAACGAGCAGGGTGGATAAAGGGGAACCAGTAGATGCCATGTATTTGGATTTCTAGAAGGCATTCGATAAGGTGCCACATGAAAGGTAAAAGCTCGTGGGGTTGGGGATAATATATTAGCATAGATAGAGGATTGACTAACTAACAGAAAACAGACAGTCGGGATAAATTTTCAGGTTAGCAAACTGTAACTAGTGGGGTGCCACTGGGTATCGGTGCTGGGGCCTCAACTATTTACAATCTATGTTAATGACTGGGATGAAGGGATTGAGTATAATGTAGCCAAGTTTGCTGATGATACAAAGGTTGATGGGAAAGCAAGTTGTGAGGAGGATGCAAGAAATCTGCAAAGGTATATAGGGCACAATTGGCCCATGCTGATTTTTGGCGCACTCATAAGAACATAAGAAATAGGAACAGGAGTAGGCCATTCAAATAAGATCATGGCTGATCTGATCATGGACTCCGCTCCACTTCCCCGCCCACTCCCCTTATCCCTTATCGTTCAAGAAACTGTCTATTTCTGTCTTAAATTTATTCAATGTCCCAGCTTCCACAGCTCTGAGGCAGCAAATTCCACAGATTTCCAAGCCTCTGAGAGAAGAAATTTCTCCACATTTCTGTTTTAAATGGGCGGCCCCTTATTCTACGACCATGCCCTCTAATTCTAGTCTCCCCCATCAGTGGAAATATCCTCTGCATCCACCTTGTCAAACCCCCTCATAATCTTACACGTTTCGATAAGATCACCTCTCATTCTTCTGAATTCCAATGAGTAGAAGCCCAACCTACTCAACCTTTCCTCATAAGTCAACCCCCTTATCCCTGGAATCAGCCTTGTGAACTTTCTCTGAACTGCCTCCAAAGCAAGTATATCCTTTTGTAAATATGGAAATCAAAACTGCATACAGTAGTCCAGGTGTGGCCCCTGTGATCATTGCCCCAAAACTAATACCTTATATAGCTGTAGCAAGACTTCCCTGCTTTTATACTCCATCTCCTTTGCATTAAAAGCCAAGATACCATTGGCCTTCCTGATCAATTGTTGTCCCTGCATACTATCCTTTTTTGTTTCATGCACAAGTACCCTCCAGGTCACGCTGTACTGCAGCACTTTACAATCTTTCTCCATTTAAATAATAACTTGCTCTTTGATTTTTTTTCTGCCAAAGTGCATGACCCCTCGCTTTCCAACATTATACTCCATCTGCCAAATGTTTGCCCACTCAACTTGCCTGTCTATGTCCTTTTGCATATTTTTTGTGTACTCCTCACACATTGCTTTTCCTCCCATCTTTGTATCATCAGCAAACTTGGCTATGTTACACTCGGTTCCTTCTTCCAAGTCGATAATATAGATAGTTGCGCCGCTTTTCTACGTTTCCAAGCGTGTTGAAAAAAAAGTCCCCACTTTGGCCGCTGTCCAGCCTCTCCCGGATCTTCGCGCAGCGTGGCCAGTCGAGTCGGGGGCGGAGTCAGCGCCGCGCTGAAGACAGTGCCGGGACGTCTGCACATGCACAGTGGAATGTGCACGCATGCGCAGTAGCTCCTCGCCCCCATCCTCTCAGTGTGTTGCTGCAGCGTGGGACCCGATACTGGCTACTGGAATCCCCAGCCTCTCGGTGTGTTGCTGCAGCGTGGGACCTGATACTGGCTACTGGAATCCCCAGCATCTCGATGTGTTGCTGCAGCGTGGGACCTGATACCAGCTACTGGAATCCCCAGCCTCTCGATGTGTTGCTGCAGCGTGGGACCTGATACCAGCTACTGGAATCCCCAGTATCTCGGTGTGTTGCTGTAGCATAGGACCTGATACCGGCAAATGTTGCTGTGAGTAGGGGTATTGAATTTGCAGCTTTAATCATCTAGAAATCGCATCGATCGGCCACTCGGCCAGGGCCAGGGGCGGGCGGGCAAGGCTATTGTGACAGAAGAACATGTGACGGAGGAACACTGAGAGAATATCTTATTTATTGAAGTCGACTTTATTTCGATAATATGGGGTCAATTTTGGCCTAGTATAATCATTACAAACAAATAATTGTTTAAATTAGTTGCAAGATTAGGGCAATTTAATTCAACTATCTTTTACTTTTATTTTTGTAGTTTAAGCTTCCATGAATGCTTCTGTTGTATAGTAAATTAACTTTGCGAAGTTTGTCATGTGATGTCCTGTTTGGCTGCTTGATCCTATTCACATTCTTTAGTCAAGTGATTAAGTTCTGCTGGCTCCGATGTACCTATCTGCACCGATTTCTTAACTCTCTGCAAGGGTTTTCTGAAGTGGCCACGTACGCTGGCCTAAGTAGATTTGGAGTAACTATTAGCTGGCCAAAGTGGCCAAAACTGGCATAGGTGGCTCGTAATGCCCCTTTTTGAGAAAAACAAAACTCAAAAAATCATTACCAACTCACTTGCACTGGTGCAAATTGAATGTGTAAAATGGGGATTGTTAAGGGGTCAAGTTTCAGCCTGAGTTGCTCCTATTTTTTTTGGAGCAACTAGTTTAGAATGGAGTATCTTAGAAATTGCAATTCTCGGCATTTAGTTTGCTCCAGTTCTAGTGAGTTAGAACAGTTTCATTTTAGAACAGATTTTTTTTTTCAAAAGTGTCCGGCCACTTGCGCCTGTTTTAGGCAGCGAAAACTTACTCCAAACTAACTTAGAATGGAGTAAGTGTAGATTTTTGTACGCTCAGAAAAACCTTGCCTATACTTACAAATCAGGCGTAGGGAATGAGAGATGGAGGTGGGGGGAGGGAAGTAATTAAATTTTACAAGCATTCAACAGTCTCACTTTTATGCAAATAAAGAGTCATCCTGAATAAAAAAAATTATAAATAAAGCAAATAAAAAATACATTAATTTTCCTACCTGTGTGAAGCAGCAGCAGCCTTCGAGCTGCGGAGCTTCAGGCCTTTCATCCAGGAGACACGGGTGGGACGGCAGCAAGCAGCCTTCGAGCTGCGGCGGAGCATCAAGCCATTCGGCTAGGAGACAGGGGCGGGACGGCAGCAAGCTGTGTCTCACTGTGCACGCGCAGGGCTGCCGGCACCACGTCGTCTTGGATGTAGCCTCGCCCCCCTGCAGTCTCGGAATTGGTGTCCCGCTTTGGCCCCCCCCCCCCCCACAGATCTCGCCAAGCCATGTCGCGCCGAGCTGGACAGAACCATCAGGGAAGCGGAGAATTGCTGCGTACGTTTCTGGCGCGCTTTTGAGCGTGGAAATCCGCCGTGGCTCGCGGGGAACGGCGCAGGCCAAAACTTGACCCCATGATACTCCAGAAAAATCAAATTGCTCCAACAAAAAAAACAGAGCCACTCTTGGCCAATTTTGAGCCCATAGATAGGCTACGTGAATAGAAAAAATTTGGCAGATGGAGTATAATGTGGGAAAATGTAAGGTTGTCCACTTTGGTAGGAAAAATAAAAAAACACTTATTTAAATGGGGAGAGATTATAAAATGCTGCAGTACAGAGGGATCTGGAGTTCCTTGTACATGAAACACAAAAAGTTAGCATGCAGATACAGCAAGTAATTAGGAAGGCCAATGGAATGTTGGCCTTTATTGCAAGGGGGATAGAGTATAAAAGTAAGGAAGTCCTGCTACAACTGTACAGGGTATTGGTGAGGCCACATCTAGAGTACTGCATACAGTTTTGGTCTCCTTATTTCAGGAGGGATATACTTGCATTGGAGGCAGTTCAGAGAAGTTTCACGAGGTTGATTCCTGAGATGAAGGGTGTGTCTTATGAAGAAAAGTTGAGCAGGTTGGGCCTATACTTATTGGAGTTTAGAAGAATGAGAGGTGATCTTATTGAAACCTTTCAGATTCTGAGGGGGCTTGACAGTGTAGATGCAGAGAGGATGTTTCCCCTCGTGGGGAAATCTAGAACTAGGGGGCACCCATTTAAAACGGAAATGAGGAGGAATTTCTTCTCAGAGGGTGGTTAATCTTTGGAATTCTTTACCCCAGAGAGCTGTGGAGGCTGGGTCATTGAATATATTTAAGATGGAGATACAGATTTTTGAACAATAAGGAAGTCAATGGTTATGGGGAGCGGGCAGTGAAGTGGAGTTGAGGCCAAGATTAGATCAGCCATAATCTTATTGAATGGCGGAGCATGCTCTAAAGACCAAATGGCTTACTCCTGCTCATATTTCTTATGTTCTTATGATGTGTATATGGACTTTCAAAAGGCTTTAGATAAAGTATCACCCTATTGGATAAAAGGGGCAGCAGCAGCATGGATACAAAATTGGCGAAGGGATAGAAAACAGTTGTGGTGAATGGCTGTTTTTCAGTGGGGTTCCCAAAGGTTCAGTACTAGGACCACTGCTGTTTTTGATGTACATTAATAACTTAGACTTGAGGGATACAGGGCACAATTTTGAAATTTGCAGATGACCCAACATTTGGCAGATGAAATTCAATACGTGAGGTGATACATTTTGGTAGGAAGAATGAGCAGAGACTTTACACACTAAATGTAACAATTTTAAAGGGGGTGCAAGAAGAGAAGGACCTGGGGGGTGTTGCTGCACAAATCATTGACTGTGCCACGGCAGGTTAACAAAGCAGTTAATGAAGCATATGGGATCCTGGGCTTTATGAATAGAGGCATAAGAGTACAAAAGCCAGGAAGTTATGCTAAATCTAGTTCAAGCACTAGTTTGGCCCCAGCTGGAGTATTGTGTCCAATTCTGGGTGCAATACTTTAGGAAGAACGTGAAGATTTTGGAGAGAGTACAGAAGGGATTTACTAGAATGGTTCCAGGGATGCAGGATTTGAGTTACATGGATAGACTGGAGAAGCTGGGGTTGTTCTCCTTGGAGCAGAGAAGGCGAAGAGGAGATTTGATAGCAGTTTTAAAAATAATGAACGGTTTTGATAGAGTAAACAAAGAGGAAGGGTCGATGGCGAGAGGACACCGATTTAAGGTGATTGGCAAAAGGACCAGAGGTGACATGAGGAAAAACATTTTAACGCAACAAGTGGTTAGGATTTGGAATGCACTGCCTGATAGGATGGTTGATACAGATTCAGTAGCAGTCTTCAAAAGGGAATTGGATAAATACTTGAAGGAGAAAAAACTGCAGGGATATAGGGAAAGAGTGGAGAGTGGGGCTATCTGGAGTGCTCTTTGAAGAGCTGGCAGTGACTCGATGGGCTGAATGGCATCCTGTGCTGTATTATTCTATGATTCTATACCTGGCCTTCTGAACTCTGATCCTGATTTAAGATTGGGTAATTTAGCAAAATTAATAATTGGATATTGTGGTACTGCAGATTTCAATACTGGTAGCTGATAGTGCCAGGTGTGATTGTATGCTGCTTATAAGAACACAAGAAATAGGAGTGTTGGGGTAAAAAGACTTCTCATTTAAGGTGGACCCCTGAAATAAGGGATCGACACCCGCCCATATCACGGAATCACTCAGACGAAACCTCGGTTCAACCGATCTTTATTCAAGCATATGCAGGGGAAGAGTTCTGATGAATCTTCAAAGAACAATGGTTTCACCCACAGTTACACACTTTCCGAGGTGTGCGACCCTCCTGCAAAACCTTCTATGACCACCGGTTGGTTTACAGCTGATTTACGAAGCGCTATTAATTCTTAACCCTTATCAGAATGGCTGCTGAGTGGTTTTGCAACCTCTCCATCTCGTGGGCCGATCTCAGCCTTTTGGAATGTGTTGTTCCACAGTCTTAACCTTGTTCTGGCGTTTCCAGCTTGGTCTGCAGTTTTTAAAGATAAACACACAAGCAAAGCTATTCCCTTTAACCTGATTCCATGCCATTTTCTATCATTCTGTACTAAAGTTCAACACATTGTTTTAGTTACTTAGGATGGTTCAGTTACCATCAAGCTTTGCTTCTTAGCACTTCACCATTTTAAAACCCATTTGTAAGCGAGTTTTATAAGCGAGCTTTACATACATAAGCAAGTTTTACATACAATCTGTCAATAGGCAATATATTACACTCCCTATCTTGAGATGAAAGAACTCCCGGCTCCTCACAACTTCCTAATACTGATGAGCCCTTTAATCTGGACCATTTTTCATGTCAGATCAATTCACTACCTGGCCACTTTGGTGACCATCTGCCTACACATTTTACCCCCTTGCAGGAGAAGGCTATTTGGCCCCTCGAGCCTGCTCTGCCATTCAGTAAGATCATTGCTGATCTGATCTTGGCCTCAACTCTACTTCCTGCCTGCTTATATAAGCTTTCAATTCTCATCTGCTGAGAGAAATATGGTTCTTTTTGTTTCCAAGGTAAAGCTGTGATGTTTTTCCTAAATAGAGCAGCACTACACAAGAAATGGGAGTACATGTTTTGCCAAAATAATGGAAACAGATGTTAGTAATTCACTGATGATGCATCTGTTAACTATAGTATGATGTACAAATTAGTCTAAGGCATGCTGCTAAGTAATGATGTAATGGACACTTTAGAGCTGTTTCGTCCACATTATGATAAAATTGAAACAGTAGCTTAGAGTTTTTCCCAGTAATGTTAATATTTTCAATTTCTACATGTGTAGAAAGCAGGAAGGGGGTACTGAAGTTGCATGTTCAGCCATGACCTCATTGAATGGCGGTGCAGGCTAGAAGGGCCGAATGGCCTATTCCTGCACCTATTTTCTATGTTTCTATGTTTCTATGTGTAGTAAACCAGTTAGAATTGGACAGAAAGCATATCGGTGTTTCTTGACATATGAACTAACTCTCTACTTTTTTAATGTGAATATTTCTGAAGCATATTATCCGCTGTGATGAAGATGAAAGCCATGTTGCATCAATGTATTGCACCGTGTGTGCAACTCATCTTTGTGCAGACTGCTCCCAGCTAACACACTCTACACGGACGTTGGCCAAACATCGACGAGTACCTCTGGCCGACAAACCGCATGAGAAGACCATGTGCTCGCAACACCAGGTGCACGTGATTGAATTTGTTTGTTTAGAGGAAGGATGCCAATCAAGTCCCTTAATGTGCTGTGTATGCAAGGAATACGCAAAGCATCAAGGACACAAGGTATTTGTAATTTAGCTAATGTTAAGCCAACCGTCTAAAACAGTGATTTCATAATATCTTGTCATCAGAGAATTTCAAGTGGAACAGATATATTAGTATCTTGAATTTATGATCAATTTTTGTGCAGGATTTTAAGCACTGGATATGAGCATGTTATGTAAGTTGAAAACAGAATCTAATGAGATATGTGCCCAGGGTCCAACTTTGGCCATGACTTGCATCAATTTTTTTGGAGTAAGTTTTTTCTGGTGTAAGTTTTTAAAAAAAATGCCATTTTCCCCTAAAAATTTGCTCCAGAGTAAGTCAGTTAGGTGCAATTTTTTTTTAGGTTAGTTTTTTTTTTCAAAAGGGGAGCGTTCCCAGACACTGAGGCTAGGTTTGGCCATTTATGCCACTTTGGCCAGCAAAAACTTACTCCAAATCGACTTGGGTCAGTGTATGTAGCCAGCTCTGAAAAACCTTGCGGGCAGTGAAGAAAAAGCAGCACACATTCGGCAGATGTTAGGGCAGGGATAGGGGAGGGAAGGGAACTGGAGAGAACCTCAACAACCAAGCACCAAACATTGCAAGGAAAAACTCGAACAATTAAAATACTAATAAAAATGAAGTAAATCCTACCTTAATCTTTGCAGTCGGCCTGGGATGGGGAGAGAAGACGCGCACTGGGAGTCCAGAGCAACCAGAGAAATGTGAGCTGCTGGCTGTGATGTCACGGGCAGTGGTGGGGTGGGGGGGGGTGTAGCAAGAGAGAGAGAAATGCTGGTATACAAAACACTCACTTTTCCCCCTCTCAAAATACTCTTTTTTTTTTTTCTCTCTCTCTCCCCACCCAATCAAAACTCTCAAGCACAACCAATAAATAAAAAGTAAAACTGAAGTCCTACCTCGGCCGGGAACTCAGTCGGCCGGCCGGTGCGGGAGGCCACTCGGCCGGGGAAAGGGTGCAGCGAGATCAGGGCATCCCTTCGGCCAGGAATAGGGGCTCTGAGCATCGGGTCCTACTCACAGCCCGCAGGACACGCTGGGAGGGCAAGAGCATGCGCGTAGACTTCACTGCGCATGCGCGCAGGTGCCGGCACTGTTTTCGGCGCTGGTCTGTTGCTCCGCCCCCCACTTCAGAATGCACACCACGCAGGGACTCGGAAGAGCGGCCAGGATGGGCCGACTTTTTTCTGGCGCCGTTTCCAGCACGCAAAGGCGACGCACTTAAGGTAAGTGCGCCGAAAAAAGTGGTTGGGCAAAGTTTGGCCCATTTTTTCTATTCAACTTTAACACTGTTTTCTTAGTGCAGAAAGACCAGCTTTCAAAAAGGAAGGATACTTGAAAGTTTCTCTTCTTTCTCCCTCTAAATATTTGACCATAATTAGTGTCTGGTACTGATAAAAGAAGTTTTCTTTTTTCTGGAGGGCTGACATGCTTCCGACTGATGCCACTTCAGTATTCAACTCTGTTCATCTGCCATTTTCTTTCTCACCAGCTTACATATCCACTGTTCAAAATAAAATTTCTCACCGTAAAATATAACTTATACTTTACACTAATATGCTTACCCTTACCTATACAATTCATTTTCGTGCTTTTAATACTTTGTAAAATATTAAAGGATATGGGGAAAGCGGGGCATGAGTGGGACTGTGAATAGTTGAGAGCCAGCACAAGTGGCTTCCTCCCATAAAAGTTGATGATTTTCATTAACATTTTCTTTGATGGTCTCAGTCTGTCTGAGAAACTTCAGATTATAATTGGTCCCTATATCCGCATCAATCATGCACCTTCAATTAAATAATCTCGCATCCCCCACCCTGCCAGTAGTCTAATTTCAATCTTTTACTATTCTCCAAATGAATAATTTTCTTCACTTCATGCATCTGCACCACCTCAATCACTGACTCACCCATAGATTTTGCATGTGCAAATTACCCATATTTTATCTCCAAAAAGTTACTTTTATATCTTTCTTCTGCCTATGAATTGTTTTGAGCCTTACATTAAACATCAGTAAGACAAAAGGTTCTCTATCAACCTGCCTCCGTCACACTATACTACTCCCTGATTGTCCAAGGTCTCGTCATGGATCTTGATAATGTGGACCACTTCCCATACTTTGGGAGCCTACTATCAGCAAGGATAGACATCGATGACAAAGTCCAACACTGCCTTCAGTGTGCCAGTGCAGCCTTCGGCCGCCTGAGGAAAAGAGTGTTCGAAGACCAGGATCTCAAACCCAGCACCAAGCTCATGGTCTACAGAGCAGTAGTGATATCCACCCTCTTTTATATGCTGCAGAAACATGGACTATGTACAGTAGGTACCTCGAAGTACCACCAACGCTGCCCCCGCAAAATCCTGCAAATTCATTGGCAGTATATGCGCACCAACCTCCGCGTTCTCTCTCAGGCCAACATCCCCAGCATCGAGGCATTGACCACGTTCGATCAGCTTCGATGAGCGGGCCACATTGTCCGCATGTCCGATATGAGACTCCCGAAACAAGCACTCTACTCCAAGCTCCGTCACAACAGGCGAGTCCCAGAAGGGCAGAGAAAACGCTTCAAGGACACCCTAAAAGCCTCCTTGAAAAAATTTAGCATTCCCACCAACTCTTGGGAATCCCTGGTCCAAGACTGCTCAAAATGGAGGAGAAGCATCTGAGAAGGCGCCGAACACTTTGAGTCTCTTTGGGAGCATGCGAAAGCCAAGTACAAACAACGGAAGGAGTGTACAATAATCAAGCACCCCACCCACCTGTCCATCCAACTACCATCTGCCCCACCTGTAACAGAGACTAGATTCCACATTGGTCAGTCACCTTAGAACTCATTTTAGTGTGGAAGCAAGTCATCCTTGACTCCGGGGGACAGCCTAAGTGGAAGAAGAAATTGTTTTGATTATTTCATTTTTTTACTTGAACTTCATTGAATTTTTTTCAATCCTACAATCCCTTTCCTGATCACAGAACTTGCTTTCTAGGCCTCACTGGAGAACCAGTTACCATTTCCCCCTAAATCAAACACTGCCTTCCTTCCATGTGCACAGCAAGCTTTTTATCTTAACAACAAAACAGCACCCAAAAAAGAGCTGTAATTGACCTGGAGCCTGTGATTTACAAGCAGATGTAGTTGCTCTGTAAATGACTTCAGTAGTTCACAACCAATTGGCTAAATTTCTTGATTTAAAGCGAAGAAAAGGTTACAACTAAACATCACAGCCTTGCTCTGAACTCCGACTACTATGCTCAACATCGGAGGAGATTAGCTCATATATATATATATATATATATATATATATCGATCTTTTTTTTTTTATATATATATATATAATATATATCTCTATCTCTATATCTGCAGTCATCAGCAGTCAAGGTGAAATTTTTGGAAGAACATATCGGTGATGATGCATGCCTATAAAGCAACTTTGTCTTTAGTTGAAACCTGAGCCAGACTAAACTGTGCAGCCAGGAATCATCGGGTAACACTTTGTGATTGTTAAGTACAACATCAAGACGTACCTTTTTCAAAATTCAATGCATAAGTGGAATAGTTTTATTTCAGCTATCTGATGGGAAGGGGAGAAATCAAAGTTTAATCCTACTTCATGCTCCTATACCTCTTTGCAATTGGTTCAAAGTGAATAAGGCACAAAAACACAAGTTGGTTACCCACTTGATTGAAAAGTGATAATTGCTCTAGGAGGTTATAAAATGGGATTGAAAAAGGGAAAGAATTTAAAAAAAAATGTTTTAAATTCATCTATAGTAATGAGTCAAGATACATTATGGTATACTGTTTAGTGACATGCCCCATTAATGTAATCTACATCTTAAATGTTAATCTTTTTATAATTACAGAATACACTCTTAGAAACTGAAGCAGACCAAATCCGTGCATCTATTTTGGATATGGCGCACTGCATTCGTACTTTTACAGAGGAAATCTCTGACTATTCTAGAAAACTAGGTGGAATTATTCAGAAGATCGAAGGAGGAGAACAAATAATAGAAAGCCGAATTGGAATGGCTCACACAGAACATGTAAGACCAATGCGTCCTCCTTTGGGGCTTAGAGATCATAGCTATAGATTCCTCAGTTTAATATTGATATCTTTTTGTCAGTGTCTCCATTATTTCCTTAAAAAAAATGTTTTATTCATTCACAGCCCTCTGGGGTAGAGAATTCCAAAGATTCAAAACCCTCTGAGTGAAGAAGTTTCTCCTCTTCTCAGTCCTAAATGGCTGACCCCATATTCTGAGACTGTCACCCCTGGTTCTAGATTCCCCAGCTAGGGGAAACATTCTCCCTGCATCTACCCCACCAGGTCCTGTAAGAATTTTGTATGTTTCAATGAGATCACCACTCATTCATCTAAACTCTAGAGAATATAGACCGAGTTTGCTCAATCGCTCAAAAAACAATCCCCCCATAGAACAATCCCCACCCCCATCCGAGGAATCAGTCTGGTGAAACTTCGTTGAACTCCCTCTATGGCAAGTATATCCTGCCTTGGGTAAGGAGACCAAACCTATACACAATACTCCAGGTGTGGTCACACATGAGCCTATATAATTGCAATAAGACATCTTAAAAACACAAAAAATAGGAGCAGGAGTAGGCCATACGGCCCCTCGAGCCTGCTCCGCCATTCAATAAGATCATGGCTGATCTTCGACCTCAACTTCCCTTTCCCGCCCGATCTCCATATCTCTTGATTTTTCAAGTCCAAAAATCTATCCTTGAATATATTCAGGGACTCTGCATCCACAGCCCTCTGGAGCAGAGAATTCCAAAGATTCACAACCCTCTGAGTGAAGAAATTCCTCCTCATCTCTCTCTTAAATGGCCTACCCTTTATCCTGAAACAGTGCTCCTAGTTCTAGACACTCCAGCCAGAGGAAACAACCTCTCAGCAACTACCCTGTCAATCCCCTTCAGAATCTTATATGTTTCAATGAGATCACCTCTCATTCTTCTAAACTCCAGAGAGTATAGGCCATTCCACACAATCTCTTGTCATAAGACAGTCCTCTCATCCCAGGAATCAATCTCGTGAACCTTTGTTGCACCGTTTCTAAGGCAAGTATATCCTTTCTTAGATAAGAAGCCCAAAACTGCACAGTATTCCGGGTATGGTCTCACCAAGGCCCTGTACAATTGTAGCAAGACTTCCTTACTCTTGGACTCCAACCCCCTTACAATAAAGGACAACATGCCATTTGCCTTCCGTATTGCTTGCTGTACCTGTGTGCTAACTTTGTGTTTCTCTGAACACCAACATTTAAAAATCTCTCACCATTTAAAAAATATTCCGTTTTTCTATTCTTCCTATCAAAGTGAGTAACCTCACATTTCCCTACATTATACTCAATCTGCCACCTTACTGCCCACTCACTTAATCTATCTACATCCCTTTGCAGACACTTTGTGTTCTCCTCACAGCTTACTGTCCCACCTAGCTTTGTATCGTCAGCAAACTTGGATACATGACACTCTGTCCCTTCATCGAGTTCATTTAATATAGATTATAAATAGCTGAGGCCCCAGCAGTGATCCTTGTGGCACCCCACTAGTTACAGCCTGCCAACCTGAAAAAGATCAGGTTATCCCTACTCTCTGTTTTCTGTCCATTAACCAATCCTCTATCCATGCTAATACATTACCTCCAATCCCATAATCCATTATCTTGTATAAAAGCCTTTTATGTAGTACCTTAGCGCATGCCTTATGGAAATCCAAATATACTACATCCACTGGGCAAGAACATGGCAAATGGAATATAATATGGAGAAATGTGAAGTTATCCACTTTGGTAGGAAAAATAGAAAAGCAGAGTATTTTTTAAATGGTGAGAGATTGGGAAATGTTAGTGTTCAGAGAGACCTGGATGTCCTTGTACACGAATCACTGAAAGTTAACATGCAGGTACGGCAAGTAATTAAAAAAGCAAATGATATGTTGGCCTTTATTACAAGAGGATTTGAGTATAAGAGTAAAGATTGAAAGAAAAAGGTAGATAAAAGTAACCCCTTTATCAACCCTGCTAGTTACATCCTCAAAAAACTCTGATCAAACAAGATTTCCCTTTCATAAACTGTGTTAATTCTGACTAATCATGTTATGATTTTCTAAATATCCTGATCCCACTTCCTTAACAATGGATTCCAGTATTTTCCCGATGACTGATGTCGGGCTAACTGGCCTGTAGTTCCCTCTTTTCTGTTTCCCTCTTTTCTTGAACAGCAGTGTTATATTTGCTCCCTTGCGATCCACTGGGTTCGTTCTAGAATCTAGGCAATTTTGGAAGATCAAAACCAATGCATCCACTATCTCTGCAGCCACCTATTTTAGTACCCTAGGATGTAGGCCATCAGGTCCAGGGCATTTGTCGGCTTATAGTCCCCATTAGTTTCTCTCGTACTTTTTCTCTACTTATATTAATTACATTAAGTTCCTAACCCTCATTAGACCCATGGTTCCCCACCATTTTCGGTATGCTTTTTGTGTCTTCTGCTGTGTAGACAGATACAAAATATTTGTTTAATATTTCTGCCATTTCCTCGCAATCATTTCTCTTGTCTCAGTCTCTAAAGGACCAACGATTAATTTTGCTACTCCCTTTTTTACATGTAAAAGCTCTTACAATATGTATTTTTATTTCTTGCTAGTTTTTTTTCTTGTATTCTATTTTTCCTCTTTTTATCGCTTTTGTGGTCATCCATTGCTGGTTTCTGAAACTGTCCCAATCCTCAGGCTTACTACTAATCTTTGCAATATTATAAGCTACTTTCAATCTTTACTCTTGTACTCAAATCCTCTTGTAATAAAGGCCAACATATCATTTGCTTTTTTAATTACTTGCTGTACCTGCATGTTAACTTTCAGTGATTCGTGTACAAGGACACCCAAGTCCCTCTGAACACCAACATTTCCCAATCTCTCACCATTTAAAAAATATTCTGCTTTTCTATTTTTCCTACCAAAGTGGATAACTTCACATTTCCCCACATTATTATTCCATTTGCCATGTTCTTGCCCACTCACTTAGCCTGTCTATATCCCCTTGAAGCCTTGTTGCATTCTCCTCACAACTTACATTCCCACCTAGCTTTGTATCATCAGCAAACTTGGATATATTACATTTGATCCCATCATCCAAATCATTGATATATATTGTGAATAGCTGAAGCCCAAGCACCAATCCTTGCGGTACCCCACTAGTTACAGCCTGCCAACCCGAAAATGACCCGTTTATTCCTACTGTGTTTTCTGTCCGTTAACCAATCCACAATCCATGCTAGTAAATTACCCCCAACCCCATGAGACTAATTTTGTTTAATAACTTCTTGTGTGGCACCTTATCAAATGCCTTCTGAAAAGCCAAATACATCACATCCACTGGTTCCCCCTTATCTATTCTGCTAGTTACAACCTCAAAAAACTCAACAAATTTGTCAAACATGATTAGCTTTTCATAAATCAGTGTTAACTTTGCCCAATCTTGCTATTATTTTCTAAGTGCCCTGTAACCACGTCCTTAATAATAGATTTCACAATTTTCCCTCCTACAGATGCCAGGCTAACTAGTTTATAATTCCCCATTTTCTCTCTTCCTCCTTATGGAGTGGGATTACATTTGCTACCTTGCAATCCACAGGAACTGTTCTAGTATCGAAGGAATTTTGGAAGATGACAACCAATGCATCCACTATTTCTATAGACACCTCTAGCAAAACCCTAGGAATTAGTCTATCCGGTCCAGGAGATTTATAAGCTTTCAGTCCCATTAATTACTCCAGTACCATGTTTTACTCATATTAATTTCTTTCAGTTCCTCATTCTCGCTATTCTATACTATTTCCGGGAGGGTTTTTTGCATCATCTTCTTGGAGGCGGAGGAGGGGGGGAAGTGGAGGTGGAGGAGTGGATGGGGGGTGGTGGAGGAGGAGGAGGAGGAGGAGGAGGAGGAGTGGGGGGGGTGGTGGTGGAGGAGGAGGAGGAGTGGGGGGGGGTGGTGGAGGAGGAGGAGGAGTGGGGGGGGTGGTGGAGGAGGAGGAGGAGTGGGGGGGGTGGTGGAGGAGGAGGAGGAGTGGGGGGGTGGTGGAGGAGGAGGAGTGGGGGGGGTGGTGGAGGAGGAGGAGTGGGGGGGGTGGTGGAGGAGGAGGAGTGGGGGGGGTGGTGGAGGAGGAGGAGTGGGGGGGGTGGTGGAGGAGGAGGAGTGGGGGGGTGGAGGAGGAGGAGGAGTGGGGGGGTGGAGGAGGAGGAGTGGGGGGGGTGGTGGAGGAGGAGGAGGAGGAGTGGGGGGGGGTGGTGGAGGAGGAGGAGTGGGGGGGGTGGAGGAGGAGGAGGAGTGGGGGGGGTGGAGGAGGAGGAGGAGTGTGGGGGGTGGAGGAGGAGGAGGAGTGGGTGGGGGGGGGGGGAGGAGGAGGAGGAGGAGGAGGAGGAGTGGGTGGGGGTGGAGTGGGGGGAGGGGTGGAGGAGGAGTGGGGGGGGGCGTGGAGGAGGAGTGGGGGGGGGCGTGGAGGAGGAGTGGGGGGGGGCGTGGAGGAGGAGTGGGGGGGGGGTGGAGGAGGAGTGGGGGGGGGGTGGAGGAGGAGTGGGGGGGGGGTGGAGGAGGAGTGGGGGGGGGGTGGAGGAGGAGTGGGGGGGGGGTGGAGGAGGAGTGGGGGGGGGGTGGAGGAGGAGTGGGGGGGGGGTGGAGGAGGAGTGGGGGGGGGGTGGAGGAGGAGTGGGGGGGGGGTGGAGGAGGAGTGGGTGGGGGGTGGAGGAGGAGTGGGGGGGGGGGTGGAGGAGGAGTGGGGGGTGGAGGAGGAGGAGTGAGGGGGGGGGTGGAGGAGGAGTGGGGTGGGGGTGGAGGAGGAGTGGGGTGGGGGTGGAGGAGGAGTGGGGTGGGGGTGGAGGAGGAGGAGTGGGGGGGGGGGTGGAGGAGGAGTGGGGGGGGGGGTGGAGGAGGAGTGGGAGGGGGGTGGAGGAGGAGTGTGGGGGGGGTGGAGGAGGAGTGTGGGGGGGGTGGAGGAGGAGTGTGGGGGGGGTGGAGGAGGAGGAGTGGGGGGGGTGGAGGAGGAGTCGGGGGGGGGGTGGAGGAGGAGTGGGGGGGGGGGAGGAGGGGTGGAGGAGGAGGAGGGGGTGGCGGTTGTGCGACTGGAGGAGATTATACAGAGATGGGGAGGGACAAGGCCATGGAAGGATTGAAAATAAGGATGAGAATTTTGAAATCGAGGCATTACTTAACTTTCACAATCTGTTTTTATGTCTCTCGTTAGTTCACACTCTTACTCTATTTTCCTTTTATCAATTTCTTGGTCCTCCTTTGTTTTGTTGCTACCTCATAACAAAATATTGTTTTTTCTTTTGTTAGTTTGGAGTTACTGAGTGACAGAAACAATACCTTTGTAATGACTATGCCCCACATTAATGAGTACGGTCCACACTGGAGCCTATAATACTCCTATTGTGTGAGTATAGTCCACATTCATGCTTTAACACTGTTTGCCCCTCTGGTAGGTTCCAGGCAGTGCTGAGAATGCACGTTCCTGTGTTCGTGCATATTTTGCAGAATTGCATGAAACACTCTGTCGGCAGGAGGAAATGGCACTGAGTGTAGTTGATGCTCATGTGCGGGAGAAATTGATATGGCTGAGGCAACAACAAGAGGACATGACAATTCTACTGTCTCAGGTTTCAACGGCTTGTCTCCACTGTGAAAAAACATTACAACAGGTAGGTGCTGAAACCATGAAACACCATTTGGTGCAACACCTTTAGTATGTAACTATTATCCAGGACACAATTAAAAATTTCAGGATAAGATTGGTGCAGTAAAACCTGTATTTCCTGCTTTCACTTGTATGGCTCAAACAGTGTAGTACAACAGTTCTCTTGGAGGACTAATGGGCATTTGCTCATGCCTTTTAAAAATCACATAAAAACATAAAAAAATAGGAACAGGAGTAGGCCATACGGCCCCTCGAGCCTGCTCTGCCATTCAATAAGATCATGGCTGATCTGATCATAGACTTACAGAAACAGTGCCAGCAATTAAAATTACTTTTGGCCAAAGAAAAACAAAGGTGTGCATCAAAGCAAGAGGTATAATCGAATAGGATTAATAGGATAGCTATTTCAGCTGCACTGGGAATTGAAGTTCAGACTGCTTGAACTGATAACCCGAGAAATCATTCATTTCAGTCAATTTGACTATTCTGCAGCCTTGATGCAATCCAAACTTTAGTTTAAGACTGAATAAGAAAATTGATAACATGAACAATGATGGACAGGTAAAGACCATCTGGTCCATTGAGCCTGTCACACAGGGTATCGCAATTGTGTGGATCACAACATATACATCCCACCACACCCAAAACCACATGATCTCCTAGGGGCCAAAAAAAACCACAGGCCAATTAGGGGAGAAAAGAAACTGGGAAATTCCTCTCCGACTCATCTCGGCAATCAAAACTATCCAGGAGATCACTCTGGCGCTGAATTCCCTGCAGTACCTACCTTCTGTAAGAGGTGATCTCAGCCCCAGCCAGTAACAAATCCAGCTCTCGCTTGAAGGAATTCAGTGAGTCTGCATCCACCACACAAGACAGCAGCCTGTTCTAGAGGTCCACTGTTCTCTGGGAAACGAACTACCACCTGACATCTAACCTAGATCTAGCCTTGTACAACTTAAATTTGTGACCCCGGTCCTGCCAAACCTATTTAATTTAAATAAACTGTCAGCTGGAACACAATCTATTCCCTTCATTATCTTATAAACCTCAATCAGATCCCCCCTAAGTCTATGCTTCTATAAGGTATAGAGTCCCAAGTCTTTTAGCCTATCTTGATAACTAAGATACTTTAGACTGGGAATTAGTCTAGTGGCCTATGCACCCTTTCCAAAGCCTCAATATCACCCACCATGTGAGGTGACCAAAACTGGACACAGTATTCCAAGTGCGGCCTAACTAAGGCCTGGGGTGTGCAACTGCCACCACACATTTAAAAAAACAATCCATGCACAGGCATCTTCCACCCTTCAATATGTAGTTTGGGACCTGGAATATTAGGTCCTTCATTGAAACACCTCTGAACTCATCCCTTTTTGGCGTGGAAGCAAGTCATCCTCATTTTGAGGGACCACTTATGATGATGATGAACTAAGGTCTTGTACAAGGACAAAACAGTATGCCTCGTCTTGTACTCAATTGTCCTCTGGATACAACCCAACATCCTATTTGCTCTAGCTATTGCTCATGTACCTTTTAAGGATGTATGCACCAGAATGCCCAAATCTCGTTCTATCACCACCATCTTTAATGTCTTTTCCTGACGGGTGTATGAATGTTGAGGATTTGCCCTCCCACATGCATAACACTGTACTTAGTTAAGTTATA
Source organism: Pristiophorus japonicus (assembly GCF_044704955.1). NCBI lineage: Eukaryota > Metazoa > Chordata > Chondrichthyes > Pristiophoridae > Pristiophorus > Pristiophorus japonicus. The sequence continues at coordinate 132,397,819 of NC_091978.1, read as the reverse complement.
CGTCCTTTTCCAGTCTTGAGCCCAATCTCCCAACACCTTAAGATCTACCTGAAGAAGATGAGCATCATCTACAGTTCTAACACTCGCATATATCTTCAGATCATCTGCTAATTTACAGATTGTGCCCCCAACACCTACATCTAGATCATTAATAAAAATAATGAAGAGCAATGGTCCCAACACTGATCCATGTGGGACAGCACTGGTGACCGGTCTCCAAACAGATCCAAATCCATCTATTACTACTTTGTCTACATCCTACCAGCCAGTTCTCAATCCAGCTCAATATATTACCACTCATACCGGAGGCTTCGATCTTATAGAGAAGTTTCCTCGCGGTACCTTATCGAAAGCTTTTTGGAAATCTAATTGGACAATGTTTATTGGATTTCTCACATCCACCAACTTTGTAACTTCTCCAAAAAATTCAATTAGATTTGTAAGACATGACCTTTTTGTGAAGCCATGTTGGGTGTCCCTCTCTATCCAAGTATTCATATATTGCATCCCTAATGATTCTTTCAAAAATCTTGCCTATTACTGATAAACTAATGGGCCTATAGTTACCCAGGTCTGTCTTGTCACATTTTTTAACTATGGGGGCCTACATTCGCCTCCTTCCACTTTATAGGAACTCTTCCAGAGTGCAGTGAGCCAGTAAAAATACAGGCTAGGGGCTCGCACAGCACATGCCCCATCTCCCTGAGGACCCTCAGGTGGATATCATCTGGCCCGACTGCTCTATCTTCTTTCAAGTCCATAATTCTTTCTAAAACTATGTTCATTTATGTTAATACTAGTTTTGTTAGTAACATTATTAAATTCTAATAGTTGAGCCTTGTCTTCAAGGGTGAAGACTGATGCAAAGTGCTCATTTAATATTTCCGACATACCCAGTGAGTCATAACGTAAGAACATAAGAAATAGGAGCAGGAGTAGGCCATTTGGCCCCTTGAGCCTGCTCAGCCATTTACTAAGATCATGGCTGATCTGATCATGGACTCTGCTCCACTTCCCTGCCCGCTCCCCATAACCCTTTATTCCCTTGTCACTCAAAAATCTGTCCATCTTCGCCTTCAATATTGTCAATGACCCAGCCTCCACAGCTCTCGGGGGCAGAGAATTCCACAGATTACATCCCTCTGAGAGAAGAAATTCCTACTCATCTCAGTTTTAAATGGACGGCTCCTTATTCTGAGACTATTTTCCCTTAGTTTTGGTTTCCCCTATGAGTGGAAATATTCTCTCTGCATCCACCTTGTCGAGCTCCCTCATTATGTTTCGATAAGATCACCCCTCATTCTTAACTCCAATGAGTATAGGCCCAACCTACTCAACCTATCTTCATAAGTCAACCCCCCCATATCTCCGGAATCAACCAAGTGAACCTTCGCTGAACAGCCTCCAATGCAAGTATATCCTTCTTTAAATATGGAGACCAAAACTATACGTAGTACTCCAGGTGTGGCCTCACCAATACCCTGTAAGGTTGTAGCAGGACTTCTCTGCTTTTATACTCTATTCCCCTTGCAATAAAGGCCAACATTCCATTTGCCTTCCTGATTACTTGCTGTACCTACATACTAACTTTTTGTGTTTCATGCACAAGGACCCCCAGGTCCCTCTGTACTGTAGAACGTTGCAATTTTTCTCCATTTAAATAATAACTTGCTTTCTATTTTTTTTGCCAAAGTGGATAACCTCACATTTTCCCACATTATACTCCATCTGCCAAATTTTTGGCCACTCATTTAACCTAAGTATATCCCTTTGCAGATTTTTTGTGTCCTCCTCACAATTTGCTTTCCCACCCATCTTTCTATCGTAGAAACATAGAAAATAGGCGCAGGAGTAGGCCATTCAGCACTTCAATTCAATAAGATCATAGCTGATCATTCACTCAGTACCCCTTTTCTGCTTTCTCTCCATACCCCTTGATCCCTTTAGCCGCAAGGACCATATCTAACTCCCTCTTGAATATATCCAATGAACTGGTATCAACAACTCTCTGCAGTAGGGAATTCCACAGGTTAACCACTCTCTGAGTGAAGAAGTTTCTCCTCATCTCAGTCCTAAATGGCCTACCCCTTATCCTAAGACTGTGTCCCCTGGTTCTGGACTCCCCCATCATCGGCAACATTCTTCCCGCATCTAACCTGTCCAGTCCTGTCAGAATCTTGTAAGTTTCTATGAGATCCCCTCTCATCCTTCTAAACTCCAGTGTATAAAGGCCCAGCTGATCCAGTCTCTCCTCATATGTCAGTCCTGCCATCCCGGGAATCAGTCTGGTGAACCTTCGCTGCACTCACTCAATAGCAAGAACGTCCTTCCTCAGATTAGGAGACCAAAACTGAACACAATATTCCAGGTGAGGCCTCACCTAGGCTCTGTACAACTGCAATAAGACCTCCCTGCTCCTATACTCAAATCCCCTAGCTATGAAGGCCAACATACTATTTGCCTTCTTCACTGCCTACCTGCATGCCAACTTTCAATGATTGATGAACCATGACACCCAGGTCTCGTTGCACCTCCCGCTTTCCTAATCTGCCGCCATTCAGATAATATTCTGCCTTCGTGTTTTTGCCCCCAAAGTGGATAACCTCTCATTTATCCACATTATACTGCATCTGCCATGCATTTGCCTACTCACCTAACCTGTCCAAGTCATCCTGCAGTCTTTTAGCGTCCTCCTCACAGCTCACCCCGCCACCCAGCTTAGTGTCATCTGCAAACTTGGGAGATATTACACTCAATTCCTTCATCTCAATCATTAATGTATATTGTAAAGAGCTGGGATCCCAGCACTGAGCCCCGTGGCACCCCACAAGTCACTGCCTGCCATTCTGAAAAGAACCCGTTTATCCCGACTCTCTGCTTCCTGTCTGCCAACCAGTTCTCTATCCACGCCAGTACATTGCCCCCAACACTATGTGCTTTAATTTTGCACACCAATCTCTTGTGTGGGACCTTGTCAAAAGCCTTTCGAAAGTCCAAATACACAACATCAACTGGTTCTCCCTTGTCCACTCTACTAGTTACATCCTTAAAAAATTCCAGAAGATTTGTCAAGCATGATTTCCCTTTCATAAATCCATGCTGACTTGGACTGATCCTGTCGCTGCTTTCCAAATACGCTGCTATTTCATTTTTAATAATTGATTCCAATATTTTCCCCACTACTGATGTCAGGCTAACCGGTCTATAATTACCCGTTTTCTCTCCCTCCTTTTTTAAATAGTGGTGTTACATTAGCTACCCTCCAGTCCATAGGAACTGATCCACAGTCGACAGACTGTTGGAAAATGATCACCAATGTATCCACTATTTCTATGGCCACTTGCTTAAGTACTCTGGGATGCAGACTGTCAGGCCCCGGGGATTTATCGACCTTCAATCCCATCAATTTCCCTAACACAATTTCCCGCTTTATAAGGATATCCTTCAGTTCTTCCTTCTCACTAGACCCTCGGTCCCCTAGTATTTCCGGAAGGTTATTTGTGTCTTCCTTCGTGAAAACAGAACCAAAATATTTGTTCAACTGGTCTGCCATTTCTTTGTTCCCCATTATAAATTCACCTGAATCTGACTGCAAACTTGGCTACATTACACTCCAAGTCATTAATATAGATTGTAGTCCTTCGTAACCTGTCCTTAAACACCCTTCAGTGGTCCAATACCATCGTTGACAGTTCTCTGACTCTTCACATAACTGAAAAAGCTGTTCCCGTTTCTTCCACAGTTGTCTATGGTCCTTTTTTCCATTAGCCTTTTTGCTGATCTAACAGCAGCCTTCATTTTCTTTAGTTGTTCCTTGTACTCAACATCTGTTTAGTTGAGTATTAAATGTCTTTAATTTATAGAATCATTTCTGTTTACATCTTATTTGACTTTGTACATAACCAGTCAGCCACCATGACTTTTTCTTACCACATTTCCTTCTTTTGACTGGGTACATTTGTTTTCTACATTTTTTATCTTCTTAAAAACTTTACATTTTATAATCTACATTGGTCTCATCACTGCCTAGGAGGGTTAGCCAATTTACCCGTTTCCAAATCATCTACCATTTTGGTGAAGTTTACTCTTCTGAAATCTGGTACAAGTTGCAGGTTCTCAGTGCCTTTCGTTCTACTAGCCAATTGGAACCATATAATGGACATTTTTTCCACAGTAATAATTTTCAAAAGTCTCGGTGGCCTCCTATTAATGTACTTTAAATGTAAAATGTAAAATGATATTCCTTCTAATTTAAATAGATATTATGTAATTTATTTAATGGAAAATGACAGAAAAATCATGAAGTAAATTTCTAATCGAAACATTTGCATTTATATAGCATCGCTCATGACCTCAGGACGTCCTAAAGAGTTTACAGCCAAATGAAGTACTTTTGAAGTGTAGTCACTGTTGTAATGTAGGCTTGTAATGCTTTTTATTGGAGCCAAAGAATTTGATTTCAGAAAACCAGTGAGATGGACATGTGTGTGTCCTTTTTATCCATGTTTTGCTTTGTCCATCCACACAGCATTTGCAGCCAAGAGAATGGGTGTGTGACTGTTCTCAGATCTCTGCTGATGCCGTTGTAAAATTGCTCGCAAATACTCTTGTTCTCTTGCTGTCTCTGCTCTCTGATATTTATTCACTCTTCCTGTGGGGGAGAGTACCTGGCAGTTCTCCAAAGTGGCATAGATTGGAAATTCAGTTCATCAAGAATCCTAAATTGAAGCTCTTACCTTTGTTGGGAGTACTGTAAGTCAGAAGGTTAAGGGTTCAAGCCCCACCCAAAGACTTGAGCACATAATCTGGGCTGTCACTTCATTGCAATACTGAGGGAATGCTGCATTGTTAGAAGTACCATCTTTTGGATGAGACATTTAAATCGAGACCCCGTCTACCTATTGAGGTGGAGGTAAAGGATCCCATGGTACTAATTAAAGAGTAGGGAGTTATTTATGTCAATTACCATCATTTTTCTGTCAACCCATCCCACCAAAATAGTTTGTCTGGTCATTCACTTTACTTGCTGTTTGTGGGACCGTACTGTACAAAATGCTGACATAATGGCAGCGACTGCACTTCAAAAGGTAAACCATTGGTTTCAAAGTGCTTTTGAAAGTCCTGATAGTACGATAAGGTGCTGTATAAATGCAAGTTCTCTCAAAATTAAAGTTGTTTTATTACTGAATTAAGAACAGAAAACTTTGTAAAATCATAGAATGTCGGTCAGTTTTTGTAAAAAGTAAAGACATTTTTGATGTGTAAACTATCAGAATAGGTTTTTTGCATATGGAATATCTTTTTTTTTTCCCCTCAGCACTTAGTGCTGTATCAACACACAGCTCTGCAGATGTTTTCACATTCCTAATACAACAACTTATGCTGCACCATGATGGTTGGTATGTTTTTTTAGTATAATGAAATGCAGTACTTGCACTTGCAATTGAGCTCCATATGTGTGAATTTTTTTCCTGACTAGGATGACTGTCGTGTGGTGATGGCGAAACAAGAGATTACTCATTTGCTAGAAACATTACAGAAGCAACAACAACAGTTCACAGAGCTTGCTGATCACATTCAGTTGGACGCCAGTATCCCTGTCACCTTTACAAAGGTAAAGTATCTTTCCTGATCATTCAGTGGTTCCTCTGCAGTTCAATGTGCAGTATCTTCTTTCCATCTAGGTGTTTTGAATGCCAAACAAAAGTTGCCCATTCTCTTTGGCATACTGCTTACATACATTTCTTGAACCTGAGAAGCCAGTTGAAAGAAGCATGTTGAAATTACATAATTTACTTAACCCAGTTAACCATCTTCAAATAAAACAAGATGATGATTGTTGAATAAATGTTTTTTTTATATTATTTGGAACATAATGGAAATGATCTCTGATGGTAACTAGCTTTTATAAAACACAAGCTGGGCCAGACCATGACATTGGGACAATAGAAAAAAAGAAACCAGGCAACACAAAACTAACTGAAGTATTGAAATGAAAGGTTGAATTAAAAAGTAAATTCACCAAAAATGGACAAAAACGTTCATTTATAGAAACAAAGCTTAAAAAATAGAGGAGGTAGTGAGTAAGAGTCAAGATTTGAAGAGATGAGGGAGAAAAATTATATTTATTTTACAACAAATAAGGAGTTTTTTTAATTCTCATTTTCATAGATTCTCCTAGTCTTCAAAATAAAAGGCTTTGATTAATGGTTCACTTTCAATACAATCTTTTTGAAACATGATCATAACCAAATTATGAATCCAAATTACAGTTGTTTAAATGACCTAAGAGTGCAGCAAGATTCCTGCCGGACCTCAGACTGCCCCATCTTGGCTTGGCTCAGTTGGTAGCGTTTTTATCTCGTGTGTCAGTGGTTACAAGTTTAAGTCATACTTCAGACTTGAACACATAGAACTGGACTGACACTTAAGTGCTGTATGAAAGGGTACTGCATTGTCAGAAGTACCATCCTTAGAGTGAGATAGAAGCCACATCTGCCAGTCCAGGTGGCCATTAAAGATCCCGTGGCATTATTCTAAGAGGAGGAGAAAGTTCTTCCCTCAACTAACACTGCTACAAATAGATTAAATGATCATTCTCCATTGCTGTTGCAACATCTTGTGTGCAAATTGGTGACATTTGCCAACATAACAAGTGATGATAATTCACATGTCTGGTATGGTAACATAGTGGTTATCTTACTGGACTAGTAATTCAGAGGCCTGGACTAATGATCTGAAGACATGGTAGCTTGTGAATTTGAATTCAGTTAATTAAAATAAATCTGAAATGAGCTATTATCAGTAATGGTGGCCATGAAGCTATCAGATTGCCATAAAAACCCATCTGGTTCACTAATGTCCTTTAGGGAAGGAAATCTGCTGTCCTTAACCAGTCTGGCCTATGTGACTCCAGACCCACAGCAAAGTGGTTGACTCTTAACTGCCCCTCTGGAATAGCTTAGCAAGCCACTACGTTGTATCAAACCGCTACAATAAAGTACTACAAGAATAAAACTGGATGGACTATCCAGCATCGACCTAGGCATCGGATTCAGAGACGATCCACCAAATCGACCCTGCAAAGTCCTCCTCACTAACATAACATAAGAAATAGGAATGGGAGTAGGCCATACGGCCCATCGAGCCTGCTCCGCCATTCAATAAGATCATGGCTGATCTGATCATGGACTCGGCTCCACTTCCCTGCCCGCTCCCCATAACCCCTTATCATTTAAGAAATTGTCTATTTCTGTCTTAAATTTATTCAATGACCCAACTTCCACAGCTCTCTGAGGCAGCGAATTCCACAGATTTACAACCCTCTGAAGAAATTTCTCCTCATTTCAGTTTTAAATGGGCAGCCCCTTATTCTAAGATCATGCCATCTAGTTCTAGTCTCCCCCATCAGTGGAAACATCATCTCTGCATCCACCTTGTCAAGCCCCCTCATAATCTTATACGTTTCGATAAGATCACCACTCATTCTTCTGAATTCCAATGAGTAGAGGCCCAACCTACTCAACCTTTCCTCATAATTCAACCCCCTCATCCCCGGAATCAACTTACTTCAATCTGGAAACATCTGGGGACTTGTACCAAAATTGGGAGAGCTGTCCAACAGACTAGTCCAGCAACAGCTTGACAGAATCATACCTATCCGCTAATGTCTCAGAATTCTCCATGTCAAACCAGCAGGACGTATCCACCAGAGGTGGCAGCACAGTGGTACACATCGACTCTGGACCCCATGAAGTCTCATAGCATCAAATCAAACATGGGCAAACCTCCTGATTTTCACCTACTGCCCTCCCTCAGCTGTATGGATGAAGCACTGAGGGGAGAGAGAATGTGCTCTAGGTGGGGGACATCAATGTCCATCACCAAGTGGTTCGGTAGCACCACTGCTGGCTGAGTCCTGAAGGACTTAGCTGCCAGACTGGGCTTGCAGCGGGTGATGAAAGAATCAACATGAGGGAAAAATCGACTTGACTTTGTCCTCCTCAATCTACCTGTCGCACTTGCATCTATCCATGATAGTGGCCACTGCACAATCCTGTGGAGAGGAAATCCTGTCCTCATACAGAGGGCACCCTCCATCATGTTATGTGGCACTACCACAGTGCTAACTGGGATACATTCAGAACAGATCTAGCAGCACCCATAAGGTGCTGTTGGCCATCAGCAGCAGAATTGTATTCCATCACAATCTGTAAACTCATTGCCTAGCATATCCCCCATTCTACCCTTACCACCAAGCCGGGCGACCAACCATGGTTAAATGAGGAGTGTAGAAGAGATTATCAGGTGCAACACCAGGCATTCCTGAAAATGAGGTGCCAATCTGGTGAAGCTATAACACAGGAATGGAAACATGCTAAACAGTGGAAGCAGCATGTTGTAGACTGAGCTAAGTGATCCCACGGCCACATTCAATCGTGAATGGTAGTGGACAATTAAACAACTTAATGGAAGAGGCTCCATGAACATCATCATCTTCAATGATGGTGGAACCCAGCATGAGAGTGCAAAACACAAGACTGAAACAATCATCTTCAGCCAGAAGTGCCAAGTGTATGATCCATCTCTGCCTTCTCCTGAGGTCCCCACCATCACAGATGCTAGTCTTCAGTCAAATTAATTGGCTCCATGTGCTATCAAGAAATGGCTGAGCGTACTGGTTACAGCAAAGGCTATGGGACCTGACAACATCCTGGTTGAAGTAATTGAAGACTTGTGCTCCAGAACTAGCTGCGCCTCCAGCCAAGTTATTCCAGTACAGCTACAACACTGGCATCTTCCCGACAAAGGGGAAAATTGCTTGGGTATGTCCTGTCCACAAAAAGTAAGACAAATATAATCCAGCCAATTAACGCCCTTTCAGCCTACTCTTAATCATCACCAATGTGATGGCAGGTGTCGTCGACAGTGTTATCCAGCAGCACTTACTCGCCAATAGCCTGCTCACTGCTCAGTTTTGGTTCTGCCAGAATCTCTATGCTCCAAACCTCATTACAGCTGAATTCCAGAGGTGAAGTGAGAGTGACTGTCCTTGACGAGGAGCCCTAGTAAAATTTAACTCGAGGGGAAATCTCTACACTGGCTGGCATCATACCTAGCACAGAAAAAGATGGTTGTGGTTGTTGAAGACATAAGAACATAAGAATTAGGAACAGGAGTCGGCCATCTAGCCCGCTCGAGCCTGCTCCGCCATTCAACAAGATCATGGCTAATCTGGCCCTGGACTCCGCTCCACTTACCCGCCCGCACCCCGTAACCCTTAATTCCCTTATTGGTTAAAAATCTATCTATCTGTGATTTGAATATATTCAATGAGCTAGCCTCAGCTGCTTCCTTGGGCAGAGAATTCCACAGATTCACAACCCTCTGGGAGAAGAAATTCCTTCTCAACTCGGTTTTAAATTGGCTCCCCCGTATTTTGAGGCTGTGTCTCCTAGTTCTCATCTTCCTGATCAGTGGAAACAACCTCGGCCTCTATCTTGTCTATCTCTTTCATTATTTTAAATGTTTCTATAAGATTAGCCCTCATCCTTCTGAACTCCAACGATTAAAGACCCAATCTACTCAATCTATCATCATAAGGTAACCCCCTCATCTCCGGAATCAGCCGAGTGAATCGTCTCTGTACCCCCTCCAAAGCTAGTATATCCTTCCTTAAGTAAGGTGACCAAACTGCACGCAGTACTCCAGGTGCAGCCTCACCAATACCCTGTACAGTTGCAGCAGGACCTCCCTGCTTTTGTACTCCATCCCTCTCGCAATGAAGGCCAACATTCCACTCGCCTTCCTGATTACCTGCTGCATCTGCAAACTAACTTTTTGGGATTCATGCACAAGGACCCCCAGGTCCCTCTGCACGGCAGCATGTTGTAATTTCTCCCCATTCCAATAATATTCCCTTTTACTGTTATTTTTTCCCAAGGTGGATGACCTCACATTTTCCGACATTGTATTCCATCTGCCAAACCTTAGCCCATTCGCTTAACCTATCTAAATCTCTTTGCAGCCTCTCTGTGTCCTCTACACAACCCGCTTTCCCACTAATCTTTGCATCATCTGCAAATTTTGTTACACTACACTCTGTCCCCTCTTCCAGGTCATCTATGTATATTGTAAACAGATGTGGTCCCAGCACCGATCCCTGTGAAACATCACTAACCACCGATTTCCAACCCGAAAAGGACCCATTTATCCCGACTCTCTGCTTTCTGTTAGCCAGCCAATTTTCTATCCATGCTAATACATTTCCTCTGACTCCGCGTACCTTTATCTTCTGCAGTAACCTTTTGTGTGGCACCTTATCGAATGCCTTTTGGAAATCTAAATACACCACATCCATCGGTACACCTCTATCCACCGTGCTCGTGATATCCTCAAAGAATTCCAGTAAATTAGTTAAACATGATTTCCCCTTCATGAATCCATGTTGCGTCTGCTTGATTGCACTATTCCTATCGAGATGTCCCGCTATTTCTTCCTTAATGATAGCTTCAAGCATTTTCCCCACTACAGATGTTAAACGAACCGGCCTATTGTTACCTGCCTTTTGTCTGCCCCCTTTTTTAAACCGAGGTGTTACATTAGCTGCTTTGCAATCCGATGGTACCTCCCCAGAGTCCAGAGAATTTTGGTAGATTACAACGAATGCATCTGCTATAACTTCCAACATCTCTTTTAATAGCCTGGGATGCATTTCATCAGGACCAGGGGACTTGTCTACCTTGAGTCCCATTAGCCTGTCCAGCACTACCTCCCTAGTCATAGTGATTATCTCAAGGTCCTTCCTTCCCACATTCCCGTGACCAGCAATTTTTGGCATGGTTTTTGTGTCTTCCACTGTGAAGACCGAAGCAAAATAATTGTTTAAGTTCTCAGCCATTTCCACATTTCCCATTATTAAATCCCCCTTCTCAACTTCCAAGGGACCAACATTTACTTTAGTCACTCTTTTGCGTTTTATATATCGGAAAAGCTTTTACTATCCGTTTTTATGTTTTGCACAAGTTTACCTTCGTAATCTATCTTTTCTTTATTGCTTTCTTAGTCATTCTTTGCTGTCATTTAAAATTTTCCCAATCTTCTAGTTTCCCACTAACCTTGGCCACCTTATACGCATTGGTTTTTAATTTGATACTCTCCTTTATTTCCTTGGTTATCCATGGCTGGTTATCCCTTCTCTTACCGCCCTTCTTTTTCACTGGAATATATTTTTGTTGAGCACTATGAAAGAGCTCCTTAAAAGTCCTCCACTGTTCCTCAATTGTGCCACCGTTTAGTCTGTGTTTCCAGTCTACTTTAGCCAACTCTGCCCTCATCCCACTGTAGTCCCCTTTGTTTAAGCATAGTACGCTTGTTTGAGACACTACTTCCTCACCCTCAATCTGCATTACAAATTCAACCATACTGTGATCACTCATTCCGAGAAGATCTTTTACTAGGAGATCGTTTATTATTCCTGTCTCATTAGACAGGACCAGATCTAAGATAGCTTGCTCGCTTGTAGGTTCTGTAACATACTGTTCTAAGAAACAATCCCGTATGCATTCTATGAATTCCTCCTCAAGGCTACCCCGTACGATTTGATTTGACCAATCGATATGTGGGTTAAAATCCCCCATGATTACTGCCGTTCCTTTTTCACATGCCTCCATTATTCCCTTGATTATTGCCCACCCCACCGTGAAGTTATTATTTGGGGACCTATAAACTGCCCACCAGTGACTTTTTCCCCTTACTATCTCTAATCTCCACCCACAATGATTCAACATTTTGTTCATTAGAGCCAGTATCGTCTCTCACAACTGCCCTGATATCATCCTTTATTAACAGAGCTACCCCACCTCCTTTCCCTTCTTATCTATCTTTCCAAATTGTCAGATACCCATGTATGTTTAATTCCCAGTCTTGGCCACCCTGCAACCACGTTTCTGTAATGGCCACCAAATCATACCCATTTGTAATGATTTGTGCCGTCAACTCATTTACTTTATTTTGAATGCTGCGTGCGTTTAGGTAGAGTGTTTTAATACTAGTTTTTAAACCATGATTTTTAGTTTTGACCCCTCCTGCAGCCCCTTTATATTCATACATATTGTCCCTTCCTATCACCTTGTGGTTTACACTTACCCCAGTGCTACTCTGCTCTGTTGCCGCCTGCCTTTTGCATTCTTTCTTGGGGGCCCTGTTCATCTGAGCTCTCACCCACTCCAACTAGTTCATCTGAGCTCTCACCCACTCCAACTAGCTCAGAGCCCTCTCCTGCGTTCCGAATACTCCTTCCATTGAGGCACCGAGCTTTCATGCTTGCCTTTTTATTACACTTTGACCCTTTAGAATTTTGCTCTACAGTGGCCCTTTTTGTTTTTTGCCTTGGATTTCTCTGCCCTCCACTTTTACTCATCCCCTTTCTGTCTTTTGCTTTTGTCTCCATTTTGTTTCCCTCTGTCTCCCTGCATTGGTTCCCATCCCCCTGCCATATTAGTTTAACTCCTCCCCAACAGCACTAGCAAACACTCCCCCTAGGACATTGGTTCCGGTCCTGCCCAGGTGCAGACCGTCCGGTTTATATTGGTCCCACTTCCCCCAGAACCGGTTCCAATGCCCCAGGAATTTGAATCCCTCCCTGCTGCACCACTGCTCAAGCCACGTATTCATCTGAGCTATCCTGCGATTCCTACTCTGACTAGCTCGTGGCACTGGTAGCAATTCGAGATTACTACTTTTGAGGTCCTATGTTTTAATTTAGCTCCTAGCTCCTTAAATTCGTCTCGTAGGACCCCATCCCTTTTTTTTACCTATATCGTTGGTACCAATGTGCACCATGACAACTGGCTGTTCACTCTACCTTTTTCAGAATATCCTGCACCTGCTCCGAGACATCCTTGATCCGTGCACCAGGGAGGCAACATACCATCCTGGAGTCTCAGTTGCGGCCGCAGAAACGCCTATCCATTCCCCTTACAATTGAATCCCCTATCACTATTGCTCTCCCACTCTCTTTCCTGCCTTCCTGTGCAGCAGAGCCAGCCCCGGTGCCATGAACTTGGCTGCTGCTGCCCTCCCCTGATGAGTCATCCCCCTCAACAGTACTCAAAGCGGTGTATCGGTTTTGCAGGGGGATGACCGTAGGTCATTCTCAGCATCGTGGATGCTCCAGAGTAAATCCACCCTCAGCTCCAATTCCGCAACGCGGACCATCAGGAGCTGGAGGCGGATACACTTCCCGCACACGTAGTCGTCGGGGACATCAGAAGTGTCCCTGAGTTCCCACATGGTACAGGAGGAACATATCACGTGACCGATCTCTCCTACCATGACTTAACCCTTAGATACACTTAAATTGGCAACAACAATGCTAAAGTTTACTCGCTGTTATAGAAGAGAAAAAAGAAAAACTACTTACCAATCACCAGCCAATCACTTACCCCGTTGGCTGTGACGTTACCTTCCTATTTCTTTCTACTTTTTTGCCTTCTCCCTGTAGCTGCACAAGCACGCCTCTCCACTCACCACCTCGACGCTGGGCCCCGGACTCCCTGCTGTACCTTTTATAGGCCTCTCGCCGAAGTCCCGACTGCCTCTCCACGCACCTCCTTGATGCTGTGCCCCGGACTCTCTGCTGTGCCTTTTATAGACCTCTCGCCGAAGTCCCGACTGCCTCTCCACGCACCTCCTTGATGCTGGGCCCTGCACTCCCTGCTGTGCCTTTTGTAGGCCTCTCGCCGAAGTCCCGACTGCCTCTCCACGCACCTCCTTGATGCTGGGCCCCGGACTCCCTGTCATCTCAGCCCCAGGATACCGCTACATGGTTTCCTTAGAGCAGTGCCCTAGTCCCAACCATTTTCAGCTGCTTCATAAATGACCTTCCCTTCTTCATAAGGTCAAAAGTGGGGATGTTCACTGTTGATTGCACAGTGTTCAGTACAATGTTCCCTGTAAGCTGCACGGCCACGTAGCACTCCAGGGAACCCGCGCAGCCGGATTGCCAGCTTGTCATTACAAATGTGCGTATGTGTGGTACTTTGTTGCGCATGTGTGGTACTTTGGCCCTTGTAACTCCTTTAAAGTCACGCAGTACCAAACAAAATTAGAGGGAACATTGGTTTAGTTCCTTTTGTAATTCCTCAGATAATGAAGCAGTATGGGCAGCACACAGCAAGACCAGGGCAACAATTCAGGCTTGGGCTAATAAGTGGCAACTAACATTTGCGCCACACAAGTGCCAGACAATCACCATCTCCAACAAGAGAGTGTAACAATTTCCCCTTGCCATTCAATGGCACTAATAACGTCGAATACCCCACCATCAACACCATTGACCAGAAACTTAACTGGTCCAGCCACATAAATATTGTGACTGGAAGAGCAGGTCCGAGACTGGGTATTCTACAGTGAGTGTCTCACCTCCTGACTCCCCAAATCCTTTCCACCACCTACAAGGCACAAGTCAGGAGTGTGATGAAATGCTCTCCACTTGCCTGGATGAATGCAGGTCCAACAACACTCAAGAAGCTTGACACCATCCAGGACAAAGCGGCCCACTTGATCAACACCCCATTCACTCTTTCCACCAGTGGCGCAACGTGGCTACAGTAGTGTGTACCATCTTCAAGATGAATTGCAGCAACTCCCCAACCTGTGACCTCTACCACCTAGGACAAGGGCAGCAGGTGCAAGGTAACACCGGCTACTCCCAAGTCATACACCATCCTGACTTGGAAATATATCACCGTTCCTCCTTCATCGCTGAGTCAAAATCCTGGAACGCTGTGGGAGTACCTTCATGATACAGACTGCAGTGGTTCAAGAAGGCAGCTCGCCACTATCTTTTCTAGGGCAATGCTGGTCTTGTCAGCGATGCTCTCATATCATGAATTAATAAATGAAAAAAAAACACGATGCACTTTTGGACATCCTGAGATGTGAAAAGGCAGTCTATGAATGCGATCTGTTCTTTGTTGGATTTATATATAGTATGTAAACTGATGTAGCTGAAGAAACTCTTTGCCTGAAAGCAGTAACACAAGTGAGAGAGACTTGGTCAATAATTTGTTCTAACTGAAGCCTATATCTAAAACTGAACAGGCCAAAAGGATGAAGTAAAAACATTCTTGTTAACTTTCAAAATATTTGTTACCATGTGCAGTTCCAATTTCAGCAAGATAAGGGTTGACGAATCATACATTATGATTGCATGTCCAGCTGTGATAGCATGGTGTTATAAAAAATGTTTAGATCTGACCATTTCCTCACGTTTAAATTTCTTGCGTTTATTTGTGGAAGAATAACACATGACACAAGATTGGCAAATCTCACCCAAATCACTAACTCAAATGGATTTTAACAGTATCAATAATATCTATAATTCTGAAGAATAGCAACAGAGAAAAATCCAAAGAAAATGAAATCTGAAACAAAAATAGAAAATGTTGGAAACTCTCGGCAGGTGAGGAGAGAACAGCCAAGTTAACATTTCAGCTATAATTCTTCATCAAAACTGGGGGGTAAAACAGATGAATTAATATTTAAGAAGGACTAGAATAAAGGTGAGGCAGAGCAAACGCACGCACAATGTTTTTCATAGAGCCATGGTCCCACAAACAGCAATCGTAGGTAGCACTGACCTGAGAGTCAGAAGGTAGGTTGTGGGTTCAAGTCCCACTCGAGACGTGAGCACGTAATCTAGGCTGAAACTATAGTACTGGGGGAGTGCTAAAGTGGCTAAGGTGTCACCTTTTAGATGAGATGTTAAACTGATGTTAAATCTCGTATCATTAGTACCTTCTGCTGTAAAGAAACTGGGACTTAAGCTAAGGTGTGACGTTATTAATAACCCGCTTCCTGTGATTCTACTTGCACTCTATTATTCTCCTACAACTATTCTCGGGTTCCCCTCGTCCCCCATTTCCTGAGCCTCCACATTCGCTATATCGTCCACTATCCCCAACATGGTCCCATCACCAAACGCTTTCCGAAGGGACGAGTTCCTCCGCGACACCCTGAGGCTCTCTACCACCACCTGCTGTCCTTCCCTGGCACCCTATAGTGCAAGTGCAGGAGATTCAACATCTGTCCATTCACTTCCTTCCACGCTACTGATCAGGACTCCCAATACTTGTTTAATGTGAAACAGCAATTTGCATGTACTTTCTCCAACCAAGTATACTGTATCCACTCTATATTAGGGAAACCAAACACAGATTTGGGACTGCTTTGCCAAATTCTTTTGTTGTATCCGGAAGAATGACCTGAGCTCACTACTGCTTACCACTTCAGTTCCCCATCCTTAAAACTGACTTTAATAACTTCAAACCTTAACTATAACTTCCACGTTCTTTATGAAAGTAAATTCTGGCGATATGTGATGGGTGTTTTGGCATTTCTCGGGGGTGGGGAACCTTTCATCAGAACACTGCTGGTGGCACTGGTAACACTCTTCATGTTAACCTGTTTTTTTTGCTATTAAGGCTATTGTATTCAGTTCCACTTTGCCAACTTTTCTTGTTCCATCGGAACAGAGTAGGCCATATGGCCTCTCGAGCCTGCTCCGCCAGTCAATTAGAACACGCCTGAGCTGTACCTCAACTCCATTTACCTGGCTTTGCTCCATATCCCTTGGTACCCTTACCTAACAGAAATTTATCAATCTCAATCTTAAATTTCAATTGACCCATCATTCACAGTCTTTTGAGGGAGAGAGTTCCAGTTTTCAATACTCTTTTTATATGGAAAAAGTGCTTCCTAATTTCACTCTTAAATCAAAACTGAACGTAGTACTCCAGATAGGATCTGACCGTGCTTTGTAAAACGGAAGCATACCTTCCTCACTTTTATATTTCAAATCCCTTGAGATAAAGGCCAACATTCTATTAGCCTTTCTGATTATTTTTTTGGACCTGTGCACTAGTTTTTAGTAATCTGTACACATGGACACCTAAATCCCTTTGCTCTCTCGCAGCTCCTAGTCTCACTTAAGAAAATATTCCGATTTGTCTTTCTTGGATCCAGAGTGGATGACCTTGCACTTCCCCATATTAAACTGAATCTGTCACAGTTTGGCCCACTGACGTAAGACTCTCTATGTTCCTTTGTAACATCCTGCTTCCATCTACACAACTTACATGGGCAATAAATGCTGGCCTAGCCAGTGACACCCACATCATAGAAAACATAGAACATAGAAAATAGGTGCAGGAGTAGGCCATTCAGCCCTTCGAGCCTGCACCACCATTCAATAAGATCATGGCTGATCATTCCCATCCTATGAATGAATAATAAAAACTATGCCTCCTAACTTGGTGTTATCTGCAAACTTAGATATACAACTCTTTATTCCTTTATCCAAGTCATTAATATATATGATGAGAGGCTGTGGCCCCAGAACAGATCCCTGGGGAACACCATTTGTCACATCTTACCAGTCAGCAAGCAATCTCTAGCTTGACTCTCTGTCTCCTACCTTCCAATCAGTTGCCAACTCGTATCACAAGTTTACCTCCAATTCCGTGCACTTTCATTTTTGCTAATAATTGCTTGTGCAGAACCTTATACAATACCTTCCAGAAGTCCATCTCAATAGCGTCCATAGACACTCCCCTATCTACCATGCTAGTGACGTCCGCCAGTGCCTCGGTCATTCATGTGTACTCATCAATTCGTTGCCTTTAATTTGTTTTATTCTGCTTCTCATCTGTTAATATCATTTTAGTCATTTAACCATTTTATGTTTTCCTTTTAAGTATTTTACAGGCTATTCTACTTCCTCTTGGGCATTTTTTTTCTCCTTTCCCCTCCCCCCCCTTCCAGTTGTTCTGTTTCTTTTTAAATGCTGTTCATCTTCTGATGAAGGGTCCACACTTGAAACATGAACTTGCCTGTTCTCTCCACAGATGCTGATTGACCTGAATTGTTTCCAGCATTTTCTGTTCTGATAAAATATACGTTTGAATTACTACTGTGGCAAATAATTAAGTAAGATATATAATCAAATATTCGTTTAGCTTTTAAAAAAATATTGAGCCATTTGGTAGAAAGTTTCTATAAAATTCTGGAACCAATGTAATTTTCAGGTGGTGAAGATAAATTCAAATTGCATTTTTTTCCCCCCAAAAGGATAACCGTGTTCATATCGGGCCCAAGATGGAGATACGTGTAGTCACTTTAGGACTGGATGGCGCAGGCAAAACAACCATTCTTTTCAAACTGAAGCAGGATGAGTTTATGCAGCCTATTCCTACTATAGGTAATTTACATGGGCTCAAAGAGATGATTATTACTTTATTAGTAACAGTAATTGTTCACGTGCTCTGTTATACCTTTTAGATTCATTGATCAGTGTAATTATTTTCTTATAAGCAGAAAACCACATTTGCATTGTTTGTATAAGTAGCTCTGAGTCCCATTCATTGAAAATGCTGAGATTAGGGCTACTGGATTTAATAATGACAAAACTTCCTTGATACTATGTTAACAGCATCTGTTTGGCTCCTGTCAAGCACAACAGTTGAATAAGCAGAGTCTCTCTGTGTCTCTGTGTGTGTGTGTATGTGTATGTGTGTGTGTATGTGTATGTCTCTCTTTTAAATTATTTTTTCAACCCAGAGTCTTCCAAATTGAAGCATGAATTTCCTCAATTTATGATTTTAGTTGTAAGATGACTTTACATTTTTGGCAACATCACCCTGTATGAAAATGTAAAATAACACTTTTTCTCCCTCCACTGCAGGTTTTAATGTAGAAACTGTAGAATACAAAAACCTAAAATTTACTATTTGGGATGTCGGAGGCAAGCATAAGCTGAGGCCACTTTGGAAACATTATTATCTCAATACACAAGGTAAGACAATATCTGTGTTGGTGTTTAAAAACTCTTAGTGTAGAAAACTTTCATTTGTTGGCATCCATCTGGATAATTGTGCTGTTGTGGACTGCTGGCAGTAGCCCTGTGTCCTGCTTGTTACAAGATATCGTGCACCATATGATTTTATTTCCCTATGATTGTTGCTCTATAAGGATCGCTATTCCTTTATTAGATTTACTGCATCGAGGTGGGTTTTTTGATGGATTTTGCTATGAAGAGCTTTAACTTTAAATTTTTTTTAAAGACTTTGGTCTGGATTTTGTGATTAGCGGCAAAGGAATAGTGCTCACCGTTCATTACGCTTATAGCTGCCCACAGACTTTTTGTGGGCTTTTGAGCAGCAATTTGGGTATTTAGATCCTTTTCAGCCCGCGCCCTCTACAGGGGATTGGTGGCATGTGTAAGCAGGACAAGCAACAGCGTGTTGCCTCAACCAATCAGATTGACGAATCATCACTGAGACATGCGGAAGTATAAATTAGAATATTTAACTCAATGTAAAATCATGTACTGAACGCAAAATGGAGAAGGAAAGAAAGATGGGATTAAAATTTGCAGGGCTACAGGGATAGGGCGGGGGAGCTGGATTAGCTGAAGTGCTCTTGCAGAGAGCTGGCACGGGCTAAACCGGCCTCATGGCCTCCTGTGAATAATGAATATCTGAAGGAATGAGACTCCACACTTGTAAAATTTAATTTTCAGGGCCAGAGAGGTTGTTTGCGAGTAATTAAGACTTATCATGCCGTTAAAAATTCACTTGCACCTGAATGCACCATCCCTAAATTTTTCAGGTGTGTTTAGTAGGTATCTAGTGGGTAGGTACAGCAACTTCATGCTCTTCACATGTTTGAATGCTGTATTTCTTACTGAGATACCAGTTTGCAAAGCTTGTCGAGGAGCAGGACAAATCAGACAGAAACTTCAGATTTACACGTTTAAGTGCTCATGTGCGGAGATTGCTGTTCAATTTTCTCCATATTAATAGCGAGCGCTGATAGCTCCACCATTATGCCTATTGCAAAATCCGGGCCTTTGTCTCATGCAAGGAATTTTTACAATTTACTAACCAGCAGCAAATTGCTAGTAATAGTAATGCTAAAATGATAATTTTATGTTTCTCTCACCCAAATCTTCAAATGTATAAATGGAGAAATACTACAAACTTTGTAATTGGGAAGACTATTTTATTCCTTTGTTCAGTCCAACAACAATCCATGATGATTGATGAAATGGGAGTGAATACAGGTTGAGCATCCGAAATCCGGAAACCTCGGGACTGAGGCCATTCTGGATTCTGGGTATTTCCGGATTTTGGAACGTCTTTGCTTGGGCTGAGGTAGCTGGGGTCAGGCAGTCAAGGTAAGGGGGTGAGATCGGCCCCCCGGGGCCGGGGCGAGGCGAGGTCGGGCCACCGAGGGGTGAGGCGAGGTTGGGCTGCCCGGGGCGAGGGCGAGGCGAGGCCTAGGGCGAGGCCAGACCGGGGAGGCGAGGGCGAGGCCGGGGGCGGGGCGAGGCGAGGTCGGGCTGCCCGGGGCAGGGCGAGGCCGGGGGCGGGGCGAGGCCGGGCTGCCCGGGGCAGGGCGAGGCCAGGCCGCCGGGGAGGCGAGGCCAGGGGCGGGGCGAGGCGAGGTCGGGCTGCCCGGGGCAGGGCGGGGGCGGGGCGAGGCCGGGCCGCCGGGGGCGGGGCGAGGCCAGGCCGCCGGGGGCGAGGCCAGGCCAGGCCATGCCAGGCCGCCGGGGGCGGGGCAAGGCGAGCCCAGGCCATCGGGGGGCAGGGCGAGGCGAGGTCGGGGCGGGGGGAGGTTGGGCTGCCGGGGGAGGTCGGGGCGGGCTGGGGGAGGCCGGGCCGTCGGGGGGCAGGGTCGGCCCGCCCAGGGGCGGGGCGGGGCGAGGCGAGGCTGGTCTGCCTAGGGCCGGGGCGAGGTCGGGCCGGAGTGAGGTCTGGTCGCTGAGGTGGGGGGGGAGTCCGGATTTCGGAACATTTTCCGGTTTCCGGACAACCCCGCCACGGATTGGCCCGGTGTCCAAATTCCGGAACATTCCGAATTTTGGAACTCCGGATTTCGAACACTCAACCTGTATAAGGAAATAGTGCATACACGCTCAGATGTCAAAAACTGCAAAACCAAAGCTTGTTCATTATCCTTATCAGAACCTCAAGATTAATTGTTTACTTTTGATCTTATTTATATACATATATTGGCTCAGAAGTTCCGGCCTCCCCGGGTCAGTGCGGAGTGTGTACAATGTGCAATGCGCATGCGCTGAAAACTGGCTTTTCCGATCTGTCAAGCTCCAGCTTGAAGATCTTCGTATCTCGGAAGCAAGGACCTTTGCATGGGCAAGATTGCAGTATTTACCCACATCTTGCGTAGCAAATGCCCTGAAAACTCTTGCGCCTGATAAAAGCAGGTGCATAGCCTACTTTTACAGGTGTAAAAGTTTTAAAACACAAACATTAAAAATAAAATTTTAAAAACACTTATTGTTTAAAAACCCTGCCCTCTACGGTAAGTTTATTTTAAACCATAATTTAAAAAAAAAAACATTTTTAAAGCGGAATTTCTTTCCTCAGTTATTTAACTTTAATTTTAATTAACTTTAATTATGTGAGGTGTGTTTTTTATTTTTTATGTTTAGTGTTTTTTTTTCCTCATTAATAGCAATGAGAACTCGTAGACACGGAGTTTTCATTGCTATTAATGAGAAAGCTGTGGAGTACTGTGTCTGATTGGGTTGTGCAATCACGTGACTGCACCTTCTGTGTTGGAACCTGAAGGACTGGAGCATGCTTTGCAGCGCAGGAAGAGAAGGCCTCCCCAATGGAATCCCATGTTCCTCCGGGACTACCAGGTAAATTCGTAAAAATTCTCCGGTCGGAGGCGTTCATCCGAAAGAAGCCTCCAACTGGAATTTCTGGGCCATATATATAACATATCTTTAAGATCAAAATGAAAGTCTTTAACTTTTTCTTGCTGTCTGTAGAAGGCAGATGTTTGTGTTTTGTCCATTGCAGGCAATATAAATTTGCTTTTTGTTCAGTTTTAGTATAATGGGTTTATTCTAACAAACATAAAACTTTGAAGGAGTTTGCAAAATACATTTGAAAGTCGGTGTTTCATAAAGTGCACTAGTTCTGGTGCTGTATGCATGTTTGCTCAGGCTGTGATGATGTCAGTGAATGATTAAATATTGTGATGTAATCGTGGGATTTCTTTTCATTTAAATTTGATCAGACGTATACCTGCCCAGTCTAACCTGTCTGTGTGCTTCTGATTTTGCCTACAGTCACCGTGCTCCCTATTTTATGTTTCTCTTGCCCAAGACTTAATGTATAAATGGAGAAATACTACAAACTTTACCATTGTGATGATGCTGTTTATTCCTTGGCTCAGTCCAACAACAATCCATAATGATTGATTTACCTCTCTGGTTAAATAACTCATCGCTATTCTGCTTTATATATGAATAATGCTCCCTGGGGCAAGGTTTCAGAGGGAGGCCAGTGAGCGTGGAACCATTATCAAAAGTCAGTGCTTTCTGAAAATGGAAGAAAAATGGAAATGGTCTTATTGCTGGGTTTGATATAATGACCTGGAATTTGTGATCAGGATGATGGTGAACTGGCAGCGTTTTCCGTCATTCCGCCTTTGAAACTGACCGCATCTTTAGGATTTGGCGCACACGCATGCAGAAATCCCAAAGTTGCAGTCATTCAATGACAGCACTGACGCAGGCTGTGCTGTGTGCCCCCCTCCCTCCACAGCGCTGGTAATCAGTGAAACTGACAAACTTTGGCTCTTGCGCAATAAGTACGGCTGTTAAATTACCCATTAAAAGTTAGACCCAAAGCGATTAGATGTAACTGGTGTTTTGACAGCGTATTGACTGCTAAACAAATGTTAACGGTCTGGAAAACTATTTTTAATTTTGAGGTGTGAAATTTGTCTATTTTAATAATTTAAATTGGGAAACTTTTCCCAAAAAATGTTTTTGTCAATCTTTATTAGAAAAGTTTGAATATTAAGGGCTTACGTACTTTCTTGTTCGCTATCTGAGAATTCTGCCTTTTGATTGGCTTGTTAGACAGCTTGTTGACGCCACAGCAGTTCAAATGAAGGGATCCCTATTAAAATCCATTGAATGAAATTGTCAGTGAGAAAATACCAAGTTCTTGATGCAGGGATTGAGAGATCTTTATGCGGTGTGTACTTCGGGGCCATTATGTGTGTTGTTTACAGCAGTTTTATTCTTTGTCTTTTATTCCTGCAGCAGTTGTATTTGTGATTGATAGCAGCAACAGGGACCGATTGATGGAAGCACACAGTGAGTTGGCCAAGTTGTTGACTGAAAAAGAGTTAAGAGATGCTTTACTCCTTATCTTTGCCAATAAACAGGTATGTCAATAGTAGTCACCAATTTAAGTCTATAAAGTTTTACCAGTTAATTTTGATTGGCTAAAAAATTAAACTATTTTCTGAAATGTGCAATACTTGGGTAACAAAAACAGGAAAGCTGAAGTGAATAAGCAAATGAGGGATTGCAAGTAGAACCAACTGTCACTTCAGGTGGTTGAACAGGAAACTTTATAACGGATTTCTGAAAAGATTCATCATTGTTAAATTTGTGTCTTGTCCTTCAAGGGGACTAATCAGAAATCTGGTGCAAATAAATGTAGACAATTTTATGCATGGAATGGAAATGTGACACAGGGAAAAAGAATAATTGCATTGATGGGCTAATGGTCTTTTGCCAATGTCACTTTTTTAAGCAAGCTAATTTCCATTTGTTGCACTTTGTTCAACAGGATGTGACTGGAGCACTTACAGTCGAAGAAATGACAGAATTACTCAGTCTGCATAAGCTGTGCTGTGGTCGCAGCTGGCATATTCAGGGCTGTGATGCCCGGAGTGGCTTAGGACTACATGAAGGGTTGGACTGGCTTTCAAGACAACTGGTGGCTGCGGGTGTATTGGACGTGGCCTAATTTTACCGCAACAACAGGCTTTGTTGTCATTTTTCTCTGTATTTAGATGTTTTGCACATGTCACTATAACATCTCTACCATGTGTTAAATTGTGTTTGTAAATCAGACTTGAAATGTATTACAATGTAATTGAGTCTCATTTTGAGAAGATAAGTACAATTAAATTGTGTATTTGTTGCACTAGTCTGTTGTTGTGAATAGTGCAGGTAATGCTCTTAACTTGTAGCTCTAAACTGTTTTAGTGAGGCTGTGAAAGTTTTGAACTTAAAACAAGGTAGTGGTTTAACATTAAACAAGTCAATACCTCTTTTCAGAGCAAAATGTTTTAATTTCACTATGCACTATATCATTTTATTCAGTGGTAATGATGGGTGTGTATTGTGCTTTAGCTACACTCCTGAAATTCTGAGCTGGAAAACAGCCTTATGGCTGTCAAATATCTGATATAGTTGTGCATTACCATTGTGTACTGTATGTGCCTCACTATGAGCAGTCTAAATGCTTGTTAGCTCAGTAATAAAACTTACCTTAACAGTGGACAAATTCATAGTTAAAAAGCAAGTTAGGTAACAACTTTTTATTTGAAATATCCAGTTTATATACTGAAAAAATCAGTCAATTTGTATTGTACTACTGAAAGTCAGGCCTCTCACTGCCCAACTGAGTCCCACAGCAGCTCTGTGTAGAAAATAAGGCCGCAATGGCTTTAGACTGACCTGAACTTTAGGAGCCAGGGCAAACATGTTACTGGCTAAGTACGTTACTGCCAACTGGCTGCATCAAATGGGGTATTTTTGAATAAATAGCACTCCGAAGCCTTTAACATGTACAAGTTGATATATAATATTTAATGTTGCATTTACTAGTTAAACACTTTTTGCCTAAGCTGAATTAAAAACATTACTGAATTATTTTTGGAGCACAGCATTGTTTCTGACTTGTGTTTTACTTGTCTGGCAGAGGTACAGATAATCCATCTTCCTCTCAATGGGCTGAAATCAAACACAGCTGTGCAACTAGTAATTGATATTGTCCACATATCTCAAGTTAGGAGGTTCTAGTCAGCACTGTCACAAACTCATAAAAGCCTCAACTGTGGGGAATGACTGACAATTTTTTAAAATGCAGTTTGGGAGTGAGAAAGATGGTGACTTCAGACTATCATTCAAGGACTCAAACCTCTCAGTACTTTTTCCCTCATCACTGAATGATGGGTTTACTTGCACAATAGAAAGGATGTAATCCAAGTTTCAATAAGCCTGTGCCAAGAAATGTTTGAGTATACACTGTGAATATAAGTGCTTTCAAAGTCAACAAAATAGTCTATTGCTCAAAGCCAAAATGCTGTTTTGTTGATGAGTAGCATTAAAAACTGATGACCCATAGTCCATGACTGAGACTGTCAATAAATCCACAAAATATCAAACCCTGGTATCACATTAACAAGTGGCTTGATGATAATGCCATTGAATGTCATGGGGAGGTAGTTAGACTTTCTCTTTTTGGAGATCATCATTACCTGGCACTTGTGTGGTGTGACTTACTTGCTAATTATCCACCCAAATCTGAATAATGTCCAGATCTTTCTGCATTCTTCATTATCTGAGGAGCTGCAAATGGAACTGAACACTTTGCAATCAGCGAACATCTCCACTTCTGATTTTATGTTGGTGGGAAGGTCATTGATTGATTAAGCAGCTGACGATGGTTGGCCTTAGGACACTGCCCTGAGGAACTCCTGCAGCAATGTCCTGGGATTGAAATGATTGGCCTCCCAACAACCATCCTTTGTTCTAGCTATGACCTTAGTCTAGAGAGTTTTCCCTGTTTTCCATTAACTTCAATTTTACTAGAGCTTCTTGATGCCACACTCATTAGAATGTTGTCATCAAGGCAGCATGAGATTGTTAAACTTGCCATCTTCCCCCTGCACCAAATCACACTTGAACCACAATGTGCAGTGTTTCTCACAAGGTTTCATCAGCATTTGGTAAATAAAACTTTTAATTTTGTACTTCTCTGCTCACATTCCTACTGGTAATAGAACAGACAGTATCCAATCTTGTTTAACTACAATCAATCAATTGCTTGAACCATGGTTGTTGACCATGAATTAGCCTGTGAAAAATCAATGCGCTCCTTGACATCCCAATACAATTTGTTCTCAACCACCCTGAAAAAAATTTGGGATATAGCTCACAACCATCTTTTATATTTTAAGCCATCCACAAAATTGCAACTTCAGCCAAAACTGATTGAAAAGCTGTCTCCAATCCAGGTAGGATTCTGATCTGTAAGTACATCATCCTTTGGTTGTGATTTTTCCATGCAAAATCTTGTCCTGATGGTTAAAAATACAGGCAGCTAACCGACCATGACAAGATTTCATTTGTCACATCTCCATTTTTAATTAATTGTTCTTCAGTATACTTCATACAAGAGAACCAATCTCTTTAAACCACAAGAAAATAAAGGTAGAGTTATACATGATAGGAAAGGGCAATTACATAAACGCATCTTGCAGCAGTATTACTACTTCTTCGCTGCAAGCCACAGTGCAAGAGAACCATTGTGAGGCAGTTTCTAACACTTCACTACTGAGGAAACAAACCAGGTTTCTACCTACTATTCACATATGTGGAAAACTGACTTCAATCATTTCGCTGTAGACGGTTGCCAAGTGCAAGCAAGACATGGCAGAGGCCATTAAGTTGTACTTTAATAGGACCCATGACTTTACTGTATGAAATCAAAGTAACTTTTGTTGCTCATAAAATCGCTTTGCATTTTTGCTGTTGGAGGAAAAAACATTTAATAAGTGTTTTATTTACCAATTGCTTCAGATAACATCACACATTGGAGCAGCTGGAAGATGATTTAAACATTAGTGTCTCCCTGACAACTGAGACAGAGCAAGCCTGGAGCAGCTAAGGGGAGATTTAAACATCAGCGTCTCCCTGACAATGGATATATTTGTGACTGGAAGGATGTTTCCAATAGGGTTCCGCAGGGCTCAGTACTGGGCCCCTTGCTTTTTGTGGTATACATCAATGATCTAGACTTGAATATAGGGAGTATGATTAAGACGTTTGCAGATGACACTAACATTGGCTGTGTGGTTAATAATGAAGAGGAAAGTCATGGACTGCAGGGGGATCTCAATCTACTGTCAGGTGGGCAGAACAGTGGCAAATGGAATTTGTTTCAGAAAAGTGTGAGGTACTGCACTTGGGGAGGGTAATAAGGAAAGGGCATGTACATTAAACGGTGGGCCACTTCAAAGTGTAGATAAATAAAAGGACCTTGGAGTGCTTGTCCACAGAACTCTGAAAAAAATTAAACATTAAATCATTAAATCGTGTCCCCCCGATCTGGGGGACTCCCTGACAATGGAGGCAGCGTGAGCCTGGAACAGCTGAAGGGAGATTTGAACATCAGTGTCTCCCTGCCACTCGAGCTTGGAGCTATTACAGGTCTTATCAAGAGGACAAAATGAGAAATAAAAAGTAATAAAATTGACATCACAAGGATGGAGGACAGTGATTGGTTCTTCCATATTAATTGAATCACTGGACAGGGAATGGATCTTAAAAGAAAGCTAATAGCTGATTTAAATTGATTCAATTGGTGATTTTCTAATTTTAAACTTAATTTATAATTATAGCATTTAATTTTGTTTAATTATAATTAATCTTTATTATGCTGATTTAACTATTGTATACTCTTATTGTATTATTTATAATGTTATTTGAATTTCATTTTATTTTAGTTTTTTCGCCTGTGTCTACGTGCGCATTTTGGCTGCCGTTTCGGACTCGAGCCTTTAACCTCTTTTTACACTTCCTTCTCGCTCTTTTTTTCTTTCCTTCAATGGTCAATATCTAACGCATTGTGAAGTGCCTTGGGACGTTTTACTATGTTAAAGGTGCTATATAATTGCAAAGTGCCACAGTACAGCGGGACCTGAGGGTACTTGTGCATGAAACACAAAAGGATAATACGCAGGTACAGCAAGTGATGAGGAAGGCCAATGGTATCTTGGCCTTTCTTGCAAAGGGGATGGAGTATAAAAGCAGGAAAGTCTTATGACAGCTATATAAGGTATTGGTGAGGCCACACATGGAATATTGCGTGCAGTTTTGGTTTCCATATTTACGAAAGGATATACTTGCTTTGGAGGCAGTTCAAAGAAGGTTCACTAGGTTGATTCCAGGGATGAGGGGGTTGACTTATGAGGAAAGGTCAAATAGGTTGGGCTTCTACTCATTCAGAAAAATAAGAGGTGATCTTATCGAAATGTATAAGATTGAAGGGGCTTGACAAGGTGGATACAGAGAGGATGTTTCCACTGATGGGAGAGACTAGAACTAGAGGGCACAATCTTAGAACAAGGGGCCGCCCATTTAAAACAGAGATGAGGAGAAATTTCTTTTGAGAGTTGCAAATCTGTGGAATTTGCTGCCTCAGAGAGCTGCAGTAGCTGGGACATTGAATAAATTTAAGACAGAAATAGACAGTTTCTTAAACGTAAGGGGTTATGGGGAGCGAGCAGGGAAGTGAAGCTGAGTCCATGATCAGATCATCCATGACCTTACTGAATGCGGGGGGGCTCGGGGGGCCGTCTGGCCTATTTCTTATGTTCTTATAAATAAAAATTATTAGAGGACCAAAGGTAAAATGATCTTCAGGTCTATTAAAAGTCACAGATGAAAAGGAAGCAGCACCACAAGCATCACTGTCTAAAGGGACATGACTTTCCTTTCTTTGTTATTTATTGGCATGGCAGAGAAACATTGAAACACTCAGCCCTTTGTAAAAAAAAAAGTTTATTTTTAAAAAAAATGAAAGTTACTTTCACAAAATGGAAACATGCAACCTTCAATGACATCTTAAATGTTGTTAAATTGGTACTTTTGTTTTATTTTACAGTAATATTGATAATACTGATATCTTCATAGGGCTTGTCTGTTTTTGGGTTACACTTCACATTGGCAATCCTCTGGACCACTTCCATTCCTTTTGTCACACGGCCAAAAACAGTATGTTTGTTGTCAAGCCATGGCTAGAAATATCAAAACAAAAATTGAAGTACTTTATCCTGAGGGTTATTTTCTTAAACTCTGTATTAACATTACATAAAGAAATGACCCATGACTAATATAATATAGAAGCTTCACAAATCATACCACATAAAGCTGTTTAAAGCCCCACATAAACAATGGTCAAGTTTATTTAAGCAAGAGATCAAGAAAGATAGCAATTGGGGTGGGGGAAAGAGGAGAAAGGACATAGCCAGAGGTTCTATTTTACCAAGATGTTGTCTGAGTTTTGAGCATGTCACAATGATTCAGCAACAAGATGCTCTGCATTGTGTTTTTGGGTCCTTTCTTACTCTATACTATTTTGTCTCTTGTATCATTCTCACAGTCAAGCCTCAACTCCCCATAACTTTATGATTATCACATCCTCAGATCTAGGTTAGCTTTTAGCAATGTGCCTGGGATAACGAACACACACTGGTAATTATCTTTAAGCTATGGAATTTATCTTATGCCTCCACAGGATCTCATGTCAAATCTCTTTTCATGTTTTAAAAATTTAGTGAGCATATTAATCCACATAGCAAACTCTTTAAATGATGTAAATATATATTTACAGTAGCTAAGTTTGAACGAAAAAAGAGTTGCAATTTAATTTTAAGTTATTCTTTTATAGAAAACAGTTATATACACATCCTTGCAATCTTCTGACTGTGGGAGTTAGCTAGTTTTCCGTTTCTTTTCCCCAAGAAGATTCCAATTTCCACTTGTATATCCTTTTGCTGCTTTATGCTTTTAAATTTTCACAACTGGACTTTAAAATAATTGGCCATTATATATTTTAAATGTACAGAACCAGAAAATGTCACTGCAATCCATCTGGCTGGTCTCAGTACCTAAGAAATAGCATATCCCACAGTCAATGTTCCCTTTATTTTTTTTGATGCATGGCCCATTCAAAATACCACACATGCATGATTTTTCCTGTTAAAAAGCTGGTTAGTCGGCTGAGCAAGAGCTGCAGAGCACTGCGCAATTTTAAGAGAACACTTCCACAATACTTCTCAATCATAACCTAATTTTTTTTCCCCACATACTGATCCATCTCTCGAATTTGCTGATTCCATGGGCTGTGCATAAAGTAGTTAAATATAAACAGTCTTTTCAGCTTCCCATTTCACAATTTGTGTTTGTTCAAAAGTAGCTTGGTCCCTCCCCTAAAGCCTACACTTCAAAAACCAGTTCAAAGCAATTTTGCACCATACGTACTGAATTTGGTTGAGACATGTATTTCAACCCCCCTCCCCCCTCTAACTGCAGCGGGCTTTAAATCCCTTATATAGTGTGACTGGATTTAAAAAGGGACAGTTACCATGCCTAACTGGAAGTGTAGCAGACATGTATTTACATAACTGAAAACTGCTATGAAGCACTGGAATCAGGAAGTAAGTTTCCCCAAGTTATTTTATAGTGGCAACTATCATTTTAAATTAGTTAGTTACTGTACCTGTATCATTTTCTTGGAGGGTGTATTTTTCCACAGGTTAAGGTTTTTCAGATATTCAATTAAATCTAGCATTATTAAGCAATAACATTCAATTAATAAAAGCAAGTGATAAAGTGTAATGACTTACTGTAGGTACAACAGTTACAAAGAACTGGGATCCATTACTGTTAGCACCTGCATTGGCCATGCTGAGTGTATAAGGTCGATCATGCCTCAACGTTGGGTGAAATTCATCTTCAAATTCTCCTCCCCAAATACTTTCTCCCCCCATCCCTGTACCAGTTGGATCTCCAGTTTGAATCATGAAACCCTAAGAAAAGATGCATGAATTCAAATCATCTTTGCAGATGCTTTAAATATACAGTCTTACATTTACTATGTCTTTAATTTGACTGATTCACCACCCAATAACAGAAAGGTGTAATTTAGACAAATAAAGGCCCAGAAATTGCAGTCGGAGGCTTCCCACGGTGGATGCCTCCGACCTGAAAAATGTCTACAAATCTACCTGGTGGTCCGGCAACTTGCATAGAGGCCCAGGTATCCCTGGGACTTGGGTGCTTTGCACGTGCTCCTGAGACCACGTGGGCCAGCCCAATCAATCCAAGTAGGAGTATTCCTATTCATACTTGTGGTGATTCCGGAATGGGAATACCCCCAAAATCACAAACACTTTAATTTTAAATTTAAAAAAAAAATTATTTTATCAAAATGGAATTTAATTAATTATTTAAAACAAACTTTATTTTTCAAAAAAATTAAATTTTATATATTTTAAAAGGTCTAAAAATAAACTTACCTTATACAACAGGATTTTAAATATTTAAATTATTGAAAAAAGTGTCTCTGTGCTTTACAAGTCTTACGCAGATAAAAGCAGGCCTTGCGTCATAAGACTTTCAAGGGCGTTTGCTGGGCAGAAAACCCAATACTAGTATTATTAGTAAAAAAATACTGGAGAAATTAATGGGACTGAAAGCCGATAAATCCCCTGGACCTGAGGGCCGACATCCTAGAGTTTTGAAAGAGGTGGCTATAGAGAAACTGGATGCATTGGTTGTCATCTTCCAAAATTCCATAGATTCTAGAACGGTTCTCGCAGATTGGAAGGTAGCTAGTGTAACCCCGCTATTTAAGAAAGGAGGGAGAGAGAAAACGGGGAACTACAGACCAGTTAGCCTGACATCAGTAATAGGAAAAATACTAGAATTTACTATTAAGGATGTGGTAACAGGACACTTAGAAAATAATAATAGGATTGGGCAGAGTCAACACGGATTTATGAAAGGGAAATCATGCTTGATAAATCTGTTAGTTTTTTTGAGATTGTAACTCGCAGAATAGATCAGTATTTGGATTTTCAGAAGGCATTCAAAAAGGTGCCACACAAGAGGTTATTGAACAAAATTAGGGCACATGGGATTGGGGGTAATATAATAGCATGGATTGAGGATTGGTTAACGGACAGAAAACAGAGAGCAGGAATAAACGTGTCATTTTCAGGTTGTCAGGTTGTAACTCGTGGGGTGCTGCAAGGATC
Organism: Pristiophorus japonicus; assembly: GCF_044704955.1. NCBI lineage: Eukaryota > Metazoa > Chordata > Chondrichthyes > Pristiophoridae > Pristiophorus > Pristiophorus japonicus. The sequence goes on along the minus strand of NC_091978.1, from coordinate 132,365,866 downwards.
GGTGCTTGGGTGGCAGCTATTCACAATCTATATCAATTATTTGGATGAGGGGACCAAATGTAATATATCCAAGTTTGCTGATGAATCAAAGCTAGGTGGGAATGCAAGTTGTGAGGAGGATGCAAAGAGACTTCAAGTGGATATAGACAGGCTAAGTGAGTGGGCAAGACCGTGGCAAATGGGGTTTAATGTAGGAAAAATAGAAAAGCAGAGAACTTGTGGGGCCCCTACGGGCGCGTGCGCACCGCATACAGAAGAATTAGGAGGAGTAGGCCATTCTGCCCCTTGAGCCTGCTCCGCCATGCAATATCTTCTATCTCAACTCCACTTTCCTGCACTATCTCCATATCCTTCGTTTAATAACCAAAAACTTATTGATCTCCACCTTGAATATACTCAAAGACTTGAGTCTCCACAGCCCTCTAGGGTAGAGATTCACCACCTTCTGAGTGAAGAAGTTTCTCCTCATCTCAAATCTCAGAAGTGGTTGGCCATTTAGGACTGTGATCCCTGATTCTAGACTCCTCATCCAGAGGAAACATCTCCCTGCATCGACCCTGTCAAGCCCTGCAAGAATTTTGTATGTTTCAATGAGATCACCTCATTCTTCTAAACTCGAAAGAATATAGGCCTAGTCTACTCAATCTCTCCTCATAGGACAATCCCCCCATCCCAGGAATCAGTCTGGTGAATTTTTGTTGCACTCCCTCTGTGGCAAGTATATCCTTCCTTGGGTAAGGAGACCAAAACTGTACAAAATACTCCAGGTGCGGTCTCACAAGGGCCCTATATAATTGCAGCAAAATGTCTTTACTCTTGTTCTCAAATCCTCTTGTAATAAAGGCCAACATACCATTTGCTTTCTTAATAGCATGCTGCCCCTGCACGTTAACTTTCCGTGATTTGTGTACAAGGATCTTCTGGGTCCCTCTGAACACCAACATTTCCTAATTAACCATTTAAAAAATACTCTGCTTTTCTATTTTTCCTACCAAAATGAATAACTTCACATTTCTCCACATTATGATCCATTTGCCATGTTCTTGCCCGTAGGGGTTGCGAATTCAGGACCAAAATTTTCTCTGCTTATTAAATCGACAGTCAAGCTATAACAAATGCCCCACTGCAATGTTTCTGTTCTCATTATAATTAGCAGAAATGAACCGCTAATGAGAACTTAGTCTCTGGAGGAGCTGTGTTTTGGTGCAATTTAGGACCACTGATTTTAGTGCTTTTAAATTTGCATGGTTTAAAGGAACTGATGCAAAGTCTCATTTTGCTCTCTCACACAGTCACACAATATATCTTAATTGCACTATTTTCTGGACCCCCAAATCATAGTTCTATATTAAACATTTTATTGTCTGTAAGAGGATAAAAAAAAAACGGTCACTTGAGTGGAGACAGACCGATGGTCAAGAATGGAGATACTGAAGGTAGTGAATTGATCTGACACGTAAAATGGTCCAGATTAAGAGGGATTAGGAGATTCTGAGGAATCAGGAGTTTTTCTGTCTTACGGTATGGATTGTAATATTGACCGATTATGTATAACCCGCTTATATATGTAAAGCACGCTTATACACTCGCTTACATTGGGCTAGTAAGAGGGGAATAACAAAGCCTGATGGGTAATGAACCATTCGTTGGATTAACCTTAGAACACTCATTCAGTACAGAACAAGGACACAAATGTTTGGGAACATAGTGACTGGTAATTTTGACTAGAGTTCTTGGGGGAGGGATAAGGAGGCACCACCCTGGAAAACAAAGTTAATCAACACGGCATGAGAAACTGAGGCAAAGTTGACACCATGAGAGATGGACAGGTGGGGGAGAACCACTCAGAGCCAGTTGGAGCAGTAGGCCAATCGGTGGTTTTGTAGTAGGCTCGCAAACCTCGAAAAACTGTATAATTATAAAACCTCTGATCGGGGAAGTGTTCATTGGAACCTTCCCGAGCACATTCGAATGAAAAAAAAACGGTTAACCGAGGTTTCGTCTGAGTGATTCTGTGGTCACTAAACAATACAGGCAGGTGTTGATTCCTTATATCTGGGAGTCCACCTTGAGGAAGAGAAGTCTTTTTACCCCAACATTGTTCATACTATTTTAAAATGAAAATTGTATACAATCAAGTAGTTTAACTGTACAAATCACCCAATCAAGCAATGTCATCATCCAGTGTCAACACATTGTATTTTAGGTTAACTGTTAGGCTTAGTGAGTCCATCTTGCCCCAGTAATCAAAGAAATTAATTCCCAGAGTTGGAAAAAAAAAAGTTAAAACAGAACCACCATTTCCTCACAGGAGATCTTAATCAATAGTTACCTTAAATAAAAATATGCACTCAGTTTTCTAAATTACAACATGGAGTTTAGCAACACAAGATCCAGTCAAAAATACCTTAATGATACGGTGAAATATGTGTCCATTGTAATATCCATTTCTGCTGTGTACACAGAAATTCTCCACAGTTTTTGGACACCTACATACAAGAAAATAAAAAGTACTGGTTACTTTTACCAGAAGAATTGCATTAAAAGGAAGAGGGACCAATATTGATCACTGAAAAATGTAAAAGTACTCTTTACGTCCCCCGCACCCCCACCCCACAAATTTTTTTTAAAATAACTCTAATTTTACCTAGAGATCAATTACAGTTGTGCTGGATACTCACAATACCAGTTCCTCCAGCAGGAGTAATTACTTAAAAACAACACAAGTTCAAGGAGGGAAAGCTTTAGATTGTAAGTACAATGCTCTTCTGGCCCAGCACAGAACATTGTTGTAAGTTAAATCAGAACAGAATTTCCATACATGACTTCTTGGAACAAACATTTAACTTGATAACACTCTGCAGTCCACAAAACTGAAAATTGCTATACAATTTACCAGTTTTTTTTTTAAATCACAAAAATTTCACAACTTCCAGAGGCATGTGATAAGGTGCCACATAAAAGGTTACTGCACAAGATAAAAGTTCACGGTGTTGGGGGTAATACATTAGCATGGTTAGAGGATTGGCTAACTAATAGAAAACAGAGAGTCGGGATAAATGGGTAATTTTCTGATTGGCAAACAGTAACTAATGGGGTGTCGCAGGGATTGGTGCTGGGGCCTCAACTATTTACCATCTATATTCATGACTTGGATGAAGGGACCGAGTGTAATGTAGCCAACTGTGATGATGATACAAAGATGGGTGGGAAAGCAAGTTGTGAGGAGGACACAAAGAATCTGCAAAGTGATAGAGACAGGCTAAGTGAGTGGGCAAAAATTTAGCAGATGGAGTATAATGTGGGAAAATGTGAGATTATCCGCTTTGGCAGAAAAAAATAGAAAAGCAAGTTATAATTTAAATGGAGAAAAATTGCAAAGTGCTGCAATACAGAGGGACCTGGGAGACCGTGTGTGTGAAACACAAAAAGTTAGTTATACAGATACAGAAATTAATCAGGAAGGTAAATGGAATGTTGGCCTTTATTGCAAGGGGGATAGAGTATAAAAGCAGAGAAGTCTTGCTACAACTGCAGGGTATTGGTGACACCACACCTGGACTACTGTGTGCAGTTTTGGTCTTCGTATTTAAGGAAGGATATACTTGCATTGGAGCCCATTCAGAGAAGGTTCACTAGGTTGATTCTGGATATGAGGGGGTTGACTTATGAAAATAGGTTGAGTAGGATGGGCCAAAATTCATTGGTGTTCAGAAGAATGAGAGGTGATTTTATCGAAACATATAAGATCATGAGGGGGCTCAATAAGGTGGATGCAGAGAGGCTATTTCCACTCATAGGGGAAACTAAAACTATGGGACATGGTCTCAGAATAAGGGGCCGCCCATTTAAAACTGAGATGAGGAGGAATTTCTTCTCAGAGGGTTGTAAATCTATGGAATTCTCTGCCCCAGAAAGCTGTGAAGGCTGGGTCATTGAATATATTTAAGGCGGAGATAGACAGTTTTTTGAGCGATAAGGGAGTCAAGGGTTAAGGGGAGCAGGCAGGGAAGTGGAGCTGAGTCCTTGATCAGATCAGCCATGATATTAAATGTCGGAGCAGGCTCGAGGGGCCAGGTGGCCTACTCCTGCTCCTGCTTCTTATGTTCTTTAAATATACCAATAAACTTACTCAACAGGGAAAAGCTTAACATGCACATCTCCCATAGTGGTGTGGATAACTGCACTGTCTGAAACACGCTTAGGGCCATCTGCTTGTGTGGCAGCCATGACCTCCTCCTTGGAGGGTTTCTCATTGAAGACATCTCGATCAGACTCGGCACTCTTCGTGTCCTCTGGTTCCCTCTTTGTAAACTTTAAATAATAAAGTCAGACCAGTAACAGCTTAATTACAGAACACATTTAAAAATGGTAAATTCACCATTATGTATAAAACAACTACTTGTGTTAAAGATCTTTTGGATATCGTAAAGCAAGGATATCCAAACTGCAGCCTGTGGAAACATGGCTCTGGAGCCCTGGCAATCCAGTCCTTGAAACCTAAGCAACTCATCTGATTTGTGCGTGTTCCTTAACCACTGGTTCGGCTAGTTTGAATTTTATGAGCTGATCATAACTCTGTTGCCTCATTGGTAGATTAAATCCTAAATCAGAGCATCAAAATGTGGTAGTAGGAGTGTGCAAATTAATGTTAATATTGATTTAAACTGTTTACATGTGCCCCAACAAAAAGCTTGGACACGCCCCACTCACAAAGGATCCCCATCACATTGCCATTTCATCCCATACATATGACACATCAAAGTAAAAATTGAAAAGTTATGAAACAAGAAATGCATGCAACAGTCAGTTTAAAAAAAAAATCAAGCCACTCTGCATCAAAGAATCGTAACCTTTTAACACAGATGTGCAATGAAACCATTTTCTGAAGTGTTGGAAAGGGAAAAAAAAAGTTAACTTGTAATACTACTGAAATTACTGACTAATTTGCATATCATGAATTCCCACCTACCATATAAAATCGATTCTTTTTAAATGCTGTACAGAATACAGTTGGGTCCTGTTGAACATTTTGTAGCACAGGGTTGTCAGAAGCTTTCATCTCCATGGTCATTACAACCTGTGCCTGTTTAGCTGCACCTTGGAACAAGGCTAGCTGCACCACCCGTATATTTTCTTGTTTGCCCAAGATTCGCACACACCTTAAAAGAGGGAAAAATGTTTTTATTTATTTTTCAAATGACACCATCACAATTCAGTCATAATACCATAGCACTTAAAAGAATGGCTAAATATTATCCCTTACCACCTTGAGATCCAGTGCATTATTTTAAACCCCTCTATAAATGTCCTGTTATTGCTTCTGTGCATCTTACTTGCCGATGATTTGGAGAGGAAGCAAAGAAAACATAATGCAATAGGAAGGACACATTCTTAACCTGAACCAAGGAACAAAATCTTGTGTTTTTCTGTCCTTGGAAAACCACTTTCACTAAGGTGGGGCTAATACTTGTGTCAAATCTGTTCCGGAGCTTTTTTAAAATTCTCTCTTTACCCTGCATTGTCACACTTCCACTGGCTCCCTCTGCTCCTGCAAATGGATTTCAAGATCCTCATTTTCAAATTGCTCTATGACCTTGCATCACTTATCGCATCAATCTACATCCCCATATTCTCCAACTCCAGTTCGTTCTTCATTCCCCTCCCTCCACTCAACCATTGGTGGCCACTCTTCAGCCACTATGCTCCTGCTCTTTGGAATTCCTTCCCGCTCTTTGGAATTCTCTCCCAAAATATCTCACTTTCAAAAGCCTTTTAAAAACCTATTTGCCATGCCAACTTTTCTGTTTCCTTTCTCCCTCCTGCTCAGTGTCCACTTTTTCCTCTATCATGCAAATGCTTTAGGTCTTTCTGTATGAAGAGCACTAGGAACATAGAAACAGGAGTAGGCCATTCAACCCCTCATTCAATTAGATCATGGTTGATCTGCAACTTAAACTCTGTTCATCTGCCTTCCCCCCCCACCCCCCCAAATCCCTTGACGTCCTTGCCTAATAAAAACCTAACTATCACAGTCTTGAAAATTTCCACTAATCTAGCATCCCACAGCCTTTTGGGGAGCAAGTTCCAGAATTCCATTACTCTTTACATGAAAAAATACTTCTTGATTTCACTCTAAATTGGCCTAGCTCTAATTTCTATATTATGCCCCCTTGTTCTGGATTCCACTCCCCCCCCCCCCCCCCCCCCCCCAGAGAAAATCAAATCACCAACCGTCTAAACTCAAGGGAATACAAACCAACTTTATGCAACCGGTCTTCATAATTTAACCCATTTAAGCTCAGGTATCATTCTGATGAATCTGTGCTGTATCCCCTCCAAGGCTTATATCTTTCCTGAGGTTCAGTGTCTAAAAGTGATTGCATTATTCCAGATGGGATCTGACCATGGCCAAGTTGTTGTCGAGCCTTCTGTGGACAAATGTCTAAGTTCAATCTTCAATTGCCAAACCATGAGGAGAATTATTTGGACACATGTCTTGTGTACCACAAACTTAACCTGCACTGAAAGCATGTGTTGTCACTGAAGAGAAGGATCCTTCAGTTGGCATCCACCAGAATTGGATTGTATTAATATGAAGCAATAAATAGACAACGCAAAATGATCAAAAACATTTTCAATGTATCGTCGAATACTGATTTAGTAAATTGCCAATGTTATGATCTGAAATGGTGGTGAAAGCAGTTTCAATAATAACTTTCAAAAGGCAACTGGATACATAAGGAAATATTTGTAGTGCTATGGGAAAAGAACCAGGGAGTGGGACCAGATGGATAACGCTTTCAAGAGAGCTGGCACAGGCATGATGGGCTAGATGGCTGCCCTATGTGCTATAAAAGGTTCTTTTCTATACTACACACCCATTCCAGCCAAATCACTGAGTAGCCATTAGGATGAAGAACCGTGGCTGACTTTTCCCTCTTTCACTTGCAGCCAATGAACAAATACTGCTTCCTCACTGCAACCCCATCTACTGAAGCAAAACAATTACTCATCTATGCATTCATTGCCTCCAAGCTCAACTTATCCATTGCCGCAGCATCCTCCAGTGCTTCACCCTACATAAACTCCAACTCATCCAAAATTCCACAGTCCACATCCTATTCTATAATAAGTTATTTTCCCTTATTAATCCGGTCCTTGCCAACCTCAGTTTACAACTCTGGTATCTCTCCCTCTATTCTACCATTGGTAACAAAGTCTTCAGCTATCTTGGTCCTACACTCCTCCCTAAATCTCTCTTCATATTTAAAATCCTCAAAACCTTCCCGTGATATTTTATTTTCATCACTGCCTGTTGGAAGGAAGTCTCAATGACTTCTTCAGTTATTTCTAATCAACTGCTGAGCCTTCTCGTCTGCCTCTGTACCTGCAGATGTTCACTACATTAAAGTGTCACATAAATACAAGTTATTGTAACAAATTATATATGAAGAAAGGGGATATAACTATAGGATCAGACTACTTGCATCCATTCTAAGGATAATATTCAATATTCAGTCCTACCACTATTCTAATAGTTCTAACAGTCTACCACTGCATTTATTTCATGCAGCGTTCTTCGTGAATATATACCTGTTCGTTTCTATATTTATTACTTTGATTCCCAGCATTGTACCGTAAAGTACAAAATGTCCAGTTTCATCAAAAATGATGTTGGTTAGCCTTATTCCATCCACTTTTTCCAGTTCTCTTTCAACAGCCATACGTCGACCAAACTCCATGTCAGGAAGCTGTTGTCTCATCTGTTGTAATTCTGTAAACATCTTAAAAACATTAAAATGAGAGAGTTCAATTCATGGATCAGTGAATTCTATTAGAGTAATTGTAAATTAAGATTCTTCAGAAATTTTAATATGACCTACAGACCTGATAGAATGTACTGAATAGATCTACAGAACTTTCAAGGGTTGTGGGAAAAGTGTCAAGATGTCTCTCCAACAAGCAGCGATGAAAATAAAATATCACATGTAAGCTTGACCCAGTTATGCTGCAAGTGCCAGTGTAGAGCAATCTATAGTTGCCAGTGCTGAGTTATACTGCTGGTATACTGGCCCGGCCTACAGCGAGGTCCCGACCTGGGAGGAACCATCTGCGGCAGGTCGGGGCCATAAAAGGAGCATACCACCACACGATACAGTGTGAGCCGGTCCGGGAGGGTGACGGCTGTGAAGAGGGCGACTGGATTGGACATCACCAAAATCCAGGTCTTTGATTGGAGCGTGGGCAGGTAAGCAGGAGCGGCTAGGTCGGGGCGAAGGAGCAGCGCGAACTCGGGGCCCAGAAGAGGCGAGGGCCCAGGGGCAGCAAGGGCCAGCCCACACTGCGATGTGTGCGCGCAATAGGTCCGTGCAGCAGAGCTGGTCTCCAGTCATCTTGGTTAATCCTTGTCATTGGACCAAGACCTAGCTCTGTCCAGCCCATGTGGTGACTGGTGTGCAACGGCCACCACACGGTAAAAAAATCCACACACAGGAATCTTCCACCCTTCAATATGCAGTTCGGGACCTGGAATATTAGGTCCCTCATTGAAGTACCTGTGAACTCATCCCTTTTTGGTGGAAGCAAGTCATACTCTACGAGGGACCACCTAAAATGATACTGCTGGTTCCACATCTCGTTGTTCAGAAAAGCAGAATTGCATACACATACACTGGGCTCCGCTCACTGCAAACATTAAAAAAACAGCATTTGGATGCTAAAGAGCTGACAGGACAGTCGACTCTGCTGCATGACAGTTAGAAATAAAGCCCAGGAGACCTGGGAACTTCTTAAAAGTTTACTTTGCAGCAGATACAGTTGTGCTAAAGATGGTGTCAAACTGAGACTATCTCAAGGTGGTCTCACACTGCTTGCCGAAACAGAATTTCACCCCTGAATTATACAAGTATATCAAAAGGAAACCATTAAAGCAGTGAACAGGAGCCAGGGCTAATTTACAAAGCAAATGATAGCTCCCCATCTGCATGCAAAAATAAAAACTCCACTTGTCAACAGGGATATCCCCACAGACTAAACATGAACTCAGTGGTGCGCTCATTACAATAATTTGCATGCCATTGATGTAGAAACACAAGAGAGGTGCTTCATATTGAAGGTGCAGAGAAGCAGTCAGACATTGCGCAAGTACTGGAAAAATCAAAGATAGGTGACTGAAGGGGAGGTTGTAAGTATCAATGAAGACTTTGAAGGTGCGAAAGAGATGGAGCAGAGGGTATTAGGAAGAGAATTTCAGTGTGCAGTGAAAAGATAGCTGCCGCCTTCGCCATCAATGATGACCCAGATGGAAAAGGGATGCATGGTAGACCAAAGTCAGAAGAATGGAGGGTGCAAGATGGAACATAGAACACTAAATGTATTCAGTGAAAGATATTGCTTGCAACAAGGAGCTGCTTTAAATGTGTGCTCAAGAGACCAAATATGGTTATCAGATGATAATCTGATGACTACTGAAGTGCATGAGTATAGACAGTAGGCAAGGACTTCGCTCAAAATCACTCTTGTGGTTGAGCAGCATGTCAACACACACTGTCCAGGTTCATGGATGAAATTGGCCACTTCAGTAAGGGTCCAACATGAAATTAACCCCATGTCTGGTGAATGCAAAATCACAGCATAGTGCTGCCTAAAATCCAGGACAAATTGGGCCTAAATTACCAATCTGAGAGGTGGTAATGGATGGCTGTTGAGAGATGGGAAAAAGTTATGTTGCATTACGGACAGCTCAAACATTGGAATGAAGACATCTTTAGGGCAGATTGCATCTGACCCCAGTATATGCAGTGCTGGCACCAGGTGACAAAAGCATTCCATCCCCCATTACTGACATGCCTAATAATGAGGAGGATTAAAAAAAGTTTCTTAAAAATCATTTTTCACTTACTGTAAGGGATTCATCAAACACCCTCATGAGCTTTCCGGTCAAAAACCTGAAAATCCGTACTTTGCGGTCAGATCCAATGGTAGCCATTTTTTTTCCATCCGAGGAGAATGTGATGCTTATTGGATATGATTTACATTTTGCAAATTCATACAGGTCTGTATCTGTCTTGTACTCCCACTCCACATTTTTGGGGAACCTGTACTCAGTGGGTGGCCCAGTCCAGTATTCCAACATTCCTGATCTGTCAGTTGATACTACAACCTTGTAGACAGAATTTAAGTTGATCTCATTGAGGGAACAACTATGCAGTTTTTCAAATATATGGAGTGGCTGGCTGCTTCCTCTGGCATCATATACAAAAATCTTTCCCGTGATTTTTTCAGAACATGCCACAGCAGATATAGCATCTCCTGGTGAGTAAATCCACCCACACTTGCCAGGATGGTACCTGCATAAATAAAAGTAATTTATGACTCTTCATTTAATTCTAAACTTATTATTGGTTTTTCATCTACTTCTTGATTATAACCTATTGAAATTTCAGTATTCCAATCTTTAAACACATATCTAGAGAAGCAAAATAAGGCAGAAAATGCACAATATTTTACCAATGTTCAGACTAGTGGAAATAATTAAAACAAGTACCTAGCATCAAAAACAGACAAACAATAATGAGAAAAGATTGTTAGCAATGCTTAGTGCCACTAGACATCTCTACCCTGCTTGTAAGTCTTGATGCACTTTAATACCAAGACCTATTACACAGCTCGAGCTTGGAGCAGCTGGAGGGAGTTTCAAAAAAGCTGCTTCCTGACAATGGAGGCAGCTCGAGCCTGGAGTCTCAATGGACCTCTCAAGAGGACAAAATGATAAATAAAAAGTAATGACATTATAACATCACAAGGATGGAGGGCAGTGATTGATTCAATTAATATGGAAGAACCAATGGACAGGGAATGAATTTTAAAGAAAGCTATAAACATATTTTATTTGCGTCAATTGCTGATTTTCTAATTTGAACTTAATGTATAATTATTGTATATATTTAATTTTGTTTAATTATAATTAATCATTGTACTGATTTTACTATTGTATACTCCTTATTGTATTATTTACAAAGTAATTTAAATTTATTTTTTCGCCTGTGACTATCGGCGTGCGCATTTTGGCTGCCGCTTCAGACCCGAGCCTTTTACCACTTTTACACTTCCTTCTTCCGCTTTTTCTCTCTTTCCCTCCCTTGTCAATATCTAACATGTTGTAAGACTGTTGTGAAGCACGTTGGGTGTTTTACTATTTTAAAGACGCTATATAAATAAAAGTTATTATTATACCTTAAGCCCCTCAAATATAAATGCAAGTTAATCAAAATCTGTGGGTCGATTCTGGAGCTACCCCATTTAATAACGCTGGACAGCATTAAAATACTTAAATTGCTTATCTTAAATTATACCATTTTTAACTCCCCAGAATGGTGATATGAATTGACAGACACCAAAGGAGGTTAAAACAGGAGGATACAAGAGCCAAAGGCAAAATACTGCGGATGTTGGAAATCTGATATTAAAAAATAAAATGCTGGAAGTACTCAGCAGGTCAGGCAGCATCTGTGGAGAGAGAAATCGAGTTAATGTTTCAAATCGATGACCTTTCATCAGAACTGGAAAATGTTACAAACATAACATGTTTTAAGCAAGTACAGAGGTAGGGAAAGGGGAGGGGAAGGAAAGAACAAAAGGGAAGGTCTGTGATAGGGTGGAAGGCAATGATTAAATTATAAAAGGTATAATGGTGCAATGCAAAAGAGGGTGATAAGAAGATAAATAAAGAAGCAAAACATGGGTCTAAAGGAGCTGTAAATGGCAACAGCAAAGTCGTTACCAGCACCTGTTGTCCCAAAAAATGGGGGCAGTGGCAGAAGGTTTTAAAGTGCCGAACAAAAATGAAGTGCTACAACACAAAAGCAAAATACTGTGCATGCTGGAATCTGAAATAAAAACAGAAAATGATGGAAATCTCAGCAGGTCAGGCAGCATCTGTGGAGAGAAAAACAGAGTTAACCTTTCAGGTCGACATCGAAGGGGAGAGTCGAGGTGCTGTTACTTGAGCTTCATTGGAACAGTGTAGGAGGCCGAGGACAGAGAGGTCAGGGTGGGAGCGGGATGGAGAATTAAAATGGCAAGCCAGCGCAAGTTTAGGGTCACGCTTGCGGACTGAACAGAGGTGTTCAGCAGAGAGATCAGCCAATCTGCGTTGGTCTTCCCAATGTAGAGGAGACTGCATCGTGAGCAGCAAATACAGTATTCTAAATTGAAAGAAGTACAAGTAATTCACTGTTTCACCTGGAAGGAGTGTTTGGGGACCTGGATGGTGGGAAGAGAAGAGGTGAAAGGGCGTGTATTGCAACTTCTGCACTTGCATGGGAAGGTGCTGTGGGAAGGGGAGTGTTCGGGCTAACGGAAGGCTGAACCAAGGTGTCAGAGTCCCTTCAGAATGTTAAAAGAGTAGGGGGAAGATCTGCTTGGTAGTGGCAGAAATATTGGAAGAAGATCCTTTGAATGTGGAGACTGGTGGGGTTGATGCTATTGTGGTTGAGAGACAGGGAAAGAGCCAAAGTGTGGGAAATGGGACTGGCATGGTCGAGGGCCCTGTCAACCACGGTGGAGGAAAAAGGAAGACTTATTGAAAGTACTGGTATGGAAGGTGGCATTGTCAGAACAAATGTGACGGAGACAGAAAATAGAATAGAGTCCTTACAGGAAATAGGTTGGAAGGTAGGTGTGGGAGTCAGTGGCCTTATAGTAGACATTGGTTGACAGACTATCAGAAATAGAAATAGAGAAGTCAAAGAAGAGAAGGGAACAGTCAGAGATGGACCATCTGAAGGAGAGGGAGGGGTGGAAATTAGAAGCAAAGTTGAAATTTTCCAGATCGGGATGAGAGCAGGAAGCACTAGCGATAGTGATCAATGTACTGCAAAAAGAGGTCAGGGAGGAGACCAGAGTAGGACTGGAGCAAAGAATGTTCCACATATCCCACGAAAAGGCAGGTACAGCCAGGACCCACCTGTGACAGAGACTGTGGTTCTCATATTGGACTGTACAGCCATTAAAGAACTCATGTTACGAGTGGAAGCAAGTCTTCCTTGATTCAGAGGGACTGCCTATGATGATGATGATGGGTTCCCATGGAGACACATTTATTTGGAAGAAGTGAGAGGAGTCAGTCGAAGTTGTTCAATGTAAGACCAAGTGCAACCAGGCAGAACTGCGGAAGAGAGAATAGAGAAAAGAGAAGAGAATGAGGCTATAGGTAGACATAGATATAGTGCGAGAGAGGACGAGGGAATGGGCATAGAGAGAATGGAGATAGAGAAAGAATGTGGAATAGAGAAAAATAGATTTTGATGCAGAATTTTAAACATGCAACCATTTTTTGCTGTGTTGACCAACAATTGTACAAAGGCAGTGGCCAACCATAAAAATGGTTAGCCATGACCACTATAATAATAGCAACAATATTTAATTAACAGCTGCTGATAGTTTGCATTGGGAAATCTTTTGCCTGTTGGTAACGAAGTATCATTTCTCTAAGTTATTTTGAACTCTCAGCAACCACCATGATTAATTTTGTGAAACAGCTGTTTCATTCCTCTATTCTAAAAAAAAGTGCACTGGTGGTTAGCAATTTTTTTTCACTTAAACAGAGTAATTTTCAGATCTTAAATTTAATTATATAGACAAGCAGCATCAGAAAGCGTGCACTATGTTGAATTTGTGCAACTTCCATTTAAAAAGTAATAAAGCATTACTGCAATACTACTAAAAGCACTGTTTTTAAACAAGGGAAAAAAGTCTATAATTTTTGTTTCCTTACCCTAATTTGAGCATGTTAATCATATCAAAGTTCACTACATCAAAAATCTTCATTGCCTGGTCATCACCAATAGAACAGAGCAGAGCTCCTTCTGCACTAACACCAATAGATTCAATAACTCCTGCATTTAAAAAAAAGATGAAACACAAATGAGCCTACTTAAGAATATAAGATAAGAAATAGGAGCAGGAGTAGGCCATCTGGCCCCTCGAATCTGCTCTGCCATTCAATAAGATAATGGCTGATCTGATCTTGGCTTCAACTCCACTTCCCTGCCCTCTTCCTCGAGTCCCTTATCTCTCAAAAATATGTCTATCTCCATCTTAAATATATTCAATGACCCAGCCTCCACAGCTCTCTGGGGCAGAGAATTCCAAAGATTCACAATCCTCGAGAGAAGAAATTCCTCCTCATTTCCATTTTAAACGGCAACCCCTTACTCTGAAACTATGCCCCCTAGTTCTAGATTCCCGCATGAGGGGAAACATTCTCTCTGCATCTACCCTTTCAAGCCCCCTCAGAAAATTATACGTTTTATTAAGATCACCTCTCATTCTTCTAAACTCCAATGAATATAGGTCCAATCTTTCTTCACAAGACAACCCCTTCATCTCAGAAATCAACCTCGTGAATCTTCTCTGAACTGCTTCCAACGCAAGTATATCCCTCCTTAAATACGGAGACCAAAACTTCTACACAGTACTCCAGGTGTGGTCTCACCAATGTCCTGTACAGTTGTAGCAGGACTTCCCAACCTTTATACTCCAACCCCTTTCCAATAAAGGCCAACATTTCCATTTGCTTTCCTAATTACTTGCTCTATCTGCATGCTAATGTTTGGTTTTTCATGTACAAGGACCCCCAGATCCCTCTGTACCACAGCATTTTGTAATCTCTCCCCATTTAAATAATTTGCTTTTTTATTTTTCTTACCAAATTGGATAACCTCACATTTTCCCAAATTATATTCCATCTGCCAAATTTTTGCCGACTCACTTAGCCTATTTATATCCCTTTGCAGATTCTTTGCGTCCGCCTCACAACTTGCTTTCCCACCTATCTTTGTATCAGCAGCAAATTTAGCCACATTACTCGGTCCCTTCATCTAAGTTATTAATATAGATTGTAAATAGTTGAGGCCCTTGCACTGATCCCTGTGGCATCCCACTAGTTAGTTTGCCAACCTAAAAATGACCCATTTATCCCGACTCTGTTTTCTGTTAGTTAGCCAAGCCTCTATCCATGCTAATATTACCCCCAACCCCATGAACTTTTATCTTGTGCAGTAACCTCTTATGTGGCACCATATCGAATGTCTTCTGGAAATCCAAATACACGACATCTATTGGTTCCCCTTTATCCACCCTGCTCGTTACATCCTCAAAGAACACCAGCAAATTTGTCAAACATGATTTCCTTTTCATAAAACCATGTTGACTCTGCCAGACTGCATTACGATTTTCTAAATGTCCTGCTACTACTTCCTTAATAATGGACTCCAGCATTTTCCCAATGACAGATGTTAGGCTAACTGGTCTATCGTTTCCTGCTTTCTTAAATAGAGGCGTTACATTTGCGGTTTTCCAATCCGCTGGGATCTGTCCAGAATCCAGGGAGCCTGTTGTACATCATGTAACATCAACTTAAGTCATTTAGCAGTTGACTGTTCCGTTGTTTTTTTTGTACCTGCAACAATTGTACCTAGTACTGATGATTTCACAAGATTATTTTCTTTTAAAAGTCAGCATTTTTCAACTCAGCTCAGCATTAGCAACCACGCTACGATTTCACCTCCACTGCTCCAAGTGAAGTCCATTCCATGTATTGATCACTGCAAAAAAACTTCTTGACATGTTCTAATTTTGCCTCATTCTAGTTTGAATTTGTGTACGCTTGTCCGATTCCTACAATTTAGCTTGAAGTAATATTCCAGATCTATCTTTTCCATACCATCTGACATAGCCGTATGATTACCCCTCAATCAAATCTACCAAGTCTCCTAGATCTCTCTCACCCCTAGTTATTTTGACACCATGGCCGGAATCCTACCAGCCCTGCAAGTGCGGGTTTGGAGGAGTGTCCGCTGTCAAAATGGCCGAGATTGACAGTGGGGCGGGATCCCTGCTTGTGCCCTCCTGTGCAATGTGCAATCAGGCTGCATTAGTGTCCTGAGAGAAAGGGAAGAGAACCTCCCTGCATGCTGTGTCTCCCTCCATAAGCATATGAGGGAGTCACGGGAGAGCCTGGGTGCAGCTGTGCACCTCTGTGGTGCAGTGCAGTGCTTGTCAGTGTTTGCAGCACCTCAATGCTGCAGAACACTGATAACACAACTGTCAAAATCAACGTGGCCGTGGTCCCTTTAAGGAAACCGGCTTATGACGCATCATCAAATGGAGTCATCAGACCAGCTTCCTTTTAATTGGCCAAGAACATCGCAGGGCGGGCTTAACAAGCCCAATCAACAGAAGATTCTTCATAAACTGCGGGCTGGATGGAGGAGCAGCTTCACCACCCACCCCGGACGTCTCGGCCTCGCTACGGTTGGCGAGATCACGGTCCATTTGTGGAGTACATGTTTCCCATTTTCCCAATGCGCAGTACCTTACACTTAACCATATTAAATCTCACCTGCTACCGCTCCACCCACTTACATAATTTATCCAATTCATGTTATACTTCTTAAACCATATTGAAAAGTGGTGCAGGCTCGAAGGGCCGAATGGCCTGTTCCTGCACCTATTTTCTATGTTTCTAAACTGCCTCCTCAAAATTAGACACATCTGCTAATTTGGCTTGTATGAGGTAGAAGGTGAACTCCAATATCTAGATCCTAGCAATCATTTCTCTTCATTTCATCTACAATAGAGGTAATATTGCTTTGGAGAGATCACTAAAATCCTTTAGTTGCCAAATTGCCACTGACAATACATGACAAATAACAAATGTCAATACGAAAGTGCTTATATATAAATTTTCATTAAGCTCTTTATTTGCTATTATTTTATTTTCTGTTTATTAAGTGCAGAAAAACGTGAATGAAGGGAACTGTGGCAAAGATAGTTGCCACACAAAATTGACCCCAGTGGGTGCCAAGACATCATAGCCATTTATTTCTTTGTGTACCATTGGGGAAACACAACAACTTGCCATGGTCGAACAGAAGTTACATTTTCTTGCCACTGGTGATACTAAGCTCTGCTGTACTTATTGAAAAAGTGCATATTTAGAACAAATACAACACTCTCAAAGATACAGTATTCTATGCATACAGTTAACTCAAACTCAAGTTCACCAGAAAAGGAAAGCTCCTAATCTCAACTAGATCATTAGATACAGCAACAAGGTTGGGCTGAGATGCCAGGCTTGAAGGAGACAGGAGCAACCCATACTAAGGACATAATGTGCCTATGTGGAACAGAGCTGGACAACAAAGAGAATACAAGGAGATAAAGAAATAGGGCTGGCACATATTTCTCCCAGGAACCACCATGATACAATTTAATGAGAATAGGTGGCTAAACTGCTCTACCAAAGTAGAATTTGTTTTGGCTATACTGTGGAAATTAAATAAAATTGTATTAGTGCTGGGAAACTGATGAAGGACTGCTCTTTAGCAGACTGCAACCGGCTTTCTTTTTCATACATAAACCATGTTGGCGTAACAAAATATTTTTAGGATAAATTTAAAATACTAGCAGAGCCTGTGGTATTGCTCCTGGACCTGGGTGCAGCTTTTGAAGTCTACCATAGTCCCACAGCATTAACCCTAAACAATAGTTGCCTGTTGCTGCAATACAGCAAATGTATTCAAGCAATTTACGTGACTGGAATGGTAAAAATATTACACATCTTAACCAATACTGAAGGACACATTCTTCAGATATATTTGTAATATCATTTACAGAGCACTTTACAGAACTTATCCAAGTCCCTCACCAAACCTGTATTGCCATTATAATGTATTTATTTGTTTTCTACTGCTTACAATTAAACTCTGATTGACTTGAGGTTGTGTTTACTTAACTTTCTGGCCTCAATGCAAAACTGTTCCACTTCATCAGCAGAAATAATACATTGTGCATTGAATGATATAACCACTGTTCTTATAAAGGATTGGTAAGCAAGACTGGCCATACACACAGCATTATTAGGAGTTACTGTCTCTGATTCCCACCCCTCTTCCAATCCTGCATATCATGGAAAATTAAGGGGCAAAACAACACCCAGGGTAACCAATTAAGAGCTGTGAATGTAACCATAATTTGCATGGAACTTCAAAGCATTAAGTCCAACTTTAAGGTAACTTCCCTGTAAAAACCATGTAGGTTACCACATCTCAGTGCAAGTACAATGCCACAAATGACTTTAGAATCCTGCACTGGTTAATAAAAATGTTGTAATGTATTCTAAATGCTTACACCAGACGCATTTGTTTTATTTATGCTTTTCTCAGAACTCAGAAAAAAAAATCAGCAATTCTGGAAGGACCACCATTATTCAAGTCCAGATATGTTCTGATTTATTTAAACAGAACCAATAAGTAATACTAAGTATTGTTACAGAGATAAATGGCAAAGGAAAGATGTAATCGGCTAAATGTTTTATGTTTTTTGGCTTATGCTATAAAGAGCTGCCCCTTAATCTTAGATGCAGAAATGTAGTTATATAAAATGTGATCAGTAAAAGTTACCACCACCATATTTATTTAGCTTCCAGAAACCAATTAAGACACTTACTTCATTGTCTGAGTTTATAGTATCTGTCCAGTCTTTTCAGTGTGTAATGAGAAGGGACTAATTAGCAATCTTGTTGTGCGAGGCCCCTTGGGGAAGAGTGACCATAATATGGTAGAATTCTTTATTAAGCTGGAGAGTGACACAGTTAATTCAGAGACTAGGGTCCTGAACTTAAGGAAAGGTAACTTCGATAGTATGAGGCGTGAATTGGCTAGAATAGACTGGCAAAGGATACTTAAAGGGCTGGCGATGGATAAGCAATGGCAAACATTTAAAGATCACATGGATGAACTTCAGCAATTGTACATCCCTGTCTGGAGTAAAAATAAAACGGGGAAGGTGGCTCAACCGTGGCTAACAAGGGAAATTAAGAATAGTGTTAAAACAAAGGAAGAGGCATATAAATTGGCTAGAAAAATTAGCAAACCTGAGGCCTGGGAGAAATTTAGAATTCAACAAAGGAGGACTAAGGTTTTAAGAGGGGGAAAATAGAGTACGAGAGGAAGCTTGCAGGGAACATAAAAACTGACTGCAAAAGCTTCTATAAATATGTGAAAAGAAAAAGATTAGTGAAGGCAAATGTAGGTCCCTTGCAGTCGGATTCAGGTGAATTTATAATGGGGAACAAAGAAATGGCAGAACAATTGAACAAATACTTCGGTTCTGTCTTCACGAAGGAAGACCCAAACAACCGTCCGAATGTACTAGGGGACAGTGGGTCGAGTGAGAAGGTGGAACTGAAGGATATCCTTATTAGGCGGCAAATTGTGTTCGGGAAATTGATGGGATTGAAGGCCGATAAATCCCGAGGGCCTGATAGTCTGCATCCCAGAGTACTTAAGGAAGTGGCCCTAGAAATAGTGGATGCATTGGTGATCATTTTCCAACAGTCTATCTACTCTGGATCAGTTCCTATGGACTGGAGGGTAGCTAACGTAACACCACTTTTCAAAAAAGGAGGGAGAGTGAAAACAGGTAATTATAGACCGATTAGCCTGATATCAGTAGTGGGGAAAATGTTGGGATCAATCATTAAGGATGAAATAGCAGCGCATTTGGAAAGTAGTGACAGGATCGTTGCAAGTCAGCATGGATTTGTGAAAGGGAAATCATGCTTGACGAATCTTCTGGAATTTTTTGAGGATGTAACAGCAGAGTGGACAAGGGAGAACCATTGGATGTGGTGTATTTGGACTTTCAAAAGGCTTTTGACAAGGTCCCACACAAGAGATTGGTGCGCAAAATCAAAGCGCATGGTATTGAGGGTAATGTACTGACGTGGATAGAGAACTGGTTGGCAGACAGGAAGCAGAGCGTCGGGATAAACGGGTCCTTTTTAGAATGGCAGGCAGTGACTAGTGGAGTGCCACAGGGCTCTTTACAATATACATTAACGATTTGGATGAAGGAATTGAGTGTAATATCTCTAAGTTTGCAGATGACACTAAATTGGGTGGCGGTGTGAGCTGTGAGGGGGACGCCAAGAGGCTGCAGGGTGACTTGGACAGGTTAGGTGAGTGGGCAAATGCATGGCAGATACAGTATAATGTGGATAAATGTGAGGTTATCCATTTTGAGGGCAAAAATATGAAGGCAGAATATTATCTGAATGGCGGCAGATTAGGAAAAGGGGAGGTGCAACGAGACCTGGGTGTCATGGTTCATCAGTCATTGAAGGTTGGCATGCTGGTACAGCAGGCGGTGAAGAAAACAAATGGTATGTTGGCCTTCATAGCTAGGGGATTTGAGTATAGGAGCAGGGAGGTCTTATAGCAGTTGTACAGGGCTTTAATGAGGCCTCACCTGGAATATTGTGTTCAGTTTTGGTCTGCTAATCTGAGGAAGGACGTTCTTGCTATTGAGGGAGTGCAGCGAAGGTTCACCAGGCTAATTCCAGGGATGGATGTACTGTCATATGAGGAGAGACTGGATCAACTGGGCCTTTATTCACTGGAGTTTAGAAGGATGAGAGGGGATCTCAGAAACGTATAAGATTCTGACGGGATTGGACAGGTTAGATGTGGGAAGAATGTTCCCGACGTTGGGGAAGTCCAGAAGCAGGGGACATAGTCTTAGGATAAGGGGTAGGCCATTTAGGACTGAGATGAGGAGAAACTTCTTCCCTCAGAGTTGTTAATCTGTGGAATTCCCTGCCGCAGAGAGTTGTTGATGCCAGTTCGTTGGATATATTCAAGAGGGAGTTAGATATGGCCCTTACGGCTAAGGGGATCAAGGGGTATGGAGAGAAAGCAGGAAAGGGGTACTGAGGGAATGATCAGCCATGATCTTATTGAATGGTGGTGCAGGCTCGAAGGGCCGAATGGCCTACTCCTGCACCTATTTTCTATGTTTCTGTGGAAAAATGAACTCCCTCATTTCAAAATCCAAGCCTCGCTACAGATTAACCTCTGACTTGCCATGTGCAATGCCAAAGATCTGCAAACTTAGTATTTTTAAAACAGTTGTTGGCATGATGTGTCTTTATAACCAGACTCATTATTTCAGAACAAAGACTCGAAGCATCTGTCCAATTATGTAGTTGATCGACCACTCCAGTAAATTTATTTAAAAATAATACAATCTTGCTGTCGGTTAAAGCTATTCTAGCAATTACTTCAGTTATGATAGCCACATCTCTAGCATGAAATTCCTATAATGCTGATAGCACTAAATAAAATTTATTCTAGTACCCACCTCCTTTTACTTCAACTCTCAGAGCAGAAATGGGATAACAACATCCATGGGTATTCAACATTCAGGAAGGATAGAATAAAATGAAAAGGATGTGGGGTAGCATTGCTGGTTAAAGAGATTAATACAATAGTTAGGAAGGACATTAGCTTGGATGATGTGGAATCTATATGGGTAGAGCTGCAGAACACCAAAGGGCAAAAAACGTTAGTGGGAGTTGTGTACAGACCTCCAAACAGTAGTAGTGATGTTGGGGAGGGCATCAAACAGAAAATTAGGGGTGCATGCAATAAAAGTGCAGCAGTTATCATGGGTGACTTTAATATGCATATAAATTGGGCTAACCAAACTGGAAGCAATACAGTGGAGGAGGATTTCCTGGAATGCATAAGGGATGGTTTTCTACACCAATATGTCAAGCAACCAACTAGGGGGGAGGCCATCTTAGACTGGGTGTTGTGTAATGAGAGAGGATTAATTAGCAATCTCATTGTGCGAGGCCCCTTGGGGAAGAGTGACCATAATATGGTGGAATTCTGCATTAGGATGGAGAATGAAACAGTTAATTCAGAGACCATGGTCCAGAACTTAAAGAAGGGCAACTTTGAGGGTATGAGGTGTGAATTGGCTAGGATAGATTGGCAAATGATACTTTAAGGGTTGACTGTGGATGGGCAATGGCAGACATTTAGAGACCATATGGATGAACTACAACAATTGTACATCCCTGTCTGGCGTAAAAATAAAAAAGGGTAGGTGGCTCAACCGTGGCTATCAAGGGAAATTAGGGATAGTATTAAAGCCAAGGAAGTGGCATACAAATTGGCCAGAAATAGCAGTGAACCCGGGGACTGGGAGAAATTTAGAACTCAGCAGAGGAGGACAAAGGGTTTGATTAGGGCACGGAAAA
This sequence comes from Pristiophorus japonicus, assembly GCF_044704955.1. Classification (NCBI taxonomy): domain Eukaryota; kingdom Metazoa; phylum Chordata; class Chondrichthyes; family Pristiophoridae; genus Pristiophorus; species Pristiophorus japonicus. Next base: position 132,343,749 of record NC_091978.1, on the reverse strand, counting down.
TACAGTACAAGAGGAAGCTTGTAGGGAACATTAAGACGGACTGCAAAAGTTTCTATAGATATGTAAAGAGAAAAAGGTTAGTAAAGACAAACGTGGTCCCCTGCAGTCAGAATCAGGGGAAGTCATAACGGGGAACAAAGAAATGGCAGACCAATTGAACAAGTACTTTGGTTCGGTATTCACTAAGGAGGACACAAACAACCTTCCGGATATAAAAGGGGTCAGAGGGTCTAGTAAGAAGGAGGAACGGAGGGAAATCCTTATTAGTCAGGAAATTGTGTTGGGGAAATTGATGGGATTGAAGGCCGATAAATCCCCAGGGCCTGATGGACTGCATCCCAGAGTACTTAAGGAGGTGGCCTTGGAAATAGCGGATGCATTGACAGTCATTTTCCAACATTCCATAGACTCTGGACCAGTTCCTATGGAGTGGAGGGTAGCCAATGTAACCCCACTTTTTAAAAAAGGAGGGAGAGAGAGAAAACAGGGAATTATAGACCGGTTAACCTGACATCGGTAGTGGGTAAAATGATGGAATCAATTATTAAGGATGTCATAGCAGCGCATTTGGAAAGAGGTGACATGATAGGTCCAAGTCAGCATGGATGTGTGAAAGGGAAATCATGCTCGACAAATCTTCTGGAATTTTTTGAGGATGTTTCCAGTAGAATAGACAAGGGAGAACCAGTTGATGTGGTGTATTTGGACTTTCAGAAGGCTTTCGACAAGGTCCCACACAAGAGATTAATGTGCAAAGTTAAAGCACATGGGATTGGGGATAGTGTGCTGACGTGGATTGAGAACTGGTTGGCAGACAGGAAGCAAAGAGTAGGAGTAAATGGGTACTTTTCAGAATGGCAGGCAGTGACTAGTGGGGTACCGCAAGGTTCTGTGCTAAGGCCCCATTTGTTTACATTGTACATTAATGATTTAGACGAGGGGATTAAATGTAGTATCTCCAAATTTGCGGATGACACTAAGTTGGGTGGCAGTGTGAGCTGCAAGGAGGATGCTATGAGGCTGCAGAGTGACTTGGATAGGTTAGGTGAGTGGGCAAATGCATGGCAGATGAAGTATAATGTGGATAAATGTGAGGTTATCCACTTTGGTGATAAAAACAGAGAGACAGAGTATTATCTGAATGGTGACAGATTAGGAAAAGTGGAGGTGCAACAAGACCTGGGTGTCATGGTAGATCAGTCATTGAAGGTTGGCATGCAGGTAAAGTAGGCGGTTAAGAAAGCAAATGGCATGTTGGCCTTCATAGCGAGGGGATTTGAGTACAGGGGCAGGGAGGTGTTACTACAGTTGTACAGGGCCTTGGTAAGGCCACACCTGGAGTATTGTGTACAGTTTTGGTCTCCTAACTTGAGGAAGGACATTCTTGCTATTGAGGGAGTGCAGCGAAGGTTCTCCAGACTGATTCCCGGGATGGCAGGACTGACATATCAAGAAAGACTGGATCAACTGGACTTGTATTTACTGGAGTTCAGAAGAATGAGAGGGGATCTCATAGAAACGTTTAAAATTCTGATGGGTTTAGAGAGGTTAGATGCAGGAGGAATGTTCCCAATGTTGGGGAAGTCCAGAACCAGGGGTCACAGTCTAAGGATAAGGGGTAAGCCATTTAGGAACGAGATGAGGAGAAACTTCTTCACCCAGAGAGTGGTGAACCTGTGGAATTCTCTACCACAGAAAGTTGTTGAGGCCAATTCACTAAATATATTTAAAAAGGAGTTAGATGTAGTCCTTACTACTAGAGGGATCAATGGGTATGGCGAGAAAGCAGGAGTGGGGTACCGAAGTTGCATGTTCAGCCATGAGCTCATTGAATGGCGGTGCAGGCTCGAAGGGCCGAATGGCCTACTCCTACACCTATTTTCTATGTTTCTATGTTTTCTAACTCCACAAGATCCATTTACACTATATATGGAATTGTGTATCTGGAGCTCAACCTGTCAGCCAGGCTACAGCAAGATAGAAGTTTCACGTTGGGTATTTACTACCTGCATGTTAACACACAGCCACTAAACTCGCAACATCAAACTGCCATTTATTTGCTGCAGTTTTTTTCCTAACCTGTCCTCTATATTTAAAGGATAAAAATGTGACTAACCAAAGAGAATTTTATATTTTGCATCAATATTCATTTTAAGTTGTAAAAGACATATATAAAACTTGAATATCAGAGCATTTTACCTAAATGACTGCGAAAATGTTTAACAAACTCTATCCCTTCATCATCTTTCTTCTTCCAGAACTTGATATGTCCATCCTGACTGGCAGTTATTATGAAATCTGTCCTGTGTATTTACAAATCAAACAGCAATAGGTTAGTAAGCTTGTTGAACATTGGAAAATTTACCTCATCGTAGAACTGTACTACAAAAGTGGAAAACCTTCAACAACTTAACTGCAAAAGAAAAATATCAATGCACCCAATTAACAATATTCAAAAGACAAAAGTTAATTGCAATTTTATCTATGCATCTTCATCTCCTAAGTCTCCACCACCCATGTTCAGAATTTTTGAACTTGAACAATTTACATCAGGGTCAGAAATAATTACCGTCAATATCAATTTGGACCTTGGTACCCAAACAAAACACACACATAACTAGCTGTGGTGGTAACTGCTTGGAATTGTATCATAAGTGAATTTACCATATCTGTAATTTTTTTTAAACCTTTAAGATCAGGATGCTTTGTATCTACAATTCCCCAATGTTGATTTAGAGCCAACTGTTGCAACTAAGGGGAACGATGCTGAAAAGAAGTCCTGGGATACTCTATACAACAATTTGCATTTATACAGCAGTAACACAAAAAGTTTTACATGGAACATGGAGTTGTGTGGGGGTGTGGCAGAGAGAAAAAGGACAAAATATAGAAATAATAAGGGACAGGGTGCCAAGCCATGGAGGGAAGAGATTAGGAGAGGTGACCTAACGCTTGGGTTTGAGACGATTTTGACAGGTGGAGAGGTGCAAATGGGGGTTTTATAGAGGAAATATCAAGAAGGGCCAAAGTAGTTGAAGGCTCTGTAGGATGAAGTTACAGGGGATGCACAAAAGGGCAGAGTTAAAGAACCGAAAGGTCCAGGATGAGACACAATACTGAAGGAGGTTAAAGATAGGCTATAGAAGGATTTGAAAATGAAGACTTTAAATTTAATGGTGGACTGGGAGCCAATGTACATCAGCAAAGATGGGCGAGTGGGACTTAAGTATACAACAGGATGAGGACTCGGGTTGGAGCTTACAGAATGTGGAAGATAGGAGGCAAATAGGATATTAAGAGGGACCCGAGCTTGGGACCGCAGTAAGTGAGAAAGTAGGCTGAGGAATAGTGGCAAGTGAGATAAAGTATTGACTGAGGTATAATGCTGGAAAAGGGGCTGATGAAAGCAGATATGAGTGAATGGCGACAGGGGAAAGATGAGGGAAGGCAGAGCAGGGCTTGGAAATGGCTGTAAAATGGAGAATGGAATTTGCATTCATGCAACAGCCAATATGTGCAAGCAAATGGAACGAGGGTAATCTTAAATTGTGAATCAATAGCATAGAGATACAGGAAACAAATCAAAACAAAGAACGATCACGAGAATAAAATGTCATTAACTACTCAAACAACCATCACTGTGGCTGCAGGATTACTTGTGTATTATGGAAAACAGCAGAGAACATGACTTCCACAATCCCACACCAAAACTTCCAAAATAAATAAATACTCTGCAGCAATCACTTGAACCCCTTATTAATTCCAGTTTTTGTTTCCGGTTTGAAAAATAAAATGAAAGCAGGTCTTACCGAGTGCAGACCATGTGTGTTATAACATCTCTGTGCATGTAGCTACGCTCATACATTGAAGCACTGGGCAGGTTGTCCAGATACACGTGTTCAAAATCAAGAACTGAAAAAACAAAGCAAATCGATTTCCAATTTTATCAGAATGATTATATAATTAATGATAAGTACACAAACCAAAACTCAAAGGGACACAAGTAGCACCCATTCTATATTAGGGATCAATTCACCACCTTCAGAGGAATATATTAAATAAATATTGTCAAAATAGCTTTATTCACTTGGGAAAAAATTTAGTCGCTCAGCTTTCATAATTTTCTCCTAAATAAATCTATGGCTCATGGAAATGGTTACAAGTTAAAAGCTCAAAAGTTGAATATTTTAACTCATGTTTCACAAACCTCAAAAACGGCAATCAGCTGTAAAAAAAAAACTGACCCTTTTTTGTAAGCCTAACTTGAACAAACTGTAGTTACCCGGAACTCGTCCACGGCAAACGAGCCAAAGGCGGGTAGAGGAAACGTTACAAGGACACCCTCAAAGCCTCCCTGATAAAGTGCAACATCCCCACTGACACCTGGGAGTCCCTGGCCATAGACCGCCCTAAGTGGAGGAAGTGCATTCGGGAAGGCGCTAAGCTCCTCGAGTATCAGCGCCGAGAGCACGCAGAAATCAAGTACAGGCAGCGGAAGGAGCATGCGGCAAACCAGGCTCCCTGCCCACCCTTTCCCTCAACGACTATCTGTCCCACCTGTGACAGAGACTGTGGTTCTCGTATTGGACTGTACAGCCACCTAAGGATTCATGCTAAGAGTGGAAGCAAGTCTTCCTCGATTCCGAGGGACTGTCTTTGATGATGAGTTACCATTAAGATGGGAGGGCTACTGCTGCACCCATGTATGATGAAATGAAATTCAGGTTAAGAACTGGGTTAAAGATTAAAATTCTGCGGGCAAACACAACCAGAGAAAATTTAATTATGGATCTTAAGTTAGGAAGAACCATGCTGCACTTTTATGTACTGCACTTCATAATCTAGCTCCAGAATCATCTTATTAAATTCCATCGCAGTCCATTATCAAGACTCTGCCAGTACTAACCATAACCATTTGTTCCTCAAAAACAAACTTGTCACCCAAGCTTTCAATCACCCCTCCCCTAATTTCTCTCTTCCTGGCTTGATAACTATTTTCCTCACACCTATCTGTGAAGTGCCTTGGGATTTTTATTTATAATAAAGGGAAGCTTTTGTTAAAGCTCTAGGCTTGGTCCACTTCTATGTCTACCGAAAGCACTATATTTCTGAGTTAAACTGGCCACTGACACAAATAAGACTTTGTTCATGCAAATTTAAAATCAAATCAGAACTGCTGCTCCCTCTTATTACAATGATAACTGCCTTCAACACACATAGATAACTACACCACTGCTATCGCGAGGCAGCACAATACAACCACAAAGGTGTAATTATATTATAGAATCATAGAATAGTACAGCACAGGAGACGGTCATCCGGCCAATTGAATCTGCGCTGGCTCTTTCGAAGAACAATCCAGTTAGTCCCACTGCCCCGCTCTTTCCCCATAGGCCTGCAATTTTTTCTCCTTCAAGTATTTATCCAATTCCCTTTTGAAAGCTACTACTGAATCTGTATCAACTACCCCATCAGGTAGCACATTTCAAATCTTAACCACTCGTCGTGTAAAAAAAAATTCATGTCGCCTCTGGTTCTTTTGCCAATCACATTAAATCTGTGCCATCTCGTTATCGACCCTTCAGCCATTGGAAACATTCATGATTTTAAACACCTCTATCAAATCTCCTTTTGCCCTTCTCTACTCCAAGGAGATCGACCTTTGATATTGAGCTGCATTTAGGGGATTTGGAGGAGATAACTGAAAGGGTGGTCAACTTTTAAAAGTAGGGAGGAACAGAAGCATTTAGGAAAGGAGTTCAGAGGGTAGGCAGAGACAGCTGAATACTCTGACCACAGGTTGAATTGAGCAGGATTAAGAGACCAAAGGTTGAAGTCAAAGGACTGAAGGGCAAGGATAAACGAGCATATTTTTTCCATTTAAAAAAAAAGGTTTCTATTTACGATACAGGGCAAAATAGCAAGTTGAATCCAAAATTGGCTCGGAGGCACGAAGCAAAGCGTAATGGCTGATGGGTGTTTTTGTGACTGGAAGGTTGTATCCAATGGGGTTCCACAGGGCTCAGCACTGGGTCTCTTGCTTTTTGTGGTATATATCAATGACTTGGACGCAAATGTTGAGGGTATGATTAAGAAATTTGCAGATGACACTAAAATAGGCTGTGTGGTTGATAATGAAGAAAGCAAGCTACGGACTGCAGGAAGATATCAATGTACTGGTCAGGTGGGCAGAACAGTGGCAAATGGAATTCAATCCGGATAGGTGTGAGATAATGCATTTGGGGAGGTCCAACAAGGCAAGGGAATACACGTTAAATGGTACGACATTGAAAAGTGTAGTGGAACAAAGGGACCTTGGAGTGCAGATCCACAGATCCCTGAAGGTAGCAGGCCAGGTAGATAAGGTGGTTAAGACATATGGAATATTTGCCTTTATAAGTCGAGGCATGGAATACAAGATCAAGGACGTTATGCTTGAACTGTATAAAACACTGGTTAGGCCGCAGCTGAGTACTGCGTGCAGTTCTGGTCACCACATTACAGGAAAGATGTGATTGCACTGGAAAGGGTGCAGAGGAGATTTACAAAAATGTTGCCTGGTAACTGGAGAATTTTGGCTACGAGGAAACATTGAAGATGCTGGGTCGGTTTTCTTTGGAACAGAGGAGGCTAAGGGGAGACCTGATTGAGGTGTATAAAATTATGAGGGGCCTGGATAGAGTGCATAGGAAGGACCGGTTTCCCTTGAAAGAGGGGTCAACAACCAGGGGGCATAGATTTAATGTAATTGAGGGGAGATTTAGAGGAGATACGAGGAGAAATTTCTTCACTCAAACGGTGGTGGGGGTCTGGAATTCACTACCTGAAAGAGTGGTCGAGGCAGAAACCCTCACCATATTTAAAAAATACTTGGATGTGCATTTAAAAGGCAGTAACCTACAGGGCTACGGACCAAGAGCTGGAAAATGGGATCAGGCTGGATAGCTCTTGGTCGGCCGGCGCAGACACGATGGGCCGAAATGGCCTTCCATGCTGTAAATTTTTCTGATTCTATTTATTAAAGTGAAATTTAAAAACTCTATTAACTGCCTTCCTGGCTGTTATTGCTTTAATCAGCTGAACATTCAGGAAACTCCAGAGAGCTCTTCTTTCACACATTTATATTAGCTGCCCATTTCCTTTCCATTCATTGCCCAGTCCTAACCCAATGGCATAACTTGTCCACTCAAGTTGTGCAGGAGCAGCTGAAGCAGCCACTTCTCAATCCCAATATTCCCTCATGCTGTGCATGGGAACATCCGATCTCTGCTTGCCACTTCCTTCATAACTGACACACAAAACCTAAATTATACATGTATTTAAAGAATTTAAATTCACTTCTATAGAGTTGTCAACATGGAGCATTATTTACACGAGATGGTGTTTATTAAGTGACATGCATCAAAACAGATCAGATCATTGAGGCAGTGAATATCCCATCCCCCTCTAGTACCTCTCCCCCACTATCCAGGCATTGCATGGCTTCTACCCATGTAATCATAGACAGATCATCTTCAGCAATAATTGCACTTCCCACCCCTGCACTGTAATCTCTGGCATCTTCCAGATTCATCTGTGGTTTCCCCCCCTTCTCTTCCTCTTCTGCATACTGCCCCTCAGCAACATCACCTGTGGACAATGGGTCAGCTTCACACTTACACAACCAACTTTACCTCCTCACCATCTCTCCTGACCCCTTGATTACCTCGGGTTCTGTCAAATTGCTTGCCAGATATCCAGTCGTGAATGAGTCTGAACTTGTGTCAACTAAACATTTGGAAGACTAAAGCCATCACCAAAATCTTTGTACCCTCACCTCTGACTTCATAATGCTGGCCACCATTTCAGGCTGAACCAGACTTTCACAATCTTAGAATTCTGCTTAATCACAAGTTGAGTGTCTGGTCCCATATACCGTCAATCACAAAAACAGCTTACTTCCAACTTCATAATATCGTCCACCTCCACCCCTACTGCTGCCAATTTGGCATTGCAGCTCATTCATTTCCAGACTTGTCTATTCCAATGTTCTCCTGACGAGCTTCCCATCCACCATAAACTTCAGCTCATCCAAACTCTATTGCCCATATCCTAACTCGCATTCCTGTCCTTGCTGACCTGCATTGGCCCCCAGTTCCCCAAAGCCACTAACATAAAATTCCCATCCCAATGTTTAAATCCCTTCATGGCCTCACCCCTTCCCATCTCTAACCACCTCCACCCTTCTTTTCCCCCTCCATTGACAGTTGTGCCTTCAGCCATCTAGGGACCCCTCTCAAATTATCACACTAAATCTCTCATTTCAGTGTCAGCCATGTTACATCTCTAAACGTTTTCAGTTCTGACAAAAGGTCACCCACCTGAAACATTAACTGTTTCACTCCACAGATGCTACCTGACCTGCTGAGCATTTCCAGCATGTTGTTTTTATTTCAGCAATGGTTCCGTGGGTAGCACTCTTGCCTGAGTCACATGGTTGTGGGTTCAAATCCCACTCCAGAGATTTGAGCACAAATCTAGACTGACACTTCTGGGAGTGCTGCACAGTCGGAGATGCCGTTTTTCGAATGCGATATAAAAAAAATCCCAGGGCACTATGCAAAGAGCAGAGGAGTTATCCCCGAATCCCTGGTCAATATTTATCCCTCAATCAACAACAAAAACTGCTCATTATCACGTTGATGTTTGTGGGAGCTGCAGTGCACAAATTTACCAGCTGCCGCATTTTCCTACAACAGTGACTTCAAAAGTAAGGTTGTAAAGTGCTTTTGAACATACTGTGGTCATGGAAGGCGCTATATAAATGTAATTTCTTTCAGGTGCTCCTTTGACCAAGCCCATGGCCAACTTTCCTCATGTTAATTATAAAATGGAGGGTGTAGCTGCTGATGAAAGCGGGTCTATTCGGGATCAGTGCTCAATCTAATGTGGATCATTGTGGCGGGCCGGGCTCTCAAACTGCGCTGCGCCAGCAAACCCCGAGCGACTACAGCGGGACGGGCCCAGCTACCTTTCCTTTTCTTTAGGTGCACAGCCTGGGAGGGGAGCGGCCCCACCCACTCCTCGTCCGCCGACTCCGGCCCGCTTCCCTCGGCCGCCTGCTCTCGCTTCTTCTTCCCCGCCGCCATGCTGTGGTAATAAGATAACCTTTACTCTTTCCCTCCAGCCTAACCTCTAACCTTTACTCTTTCCCTGCAGCCTGAGGAAAGCTGATTGGCAGAAGAACCAGAGAGCGGTCGAAGGGACGGAACAATAAAGATCACAGCCCACGGAACCTGAGCTGGCGGATCCGCGCGGGCAGGGGGCGGGGCCTGGCTGGTCCGCGCGGACAGGGGGCGGGGGCCTTGTGGTTCCGCGCGGGCAAGGCGGGGCCTGGCGGATCCGCGCGGACAGGGGGCGCGGCCTGGCGGTGGCGCGGGCAGGGGGCGGGGCCTGGCTGGTCCGCGCGGACAGGGGGCGGGGGCCTTGTGGTTCCGCGCGGGCAAGGCGGGGCCTGGCGGATCCGCGCGGGCAAGGCGGGGCCTGGCGGATCCGCGCGGCCTGGCGGTGGCGCGGGCAGGGGGCGGGGCCTGGCGGATCCGCGCGGGCAAGGGGCGGAACCTGGGCAGGGGGCGGGGCCTGAAGAAGCCACTTTTACTTTGTTTGGTCCCATCATCACTCTCTCCCTACACCTGACCTAACACTGCTCTGGATCCAGGGCCTGTACATTTGTATATTCAGGAGCTGCACAAAGATGGCTAAGAGTCATTCCTAAAGGGGAGGTCCTGATAATATCATCATAGGCAGTCCTCGAGGAAGACTTGCTTTAACTCTAAAAGTGAGTTCTCAGGTGGCTATACAGTCCAATATGGGAATTACAGTCTCTGTCATAGGTGGGACAGACAGTGGTTGGAGAAAAGGGTGGGTGGGGAGCATGGTTTGCCACACGCTCCTTCCACTGTCTGCACTTGTTTTCTGCATGCTCTCGGCAACGAGACACAAGGTACTCAGTACCCTACCGGATGTTCTTCCTCCACTTAGGTGTTGGCGGGGATGTTACACTTTATCAAGGAGGCTTTGAGAGTGTCCTTGAAGTGTTTCCTCTGCCCAACTGGGGCTCGCTTGCCGTGTAGGAGTTCCGAGTAGGGCGCTTGCTTTGGGAGTCTTGTGTCAGGCATGCGAACAATGTGGCCCGTCCAACGGAACTGGTCAAGTGTGGTCAGTACTGCGATGCTGGGGATGTTGGCCTGAGCGAGAACATTGACGTCGGTGCGTCCATCCTCCCAGTGGATTTGCAGGATATTGCGGAGGCAGTGCTGGTGGTACTTCTCCACTGCTTTGAGGTGTCTGCTGCATATAGTCCATGTCTCAGCCATATAGCCCTGCAGACCATAAGCTTGGTGCCAGATTTGAGGTCCTGGTCTTCAAACTCTCTTCCGCAGACTGCGCTGGCACACTGGAGGCGGTGCTGGACCTAGTCATCGATGTCTGCCCTTGCTGATAATAGACTCCCGAGGTGTGGAAAATGGTCCACGTTGTCCAAGGCCGAGCCGTGGATTTTGATGACCAGGGGCAGTGCTGTGTGGCGGGGTCAGGTTGGTGGAGGACCTTTGTCTTACGGATGTTTAGCGTAAGGTCCATTCTTTCGTGTGCCCCGGTGAAGGTGTTGACAATGGCTTTGAGTTTAGCCTCCGAGTGTGTGCAGACACAAGTGTCGTCTGCATACTGTAGTTCGATGACAGAGGATGGGACGACCTTGGATCTAGCCTGGAGGCGACGTAGGCTGAACAGGTTCCCATTGGTTCTATAGTTTATTTCCACTCCAGCGGGGAGCTTGTTGATAGTGAGATGGAGCATTACAGCAAGGAAGATAGAGAAAAGTATTGGTGCGATGACGCAGCCCTGCTTGACCCTGCTCCGGACGTGGATTGGTCTGTGGTGGATCTGATGTCCATTGCTATTGACCCACAACAGCATAGCTGAGATTGGAAACTAGGCAATCAAGATTATATGAACTGCTGTCTAAAGTCCATGACACAGTGCTACGTTACCATGAGTGCCAAAAAATTAACATGGTATGATGACCTTGCACTGTGTGTAGGTGTGTACTTGTGAACCACTCCAATAGTTACATAGAATTACATAGAGTTTACAGCACAGAAACAGGCCATTCAGCCCAACTAAACTATGCCAATGTTTATGCTCCACACAAGCCTTCTCCCACATCTCTTCCTCTAACCCTATCAGCACATCCTTCTATTCCATTCGTCCTCAGGTGCTTACCTAGTTTCCTACATCACAATAGTGATTACACTTTAAAAAGTACTTTATTGGCTGTAAAGCGCTTTGTGACATCTGGTGGTTCAGAAAGGCGCTATATAAATACAAGTCTTTTCTTTCCCCTTAAATGCATCTATGCTATTCACCTCAGCGTGGTAGCAAGTTCCATATTCTTACCACTCTCTGGGTAAAGAAGTTTCTCCTGAATTCTCTATTAGATTTATTGGTGACTATTTTATATGACCCCTAGTTTTGGTCTTGTTATGTACGCATGCCTGTAACACTGTTATGCAACACTGAATGTACCCTTACACTATATACCAGAGGGTGCTGCTGCTGGAGATCTAAGGGTTACCTGCACAGGTAACCCAGTATAAAAAGGAACTCACAGCTTGTTGTCCTCACTCAGGAGCTGCAAATAAAGGACTACAGGTCTACACAGTTTAAGTATCATACCTTGCCTCGTGGAGTCATTACTAAAGGTGCCTACTGTCATGTATCTCACATCACTGTACATAACTGTATCTTACCATGCTATACATGACTGTAACTAATTATGACCTGTAACCACTAGCATACCTTACCACCAGGGGTGCACTTGCAGGAGACACTGCATGCCTGTTCCACATAGGTATATAAAGACAGGTCTCAGGCAAGTGGGCATTCGAGAGCTGTGAAATAAAGGTGCAGGTCCTGAGTGACCTTGACTTCAGCATATGCCTCGTGTGAGTTTGTACTGCAGGGACAGGACTTTACAGTGGCGACGAGGATGGGATCACAGAATCCACAGAATGGCGACCAACGGCTCAGATGAAAAATACAATGCTGGAGATAATTGGGAGGACTTTATAGAAAGGCTCCAGCAAAGCTTTGTAACCAAAGACTGGTTAGGCGACAATAAGGCAGACAAGAGAAGAGCCCATTTCCTGACCAGTTGTGGCTCGAAAACATGCGCCTTAATGAAGGACCTGCTGGCACCCGAGAAACCAGCAAGCAAGTCGTTTGAAGAGTTGAGCACACTGGTAAGAGACCACCTGAAGCCAGTGAGCAGCCTACACATGGCCAGACACAGGTTCTACAACTACAAACGCTGTGTGGACCAGAGCATACCTGACTTTGTGGCGGAACTTCGGAGGCTGGCTAGTTTATGTGAGTTCTCTGATGAACTAAGGAGTGAAATACTGAGAGACTTTTTTAATGAAGGAATAGGCCACGCAGGCATATTCCGAAAGCTCATAGAGACCAAGAATTGACCCTAGAGGCAGCAGCACTGCTTTCACAGACATTTTTGGCAGGAGAAGAAGAAACGAGGTTGATCTACACTGCGGGTACGACAATTAACGAAACATTGGAACAAGGGATTCACAGCGTGAAACAAGCCGCTACCCCCACACACAGACAAAGGCAGGAGAGCAGGCCCTCAACAGCAGGCAGTGGCGCCAGAAGCCATCAAGGGCCATATAAACGGCCGTTCACACCTCACCCTCGCATCTCCCATCTCCGCAATTTGGAGGAAGTACTAAAGCGATTGGATCGGGTAGGCCTAAGAGTTAAGAAACCCAAGTGTCTGTTTCTCGCGCCTGAGGTTGAATCTTTGGGCAGAAAGATTGCCGCTGATGGAATCCGCCCAACAGAATCCAAAACCGAAGCAATTCGTCTGGCACCCAGACCCCAGAATGTCTTGGAATTGCGCGCCTTTCTCGGGCTACTCATTTACTTTGGGAACTTTATGCAGAACTTAAACATGCTGCTGGAACCTCTCCACATGCTACTCAGAAAGGGGTGCGATTGGTTTTGGGGGGACGCATAGGAACGCGCCTTCAATAAGGAACGCAACCTTCTATGTTCCAAGAGTGTTTTGGCTTTTTTTGATCCAGGTAAAAAGCTAGTTCTCACGTGATGCGTCAGCCTACGGGGTTGGGTGCGTTTTACAGCATGTCAATGGTGCGGGTAAATTACAACCCATAGCTTATGCCTCCAGGTCACTTTCGTGGGCGGAGCGCGGGTACAGTATGGTGGAGAAGGAGGCGCTCGCGTGTATGTACGGTGTCAAAAAGATGCACCAATACCTTTTCGGGGCCAAGTTCGCGTTAGAAACCGACCACAAGCCCCTCACGTCCCTGCTATCCGAGAGCAAGACAATAAACGCCAACGCCTCGGCGCGCATTCAATGGTGGGCACTCATGCTGGCGTCTTATGACTACACAGACCAGGCATAGACAACTGTGCCGACGCGCTTAGCAGGCTACCCCTGGCGACCACGGAAGGGCCTGACGAACAGGACTGTGAGATAGTCATGGCAATCAATGCCTTTGAGTCCACAGGTTCGCCCATGACGGCTCGCCAAATCAGAGCTTGGACGACCAGCGACCCCACGTTATCCTTAGTCAAACTATGGGTCTTAACTGGTGACCGGGCAGAGGCTCGCGATGCCTGCCCCGAGGAGATCAAACCTTTCCATAGGAGCATGCATGAACTGTCACTACAGGCAGACTGCCTGATGTGGGGCAGCCGAGTAGTTATGCTTCTGCGAGGCAGAGGCGCATTTGTCCGGAAGCTTCACCGCGAGCACCCAGGGATCGTTCTCACGAAGGCCATAGCCAGATCCCACATCTGGTGGCCTGCCATTGACGCGGACTTGGAGCTCTGCGTCCGACGGTGCACCATTTGTGCCAAACTCAGTAATGCCCTCAGGGAGGCCCCCCTGAGCCCCTGGCCCACCAAACCATGGTCGCGGGTACACGTAGACTATGCGGCCCCATTCATGGGCAAAATGTTCCTCGTAGTCGTCGATGCGTTTTCAAAGTGGATCGAATGCACCATTTTAAACTCGAGCACCACCTCCACCACTGTGGAGAGCCTTAGAACCATGTTTGCAACGCACGGAATTCCTGACATATTGGTCAGTGATAATGGTCCGTGCTTCACCAGCGCAGAATTCCAAGATTTCATAGTTGACCACAGCATAAATCATGTTAAGACTGCACTGTTCAAGTCGGCCTCCAATGGCCAGGTGGAGTGAGCAGTGCAAATCATTAAACAAGGCATGCTTAAAATCCAAGGTCCCACGCTGCAGGGCCGTCTGTCGCGACTGCTGCTGGCATACAGATCGCGTCTGCATTCATTGACTGGGGTTCCCCCCGCGCAACTATTGATGAAACGGACCTTAAAGACAAGGCTCTCGTTAATCCTCCCAGACATTCATGAAATCGTTGAGGCAAAGCGCCGTAAGCTAACTGAGTACCATGACCGAAATTCGAGGGGGAGGTGGAATGAGATAGGGGACAACGTGTTTGTGCTAAACTATGGCAGGGGTCCCAAATGGCTTGCAGGGACAGTAACAGGCAAGGAAGGAAACAGGCTACTGGTGGTACAAATGGACAATGGCCAAACCTGCCGAGGCATGTAGACCAAGTAAAAAGTAGATTCACCAACAACACTGCAGAACCAGAGGCAGACTACAATGTGGAACTCACACCACACCTGGTGGACAGATAGAGGGAACAACCTGAGGAAAGGGCAACAGACAGCCCAGGCGAGATACCAACAATCACACCAAAAGAAAAACAGGCACCAAGGCAAACAACTGAACCACAACTAAGACGCTCCACGCGAGAGCGTAGACCACCTGAGAGACTGAATCTAAAAAGACAATAAGACCTTGGAGGAGGGTGATGTCATGTATCTCACATCACTGTACATAACTGTATCTTATGCTATACATGACTGTAACTAATTATAACCTGTAACCACTAGCATACCTTACCACCAGGGGTGCACTTGCAGGAGACACTGCATACCTGTTCCACACAGGTATATAAAGACAGGTCTCAGGCAAGTGGGCATTCGAGAGCTGTGAAATAAAGGTGCAGGTCCTGAGTGACCTTGACTTCAGCATGTGCCTCGTGTGAGTCTGTACTGCAGGGACAGGACTTTACACCTACATACACTACAGGTCTTCCCCCTCAAGTGGAAGCAGCTGCTCTATATCTCCCCATATCAAATCCTTCATAATTTTAAAGTCATCTATTAAGTTACCCCTCAGTCTTCTCCTTTCCACAGAAAAGTGCCTAACCTCAGAGTTCTGGTATCATCCTTGTAAATCTTTTTTGCACTTTCTTTAATGCCTCCATATCGTTTTTTAACATGGAGACCAGAACTGTGCATAGTACTCTAGGTGTGATACTGTAGCATCATTGGTGCATTTCAATTAAACAGGATGTATTTGGGATAGTTTTCTACATTAAAAGACGTTTTATAAATGCAAGATGTTATTCAAAGTGGCTACCCAGTTCTATAACATTGCGACATTACATGGGTGAAAGTAGGCAGTCTTTGTGATGAGAAGTATATGGAGTGAAAACTCCGCTGAACATAAGAATTAGGAACAGGAGTAGGCCATCTAGCCCCTCGAGCCTGCTCCGCCATTCAACAAGATCATGGCTGATCTGGCCATGGACTCAGCTCCACTTACCCGCCCGCTCCCCATAACCCTTAATTCCCTTATTGGTTAAAAATCTATATCTGTGATTTGAATACATTCAATATAAGAAGATGGCTTAGTAGGCCAAGATTTCAAACAGTTTGGTTCAGCCGGAGAGTGGCTGAGAAGGGAGATAGATTGGTGGCAAAGGTACTGATTTTATGGCAAGGGCAGAAGACAATGGCTTAGATATTACCAAAATGTAGTTGGAAGATATTGTGGCTCATCCATGACTGGATGTTGAAAAACCAGAGCTTGGAGTTTTTTTTATTTTTTTATAATTCATTCATGGGATATGGGCGTGACTGGCAAGGTCAGCATTTATTGCCCATTCCTAAATTGCCTTGAATAGGTGGCGAGCCACTACCTTGACAACGGAGTGGCTTGCTCGGCCATTTCAGAGGGCAGTTAAGAGTCAACCACATTGCTGTGGGCCTGGAGTCACATATAGGTCAGACTGGGTAAAGGACAGCAGATTTCGTTCCCTAAAGGATGGATTGTTATGACAATCTGGTAATTATATGGTTACCCTTACTAATACTAGCTTTTTATTCCCGATTTATTTAACTGAATTTAAATTCCCTAGCTGCCATGGTGGGATTTAGAACTCTTGTCTCCGGATCATTAGTGCAGACCTCTGGAATACTCGCCCAGTAACATTACCACAATGCTACCGTTCCCGTACTAGGTAGAGCTGGATGTCAACAGCAAACCGGTGGTAGCTGACCCAATGTCTGTGGATGATGTCGCTAAGGGGCAATGTGCCACAAACAAATTTCTGATTTTATAGTGTTGGACTTAGGAAAGCATCAGTCAGATGAGCATTTCTTTTATATTACAGGTTGCTTCCTCTTTGTTGCAACCTTGGTGAAAATGTGAATGGACTTTTTTTTTTAAATAACTATTTATGAAATGAAAGATCATAGTTAGGAGACTGCAAGACTGTTACACAATATATGTTCTGCAATATTATTTCAGATTCTTTACATAATTTTGATTTTACATGGCAATTATTTCCTCCAAATAATGGATACCTGTAGTAAAACATCTTAATCAAAGTACAGTGAAAGCTGTGAACAAGGACCACACACAGTAAGAATCCCATAAAATGCATATTGTACCTTTACAAAAACCCCAAGGGTGAAATGCTGCCATTTAGAATTAATTGTTTCTAAGAACATGAGACTAGATTGATCTGCTTCCTGTGTAATTGTTTGTTTGGCTGTATGTCAATTCAGATTTTTTTAATGTTGTGAACTAATTGATAAATAACAGGCCAAAACAAAAGCAAACCAAGCACTCGGGTTTATTTCTAGAGAGATTGAATTGAAAAGTAGAGAAATTATGCTAAACTTGTATTGAACCTTTGTTAGACCACACTTGGAGTACTGCGTACAATTCTGGTCGCCATATTATAAGAAAGGAAAGGAAAAAAAAAAGAAAAGAAAAAGAAAAATACTTATATAGATAGCACCTTCACAACCACCAGACATCCCAAAGTGCTTTACAGTCAATTAAGTACTTTTTGAAGTGTAGTCACTGTTATAATGTAGGAAAAGAATTTTTAAAAAGAGGATAGAGAGGCACGGGAGAGGGTGAAAAAAAGATTTACAAGGATTATACCAGAAAGGTGAGGGTATACCCATCAGGAAAGAATGTACAGGCTAGGTCTCTTTTCTCTTAGGTCTATAAAATTATGAAAGGTTTTGATAGAGTAGATACAGAGTGAGCGTTTCCACTTGTGGAGAAGAGCAAAATTAGAGGTCATCAGTAAAAGATAGTCACCAAGAAATCAAATAAGGAGCTCAGAAGGAACTTCTTTACCCAGAGAGTGGTGAGAATGTGGAACTCGCTACCACAGGGAGTGGTTGAAGCAAATAGTATAGATGCATTTAAGGAAAGGCTACAGAAGCATATGAGGGAGAAGGGAGTAGAGGGTTATGCTGATAGAGTTCGATGAGGAAAGACGGGAGGAGGCTCGAGTGGAGCATATATGCCAGAATGGACTGGTTGGACCGAATGGCCGGTTTCTGTGCTGTATATCCTATGTAATCCAATGTCTAAGGAAAAAATGGTGTGGCTCAGCTGCAAAAATGTTCATTGAATTTCTCATTGAGGATGAAGCAGCAATAGCTTGTTCTGGCAAGTTCCAGCTTGTGGACAATGTAAAGACCTTACTCTACAGCATGAAAACATTCTGGGGACAAGGTCACTCTGTGACCTTAACTCTTTATTCACAGGACTCCAAAGACGATGACCATGCGTGGGACCTCCCTTTTTATACCTGGTGATCAGGTAAGGAGTGTCTCCCACAAGTTCACCCCTTGTGGTCAAGGTGTGCATCTAGGTTGAGTGTATACAGTAATCCAATGGTGTTACATTGTGGTTACATACATGACATCATCTCCCCCCTCCCCCCCCAAAGTCTTATTGGCATCATAGGTTTAGTCTTTCAGGTGGTCTATACTCCCTCGTGGAGCGCCGCAGTTGGGGCTCTGGTTGTTGGACACTGACATGAGTGTCCGTCACCTGTGGTGATTCCGGCCTGTCCGGGCTGACCGCAGGGACTGTGCATTCTTCTGATTGCTCTTGTTGCTCGTTCACTGGCGGTGTTGTGAGCTCCATCTCATGGACTTCTTCAGGTTCCTCCGTGTCCATGCTGAACCTTTTTTTTTTACTTGGTCCAGATGCTTACGGCATCTCTGACCATTGGTGAGTTTTATCACGATGACGCTATTCCTCTCTTTGTCAATTACAGTGCCCTCAAGCCATTTGGACCCCATGGCGTGATTGAGGAGGAATACAGGATCATTTATTTCTATACATCTCCCCCTCGAATTACGGTCATGGTACTCGTTTTGTAACTTGCTCTTGCCCTCAACTATGTCGGTCAGGACTGGGTGGATGAGGGACAACTGAGTTTTGAGTGTCCGTTTCATTAGTAGCTCTGCAGGCGGGACCCCTGTGAACGAGTGCGTTCGGGATCTATTGGTCAGTGGGAGACGCGATAGGCGGCATTGTAGGGAAGGTCCTTGAATCCTGAGCATACCTTGCTTAATGATTTGGACCGCACGTTCCGCCTGGCCATTGGAGGCCGGCTTGAATGGCGCAGTCCTGACG
Organism: Pristiophorus japonicus; assembly: GCF_044704955.1. Lineage (NCBI taxonomy): Eukaryota > Metazoa > Chordata > Chondrichthyes > Pristiophoridae > Pristiophorus > Pristiophorus japonicus. The sequence goes on along the minus strand of NC_091978.1, from coordinate 132,324,887 downwards.
TGGTTGATGCCATTGCCCGACATAAACTCTCAGAATTCGTAGCTTGTGAAACATGGGCCATTATCACTAACCAGGATGTCCGGCAAGCCATGGGTTGCAAAGATCGCAGGTAGGCTTTCCACGGTGGTGGATGACGTGCATGAATTCAGAGTGATGTACTCGATCCATTTCGAGTATGCATCTACCACAATAAGGAACATTTTACCCATGAACGGGCCTGTGTAGTCAACATGAATGCGTGACCAAGGCCTGGTGGGCCAGGGCCACGGGCTGAGCGGGGCCTCCCTGGGGACATTACCAAAGCTGGGCACCTGCGAACACAGTGTTCCAGGTCTGAATCAATTCCAGGCCACCAAACGTGTGACCGGGCAATGGCCTTCATCAGCACAATGCCTGGGTGCTCGCTGTGGAGTTCCCTGATGAATGCCTCCCTGCCCTTCTGGGGCATAACTACCCGGCTGCCCCATAGAAGGCAGTCAGCTTGGATGGAGAGCTCATCTATCCGTCTGTGGAATGTTCTGACCTCCTCAGGGCATGCTCCGTGTGCAGACGTCCAATCCCCAGTCAGGACACATTTCTTAATCAGGGATAGGAGGGGATCCCTGTTTGTCCAGATTTTGATCTGGTGGGCTGTGATGGGGGAGCCTGCGCTGTCAAAGGCACCGACAGCCATGACCATCTCGGCGCTTTGCTCCGCTGCCCCCTCAGTGGTGGCCAGTGGAAGCCTGCTGAGCGCGTCAGCGCAATTTTCAGTGCCGGGCCGGTGCCGGATGGAGTAGTCATAAGCAGCCAGCGTGAGAGCCCATTGCTGTATGCGAGCTGATGCATTGGCATTGATAGCCTTGCTGTCTGACAACAAGGATGTTAATGGCTTGTGGTCCGTCTCTAATTCAAACTTCCTACCAAAGAGGTACTGATGCATTTTTTTTACACCATAGACACATGCAAGCGCTTCCTTCTCGACCATCCTATATCCCCGTTCTGCTTGAGAGCGCGACCTGGAGGCATAAGCCACAGGTTGTAGTTGACCCTCAGCATTGCCCTGCTGCAACACGCACCCAACCCCATAGGACGATGCATCACCAGTCAGAACCAATTTTTTTTTTTTTAAACAGGGGTCATACAGGGTCAATAACTTATTTGAACAAAGTAGGTTTCGCGCCTGATCAACAGCCCGTTCCTGACAGTCCACCCAAAACCAATCGCAACCCTTACGCAGGAGCACGTGTAGCAGCTCCAACAACGTGCTCAAGTTCGGCAGAAAGTTCCCGAAATACTTCAACAGTCCCAGGAATGAACGCAACTCCGATGTGTTGCAGGGCCTGGGTGCTCATCGAATCGCCTCTGTTTTGGATTCGGTGCGCCGAATCCCATCTGCAGCAACCCTCCTGCCCAGAAACTCAACCTCAGGAGCTAAGAACACACATTTAGACTTCTTGAGTCGCAATCCCACCCGGTCCAGTCGGCGTTGTGGAGGTGTTCCTCAGTATCTCGACCCATGATGAGGATGTCGTCCTGGAGTACGATTGTTCCAGGAATGGAGTTAAGCAGGCTTTCCATGTTTCGTTGAAAAATCGCGGCCACTGATCAAATGCCAAACAGGCACCTGTTATAAACGAACAGTCCCTTGTGTGTGGTGATGGTGGTCAGTAGTTTAGATTCGTCGGCCAGTTCCTGGGTCATATAGGCTGAAGTGAGGTCCAACTTGGTGAACAGCTTGCTGCCTGCCAGCGTGGCGAAGAGGTCCTCCGCTCTCGGGAGCGGGTATTGATCTTGTAGGGACACCCGATTGATGGTGGCCTTGTAGTTGCCACAGATCCTGACACAGCCATCCACTTTTAGGACGGGAACGATGGGGCTCGCCCAGTCGCTGAATTCAACAGGCGAGATGATGCCCTCTCTCAACATCCGGTCCAGTTCGCTCTCGATCTTTTCCCGCATCACATACGGCACCGCTCTGGCTTTGTGGTGAACTGGCCTGGTGTCCGGGGTGAGATGTATCACTACTTTAAAGTTCCGACGCCCAGGTTGGAATAGTGAATCGAATTGTTGTAGGACTTGTGAGCATTGCGAACTTTGTTCCACAGATGACATTGCGTGAACATCCCCCCATTTCCAGTTCATCTCGGCTAAACAGCTCCTCCCCAACAGTGCGGAACCATTGCCTGGGACAATCCAGAGTGGCAGCCGATTCACTAACCCATTGTGTGTGACAACCAACATTGCACTGCCTAGCACCGGAATTGTGTCTCAATACGTGCTAATTTGGGTCTATTGGCTTTAAGTGGCCATAGCTTCTCAAATTGCTGAACGCCCATGAATGACTGGCTGGCCCCAGTGTCCAGCTCCATGCGTACAGGGATACCGTTTAATAAAACCCTCATCATCATTGGTGGCGTTCTGGTGTATGAACTGTGAATATTCGCCACATGGACCCGCTGAACCTCGGCGTCCATCGATTTGCCCCAAAAGTCATCCTGCCTCAAAGAACCCTCTTCTGGTCCATCCGCCTCATATATTAGTTTGGTTGCAGACTTCCTGCACATTCGAGCTAAATGGCCACTGAGATTGCAGTTCCTGCAGACAAACTGTTGAAATCTGCAAGATCTAGCTGAGTGTTTGCCCCCAACCCTCCAGCATGAGTTAAAGTTTCCATTGTTGGGAACAAAGGGACTATGGCCAGGCATTCCGCACTGACTGTCCTTTTGACTGCTCTTAAGTACCCTATTAGTGGGTGTCAATGGCCCATCCCGGGCCGCATTGTCCACGGAGATGGCGTGAATGTCCGTTCAGCCTGCCATCGTCTCTGTTGAAGTCCTACTCTGGGGTCTATTGCTGCCTGGGGAGTATTGGACTGCCCCTGCCTGCCTGTGGGGCTCTGAGTCGCATTGATGATGTTGACTCCCTGATCCATCGCCGCGTTAGAAGCAGAATTGCGCGTGTATATTATTTTCGTCTCTTCCTCCCCCGCCATGAAAGTTTGAGCCATCAACGCCGCCGATTCCAAGGTCAAATCCTTGGTCTCAATTAATTTGCGGAAAATTCCCTCGATAAAGAAGTCCCTTAGCATCTCCTCCCTGAAGGCGTCTGTGAACTTAGAGGCTGGCCAAACGCCGGAAGTCCGCTACAAAGTCCGGTATGCTCGGTCCTTCACGACGTCAGTGGGTGTAGAATCTGTGTCGGGCCATATGTACGTTACTCGCCGGTTTGAGGTGCTCCCCGATCAATTTGCTAAGTTCTTCAAAGGTTTTGTCCGCCAGCTTTTCAGGTGCTAGTAAGTCCTTCATGAGCGCGTAAGTCTTTGGTCCGCAGCTGGTCAAAAGATGAGCCCTTCGCTTGTCGGCCGCTGCATCCCCCAGCCATTCTTTTGTAACGAAGCTTTGCTGAAGCCTCTTGACAAAATCGTCCCAGTCTTCCCTAACACAGTACCGTTCCTCTGTGCTACCGGTGGCCATTCTCGTGAGCCGTGAATTCCCGTTTCTCGTCGCCAATGTAAAGTCCTTACTCTACAGTATGAAACCACACGAGGCACATTCTAAGAAGAAGGTCACTCTATAACCTTAACTCTTTATTCACAAGACTCCAAAGACGATAACCCTATGTGGGACCTCCCTTTTTGTACTTGTGTGATCAGGTAAGGAGTGTCTCCCACAAGTTCACCCCTTGTGGTCAAGGTGTGCATCTAGGTTGAGTGTATACAGCAATACAGTGGCGTTACATACATGACAGGCAACATTTTATTGTCAAAGCCAAAGCATCATTTCCATCTGAGACCACCAACATTATAAACAGAAAATTGCAATTGAAAGTAGACCTTTCAAGATCAGCAAAATCCTGTAATCAGTTACAATTTAGAACTAGTTAACCTTGCAGCTCTAGTTAAAACAGTTCGAGACATAAATATCTTGTTGCTCTGATCATCATACTTCACCTAATGACTGTTTTCCTGAAGATTATTATAGCTTAAACCATCTATTTCTGGACCACCAATGAAAGAATTATCCAAGAAAAACAAGTACTGCTGGGCCCATTCTTTCCCTCTTGCACTAGGCATCAATAATATTTTCATGTGAGAATTACTTTGGCAGGAGCAAAATAGGTTTCTTCAAATTTTGTACTTTAGCCCTCTTTCCACCATCCAGAGATAAATAACCAGGACCAAACCTGAATCCCATACACATTTCACTCCAGTCACTTTATTTAACTTGCTGGTACTTTAAATAGCTCAGCCACTTTGATGAGTACCACTTTAGGCTACAATAACAACACTTTTAAATACAGGCGATTTGCCAATTGAATTCAATCCTGTGCACCCTTGTTAAAGGGGCACAACCACTAGAACCTGCAAACTAACCAAAAACATTCAAGGAAAACCTAACAAACCAAATCAAAATTTTGTTTTCAGGGGTGATGATGCATTCCAGTCTCTCCGGTGCCCTCCAGGGACACACGGGCATGAAAGTAGCCGTGGAAGAGAGGCAGGCAGTCGGGTTGAATGACCCCTCAACTGTCCACTGCCTAGACATGTTGATGGCCATCTTGGTCAGGTCTAGGAGCAGTCCCACGAGGAGGCCCTCCGACCTGCCCGCTCCACCCCGCACTGGGTGCCCAAAAATCTGGAGCATGGGACTGAAGTGCAGTCAGAAATCGAGGAGCAGCCCCTTCAAATAATAGAAGATGGGCTGCAACCTCACACACCATACATAGACATGGAATACGGACTCCTCCAGGTGGCGGAAAATGCAGGCGGCCTGAGAGTCCATGAACTGACTTAAAAACTTATTGCATGGGAGTGCCCCATGCAAGACCCTCCAGACCCTCCCCAATAGATAAAGGGAGGACTCCCGCATAGAGAGCCCTCCATTGGGGACCCCTGCCTCCTCCGGACAGCAAGACAAGGATGGCAAAATGGAGGACGTGCAGGAATCCCCTCCACACAGAATGGAAAGGCATGGAAGGGAATTCCTGGAGGTGGCTCAAATTGTGAGGTGCCGGCCCCCAAGGGAGGTTACGGGCCTTGACGTCGATGAGGAATTCTGTCTGGACAGGATCGCCCCATGTGCATGAGCCTCCTCAACACACCTAGTGGAGTCAAGGCCCAGTGTCACTTTTAGCGACTCGATGGCTTTGGCCGTGAACCGGACGTCGAAGGCTACAATCACATTGTGACAGCAGTGGGCATCAGATTGTTAAACAATAATGGATCCTCATCTGCCCCTCGCCTTGCATTGGTGCTATTTATGGTAGTAAATCACTAATTGTTCGAGGCAAAAATGCTATTTTCCCCACCTAGCAATATGCCAGAAAAAAATAAATCTTAATGACTACGTGACTTAAAAATATAGGAGAGCACAAAATAAGAAGAGCAATATGCCCATCAATCTCACTTACTGAACATTTACAATTTGCCCTGCAACAGTTTCAACATAGCCAGGTCAATCTCCCAAAATAGTAACAAACCGCAGGTATATCTCTAAGAAGATAAAACTCTGTGAAATTTCTTCCCAAACTGTAAGGGTAATCGAGCTAAATTCTGGAACATTATTCAGCAGCACAATCCATGCTTCCTGGGGGTGATTTTTGCCAAATACTTTAGGCGCTAAAGAGGAAAAGAGGTGGCCAAGATGAGGTTTTAAACAAACGCCACTTTAGCCCATGTTTAGCGCAAGATGTCATCTTGGTAAAGGGCTTGAAGCCAGCGCTAGGAACGGCTGCCCGGAGACTTCTTCAAAAGCTGATTTTCACTTAAAATGCCTGCAAGTACTCATTAAAGAGGCTGCACAGCATTTTGATGGATAGAGCTTCAATTAACAACTCTTTTTGGGGAGAAAAGTAGACATTAAATCAAGTGCCCATCTGGGGGACACTCCAAACATTTTTCAAGGCCCTTTTTTGTGTTTTTTTTTGTTTTTTTTGTATTTTTTTTCTTTTGTTTTTTTTTGGGGAGCTTCAATTAACATCCTCTCCTAACAGCGACCAGCTGTTTGGGAGTAAACACAGCATTGATGTCAATTTCAAGCACTACTTAAAGGGATACTCACCATTTCATGATCATTGCTGCTAGAACTGTGAAGAAGGACCTCTGAAACGTATTGGGAGACTTTCTGGGACACTTTGTCAAGACTTCACCAACACTTGAGCAACATTTATTTCCAGAAACTGGAATTTATTCCAGTAAGTGCTGTGCTATTCCACCATATTGGACACCTTCTATGAGTAAAACCAGGAGAAAGAGAGTGTCTGTTTTCACCCTTTGGCCAAAATAAACCCCAAAAACTCTCTCAGCAGTTGTTTTCCAGCAGTTCACAAGATATCATGCACTATACAGTTTGAGAATTTACTTTTAAAAATACTGGAAATAAAAATCTGGTATCCGTAATAGTGACCGTGAAACTGTCGGATTGTTGTAAAAAACAGCTGGTTCACTAATGTCCTTTAGGGAAAGAAATCTTCCATCCTACCCAATGTGACTCATATGTGACTCTAAACCCACAACATGCTTGACTCTTAACTGCTATCTGCAGTGGCCTAGCAAGCTATTAAGTTTTATCAGATCGCAAAAGAATGCCCACCACCATCTTCTCAGGGCAACCAGGGATGGGCTAATAAATGCCAGCCTTGCCAGTGACGCACACATCCCTAGAATTAATATTTTTTTAAAATCCCCATGTATCTCTAAAATTATAAAGATGTTCTAAAACTTGGAAATACCACCAATAAAAATAGTAGAACTTGCCTTCCTTTAGAAATTGGCCCTGAAATTCCGGTCGGAGGCTTCTTTCGGACGAATGCCTCTGACCGGAGAATTTTAACGAATTTACCTGGTGGTCCCGGAGGCGCCTGCGATTCCGTTGGGGAGGCCTCTTGCCGCGCTGCGAAGCGCGCTCCCGTCCTCGAGGTTCCCACGCAGAAGGTGCAGTCACGTGTGACTGCTCAGCCAATCAGGTGCAGTATTCCACAGCTTTCTCATTAATAGCAATGAGAACTCCGTATCTACGAGTTCTCATTGCTATTATCGTTGCTATTAATGAGAAAATAAAACAAACATACTAAACATCATAATAAAAAATAAAAAACACACCTCACATAATTAAAATTAATTGAAATTAAAGTTAATTAGTTAATTCAATTTAATTGAAATTAAAGTCTTAGAAAAAAAAACATTTTTCCGATTTTTAAAAAAAGTTTTTAAAATTATGGTTTAAAATAAACTTACCATAGTGGGCAGGATTTTTAACAATAAAATGTGATTTTTAAATTTAATTTAATTATGTTTTTGTATGTTTTAAAACTTTTAAGCCTGTAAAAGTAGGCTATGCACCTGCCTTTATCAGGCGCAAGAGTTTTCAGGACATTTGCTGGGCAAGATATGATTAAATACCACAACCTTGCCCTTACAAATGTCCTCACTCCCGAAATATGGAAGATCTGTCAAGCTCCAGCTTGACAGATCGGTAAAGATGGTTTTCAGTGTATGCACATTGTGCTCTGAAAAACGGATTTTGCAATTCCCCCCCCCTGGTCCGTACACACTCCGTACGGAACCGGGGACGCCGGGGTTTCCAGGCCATTGTCTTTAGTATCTTCTCACAAACACAGCTACAAGCTCTAAAAGTCTCTCCACCATCTATGCCCCCAAGTCGGAGTGTGGTGGAATACTGACCACTCTCTTGGATGGATGTACATGGAAGAAAGAAGAAAGAAAGACTTGGATTTATATAGTGCCTTTCACAACCACTGGATGTCTCAAAGTGTAGGGGAGGACGAAAACCCCCTCATTTTACCCAGAAGGAAAAGGGCTGTGGGATCGGTCTGTGCTGTGAATTGAAACCGAGATAGTTTGACCTTGGCAGAGCAGTGATTGGACAAGGGAGGACACCGGAGGGTCAATGGTATCCTGAAGCATGGGGCTTTCAAGCCAATGGGAGAGCACTTGCTCAAAAATTGTGGGACTGACTCATCGCCATTATCGGGCTATTGTCTTCCCCATGTTTACACTATGGAAGGAAATTATGCAGACCTTCAGAAAACTAGGGAACCCAAAACAACCCAAGGGCCTACACAATGGCTACAGGAGGCCAACGCAATCAACACCCACTCAAACCTTGAATAGGTTAACATCAGTGGAAAAAAACCCCGAAATAATCTAAAACTGCTGCATTTTTCAAAATCACAAAGCCCACCAATGGGAAGGATCGATTTCAGCAGGAGAGGCGGACGGGATAATCTGACTATAAAAAGGGGTTTCTGACGCATTGTGTGTGGTTCCCTGCCCTCGTGATCCAACAACCAGCAAGCCTCTCGACACTGAAGGAAAACCAGTGTCCGAAGACAGAAGAAACAAACCACCAGACTGCAGAAGGCACAGTAGTGAGTATAACCTCTGGTCCCCAGAACTCCCAACTCAGTTAGGCCAGGAAAGGTGGGAGGCTGGGCATTGTACTGCTAAACTTGTGTAAAGATTTTCATTGTGTCCGTTTAGTGGGATTTAGGGGGATTGTTTTGTTGGTGTATTGCTGTTTGTTGAGATACACCTTGTCAAATAAATTGGAAGCCTAAGTTCCTCTTGGAATCACCTTGTCTCAGTTCTATTGTATTACATCTCCTGATCATGAGTCTTCTGTCAGAACAGTGTAAGGGAAGCTAGGAGCGCCTCGAAAACGCTCAACTGTGTGTCACAGGCTAGGGAAGAAGGGGTTAGGAGTGTTTGACATTCACAGGTGCCTCACAGGCTAGGCATAAGCTGTGGAGACGCACGAGTCTCAAAACCCCCTTCATAAGCTGTGGACACAGTCTCTCCAGGGGCGCTCTTGCGGCACTCAGGGTACCTCACAGGCCAGGCATAAGCTGTGAGGGCAGAAGCCCAGAGAGAGACACCCAAGGCACAACAACACTCCCTGAGAACCCCTTACAAAAGCGCTTTACAGCTAATGAAGTACTTTTGGAGTGTAGTCATTGTTGTAATGTGGGAAATGTGGCAGCCAATTTGTGCACAGCAAGCTCCCCAATGTGATAATGACCAGATAATCTGTTTTTTTGTTACATTGATTGAGGGATAAATATTGGCCATGAGACTGGGGATAACTCCCCTGTTCTTCTTCGAAATAGTGCCATGGGATCTTTTATGTCCACTTGAGAGAGTAGACGGGGCATCAGTTTAACGTCTCATCCAAAAGACGGCACCTCCAACAGTGCAGTGCTCCCTGAGCACTGGATTGTCAGTCTAGATTATTTTGTGCTCAAGTCCCTGGAGTGGGAATTGAACCCACAACCTTCTGACTCAGAGTCTAGAGTGCTACAGCTGACACTCAAGACAACAACAACTCCTCTCAAGATGTGCAACCCCACCCAGGACAGAATAGTTCACTTGATCAGGACCCCTACTATCAGGCTCACTATCCACTTTTTTCCATCACCAGCACATCGTGGCTACAATAGTTACTGTCTTTATTTATTTATTAATGGGCATCACTGGCAAGGCCAACAGTTATTGCCCATTCCTTATTGCCTGTGAGAAGGTGGTAGTGAGCTGCCACCTTGAACCGCTGCAGTCCATGTGGTGAAGGTACTCCCACAGTGCTAGGGAGCTCCGAGATTTTGACCCAGTGACGATGAAGGATATTTTTTCATGTCAGGATGGTGTGTAGCTTGGAGGGGAACTTGGAGGTGGTGGTGTTCCTATGTGCCTGCTGCCATTCTTATAGGTTGTAGATTTTGCAGGTTTGGGAGTTGCTGTCGAAGAAGCCTTGGAAAATTGCTGCAGTGCATCTTGTAGATATACACACTGCAGACACAGTACACAACTAGTGGAAGGAGTGAATGTTTAAGGTGGTGGATGAGTTGACAATCAATTTTTTTTTTCAAAAATATACTTTATTCATATAAAATGTTCACAATACATTGGAAAATAGCTCAGTATCTTGCGGTCAGCAATTCCATGCAATTTGGTTGGATGCTGACAGCAGTTCCATACAATGCACTAGCATGCATTTCATTTCAAGGTACAGTTTAGTACAATCCGTAAATCACGTTACATGTAGTACTGTGCAAATAAGGGTATTATATGGAGCAGATGAGGAGAACAGGTTTACATTACATTCCAGGATACATTTCAATACCGATCACTAATCACGTTACATGTAGCACTATGCAGATGAAAGCGGTACACGGAACGGATGGGGATACATTTACATTTCTTTACAAGTTACTAAACAGTGCAGAGACTTTCATTATACATGGCACAACACAGGTGTTTTTTAGTACACGTGCTCTATGTATACAAGCAGATTAACAAGTATAGCCCAAGGGGTTCTGATTCCATCCCCTGGGTTTATCGTGGCGGAAGGGCCTTAATCTGTGGCTCTTCCTCATCGTGCCTTTGCGGCAACTGCACCAATCTTCAATGCGTCCCTCAGCACGTACTCCTGGACCTTGGATTGCGCCAGTCTGCAACATTTGACCGTGGACATCTCCGCGCTCTGGAAGACCAGCAAGTTTTGGGAAGACCAAAGTGCGTCTTTCACCAAGTTGATGGCTCTCCAGTAGCAGATGATGTCTGTCTTGGGTTGCTTTGTCCTGGATGGGGTCGAGCTTCTTGAGTGTTGTTGGAACTGCACTCATCCAGGTAAGTGGAGAGATTTCCATCACACTCCTGACTAGTGATGGTGGAAAGGTTTTGGGGAGTCAGAAGGTAAGTGACTCGCTGCACAATACCCAGTCTTTGACCTGCTCTTGTAGCCACAGTATTTATGTAGCTGGTCCAGTTATGTTTCTGGTCAATCGTGACCCTGAGGATGTTGATGGTGGGAGATTAGGCAATGGTAATCCTGTTAAATGTCAAAAGGAAGTGGCTAGACTCTTGTTGGAGATTGTCATTGCCTGGCGCTTGTGTGGGGCGAATGTTACTTGCCGCTTATCAGCCCAAGGCTGAATGTTGCCCAGGTCTCGCTGCATGCGGGCATGGACTGATTCATTATCTGAGGAGTTGGGAATGGAACTTAACACTGTGCAATCATCAGCGAAGATCCCCAATTCTGACCTTATGATGGAGGGAAGATCATTGATGAACTTTGGGAATACCGTATCATCGTGGTTATGTTACTGGACTAGTAAGCCAGTGGCCTGGACTAATAATCTAGAGACATGGGTTCATACCCACCATGGCATTCAATTAACTAAATAAATCTGGAATAAAAAGCTAGTGTTAGTAATGGTGACCATGAAACTACTAGATTATCATAAAAACCCTCTGGCTCACTAATGTCCTTTAGGGAAGGAAACCTGTCGTCCCTACCTGGTCTGGCCGAAATGTGACTCCAGACTCACAGCAATCTAGTTGACTCTAAACCGCCATCTGAAATGGCCTAACAAGCCACTCTGTTGTATTCAAGAAGGCGGCTCACCACCACCTTCTCGAGGGCAATTGGAGATGGGCAATAAATGCTGGCCTTCCCAGCAACATCCTTGTCCCATGAATGAAAAAAAAAAAGCAGATGGTGATGGTTGGGCCGAGGACACTTAGGACATTGCCCTGAGAAACTCCTGCAGCGATGTCCTGGGCTGAGATGATTGGCCGCCAACAACCACAATCATCTTCCTTTGTGCTAAGTAGGCCTCCAGCCCCTGATTTCCATTAACTTAAATTTTACTGGTGCTCCTTGATGCCACACTTGGTCAAATGCTGCCTTGATGTCAAGGGCAGTCACTCTCACCTCACCTCTAGATTTCATCTCTTTTGTCCATGTTCAGATCTGGAGCCGAGTGGTCCTGGCGGAACACAAACTGAGCTTTGGTGAGCAGGTTATTGGTGAGTCAGTGCCGTTTAATAACACTGTCGACAAAACCTTCCATCATTTTACTGATGATTGAGAGTAGATTGATGGGGCAGTAATTGCCGGATTGGATTTATCCTTTTTGTGGACAGGACAAAGCTGGGCAATTTTCCACTTTGTCGGGTAGATGCCAGTGTTGTAAATGTACTGGAACAGCTTGGCTAATTCTAGAACACAAGTTTTCAGCACGAGAGCTGGGATATTGTCGAGGCCATAGCCTTTGCTGTAACTAGTGTGCTCAGCCATTTCTTGATATCACGTGGAGTGAATCAAATTGGCTGAAGACTGGCTTCTGTGATGGTGGGGACCTCAGGAGGAGGCCGAGATGGACCATCCACTCAGTACTTCCGGCTGAAAATGGTTGCAAATGCTTCAGCCTTGCCTTCTACACTCAGGTGGTGGGCACCGCCATCATTGAGGATGGGGATATTCATGGAGCCTCCTCCACCCGTTCGTTGTTTAATTATCCACTACCATTCATGATTGGATGTAGCAGGATTGCAGAGCTGTGATCTGATATGTTAGTTGTGGGATTGCTTAGCTCTGTCTATAGCATGCTGCTTTTGCTGTTTAACATGCATGTAGTCTTGGTTTGTAGCTTCACCAGGTTGGCAGCTCATTTTTAGGTACACCTGGTGCTGCTCCTGATATATTCTTCTACGTTCCTCATTGAACCAGGATTGGTCCACTGGCTTGATGGTAATGGTAGAGTGAGGGATATGCTGGGCCATGAGGTTACAGTTTGTGGTTGTATATAGTTCTGCTGTTGCTGATGGCCCACAGCACTTCATGGGTGACCAGATTTGAGCTGTGAGATCTGTTCTGAATCTATCCCATTTATCTGCAGGATGAACTGCAGCAATTCACTAAGGTTACTTCGACAGCACCTCCCTTCCCTCTGTCCACTGAGAAGGACAAGGGCAGGAATATTGTGGGAACACCAACAGCTCCAAGTTCCTTTCCAAGTACCACATAGGAGGCTTATTAAAAAGATGGAAGCCCATGGAATTAGGGGAAAGTGACGGTATGGATACAAAATTGGCTCAGTGGCAGGAAGCAAAGGGTGGTGATGGATGGATGTTTTTTAGGCAGGGAGGTGGTTTGCAGTGGTGTTCCCCAAGGGTCAGTTTTGGGTCCATTGCTCTTTTCAATGTTTATAAATGACCTAGACTCGAGTGTAAAGAGCAGCATTATAAAGTTCGCAGATGATACGAAACTTGCCAAAGTAGTAGATCATAATAAGTATAGTCAGTTATAGGGTTTAGGATGACATAGACAGGATGGTGAAATGGGCAGAAGCATGGCAGATGGAAATCAAGGCAGTGAAGTGTGAAGTGATGTACTTTGGAAGAACTAATATGGAAAGACAGTGTACTATAAATGGCATGATTTTGAAAAGTGTAGATGAGCAGAGAGACCTTGGTGTCCATATACACAAATCCTTAAAGGTGGCCAAGCAAGTTGATAAGGTGGTTAAAAAAGCATAGGGGTTACTTGGGTTTAGAAATAGAAGAATAGGATATAAAAACAAAAAGATTATGCTAGAACTTTATAAATCACTGGTTTAGCCTCAGCTAGAGTATTGTTGACAATTCTGGACACCACACTTAAGGAAAGGGCTAAAGGCCTTAGAAAGGTTACAGAGGAGGTTTACCAGGATGTTACCAGGGATGAAGGACTTCAGTGATGAGAAGAGGTTAGAAAAGTTAGGACTGTTCTCCATAGAACAGAAAAGATTAAGAGGTGACCAAATAGAGGTTTTCAAGATGATGAGAAGTTTTGATAGAGTAGAGAAAAATTATTCTCTCTGGAATCATCATCATAGGCAGTCCCTCGAAATTGAGGAAGACTTGCTTCCACTCCAAAAATGAGTTCTCAGGTGACTGTACAGTCCAATACGAGAATTACAGTCTCTGTCACAGATTGGACAAACAGGCGTTGAAGGAAAGGGTGGGTGGGTTTGCTGGATCCTTCCGCTGCCTGCGCTTGTTCTCAGCATGCTCTCGGTGACGAGACTCGAGGTGCTCAACGCCCTCCCGGATCCCACTTAGGACAGTCTTAGGCTAGGGATTCCCAGGTGCTGGTGGGGATGTTGCACTTTATCAAGGAGGCTTTGAGGGTGTCCTTGAAACGTTTCCTCTGCCCACCTGGGGCTTGCTTGCCATGTAGGAGTGTTTGAAGACCAGGACCTCAAATCTGGCACCAAGCTTATGGTCTACAGGGCTGTAGTGATACCCGCACTCCTATATGGCTCAGAGATGTGGACCATATACAGTAGACACCTCAAAGCGCTGGAGAAATACCACCATTGCTGCCTCCGCAAGATCCTGCAAATCCATTGGGATGATAGACGCACTATCGTCAGTGGTCTCGATCAGGCCAACATCCCCAGCATTGAAGCACTGACCACACTCTACCAGCTCCGTTGGGTGGGCCGCATCGTCCACGAGACTCCCAAAGCAAGCGCTCTATTTGGAAGATGAGAAGAATTGTTTTCACTCAGAGAGTTTTGGGATCTGGAACGCTCACCTGAACAGTTGGGGGAAGCTGATTCCATAAATCATTTTAAAAGGGAGTTAGACAGGTATGTCATGTATTCAACTATCATTGTAACCCGTGTATAAGCTAACCTTGAGAACATTGACCACAAAGGGGTGAACTTGTGGGAAACACTCCTAACCTGGTATAAAAGGGGAAGCTCCACCCACCTTCATCACTTGAGGTCATGGTAATAAAGGTAACTGGTCACAGTGATCTTCTCTCAAGTATGGGCCTTGTGTGCATTTATACTGTATAGTAAGGACATATCATTTGCGACGAGAAACTGGGATTTAAACCACACGAGCATGGCCACTAGCCACACAGAAGAGAGCTACTGTGTTGGTGATGATTGGGATGACTTTATTGAGAGACGACAACAAAGTTTTGTCACTAAGGAATGGTTGGGACAGGATTCGGCCGACAAACACAGGGCTCATCTCCTGGCGGTTTGTGGATCCAGAACATACTCCCTGATGAAGGACCTTCTAGCGCCAGAGAAGCCGGCGGACAAGACGTTCGAAGAGCTCAGTAAGTTGATCGGGGAACACCTTAAATCGGCGAGCAGCATGCACATGGCGAGACACCGGTTTTACACGCACCGGCAGTGAGAAGGGCAAAGCGTTCCAGACTTCGTGGCAGATCTCCGGCGACTGGTGAGTCTATGTAAGTTCCCAGATGCATGCAGAGCGGGGATGCTGCGAGACTTTTTTATTGAGGGCATCGGGTACGCTGGGGTTTTCAGGAAACTGACTGAGACCAAAGACTTGACCTTGGAAGCGGCGGCTCTGAAAGCCCAGATATTTATCTCAGGGGAGGAAGAGACCAGAATGATTAATGACAAAAATCTTGGCTCAAATGCGGCGAACGACCAGGGAGTCAACATTGTTAACGCGGCACACAGTTCTCTAGGCAGACAAGGGCAATCGGACATGCCCCAGCATGTAGTCGAACCCAAAGGGGAAATTCAACAGAGACAATGGCTAGATGAACGGCGATTCATGCCATCGCAATGGACAATGCGGCCAGTAATGGGGCCATCAACACCTGTTAATGGTGCGCTTAAGGACAATTACAGAGACAGTCAGAGACGGTCGACTGGTAATGCATCTTTTGTTTCCAACAATGGGGCCTCCAGCCCATGCTGGATGTGTGGAGGCAAACACCCAGCCAGAGCTTGCAGGTATCAGCAATATACATGCAGAAACTGCAAAGTCAGCGGTCACTTGGCGCATATGTGCAGGAAGCCTGCAGCCAGGTTGATATACGAGGAGGACGGACCCGATGTAAGCCCTACGAGGCCAAATGAATACTGGGGGAAATCGCTGGAAGTTGAAGTTCAACGAGCTCATGTGGTGCACATATACAGTTCATATACCAGGACGACACCGATAATGATGAAAGTGCTCCTCAATGGCATCCCAGTATTAATGGAGCTAGACACAGGGGCCCTGATGAGTATCTAACAGTTTGAAAGGTTGTGGGTATCCAAGGCCAGGAGGCCAAAATTATTGCCGATTGACGCACAGCTACGGACATATACAAAGGAGATCATTCCGGTGCTAGGCAGTGCCACGATGGTCGTGACCCACAAAGATTCGGAGAACAGGTTGCCACTCTGGATTGTCCCAGAGGCGGTCCCGCACTACTGGGGAGGAGTTGGCTTCCCGTCATGAACTGGAAATGGGGCGATGTCAATGCAATTTCTTCTGTGGAGCGAGTATCATGCTCACAGGTCCTGGACAAATTTGACTCATTATTTCAA
This sequence comes from Pristiophorus japonicus, assembly GCF_044704955.1. Taxonomy (NCBI): domain Eukaryota; kingdom Metazoa; phylum Chordata; class Chondrichthyes; family Pristiophoridae; genus Pristiophorus; species Pristiophorus japonicus. The sequence goes on along the minus strand of NC_091978.1, from coordinate 132,308,753 downwards.
CCCGGAATCGGCACTTTCATGGGGGCCAAGGTAGTGATTCACATAAACCCGGACGCCAGGCCAGTACACCACAAGGCCAGAGCGGTGCCGTACGTGATGAGGGAAAAGATAGAATGCGAATTAGACCGCCTGCTGAGGGAAGGCATCATCTCGCCAGTCGAATTCAGTGACTGGGCGAGCCCGATTGTGCCGGTGCTCAAGGCGGATGGGTCGGTCAGGATATGTGGCGATTACAAGGCCACCATCAATCGGTGTCACTCCAAGACCAGTACCCGCTATCGAGAGCGGAGGACCTCTTTGCGACGCTATCCGGTGGCAAACATTTTTCAAAATTGGACCTGACCTCAGCTTACATGACCCAGGAGCTGGCGAGTGAGTTGAAGAAGCTGACCACGATCACGACACACAAAGGGTTGTTTGAGTATAACAGATGTCCGTTCGGGATTCGTTCGGCCGCCGCGATCTTTCAGCGAAATATGGAAAGCCTCCTCAAGTCGATTCCAAGGACAGTGGTTTTTCAAGACGATATCCTCATCACGGGTCGCGATACTGAAGAACACCTCCACAACCTGGAGGAGGTGCTACGCAGACTGGACCGGGTAGGGCTGCGACTGAAAAAGGCAAAGTGTGTCTTCTTAGCTCCAGAGGTAGAATTCCTGGGGAGGAGGGTAGCAGCAGACAGGATCAGACCCACTGCGTCCAAAACGGAAGCGATCCAGAGAGCACCCAGACCCCGTAACACGATGGAGCTGCATTTGTTCCTGGGGCTCCTGAACTATTTTGGTAACTTTCTTCCCAAATTGAGCACGCTGTTAGAGCCGCTTCACGTGCTCCTATGCAAAGGTCGCGATTGGGTCTGGGGGGACAGCCAGGAAAGGGCTTTTGATAGAGCACGCAACTTGTTAAGCTCCAAAAATCTGTTAATATTATATGACCCGTGTAAGAAACTTGTTCTAACGTGCGATGCGTCATCCTATGGGGTCGGGTGTGTGTTGCAGCATATGAATGCCAATGGTCAATTACAGCCAGTAGCTTATGCCTCCAGAAGTCTGTCCCAGGCAGAAAGGGGCTACGGGATGGTAGAAAAGGAAGCGCTAGCATGTGTATATGCAGTAAAAAAAATGCACCAGTACCTGTTTGGCAGGAAATTTGAGCTGGAGACAGATCACAAACCCCTAACGTCCCTTTTGGCCGACAACAAGGCCATAAATGCGAATGCATCTGCCCGCATATAAAGGCGGGCACTTACGTTAGCCGTCTATGACTACACAATTCGGCACAGACCGGGCACTGAAAACTGCGCCGATGCACTCAGCAGGCTCCCACTAGCCACCACTGAGGGAGCAACTGAGCATGATGCTGAGATGGTCATGGCTGTTGAAGCTTTCGAAAGCGAAAGCTCACCTGTGACTGCCCGTCAGATTAAAGTCTGGACAAATAAAGACCCGCTACTGTCTTTAGTTAAGAAATGTGTCCTGAATGGGGACTGGGCAGCCACGTACGGGGCATGCCCTGAGGAATTTAAACCGTTTCATAGGCGCAAGGATGAACTCTCGATTCAGGCCGATTGCCTATGTGGGGAAACCGAGTAGTCATGGCCCAGAGGGGCAGAAGGTGTTTATCAGAAAACTTCACAATGAGCACCCTGGCATTGTCATGATGAAGGCAATTGCCAGGTCACACGTTTGGTGGCCAGGGATAGATGCAGACCTGGAACTTTGTGTTCGCAGGTGCAACACGTGTGCTCAGCTGGGCAACGCACCCAGGGAAGCCCCCCTTAGCCCCTGGTCCTGGCCCGCCAAGCCATGGTCACGCATCCATGTGGACTACGCAGGTCCTTTCATGGGAAAAATGTTTTTGGTTGTAGTAGACGCCTACTCCAAATGAATTGAGTGTGCCATTTTAAATTCAAGCACATTCTCTGCCATGGTAGAAAGTCTACGGGCAATGTTCGCCGCCTATGGCCTACCGGATGTCTTGATCAGTGACAATGGCCCGTGCTTCACAAGCACTGAATTCCAGGACTTCTTGGCAGGCAATGGAATCAACCATGTCAGAATGGCACCGTTCAAGCTGGCCTCAAATGGCCAAGCAGAACGAGCAGTGCAGATAAACAAACAGGGGATGCTCAGAATCCAAGGGGGTTCCTTACAAAGCCGCTTATCATGCCTCCTGTTGACCAATCGGTCCCGACCACACTCGCTCACGGGGGTTCCACCCGCAGAGCTGCTAATGAAAAGGACGCTCAAAACCAGGTTATCCCTTATACACCCTGCTATGAAAGAAATTGTTGAGAGCACAATGTGACTACCATGACAGGAATGCGATGTATTGATGTCAATGACCCTGTTTTTGTCCTTAATTACGCTGCAGGGCCCAAATGGCTTGCAGGCACTGTGATTGCCAAAGAGGGGAATAAGGTTTTGGTAGTTCAACTTACCAATGGACAAATCTGCCGCAAACACGTGGATCAAACAAAAAGGAGGTTCAGCAATCCCATAGAAGAAGCAGAGGAAGAACACGATGTAGAGTTTACTCCACCACAGGTGACCGAACACCGGAACCAAGTGGAGGAGAGCCCAGTCACTGTGGGCAGTCCGGACAGGCCTGAGGCACCGCAAACAGCAGACACTCAGGCCAGCACACAACAACTGGAGCCCCACAGGGAGCGTAAACCACCAGAGAGACTTAATCTGTGATCCCAATAAGACTTTGGGGGGGAGGTGATGTCATGTATTCAACTATCATTGTAACCCATGTATAAGCTGACCTAAGTTGTACACCTTGAGAACATTGACCACAAATGGGTGAACTTGTGGGAGACACTCCTAACCTGGACTTTCAGGTATAAAAGGGGAAGCTCCACCCACCTTCATCACTTGAGGTCTTGGTAATAAAGTTGACTGGTTACAGAGTGACCTTCTCTCAAGTATGGGCCTCGTGTGCATTTAGACTGTATAGTAAGGACATACCAAGGTACTTGAGGATGAGGAACTTTCAGGGTTATGAACGAAAAGCAGGGACTAAGCACGCCTGCTCTTTCAAAGAGTCAGCACAGGCACAATGGGCCGAATGGTCTCCTTCTGTGCTATAGGTTTCTATGATTCTAATTCACATTCCACCCTGACTTGGACTTATACTGCCATTCCTTCATCATCCTGGGTCAATATCCTAGAATTTCCTATCGCTCAAAACTGTGGGAGCACCAGCAGCGTAAAGGCTGCAAGGAGAAGCCCACCGCCACTTTGTCAGGGCTACTAGAGTTGGGCAATACATAAAACATGTTTTAATGTAAAAGGAGTAAGGACACACGCCCTCTTAAGAATCAAACTTCTTATGTTGATTAAGGAATTAAGAAAGTAAGAATCTTGGGTATCGTGGTCTCAGAGTTCATCTAAATTCATGAAACTTGTGTATTGATCTCCTTAAAGATCCAACAGTTACTGGTACACCACATTTTAGGTACTGTTTTCCTTCCATTGTTCTAAATCTGGTGGAAGATGCCCCTTTTTAACATTGATCAATTACCACGTGCAAACTTGAAATATATCAAAGCTAATTAAAATAAATTTATTATACTTACATACCAATATCTGAAAGAGTTTAACTGCATAAAAACAACATCTCCATTGTACTATGCTATTTTCAGGATCTCCTACACTTCAAATTATTGACTTGTATGAAAATGATTTAAGATCTCATACCCTGAGAAATTTCTGTAGCTTCCTTACCTAAAATAAATCAGTCACAAACTTCTATAAGAAGCACCGCAACATAATTAGAAGTGGTAATTTCCTCTTCAAAACCTCAACTTGCTTATTGTCAGCCTGATAGACAAGTGCCATTTGCCCTGGGCATGGTAGCACAGTGGTTATGTTAGTGGACGAGTAATCCAGAGACGTGGGTTCCAATCCCACCATGGCAGCTGGGGGAATATAAATTCAGTTAATTAAATTAAATAAATTAGAAACTACCAGATTGTCAGAAAAACCCAACTGATTCACCAATGTCCTTTAGGGAAGGAAACCTGCTGTCCTTACCTGGTCTGGCCTATATGTGACTTCAGACCCACAGCAATGTGGTTGACTCTTAAATGTCTAGCAAACCACACAGTACCAAACCGCTATGACAAAGTCAGCACTGTGGGAGTACCTTGACCACAAACACTGCAGCGGTTCAAGAAGGCAACTCACCACCACCTTCTAGAGGGCAGTTAGGGAGGGGAATAAATGCTGGCCTTGCCAGTGATGCCCAAATCCCATAAACAAATTTAAAAAAAATTAAATTGTACCTATATATACTGTATTTATTCCAAAACATAGGTCATCAAATTTGTATGATTAAATCAAACCATCTGCTAATTTTGACACAAACATGTCTGATCAATCACACAGCTAAATCATTTAACTTTGAGTGTATGGCGTGGATTAATTTTACTGTTTCCACCCTCTTTCATCCTTTGACCATAAGCCCTAATGCAGAAAGTGCTTGACATTTTTACAATCAACCTCAAACATTATTCTTTACGTGTAATTAATTGGTACAGTTTTCAAAAGAAACTTCAAGAACAGATGCTGCTTTGCTTATACCTATATGTCTGGTAATAATCCATTTTTATCATTTTCTGTAATATTATCTGTAGAAGAAGTTGAATCTGCTCTAATTGCAGATTGTTGACACATTCCTGGCTGCCATCCAGTGGAATCTGAATATGTAAGTGCACTCTATACGAATGCCAGCTTCTGCCATCTCTATCTGGTCTTGTGTTTTGATCCTAACCTATATATATTATTCTTATGTCATCCTCACATCCTACTTTTGAAATGATTTCAGTTTGAAAATTGCACCAAAATCTCTAACATACTTTTGAATGACACCTACTTGATCTTTTCATTTTTACTCGTATGGATTACTTTAGGAAGGTTTTCGTGGTTCAAAGTACAAGTGTCCAATCATTTTTTTAAACCAGATCATTTGCATTACCAATTCAAATATATGAAATCCAATAATCAGTAACCTTTGTTTTTTGTTGAGTATTAATTGCTGGTCGAAGAATATTCCCAGATGGAAAACTTTTAAGCTCTTCAACTAGTCACAAACAATTAAGTTGCTTTAAAAGAATCCCTTTGTCCCTCACTCAGCCTCCGGTTATGCAACTAGATGAAAGGTACAGTTATACTGCCATTCTTGTGCAACGTAAAGCTGTTTTGGATGCACATTGATGTCAAAAGTGGCAGCATAACTGGGATGTCATGTCTCATTGAATCACCTATCACCTGGAAACTTCTAAAATTTCCCATTCAATCATTTCAGGATTCTGCCTGCTCTATCCTAACATCAGATTGAACTTCGTTCTGCAGAAATATTGAAGCATATATGCACATAGAGAGCTCCATTGTTATTGCACCTTGTTCAGACCGAGCTTGGTGACTATAATCCCAGCCAACAGGTACTGGTTTTGCCTTGTTAGCTGCAGCCTCATTTACTGTTATACTGTTGTTAACAGATATCTTATTATTTGTTCAATAATCTCAAAATGAAATATTTGCCTGCACCAAATATAGTGCTGTAATATTTTACTTCTTTTAAGATTGTGCACAGGCGCTGGATGGGAAAAATGGCGCTGAACTTTGTCTTCGGTGGATGTTAGCAAGTTTCCACCAGCAGTAACAGCCGGAGAGGGCAGGTGCTGATTCCTTCAACACCCCATACCCAGACTACCCTCGGAAAGGTCTGTTTACTTGCTTAATAAGGCTGTTCAAAATGCCCTCTCCTTTGTGTAGTCTGGTAATAGCCAGTTGCAATCACTCTCCATAAGATTGTACACAGCTTCCAAAAGGGTGGTGCTACAACCCACAAGCATAACATCAGACTCAGTGGCATTGATGCTTTGTTTGGAATCATTGCCATAATTCCTTAGGCATTGCTCCATTCCTTGATGTTGTTGCTGTCTTCTTTGAAGATGTTGCCAACCCTCATCATCATAGACAGTTCCTCGAAATCGAGGAAGATTTGCTTCCACTCTAAAAGTGAGTTCTCAGGTGACTGTACAGCCCAATATGGGAATTACAGTCTCTGTCACAGGTGGGACAGACAGTTGTTGAAGGAAAGGGTGGGTGGGGAGTCTGGTTTGCCGCACGCTCCTTCCGCAGTCTGCGTTTGTTTTCTGCATGCTCTCGGCGACGAGACTTGAGGTGCCCAATGCCCTCCCAGATGCTCTTCCTCCACTTAGGGCAATCTCGGGCCAGGGATTTCCAGGTACCGGTGGGGATGTTGCACTTTATCAAGGAGGCTTTGAGGGTGTCCTTGAAACATTTCCTCTGCCACCTGGGGCTCGCTTGCCGTGTAGGAGTTCCAAATAGAGCACTTAGTTAGGGAGTCGCGTATTGGGCATGTGGACGATGTGGCCCACCCAACAGAACTGGTCGAATATGGTCAGTGCTTCGATGCTGGGGACGTTGGCCTGAGCGAGAACACTGAAGTTGGTACGTCTATCCTCCCAGTGGATTTGCAGGATCTTGCAGAGGCAGTGCTTTGAGGTGTCAACTGTATATGGTCCATGTCTCTGAGCCATATAGGAGGGCAGGTATCACTACTGCCCTGTAGACCATAAGCTTGGTGCCAGATTTGAGATCCTCACTCTCTTTCAAACACTCTCTTTCTCAGGCGACCGAAGGCTGCGCTGGCACACTGGAGGTGGTGTTGGACCTCATCATCGATGTCTGCCCTTGCTGATAGTAGGCCTCCGAGGTATGGAAAATGGTCCACGTTGTCCAAGGCTGTGCCGTGGATTTTGATGACTGGGGGGCAGTGCTGTGTAGCGGGGTCAGGTTGGTGGAGGATCTTTGTCTTATGGATGTTTAATGTAAGGCCCATACTTTCGTATGCCTCGGTGAAGATGTTAACGATGGTTTGGAGTTCGGCCTCCGAATGTGCGCAGATGCAAGCATCGTCCGCGTACTGTAGTTCGATGACAGAGGATGGGATGAGCTTGGATCTAACCTGGAGGCGACGGAGGTTGAACAGGTTCCCATTGGTTCTGTAGTTTAGTTCCACTCCAGCAGGGAGCTTGTTGATAGTGTGATGGAGCATTGCAGCAAGAAAGATCGAGAAGAGCATTGACACGATGACGCAGCCCTGCTTGACCCTGCTCCGGACGTGGATTGGATCTGTGGTGGTTCCGTTGGTCAGGATCAAGGCTTGCATGTCATCATGGAGCAACCCTAAGCACACCTTTCTAAACAATTTCCACCTCTCCCCAATAGTGCATCAAGAGATGTTAGTGTGCCACTCAACAATTACACAAACAACTTGGAATTACTTTATGCAAACATTGTAATCATTGTTATATATATGCAGACTATAGTTATACTCTCTGTGTAGTCACTGTATAGTTACATAAGATAGAGACTTGTTACCTGATAGACTATCAATAAGGTTTACACTGTGTATATACTATGCTGGCACCACTAGAGGGTACAACTGGTGGAGACCGGGGTTTCCTGCCCCTGTGGCAGGAGCTGTCCACCAGAGGGCACTGCGGTGGGAGATCTGAGGGTCACCTGCATAGGTGTGCAGGGCCCAGTATAAAAGGCTGCCAACCATGCTTGTGCCTCACTCTGGAGTTACGAATAAAGGACCAAGGTCACTACAGTTTGAGTATTAAAAAACACATTGCCTTATGGAGTCATTCATAAGTGCATTACAGACGTAACAACTGGTGACGAGAATACGGACTTTCACGTGATTATGGATAGCTTTGGCACACTAAAAGACTTCGCAGAGGGGGATGATTGGGATGCCTTAACGGATAGGCTTGAACAATATTTAATGGCAAACGACCTGGCAGTGGAGACGGACACATTGGCGGAGAAGCGCAAGGCTATACTGCTGACCAGTTGTGGGCCCGAGGACTACCTACTCATCAGGAACTTGCTGGCACCCATGAAGGCCAAGGATAAGACATACAATGAGCTGACTGAACTAATTCGCGACCAACTAAAACCAAAACAGAGCATCTTCACGGTCAGGCACAGATTCTATACTCACCGCAGACCTGAGGGCCAGGAAATTGCAAAATATGCTGCCGACCTCAGGAGACTTGCGGCACCATGTGATTTCAGCATACACCTCAACGAAGCATTGCGAGACATCTTCGTTATGGGAATTGACCACGAGGGCCTCAAGCTATTATCTGCCGACACCACAATCAACCTGCAGAAGGCCATCAGCATCAGTCACGCGTTCATGACTTCGACCTGTAGCACCAAGCAAATTGTTATGTCTGTAATACACTCCATGAGGCAATGTGTTGTACTCAAACTGTAATGACCTTGGTCCTTTATTCATAACTCCAGAGTGAGGCCCAAGCATGGTGGGCAGCCTTTTAAAATGGGCCCTGCACACCTATGCAGGTGACCCTCAGGTCTCCCACCGCAGTGCCCTCTGGTGGACAGCCTCTGCCATGGGGTCAGGAAACCTTGGTCTCCAGCAGTTGCACCCTCTAGTGGTGCCAGCATAGTATATACACAGTATAAACCTTATTGATAGTACATCAGGCAACGTCTCCATCTTATGCAACTATACAGTGACTACACAGAGAGTAATATCAATAGTCTGCATGTATAACATCACTCTCCCCCAAGTCCTTTGTGTTATGTCTTGAATAAAGAGTCAGACCAGGTATTGAAAGCTCAAAGTAAGTATGACCGTAGTCCTTTAATGTAGATCTCAGAGTGCCTCTCCAGCCTGTGAGGCCTCCTTATATACAGGTGCTCCCAAGGGATTGTGGGATCCCTTGGGACTCCAGGGAATAAGCTCCCTGATGGTTAGACATGATAATTACAGGTTTACATACACAACAACACTCACCCCCAAAGTCAATAGTGTAACTATTTACAATGTGAGTCGAGCTGGGGTCTTCCTTTCCCTGGTTGATCGCCTTGGTGAAAATGCTGGTGTTGGTGAGTCTTTGCTGGGCTGCTGCGCAGCTGGCCTTGCTGGACTGCTGCGGATGATGAGCCATGCTGGGCTGCTGGGGGTGATGGGTTCTGCCTCATGGTCAACTGCTGGGTTGGTTGCCACTTGAGCATGTGTGAAAAAGATAGAGTCTATTGTGGGTTGTTCTGGATAGTCCGTAAATCTGATTTTGATTTGGTCCAAGTGTTTTCTGCTGGTGAGTCCTGTCATGCTTGTAACCTTCACATAACTGTAACCTTTATGTAACAACACTGTACACTATATACACCTGAGAAATGCACACCTTGACCACAGGGGGTGAACTTGTGGGAGACACTCCTCACCTGGTCATCCAGGTATATAAAGGGAGGTCCCATGCAGGGTCATCACTTCTTGGTCCTGTGAATAAAGGTACAGGTCACAGAGTGACCTTGTCTCCAGTATGTGCCTCGGGTTGATTTGCTGTAGTGTGTAAGGACACAACATTTGGCGACGAGAAACGGGAATCAATGACTCAAGAGAATGGCCAGCGGTAGCATGGAGGAACGGTACTGTGTTGGTGAGGACTGTGACGATTTCGTTGAGAGGCTCCAGCAGAGTTTTGTCACGAAGGACTGGCTGGGAGTGGCAGTTGCTGACAAGCGGAGGGCGCATCTACTGACCAGCTGTTGACCTAATACGTACGCACTGATGAAAGACCTGCTCGCACCCGAGAAGCCGGCGGACAAGACCTTCGAGGAGCTCAGCAAACTGATAGGTGAGCACCTCAAACCGGTGAGTAGTATACACATGGCCCAACACCGATTCTATATGCACCGACGTCGGGAAGAGAAGAGCATACCGGACTTTGTTGCGGACCTTCGGCACTTGGCCAGCCTCTGTAAGTTCACAGATGCCTGCAAGGGGGAGATGTTACGAGATTTCTTCATTGAGGGCATTGGTCATGCTGGGATTTTTAGGAAGCTAATTGAGACCAAGGACTTGACGTTGGAAGTAGCGGCGTTGATGGCTCAAACCTTCATGGCGGGGGAGGAGGAAACCAAGATCATATACGCGCGCAACTCTGCTCCCAACGTGGCAATGGATCAGGGAGTTAACATGGTAAATGCGACTCCGAACACTGCAGGCAGGCAAGGGCAATTTGACACCAACAAGGCAGGAACAGACTCGAGGGTGGGGCCTCAACAGAGACAATGGCAGGTTGAATGGACATTTACACCATCACAAGGGACAAAATGTCCCGGGATGGGACCATTGACATCCACAAACAGAGTGCTCAAGAGTAATCAAAGAGACAATCAGAGAGGAATGCCTGGTAACAGCTCTTTTGTTCACAACAATCTCAGCTCATGCTGGAGGTGCGGGGGCAAACATGCTGCCAAGACCTGCCGGTTTCAGCAATTCATCTGCAGAAATTGTAACTTGAGCGGACATTTAGCCAGGATGTGCAGGAAGCCCGCAGCGAGGCTGGTTTACAAAGTGGATGAACCACAAGAGGGGTATGCCTGGGATACAGCAATGGATGCTGAAGTTCAGCGGGTTCAGGTGGCAAACATCCACAGCTCATACACAAGAACGCCACCTATGATGATGAGAGTACTGTTAAACGGCATCCTGGTATGCATGGAGCTGGACACAGGAGCTAGCCAGTCACTTATGAGTGTCCAACAATTCGAGAAACTGGCCACTCAGAGCTAGCAGACCCAAACTTGAATGCATTGACACGCAATTTCGGACGTACACCAAAGAGATCATCCCAGTGCTAGGCAGTGCAATGTTGGTGGTCACACATAATGGATCCCAGAACCTGCTGCCAATCTGGATTGTCCCGGGAAATGGTCCCGTGCTTCTGGGGAGGAGCTGGCTAGCCGAGATGAACTGGAAGTGGGGGGATGTGCATGCCATTTCATCTGTGGACATGTCGTCGGGACTTTCAAAGGCACCAAAGTAGTGATACGCATCACCCCGGACGCCACACCAGTGCACCACAAAGCCAGTGCTGTGCCGTATGTGATGCGGGAAAAAATTGAGAGTGAGTTGGACAGGTAGCTAAGAGAGGGCATAATTTCGGCCATTGAATTCAGCGACTAGGCAAGCCCCATCGTCCCTGTTCTAAAAACGGATGGCTCGGTCAGGATCTGTGGCGACTACAAGGCCACCATCAACTGAGTGTCCTTTCAGGACCAATACCCGCTTCCGAGAGCGGAGGGTCTTTTTGCCATACTGGCAGGCGGCAAGCTGTTCACCAAGTTGGACCTCACTTCGGCCTACATGACCCAGGAACTGGCCAAAGAATCCAAGCCACTGATCACCGTCACCACGCACAAGGGGCTGTTTGTCTACAACAGGTGTCTATTTGGCATTCATTCAGCGACCGCTATCTTTCAGAGGAACATGGAAAGCTTGCTCAAATCAATCTCCGGAACAATCGTATTTCATGATGACATCCTTATCACGGGTCGAGACACCGAGGAACACCTCCACAACCTGGAGGAGGTGCTACGCCGACTGGACCGGGTAGGCCTGCGACTAAAGAAGTCCAAGTGTGTGTTTTTGGCCTCAAAGGTCGAGTTTTTGGGCAGGAGGGTTGCCGTAGACGGGATCCGGCCTACCGAATCCAAAACGGAGGCGATCCGTCGCGCGCCCAGGCCCGGCAACACATCGGAGTTGCGTTCACTTCTGGGACTACTGAACTATTTCAGGAACTTTCTGCCAAAATTAAGTACCTTGTTGGAGCCGCTGCACGTGCTCCTGCATAAGGGTTGCGAATGGTTTTGGGGGGACTGTCATGAATGGGCTTTCAATCGGGCGCGGAACCTACTTTGTTCTAATAAGTTATTGACCCTGTACGACCCCTGTAAGAAATTGGTTTTGACATGCGATGCATCATCCTATGGGGTTGGGTGCGTGTTGCAACAGAGTAATGATGAGGGCCAACCCCAACCTGTGACTTATGCCCCCAGGTCGCCCTCCCAAGCAGAAAGTGGGTTTGGGATGGTTGAAAAGATGGCACTCGCATGTGTCTACGGGGTGAAAAAGATGCACCAGTACCTTTTTGGCAGAAGGTTCGAGTTAGAAATGGACCACAAGCCGTTAACATCCCTGTTGTCTGACAGCAAAGCTGTCAATGCCAATGCATCAGCTCGCATACAGCGATGGGCTCTCACACTGGCTGCTTATGACTACACCATACGGCACCGGCCAGGCACCGAAAATTGCGCTGACGCGCTCAGCAGGATTCCACTGGCCACCGCTGAGGAGACAGCGGAGCAAAGCGCGGAGATGGTCATGGCTGTCGATGCCATTGACAGCGCAGGCTCCCCCATCACAGCCCACCAGATCAAAACCTGGACAAACAGAGATCCCCTCCTATCTCTGATTAAGAAAATTGTCCCGACTGGGGGTTGGGCGCCCACACACGGAGCATGCCCTGAAGAGGTCAGACCGTTCCACAGACGGATGGATGAACTCTCCATCCAAGCCGACTGCCTACTATGGGGCAGCTGGGTAGTCATGCCCCAGAAGAGACGAGAAGCATTCATCAGGGAACTCCACAGCGAGCACCCAGGCATTGTGCTAATGAAGGCCATTGCCCAGTCACATGTATGGTGGCTGGGAATTGATGCAGACCTGGAACACAGTGTTCGCAGGTGCATAACGTGTGCCCAGCTGGGCAATGCCCCCTGGGAGGTCCCACTCAGCCCGTGGCCCTGGTGCACCAAGCCATGGTCACATATTCACGTAGACTACGCGGGCCCATTCATGGGAAAAATGTTCCTCATTGTCGTTAATGCTTACTCGAAATAGATCGAGTGCATCATATTGAATTCGTGCACGACATCCACCACAGTGGAGAGTCTGCGTGCCGTCTTTGCGACCCACGGCTTGCCGGACATCCTGGTTAGCGACAACGGCCCGTGTTTCACTAGCTATGAATTCCGGGAGTTCATGTCGGGTAATGGCATCAAACATGTCAGGGCAGCGCCGTTCAAGCCGGCTTCCAATGGCCAGGCGGAACGTGCGGTCCAAATCATAAAGCAAGGCATGCTCCGGATTCAAGGACCCTCCCTTCAATACCATCTATCGCGCCTCCTGCTGGCCTACAGGTTCCGACCGCACTCGCTCACGGGAGTCCCGCCAGCGGAACTACTCATGAAACGTACACTCAAAACTCGGCTGTCCCTCATTCATCCATTCTTGTCAGACATTGTTGAGGGCAAGCGCCAGTCCCAAAATGAGTGACACGATCGTAACTCAAAGGGGAGATGGATAGAAGTCGATGACCCTGTATTTGTTCTTAATCACGTTGTGGGGCCCAAGTGGCTCGAGGGTACTGTAATTGGTAAAGAGGGGAATAGGGTCATAGTGGTCAGACTCAACAATGGGCAGATATGCCGCAAGCATCTGGACCAAGTAAAAAAAAGGTTCAGCATGGACACTGAGGAACCTGAGGAAGATCATGAGATGCTGCCCACACCACCGCCAGTGAACGAGCAACAAGAACCGTCAGCAGCATGCACAGTCCCTGCGGCCAGCCCGGACGAGCCGGAATCACCACAGGTGACAAAGATGCATGCCAAGGCTCAACAACCAGAGCCCCAACTGCGGCGCTCCATGAGAGAGCTCGACCGCCTGAAAGACTCAATCTTTGATCCAAAGACGTTGGGGGGAGGTGATGTCATGTTTGTAACCTTCACATAACTGTAACCTTTATGTAACAACACTGTACACTGTATACACCTGAGAAATGCACACCTTGACCACAGGGGGTGAACTTGTGGGAGGCACGCCTCACCTGGTCATCCAGGTATATAAAGGGAGGTCGCAGGCAGGGTCATCACTTCTTGGTCCTGTGAATAAAGGTACAGGTCACAGAGTGATCTTGTCTCCAGTATGTGCCTCGTGTTGATTTGCTGTAGTATGCAAGGACACAACAAGTCCATTTGTGAGTTTGACCACAAACACCCTACTCCCCTCTTTGGGCAAAACAGTGCCAGCAATCCACTTGGGACCTTGTCCATAGTTCAACACAAATACAGGATCATTTACTTCAACTTCGCGTGCCACATTTGCGCGATCATGATACAGAAACATAGAAACATAGAAATTAAGTGCAGGAGAAGGCCATTCAGCCCTTCGAGCCTGCACCGCCATTCAATAAGATCATGGCTGATCATTCAACCTCAGTACCCCTTTCCTGCTTTCTCTCCATACCCCTTGATCCCTTTGGCCGTAAGGGCCATATCTAACTCCCTTTTCAATACATCTAATGAACTGGTCTCAACAACTCTCTGCGATAGAGAATTCCACAGCTTAACCACTCTCTGAGTGAAGAAGTTTCTCCGCATCTCAGTCCTAAATGGTTTACCCCTTATTCTTAGGCTGTGATCCCTGGTTCTGGAACTCCCCAGCAACGGGAACATTCTTCCTGCCTCTAACCTGTCCAATTTCTTCAGAATTTTATATGTTTCTGTGAGATCCCCTCTCATTCTTCTAAATTCCAGTGGATACAAGCCCAGTTGATCCAGTCCCTCCTCATATGTCAGTCCTGCCATCGCAGGAATCAGTTTGGTGAACCTTCGCTGTACTTCCTCAATAGCAAGAACCTCCTTCCTCAGATTAGGTGACCAAATATGTATTCTGTTGAAGCCGTCTGCTCTCTACCTGTTCGTGGAGATCAGGGTGGACTAATGAGAGCCTTGTCTTAAGTTCCCTTTTCATGAGCAGTTCAACAGGAGGGACCCCGGTGAGTGAGTGGGGTCTTGTGCAGTAACTAAGCAGGACTCGGGATAAGCAAGTCTGCAAGAAGCCTTCAGTTATTCTTTTCAAGCTCTGCTTGATGGTTTGAACTGCTCGTTCTGCCTGACCGTTGGACGCTGGCTTAAACGGGGCAGACGTGACATGTTTGACCCCATTGCGGGTCATGAATTCCTTGAATTCGGCACTGGTAAAGCACGGCCCATTGTCACTTACAAGGACATCAGGCAGGCCGTGCATGGCAAACGTGGCCCGTAGGCTTTCAATGGTGGCAGCAGACGTGCTTGCCAACATTATCACACATTCATTCCATTTCGAGTACGCATGTACAACCACTAAAAACATTTTTCCCAAGAATGGGCCGGCATAGTCGACATGAACCCAAGACCATGGTTTGGAGGGCCAGGACCATAAACTTAGTGGCACCTCCCTGGGTGCATTGCTTAACTGGGAACATGTATTACATTTGCGCACACAGGACTCTAAGTCTGCATCGATACCGGGCCACCATACATGGGATCTGGCTTTCGCTTTCATCATTACAATGCCTGGGTGGGTATTGTGGAGATCACTAATGAAAATGTTCCTGCTCTTTTTTGGCACAACTACCCGATTGTGCCATAGGAGGCAGGCTGCCTGTATAGACATTTCACATTTGCGCCGCTGGTACGGCTTTATTTCTTCCTGCATCTCTAATGGGACACTAGAACAACTTCCGTGGAACACAGTTTTTTACTAGGGACAGTAAGGGGCCCTGGCTTATCCAGGTTCTAATCTATCGGGTGGTAACAGGTGATTGCTCACACTCGAATGCTTCCATTATCATAACTAATTCTGCAGGCTGTGCTATCTCCACCCCGGTGGTGGGCTATGGTAGCCTACTGAGAGCATCAGCACAGTTTTCTGTGCCTGGCCTGTGGCGGATGGCGCAGTTGTATGCGGACAACGTGAGCGCCCATCTCTGGATGCGGGCCGATGCATTCGTATTTATCCCCTTATTTTCAGAAAAGAGGGATATAAGCGGCTTATGGTCGGTTTCCAATTCAAATTTGAGCCCGAACAGATATTACATAGAAACATAGAAAATAGGTGTAGGAGCCTGCACCACCATTCAATAAGATCATGGCTGATCATTCACCTCAGTACCCCTTTCCTGCTTTCTCTCCATACCCCTTTATCCCTTTGGCTGTCAGGGCCATTTCTAACTCCCTCTTGAATATATCTAACGAACTGGCATCAACAGCTCTCTGTGGTAGAGAATTCCAGAGGTTAACAACACTTTGAGTGAAGAAGTTTCTCCTCATCTAGGACCTAAATGGCTTTCCCCTTATCCTTAGACTGTGTCCCCTAGTTCTGGACTTCCCCAACATCGGGAACATTCTTCCTGCATCTAACATGTCCAGTCCCGTCAGAATTTTATATGTTTCTATGAGATCCCCTCTCATTCTTCTAAACTCCAGTGAATAAGGCCCAGTTGATCCAGTCTCTCCTCATATGTCAGTCTGGCCATCCCGGGAATCAATCTGGTGAATCTTCGCTGCACTCCCCCAATAGCAAGAAGGTCCTTCCTCAGATTAGGAGACCAAAACTGAACACAGTATTCCAGGTGAGGCCTCACCAAGGCCCTGTACAATTGCAGTAAGATCTATCTGCTCCTATACTTAAAACCCATAGCTAAGAAGGCGAACATACCATTTTCCTTCTTCACCGTCTGCTGTACCTGCATGCCAACTTTCAACGACTGATGTACCATGACACCCAGGTCCCACTGTTCCACAGCCCTTGCAAACGTATCCTTTGACGGCATGAATGGAATCGATGATCACCCCCGCAGCGCCAACAAGGTGTTAATGGCCTTGTATTCACCACCCTTGATGGCGGACTCTGAGTCATCTGCGGACGTGCAGCTACAGGTGTGTAAGTCCTGCCATGTACATTTCGATTCAAAAACAACGTTACTTTGTTCACAGTACTTGCAGCAGCACTAGTGTGCTGGGAAATTTGTTTGGTAGTGTCACTGGTGGAGATAAATGTCTGGGCTATCGCTATAGCTTTACTCAAGGTTGGGGTCGCCACAGTCAAATGTTTGCGAAGTATTACTTCATGGCCAATGCCAAGTACAAAGAAGTCCCTGAGCATATGCTCCAATGTCCTTCAAATTCGCAATGTCCTGCAAGGCACCTTAGCTCGGCGACGTAGCTCGCCACTTCCTGGCCTTCAGATCTCTTGTACGTGTAGAACTGATACCTTGCCATCAGAATGCTTTCCTTAGGGATTAGATGCTCCCAGACCAGTGTGCACAACTCATTGTATGACTTGTCTGTGGGGTTCTCTGGAGTGAGCAGGTTTTTCATTGTCCATTTGTACTACCAGTAGCCTGTTTCCTTCCTTGCCCGTTACTGTCCCTGCAAGCCATTTGGGACCCCTGCCATAGTTTAGTACAAACACTTTGTCCCCTATCTCATTCCATCTCCCCCTCGAATTTCTGTCATGGTACTCGGTCAGCTTACGGCGCTTTGCCTCAACGATTTTGTGCATGTCTGGGAGGATTAATGAGAGCCTTGTTTTTAAAGTCCTTTTGATCAACAGTTGCGCGGGGGGGGATCCCAGTCAATGAGTGCGGACGAGATCTGTATGCCAGCAGCAGTCGTGACAGGCGACCCTGCAGCGGGGGACCTTGGATTTTAAGCATGCCTTGTTTAATGATTTGCACTGCTCACTCCGTCTGGCCGTTGGAGGCCAGCTTGAACGGTGCCGTCTTGATGTGATTTATGCAGTGGTCAATTATAAAGTCTTGGAATTCTGCGCTGGTGAAGCACGGATGTTGTGCTCGAGTTTAAAATGGTGTATTCGATCCACTTTGAAAATGCATCTACAACTACGAGGAACATTTTGCCCAGAATTGGGCCCACATAGTCTACGTGCACCCACGACCACGGTTTGGTAGGCCAGGGGCTCAGTGGAGCCTCCCTGGGGTCATTGCTGAGTTGGCACAAATGGTGCACCTTCGGACGCAGAGCTCCAGGTCCATGTCAATGCCAGGCCACCAGACGTGGGATCTGGCTATGGCCTTCATGAGAACGATCCCCGGGTGCTCGCGATGGAGCTTCCGGTCAAATGCCTCTCTGCCTCGCAGAGGCATGATTACTCGGCTGCCCCACATCAGGCAGTCTGCTTGTAATGATAGCTCATGCATTCGCCTGTGAAAGGGTTTTAATTCCTCAGGGCAGGCATCGCGAGCCTCTGGCTAGTCACCAGTTAGGACACATCTTTTTACTAAGGATAACGTGGGGTCGCTGGCCGTCCAGGCTCTGATTTGGCGAGCCGTCATGGGCGAACCTGTGGACTCAAAGGCACTGATTGCCATGACTATCTCACAGTCCTGTTCGTCAGACCCTTCCGTGGTCACCAGGGGTAGCCTGCTGAGCGCGTCGGCACAGTTGTCTGTGCCTGGTCTGTGCTTTATGGTATAGTCGTGCCCACCGTTGAATTCGCGCCGAGGCGTTGGCGTTTATTGCCTTGCTCTCGGATAGGAGGGACGTGAGGGGCTTGTGGTCGGTTTCTAATGCGAACTTGGCCCCGAAAAGGTATTGGTGCATCTTTTTGACACCGTACATACACGCGAGCGCCTCCTTTTCTACCATTCCGTACCCGCGCTCCGCCCGCGAAAGTGACCTGGAGGCATAAGCTATGGGTTGTAATTTGCCCGCACTATTGACATGTTGCAAAACGCACCCGACCCCATACGCTGATGCATCGCATGTGAGAATTAGCTTTTTACCTGGGTCAAAGAAAGTCAAAACACTGTTGAAACACAGAAGGTTGCGTGCCTTATTGAAGGCGCATTCCTGGGCGTCCCCCCAAAACCAATTGCACCCCTTCCTGAGTAGCATGTGGAGAGGCTCCAGCAGCGTGCTTACGTTCTGCATAAAGTTCCCAAAGTAATTGAGTAGCCCGAGAAAGGCGTGCAGTTCTGAGACATTCCAGGCGAATTGCTTCTGCTTTGGATTTTGTTGGGCGGATTCCATCAGCGGCAATCCTTCTGCCCAAAAATTCAACCTCGGGTGTGAGAAACAGGCACTTGGATTCCTTGACTCGTAGGCCTACCCGATCCAACCGCTTTAGTACTTCCTCCAAATTACGGAGATGGGAGTCGGTGTCCCTGCCCGTGATAAGTATGTCGTCTTGAAATACAACCGTCCCCGGGATGGACTTGAGCAGACTTTCCATGTTGCGCTGGAATATGGCAGCTGCCGACCTGATGCCGAATGGGCATCGATTGTCCATGAAAAGGCCTCGATGTGTGTTGATGGTGGTGAGTAGCTTGGATTCCTCGGTCAATTCTTGCGTCATATACGCAGATGTGAGGTCTAATTTTGAGAAAAGTTTACCTCCAGCCAATATGGCAAATAAGTCCTCCGCTCTGGGCAGCGGATACTGGTCCTGTAGGGAGACTCTGTTTATGGTAGATTTGTAGTCCCCACAGATTCGTACGGATCCATCAGGCTTCATGACTGGGATGATGGGACTTGCCCTGTCGCTAAATTCCACAGGTGATATAATGCCTTCCCGCAGAAGCCTGTCTAGTTCATGTTCAATCTATTCCCTCATCACAGCTCTGGCCTTGTGATGGACCGGTCTAGCATCCTGTGTGATGTAGATTTTGACTTTGGCCCCTTTGAAAGTGCCCACACCTGGCTGAAAGAGATATTCAAATCGCTTTATAACTGTTGAGCAGGAGGTCCGTTCCTCTAATGACATGGCATGGACATCATCCCATTTCCAGTTTAGTTTTGCCAGCCAGCTTCTCCCCAGCAGTGCTGGGGGGTATCCTGGGACAATCCACAGGGGAAGTCGGTTCACTGTCCCTTTGTGTGTGACAGAGAGCATGGCGCTGCCGAGGACTGGTACGATTTCTTTGGTATAGGTCCTTAGTGTGGTGTCGACCCTTGTGAGTTTTGGTCTGTCTCTTTTTTTTGCGGCCACAGTTGTTCAAGTTGTTGAGCGCTCATGAGAGATTGACTCGCTCCCGTATCCAGCTCCATGTTGACAGATATCCCGTTGAGTAGGACCCTCATCATTATAGGAGGCATCCTGTTTTAGGAGCAGCGGCCACTGATCGTGTTGACCCGCTGTACACCGGTGTCCCGGGTACTGTCCCCACCATCTTCTGGTTCGCTTTCCGACCCATCCAATTCGTATACCAGCCGAGCTGCCGTTTTTTTGCACATGTGGGCCAAATGCCCTGTATATTCACAATTTCTGCAAACAGCCTGCTGAAATCGACATCCCCTTACCGAGTGCCCACCCCCACACCTCCAGCACAGACCTGTTCCATTGTTCAAAGAGTTTCCAAAGAATGAGCTGCGCCTGGCTGATCTCTCTTGAGCTTCTCTCAGTTTGTAGTTGATTGCTCGCATTGTGGGTTGATGAGGTGGGAACGGCCATTCCTGTGGCCCTTGATGGCTTCTGCTTGCTGTCGAGAGCCTGTTCTCCCGGTTTTGTCTGTGTGTGGGGGTAGCAGCTTGATGGCTTCTGCCTGCTGTCGAGAGCCTGTTCCCCCGGTTTTGTCTGTGTGTGGGGGGTGGCAGCTTGTTTAGTGCTGTGAACTTCTTCTTCCGATATTTCGTTAGTTGTCGTACCTGCATTGTAAATCAACCCGTTTCTTCTTCCCCTACCAAGAATGTCTGTGCAACCAATGCTGCTGCCTCTAAGGTCAGGTTCTTGGTTTCTATGAGCTTTCGGAATACGCCTGCATGGCCTATTCCTTCAATGAAAAAGTCTCTCAGCATTTCTCTCCTCAGTTCATCGGAGAACTCACATAAACTAGCCAACCTCCGAAGTTCCGCCACAAAGTCGGGTATGCTCTGGCCCACACAGCGTCTGTAGTTGTAGAACCTGTGTCTGGCCATGTGTAGGCTGCTCACTGGCTTCAGGTGGTCTCTTACCAGTGTGCTCAATTCTTCAAATGACTTGCTTGCTGGTTTCTCGGGTGCCAACAGATCCTTTATTAAAGCATATGTTTTCGAGCCACAGCTGGTCAAGAGATGGGCTCTTCTCTTGTCTGCCTTATCTTCGCCTAACCAGTCTTTGGTTACAAAGCTTTGCTGGAGCCTTTCTATAAAGTCCTCCCAATTGTCTCCCGCATTGTACTTTTCATCTGATCCGTTGTTCGCCATTCTGTAGATTCTGTAATCCCGTAACTCATTGCCACTGTAAAGTCCTGTCCCCTCAGTACAGATCCACACGAGGCATGTAGTGAAGTCAAGGTCACTCTGGACCTGCACCTTTATTTCACAGCTCTGGAATGCTGCACTTGCCTGAGACCTGCCCTTATATACCTGTCTTTTGCAAGTGCACCCCTGGTGGTAAGGTATGCTGGTGGTTACAGGTCATATCTTATTACAGTCATGTATAGCATGTTAGGATACAGTTATATATAATAATGTAAGATACATGACAGTTACCAGTTTGGATGGTTCGATGATGCAGTGGAGGTTCCAGTGGCTTCTGGGTGTGGTCGATGTGTGTGTCCAGGGCTACATACATCCATTTCCCCCCCATCCCCTCCACCCCCCCCCACAGCGAGATCATGCAGCAGGCCCGTTACATTAACATACAGGATCAGGCACAGTGCAAGTACAAAGAAAGGAAGTTACAGTTTGCATCATGATACCTTGGTTCAGTGACTTACATTTGTTACGTTTTACGGTAGTGCGCCAGGATTGGGAAGATTGCATTCGTGGTTCAGTCATGGTGAGTACTGAGGTAGCAGTACAGGTATGCGAGGACCCATGTTCCAGAGCAACCGGATGGGGTCCTAGTCATCTGATAGCGGCGCCGTGCCGCGCCGCCTACTAGCAGGGTGGGCTTTGTTCGCTCAACTAGCCAGGACTCAGGGCCTTTGCCGTTGCCTAGTGGTGGGCAGAGCCACAGATGTGTGTGGCCTCGCTGTCCTCCTTTGAGGGCTGCAGAATCTTCTGCCTGCTCTCTAACGGTGTTAGGAACCTGGCTATTCCAGGTCCCGTTTGGGGAACTCGTTGGTTCTGACCTTTCGCTCCTGGACATGGCCAAGGTAGTGACTGGGTCTGGGGCTGTGCCATCTCCACCCGGGTGGTGGGGCAATGGCGGCCGACTGTGTGTATTGGCACTGTTTTCATTTCCAGGTCCGTGGCAAATAATGCCATCGGATGACTGCAGCGTGGGATAGACCTGGGGCAGTGTATCAGGATCAGTGCCTTCACCCTCCTGAGGTATAACTTGTGGGGACACCTGGGGCATCAGGATCAGCGCCTTTACCCTCACGAATTCACTCGCTTGCTACTTTTGGGGACACTCTATTCCCAACATCTCCCAACGAGATTTTGTTCACAATCTTAATCGATTCGTTACATTGATTGCCATGCATACAATGTCTCTTTAAGTTCAATTGGTTGCAGGTCTCCTTTAAGAGAACCCTGCTGGGTTTACCCCAATCAAATCCTTTGTTAGACACCACGTGTTGGTCCCTCAGCGTTGTACCTCGTGATATGGTCGTGGCCATCCTTTTTTTCAGCCACGCTGCACCTCGCTGCAGCAGGGACGCCATCTTGCCTCTCTCCTCAGTCGACTGCCTTGATCCTTCTCTCCAGTGATTCTGCCACAAAAGCTGGAAGAATACCTGTGAATTCAATTTTCCTCCCCAGGAGTCCTGCCATTGGAGCCGGAAAGGTATTTTTAGATCGTTCCGGTCGGATCATTGCCACGCAGTCGTGATGGATGGTCTGTGCCTCAGGTGCTGCACTGGTCTGTTCTCTGGTGCCTGACCGAAGCGAAGGTGAGGTTTTGCTCTGCCTCTGAGCATGGGGGACATCGATTGCTGGAGTGAAGAGGTTTTCCCATTTCCACTGGATCTTTCCCATCCACCTTCTTCTGAGTAGTGTTGGACCATCATCTGCAACAAACCACAGAGGTAACTTGTGCACCACGCCATTATGGATCACACTTACATCTGCACTACCAAGGACAGGGATCAGCTCCTTGGTGTAGGTGCGCAGCTTTTCCTGTACTGGAACCAGCTCGGGTCATTTTTCGTTCCATAGCCTCTCAAAGGCATCCTGGCTCATCACTGACTGGCTCACTCCCGTGTCCACTTCCATGAAGACGGGAACATCGTTTATCTCGACTTCCATCTTCACTGGAGGACAATATGTGGTGCAGGTATACACTCCATACACTTCTTCTTGGGGCTGAGCTGCCTCTCTGGCCAAATCATCATACTGCCCACTGGATTCAAAGTCATCCACCGACTCCTCTGCTAGACGGTGAGTTGTATTTCATTTTCACATACGCTGGAGGTGGCCCTTCGTGTTACAGGCTTTGCATACATACTCAGCAAATCAACACTGCTGAGCCCTATGGTTTCCTCCGCAACACCAGCATGGTGCTACTCGATTAGCACCAGATGTTATGTATTGATGTGTGTATCGTCCTGGTACCTTAAATGTAATATAAGCACAATGGTACACCACAGAGGGCACTGTGGTGGGAAACCTGGAAGTACCTGCAACAGGCACTATAAAAGGCTGATCACCACACCTGAGAGGCACTCTGGAGTTGAACAATAAAGGACGAAGGTCACAGCAGTTAGATTAACACCAGACCGTGTGGAGTCAGTGATTTGTGTGCTACATACACCACATTGGCGACAAGGAAGCGGACGAACTCCACCCAACCATGGCTACTCTGGGCTCGCTAAAAGATTTTACCGTGGGCAATGATTGGGAGGTCTTTACGGAAAGGCTCGAGTACTACTTCACAGCAAATGACCTGACGGAGGACACGGACGCAATGAAAGATAAGCGTAAGGCGATATTGCTCTCCAGTTGTGGAGATAAGGTTTACTGTCTCGTCAAAAAAATAATCCACACAGTCTTGAACCCGGCAGCACCCTTCGGCGGACTCTGAGTTCTGGAACCCTAAGGTCTGTGCTCTCTGCCCTGGGCAAAGCCACGTTCTACAGTCTTGCCTGTGAAAGGCACCATTCTGTGTACACCATTCTGGGGTGGTAGTGTAAAAATTTTTTGACCTTCTGCCGTAAAGTGTGGTCGTCCTTAGCAACAGCATGGCAACGCTTGATTCCTGCGATTCAGGAAGTCAAGGATCATCATGACATGCGCAGAAGAGGAGACAGAGAGAGAGGGAGCTCAGAGGGACTGAAGGCATGTCTGGGTGTAGTGTGGCTGCTTTGGGAGGAAGAAGGGAGACTTTAGAGCTTCACAGCAAGTAGGCAAACAAAAAGTAGCTGTTACCAGCCACATATTTTCCTGAATTTAGCCTATAAAGGAGAGAGAGGAGGAGGAATCACAGCACGCTGTGGAGACAGATGCTGGAGAGAGCAGTGAAGTGGGAGAGGAGCACATTGGAGAGTGCAAAAGAGCTAGGAGGTTCTCGGACGAGGCAAATGCCTCCCTCCTGCAGGAAGTCGAGTCACGCTGGGGTGATTTGACACAGGGAGGGCATGGAAAGTACATCCCAAAGGCATACCAGAAGATATGGACTGAGATAACAGAGTTGGTCTCGTCGGTGACCAATGAAGTTCGTGAGGGCAACCAATGCTGCAAACGATGGAACGACCTTGTGGGATCCGCAAGAGTATGTATTACATTTATTTACATGTATTCATGTATTTATATAATTTGATTTGTAACAGTCATGAGTGACTATCAGCAGATGTGAGGTCTTTCACTTTTACCGGGAATGTTTTACTCAAAGCTTGAACGATGGTGTACGTCTTCAGGTAAAGAATGATAATTTTCATAATAATCATGATTACATCTGTCAGTTATGTGCTGTATCAGTCTCTGTGACAGTACCTGGAAATGATATCATGCAATGATCTCATGCATGTCGTCCTGTCACCTTTTACAGAAGAAGCTATCGACGATGAGGTCCATGCAGAGGCGAACAGGTGGGGGGCCACCAGTCCCCAGCGACATCACTGAGATGGAGGAGCGGGTGCTCACACTCGTGGGGAAGCACCCCCGGACAGCCACAGATGCATCTGCAGACCCTGAAGTGATGCCATGTGAGTAAAGCTTACACCATTGCATGATGTAAAATCAATAGATGCTACACTCACTCATATCCGAACAATCATACATGATAGATGATTTCTAAAATTGTCATAGAAATAATGATGGCCTAATGAAAATCATTGGAATGCAAATGTGTTGATGGTCATGAAATGTGATGTCTGCAATGATTTTGAGAGCGGTGGTGCTTTTGTCGTGCATATGCTGTGTGTAGCGCTGGACTCACCTTGTGACCCTAGCACCCACTTCTCCTTTAATAATCTCATTTGTGTTTTGCAGCTCAGCCAGCAGCGCGTCCCAAGGCAAGACCACAGAGGCCAGAAGGTGGGGGCGCGGGGCAGGAGTCGATGGACAATCCTACATCTGGTGCTGAGGAGCTCCGATTCTCACCCGTCAATCCGTTGGGTCTGTTCTCCACAGATGAGAGCGCAGACTTCGAGGAACCTGCATCACCACGCTCCAGAAGCCATTCCACCTCAAGGCCATCTAGGTCATTCCCACCTCCACTCTGGAGATACCGGCCCCAAGCATCTTGCCACAGGGCACCCCATTTGTCCCCGGGACGGCGCCAACCCTGCGGAGTCTCGTGAACGCGGCAGGTCTGATCCACGAGCGCCACATGACAGTGGAGAGATGGTACAGTTGTCCAGGAGGACTGTAGACATTGATCACCAGCTCATCGAAGCATTAGGGGGCACATCCCGACAGCTGGCCATCATAACCGAGTACATTCCGCGCATGGCAGAGTCCCTGGATGCGATAGCCAGGAACACTGCTGCCACAGGCCTCCCATGGGTCCCCGAGCGCGGCACTCCACCCCTAGGTGCCGCACCACCACTACGAACGACAGATGCGAGCAAGGACCAAGATCTTGCTTCTGCATCAGAGAATGTTGCCCCCTCGGCACCCCCCAGGCGCTATGGAGTAAGGAGGGGAAGAGGTAGAGGTGGGGAGAAGAACGGGAGGGGGGAAGGAAAGTGAGGTGCATGTCCGCAGGTGATGGCTGTGTTATATCTCCATCTGGATGTATGCAATTTGTTGTAATGTTTGGGGGCTGGAGACCACCCTCCTGCTTTGCCTTTGTATTCTGTGTTGCTGGAAATGTTGAACATGTGATTTATGTCAATGGTGAAAAAAGTGGGGTGTGGGCGGGGGTTGGGTGTTATTGGCTGAGATACTTATGCTTTCAGACCAATGTTGGTATAAAATTTTTGTTATTGAACATAACCTTGTTGCGCATTGTTTCAGGTAGCTGCACCACTATACACTGGAGATTCCTTAACATGAAAGTGTTAAATACAACTTCACATCAATCAACGTAAACTTTAACTGCACCAAGATGATGGGCACCATTGATCTCTGAGCTGTACACACACAGTAGTGTGTCAGCGTTGTCACTCACATCAATGCTCTTTCAGGCAAATCGTTCAGATATCAGCTCCTCCCGTAAGAGTGAGATTTTAAAAATGCCAGCCACACCGCTGGCGTTCGTTCAGAACAGTTCCACTTTTTGTGGGCATTATTGTGGGCGGTATGTGTGCGAGGTGGTGAAAGTGATGGTGGGCGATCTCCTGGGTGTTAGTTTCACCAGATGTGCTCTTTATGACAAAAAAAAGTGGGCGGGCGGTATTATTGAATCTCGGCGTTAATTCCGTGCGGAAGTAATGCTGGGTGATATTATGGCCATTGATTTCGCCCATTCTGATGATTCCACCCAAAAAAAGTGGGCGGCAGTAATATTTTTTCCCGGCGTTAAGCACATGGGGAAAGTAACGCTCGACGATAAGTTTCCTAAAAATGCCCATCAGTTTCCATTTTGTGCCAAAATGGGCGATATATGGGCGTTTGCGTCATTTCAGTGGTAAAATGGTCGTTAAGTGGGCGTTAAGCATGCAAAAAAAGTGGCGGTTCAAGCCCTATATCTTTGGATATGCTGTCCTTCAAATGACACATTAAACGGAGGTTCAATCTGTCTATTTAGGTGGCTGTTAAAGATCCCATAGCAGTATTTGTCGTGATTAACATTTGTCTCTCAACTGATTAGCTAATCATTATATTGTTGTTTTTAAAGACCTTGCTGTGCAATATTTGCCATATTTGCGTAATTTATTGTATGTAAAGTACTTTGAGATGTTTCCGAAAGGAGAGATGGGTGCAACCTTCTCTTTTAATAGTTTTCTACTATTCCAGATATATAATACATTGAGGCCAAAATTGCATATCGCTCAGTTTGGGGGCGGTAACCTTTGTGAAGTGGGACATTCTGCGCCCGGCGTAGAAGTCCCGCCCAGAAGTGACGTTGGAATTACTGCCCCTGTGAGGAAGTGGAGCACAACGTTGGGCGCTCCACTTCCTCTCGGGGCGGCTCAGGGGCGTTAGGCATGCGCAACTCAGAGTGCTACGCGGCCTCTCCATGTAACGCTGATGCGATTCCAGGGCCCTCCCCATCCGTTAAAGGAGCTGTGAGCTCTGCAGGGTATTCAGGGACCTACACCAGGCCACCGGGAATGTGGGCTGCCGTGGCCGCAGCCCGGCACCGAACCGGAGTGGTACGATCGCGGCATGGACCCCGCGGAAAGCCGCACAGAGGCTGGCCGGTAAGTCGCCAGAAAAATCAAAATGCCGCGCGCAGCTCCCCTTTAAATTTCGCCCTGCGAGCGGGGTGTGGCCTGGTTCGTGACACGCGAGGCTGGTGCTGACATCGTCCGCGGCGGTCTCATGGGGCACTGGCCAATTTCCGGCATGGGGCGAAAACGGGTCACGCGGGGCACTGCGATGACATCATCACCGGAGGCGCAGTCGGCAATTTCGCGGGAGCCGGTAGCACCCCCCCTACCACGGCGAGAAATGATTTGCTCCCCATTACGCCAGTCGTAAACCATGCAAATTTCTCCCGCGTTGACTTTTGAAAGGCTGATATAAGCACACGATTAATAGCCTTATACAGTTTAGGATTTCTTTTAATAAAATTTACTATAATTAGGATCAAGATGTGTTAGGATCGATCCTAACCATGTGGGAACGGGATTGGTGAATGGACATGCTCCTGACCTCTACCATTTTAACGGCACAGTATTTAGTTTCAGGAATAACGCCTACCACAGAACTGATTAATATGTAACAGTCAGGATCCTATGACATAATTAGATACCCAGCGCCATTGTAACTCCATATCGCGCCGAACTTGCCAGTGAAACCTGGTGAAAACCAGGAGCGGGGCCAGAAAAGGCCAAGTAAGAACATAAGAACATAAGAATTAGGAACAGGAGTAGGCCATCTAGCCCCTCAAGCCTGCTCGCCATTCAAAAAGATCATGGCTGATCTGGACTCAGCTCCACTTACCCGCCCGATCCCCGTAACCCTTAATTCCCTTATTGGTGAAAAATCTATTTGTGACTTGAATACATTCAATGAGCTAGCCTCAACTGCTTCCTTGGGTAGAGAATTCCACAGATTCACAACCCTCTGGGAGAAGAAATTCCTTCTCAACTCGGTTTTAAATTGGCTCCCCCGTATTTTGAGGCTGTGCCCCCTAGTTCTAGTCTCCCCAACCAGTGGAAACAACCTCTCTGCCTCTATCTTGTCTATCCCTTTCATTATTTTAAATGTTTCTATAAGATCACCCCTCATCCTTCTGAACTCCCAACGAGTAAAGACCCAGTCTACTCAATCTATCATCATAAGGTAACCCCTCATCTCCGGAATCAGCCTCGTGAATCGTCTCTGTACCCCCTCCAAGGCTAGTATATCCTTCCTTAAGTAAGGTGACCAAAACTGCACGCAGTACTCAAGGTGCGGCCTCACCAATACCCTGTACAGTTGCAGCAGGACCTCCCTGCTTTTGTACTCCATCCCTCTCGTAATGAAGGCCAACATTCCATTCGCCTTCCTGATTACCTGCTGCACCTGCAAACTAACTTTTTGGGATTCATGCACAAGGACCCCCAGGTCCCTCTGCACCGCAGCATGTTGTAATTTCTCCCCATTCAAATAATATTCCCTTTTACTGTTTTTTTTCCCAAGGTGGATGACCTCACATTTTCCGACATTGTATTCCATCTGCCAAACCTTAGCCCATTCTCTTAACCTATCTAAATCTCTTTGCAGCCTCTCTGTGTCCTCTACACAACCTGCTTTCCCACTAATCTTTGTGTCATCTGCAAATTTTATTACACTACACTCTGTCCCCTCTTCCAGTTCATCTATGTATATTGTAAACAGTTGTGGTCCCAACACCGATCCCTGTGGCACACCACTAACCACCGATTTCCAACCCGAAAAGGACCCATTTATCCCGACTCTCTGCTTTCTGTTAGCCAGCCAATTCTCTATCCATGCTAATAGATTTCCTCTGACTCCGCGTACCTTTATCTTCTGCAGTAACCTTTTGTGTGGCACCTTATTGAATGCCTTTTGGAAATCTAAATACACCACATCTGTCGGTATACCTCTATCCACCATGCTCGTTATATCCTCAAAGAATTCCAGTAAATTAGTTAAACATGATTTCCCCTTCATGAATCCAAGCTGCGTCTGCTTGATTGCACTATTCCTATCTAGATGTCCCGCTATTTCTTCCTTAATGATAGCTTCAAGCATTTTCCCCACTACAGATGTTAAACTAACCGGCCTATAGTTACCTGCCTTTTGTCTGCCCCCTTTTTTAAACAGAGGCGTTACATTAGCTGCTTTCCAATCCGCTGGTACCTCCCCAGAGTCCAGAGAATTTTGGTAGATTATAACAAATGCATCTGCTATAACTTCCGCCATCTCTTTTAATACCCTGGGATGCATTTCATCAGGACCAGGGGACTTGTCTACCTTGAGTCCCATTAGCGTGTCCAGCACTACCTCCCTAGTGATAGTGATTGTCTCAAGGTCCTCCCTTCCCACATTCCCGTGACCACCAATTTTTGGCATGGTTTTTGTGTCTTCCACTGTGAAGACCGAAGCAAAATAATTGTTTAAGGTGTCAGCCATTTCCACATTTCCCATTATTAAATCCCCCTTCTCATCTTCTAAGGGACCAACATTTACTTTAGTCACTCTCTTCCGTGGTAAAAGCTTTTACTATCTGTTTTTATGTTTTGCGCAAGTTTACTTTCGTAATCTATCTTTCCTTTCTTTATTGCTTTCTTAGTCATTCTTTGCTGTCGTTTAAAATGTTCCCAATTTTCTAGTTTTCCACTAACCTTGGCCACCTTATACACATTGGTTTTTAATTTGATACTCTCCTTTATCTCCTTGGTTATCCACGGCTGCTTAGCCCTTCTCTTACCGCCCTTCTTTTTCACTGGAATATATTTTTGTTGAGCACTATGAAAGAGCTCCTTAAAAGTCCTCCACTGTTCCTCAATTGTGCCACCGTTTAGTCTGTGTTCCCAGTCTACTTTAGCTAACTCTGCCCTCATCCTACTGTAGTCCCCTTTGTTTAAGCATAGTACGCTTGTTTGAGACACTACTTCCTCACCCTCAATCTGTATTACAAATTCAACCATATTGTGATCACTCATTCCGAGAGGATCTTTTACTTGGAGATCGTTTATTATTCCTGTCTCATTACACAGGACCAGATATAAGATAACTTGCTCCCTTGTAGGTTCTGTAACATACTGTTCGAAGAAACAATCCCGTATGCATTCTATGAATTCCTCCTCCAGGCTACCCCGTGCGATTTGATTTGACCAATCGACATGTAGGTTAAAATCCCCCATGATTACTGCCGTTCCTTTTTCACATGCCTCTATTATTCCCTTGATTATTGTCCGCCCACCGTGAAGTTATTATTTGGGGGCCTATAAACTACGCCCACCAGTGACTTTTTCCCCTGACTATCTCTAATCTCCACCCACAATGATTCAACATTTTGTTCATTAGAGCCAATATCATCTCTCACAACTGCCCTGATATCATTCTTTATTAACAGAGCTACCCCACCTCCTTTCCCTTCTTGTCTATCTTTCTGAATTGTCAGATACCCCTGTATGTTTAATTCTCAGTCTTGGCCACCCTGCAACCACGTTTCTGTAATGGCCACCAAATCAAACCCATTTGTAATGATTTGTGCCGTCAACTCATTTACTTTATTTCGAATGCTGCGTGCGTTTACATCGATTGTTTTAATACTAGCTTTTAAACCATGATTTTTAGTTTTGACCCCTCCTGCAGCCCCTTTATATTCATACATATTGTCCCTTCCTATCACCTTGTGGTTTACACTTACCCCAGTGCTACTCTGCTCTGTTGCCTCCTGCCTTTTGCATTCTTTCTTGGGGTCCTGTTCATCTGCACTCTCACCCACTCTAACTAGCTCAGAGCCCTCTCCTGGGTTCTGAATACTCCTCGCATTGAGGCACCAAGCTTTCAGGCTTGCCTTTTTATTACACTTTAACCCTTTAGAATTTTGCTGTACATTGGCCCTTTTTGTTTTTTGCCTTGGGTTTCTCTGCCCTCCACTTTTACTCATCTCCTTTATGTCTTTTGCTTCTGTCTCCATTTTTTTTCCCTCTGTCTCCCTGCATTGGTTCCCAACCCCCTGCCATATTAGTTTAACACCTCCCCAACAGCACTAGCAAACATTCCCCCGAGGACATTGGTTCCAGTCCTGCCCAGGTGCAGACAGTCCGGTTTTATACTGGTCCCACCTCCCCCAGAACCGGTTCCAATGCCCCAGGAATTTGAATCCCTCCCTGTTGCACCACTGCTCAAGCCACGTATTCATCTGAGCTATCCTGTGATTCCTACTCTGACTAGCACGTAGTACTGGTAGCAATCCCGAGATTACTACTTTTGAGGTCACCATTTTCATTTTTTAATGGTTTTCTTGTGGACCAGAAGGAAACCCTGCCTGGGCTTCCATCGCCCACCCCCCATTATAATGTACTCCAGACCTCCAGAGCCCCTCCCCAGACCAGTTACTTTAGTGCTGGGAACTGTTCCCATCTACAGACCAGGTAATGATGTCAACCAGGTTCAGGCAGGAGACTGACGGACAAGATGGAAATGAGGCCGGGGAGTTAAAATCTATTGGGTCTCACGCTGCGTGGGGCCACACGGTTTTCAGCCCAGTCTCTACTTGTTCGACGCCTGCCTGCTTCACTCCTGCTTGGAGTTAAAATCCAGCCTGCTGATTCAGAAAGGTTATGCACTGAGCTCCCTTTTGGTTTTACTCAGATTTCAGGTAGGCCACTAGGTGGCAGACATGGTTGCTTTCAAAATGGGTACAAAAAATTAGGCCTCAAATCTGAAACTGGTCAGGGTTTTGCTGCTTTTCTACATTTTTGACTGAAGATATTTATCTTCCAATGAAGAACTCACACCCCCAATAATTTTTTTTCCACATTCCTTTTGCAGGTTATGCATTTCTGCAGCTGAGCAATCAGTGGGTGGCCTGTCCCCAAACCGCATGCCAATGCCTTCTTTCGCAGTCAGTGAAAGATAACACCCTTTGATTTTCCCTCGTCCCTTACAGGAAATCAAATGATCTTTGTTACTGCCTCCCTGGACTGTGCTGTTCAAATGAGAGGTTGAATGGCATGGGAAAATTGGACATGTGTATTGGCGCTCTCATGCCTTTTTTCATTACTGCTTGAGTTTTGGTTAATTTCTTGCATATGAAAAATTTAATATTAATATGCAATGGTTACATTCTTCTAAAATGAATCATTCTTTATCCCTTGTTAATTGTACCATTCGTAGTGAGTCTCTTGACTTCAAAAAAAAATCTGGTACATTTTGTGAGCAACATCCCTTTTTTTTAGTAAATAAAATCCTGTAATAATCGTACACACACAGGGCAAGTTTCTTCCAAATCTGATACACTTTGTGAGCATCTGACCTTTACTTTATTTGTTAAAAAAAAAGAATAAGCTAATCACAAAGTATATTAGATTAAATAAAATGTGTACAAAAGCAAAATACTGCGGATGCTGGAATCTGGAATAAAAACAGCAAATGCTGAAAATCTCAGCAGGTCAGGCAACAACTATGGTGAGGAAGCGGAGTTAACATTACGGGTCGATGACCCCTCATTATAATGTGTGTTTGCATGATGACAAGTATGTGTCCATCTGTGCCCATGACCTGCAGTCAACCAATTAATCACCAAGCGCTGGATTTAATTCTGTATCAAGACAAGATACTTTGAGTATGAAAATGTTTTAATTAAGTACAGCCATATATAAGTTGAAGATGCAAACTAAATGGCAACACAAGCTGCATTCTGTATATGATATCACAGAGTTATTTCCTATCAGAGATTTTCTCCTGGCTGTTTTGCAGCATAGACCTTTATTTTGATGCGTATAACATACCCACAGTTAACTTTTCTAAGACTACATGGTAAGAATTATTCTTGTTTTCGAAAAACTTTGAAAGGCTTTTTTTGGTTGAAGGATTAATGGTGTCAAATGGGCAAAAATGCCTTAGTGACACATGCTCGTGGGCTGCCTCCTGGCTTCATGGTAATTATTTCATGTGTGATCTTACCTGACCCCAGTAGGCTGCCCTCCACACCTGTATTTGTGCAATTAATTTCTAAACTTCATTCCATCCTTTCAATATTGTTTAACTGATTATACATAAATGGAGATCTTGTACTTTTTAAATACAATTTTTGCCATATGTGAATATATTTTAATAACAAACTCTTAATAATTCAATATCAGAGTCAGTCTGTTACTAGAAAAGATTTACGGTAATTATATGACTCAATATAATGTTAATCTCTGTATCTTTAGTCTAATAACTGATTGGTTTGGCATTTTTGAAGCACAGTTTGAGAATGCAACACTCACGTTAACAGGATTTCCAACCTGAGAAAACTTTGAGGGTGAAAACTCAGTTACCTGACGAAGAAGGAAGGTGTAGCCAAATTGACTGGATATTTAGGGGAAGAAATTCGGGAGCGCTCCAGTTGTGGCATTAACTTTTGAAAGCTGGAAAAATTAGCACCAGGCGCTAATGATTCTCAGCTTTCTCTAAATTTGGTGTTAGCGCTCCAGGACGGAAGTGGAGGGCTTAATCTAGCGCTATCATTTCCGTTGGAGGGCTTAACCACACAGGCGTGTAGTAGTGGTGCAGCGCTGCACAATGTTCCCTGCAGTGCTGCCGGGATCCAAGGCTCCTTTCCTCCCTTAAAGCAAAGGGCTATCACTGCAGGTTCTGCATTGGGACTAGTGAGCTGGTCCCTGACGACTGACGACAGCCGTGATCCAGCCCGATCAGCCCCAAGCATTCTAGCAAAGTGCCAGGCTGAGCGATTGCGGCCGAAGACAAATTGAAAAAAATTGACATTTTTTTCATTTGCCCAATTTTTTAAACTTACCGCACCAACATCCCCTTTAACTTGCGACCCTGAAGCACCCGGCCACCTGAATAACGCCTCCTGCAGCTGTCAGTGTTGTCACCTGGCGATGCTGCAGGGGGCGGAACCAAAGTTCGGGTCCGGGGCGCTACCGGGGCGATGCGCAGGACAATGACGTCACGATCTCTGGGTTCAGGAGATCGTGATGCAAGTAATTACCGCCGCCGCAAACCTCTCGGCCAATTTAGCGGGAATCGTTTCTTTCGCTGTGCCCGGTTGGTAAGTCATTAGTGCCCCGCTATTGCCTCCCGGAGGCGCAAAGGAGGCCAATTTCTAGGCCTTAGAGACTGCTTTAGGCCTCCAAAGTTTTTGCTTGTTACAAGCTTTTCACTTCATATCATAATATATCAGGAGACTAGATTATGAGATAAATTAGTGTTTATTAAAAACAGGCAGGTACTTATTCATAAATAAGGGTGTCCTCTTCAAAATGGAGATGAGCTGGAAGATCTGCACTCCCAACATAAGTTAACTGAAAGTACAGTGGAGCTGGGTGGAAAATCGACAGGGTCCAGATCTGCCGGGTCTCAACCCAGGCCAAAAGTTTCCGTGGGGGCCTGTTTGGGTGAAACCTCCATCTTCCACAAACATGGCCTCTGACATCAGAGGGGACAGGACCAGGGGAGTAATTCTCGCACTGGAAATTTCCTTGGCCCTGGTCTCTCTAACACCCACCAACCTGGATTCTGGGTTGTACAGATCATTGGAGCAACCTGGGGTTCCAAGACTGGACCCCCTCCCCCCAGAACACTGACAGCTTTACTAAAAGCTGTACTTTTAGAGAGGGGCTGATTGGCAAGAATTTGAAAGCTGACCAATAAGCAGTTTGTCAGTGCAGCGTGTTCCCCGACCCTTCTCTGGGTGCGCACCCAAGTTGCTCATAGTGGTGCAGCCGTCCACTGTTGGTATGTTAATTAGGTGACATCCCTCTGGCCCT
The DNA here is from genome assembly GCF_044704955.1 of Pristiophorus japonicus. NCBI lineage: Eukaryota > Metazoa > Chordata > Chondrichthyes > Pristiophoridae > Pristiophorus > Pristiophorus japonicus. The sequence continues at coordinate 132,273,664 of NC_091978.1, read as the reverse complement.
GGATACTCTGGCAGGGTTAGGAGTGGAGATCACCAATGCCAGCTCATTACATTGCCACTGGCGGAACGCACCCAAGGATTTTCGACCCTATCGTATTTATTACTGGGCCAGAATTTTCTATGGGCTGGTCCATGACCGAAACTGGAAAACTTGGCCATTATAGCATGTATTGCATCTGAATACAAATAGTTCTTTTCATGATCCTATGGCACAGTGCAGAGCAATGTCAAAGCTGCATGTAGCTTATATGCAATTGTAGCATGCTTTGCATTCACTATAACTTTTATCTATTTTCCTCCTGTATACTACCCATTGTCACAAAGTGAAGATGGGGTAGAGCAGGCAGGCAAACTGCTTAAGGGTACTGTTTAAATTATTAATTTTGTAGTTAGGCAATCGGCCAACTAGTAGAGCCAGTTCTGTTGTCCATTCTTAACAGCTCATGGACAGTTAGAGTGAGAAATACTACAGTGAACCTATTGCATTAGCACATATTCAAATTGATGGCTCGAGCAAGGAAGGTAGAGTAGTACAAGGCAAAACATTTTAAATTAATGGCCAGAACTCTTTTAAATTTCTCTACTCACATTTTAAATTATAACGGCCCTTATCAAAGTCCAAAATGACACAACTTTGTGACTGTGACCATGGTCCACTATCCCTCCTGATCCTTCTGAATTTCTCTACAATCTTTAACATGAATTGTCTACACCATCCTCCTCCAACACCTCTCCTCTGTGGCCCTTGCTTGGTTCCACTCTTACATATCCAATCATAGCAGAGCATCTCCGGCAATGCGTTTCTTTTCACTCCCACACCATTAGCTTCAGAGTCCTTTTCTTCATCAGTTGAGTGTATTTTCCAGTAGAAGTAGTGCAAAATGATGGGACTGGAGTAAAGTCTTGCTTTCTTCCTGCAATTTTCATGTTCTAAGTCATCAGAAAGAGGAAATTTTCATTCCATCAGTGTCAATGAGATTTGAACCCAGGTTCCATACTTAAAAGGCTCATGTCTAGTCTTCAGTACCACCCAATTTTTTCTGGTTTATTCTTTGTGAGTCATCTCATGCCAGGAATGACATAGGTCGAAAGTCTGGAGTGGGTTAACAAATAGTTACAGGGATAGAGGAGGAAAAGAATATTAAATATCCGTCATAAAGAAAAATGTCCTGGCTTCCTCCTCTCAGTGACATTTCCTGCTGGTGGTGCTCTCAATTATGATGCACAGAAAGCACATTATTGACTGAGATTTCTGCATCTCTTTAGCACATTTTGTCACCTAAGCTGGGCAGTAGATAGCAGCAGCTTGGAGAGAAGGAGGGAGATTCCTCAGGTAGGGAAGTAACCAAAAGGTTAGTGGAACATGAAGCAGGCTGCCCCACATTAAAAAAGCCCAAGAAAATATAGTACCAGCACATAAAACATTCAAATGGCAACAGTGCTGGTTCGAATATATACCTCATGATACAGTAAATACAATACCTGAATATGTGGATTGGCTTGAGAATTAAATTTTTTGCTGTCACAGGATATCTTTCAACTTTCTGCTTTTGCTCAGTACACTGGTGCTGGAGTCACGTTAGCCTAGAAATGACTGTTGCCATATTAGCAGATAATTTCTTAATATACTCATTTGTTTGTCAGCTGTTTTATTGGAGCCCTCGATCCGTTCACCTGTGTTAAAATAATGGACAGAAGAATGACATGTGAACATGTCAACTGCAACTTCTAAACCACTCTTTCTAAAAGCTTCACTGCAAAGTAATTGTTTTTTTAATGTGAAAAAACATGTTCCATTGGGCTGGATTGCCAGCTTTAAAAGTTTGCGCCTGAAAATAGTTTGCACCTTCAATGGCAAAAAAGTAATCTGGAGGAGCATTGGTGGCAAGTCAGGCGTTGTACGCCTAACTTTGTGCGCCCAAGCCGAAACTTTCGCCATTAAAGGAGGCAGCCATTTTGCGCATGCACAGTGAATTTTTTTTTCTTTTCGGGTCGCAAATGCTAATGTAGGGCGCGACGGTTTCCTGTAAACCACCTAACTTCAGCCACTTCTGCTGAGATGGAGAATCAGGGCAGAAGGCAGCGTGCCAGGCGCTTCAGCCATAAGGCGAGTGAGGCCATAGTCCAGGCAGTGGAGAGGAAGTGGGACTCACTCCATCTTGCTGAGGGAGTCAGACCACTCCCTTCTGTATATAAGCGACTATGGAGGGAAATAGCTCAGGAGGTGTCTGCTGCAGACACTGTACCCAGGACTGGCACACAGTGTCGAAAAAACTTCAATGACCTTACGAGATAGAAACGTTTAAAATTCTGACAGGTTTAGACAGGTTAGATGCAGGAAGAATGTTCCCGATGTTGGGGAAGTCCAGAACCAGGGGTCACAGTCTAAGGATAAGGGGGAAGCCATTTAGGACTGAGATGAGGAGAAACTTCTTCACCCAGAGAGTAGTGAACCTGTGGAATTCTCTACCACAGAAAGTTGTTGAGGCCAGTTCACTAAATATATTCAAAAAGGAGTTAGATATAGTCCTTACTACTCGGGGGATCAAGGGGTATGGCGAGAAAGCAGGAATGGGATACTGAGGTTGCATGTTCAGCCATGAACTCATTGAATGGCGGTGCAGGCTCGAAGGGTCGAATGGCCTACTCCTGCACCTATTTTCTATGTTTCTATGTTCCTATCATCAAGGTGAGTACCATTTGCATCTATGTATGCCTCCATGGCTTCTAACATTAATCTCACACACTATGTGAAATTTGTCATGCAGATGGTCCCTCTCAACACTCTGTGGGGTGGCCATCACAATGCATAATAAAGATGAAGGCTTACTTTGGCACCCATTGGCTTTTAATGATCCATGCACATCATCCCTCACAATTCACTCCAACTGCTGCTATGCCTTTCTGAAAGATAATTTACAGCCCCCATGTTAGATGCCTCAAACCTGTGAACAAATACTGACGACGCACATGCAACATCCAAACAGATTGAACTGAAGCTACAATAACATTGACACAGTATCACCTATTGTACTCTGGTAGGCATATGTGCCACAACAGCAGTGAAACCCTGTCTGAACCCTTCCTATTTTTCTCCTTGCAGTCCAAACACTCCCATAATAGAAGGGAGCAGCTGTGGACAGGTGGAAGTCCGCCTCAACCAATCCCATTGACGGATGTGGAGCAAAGGATCTCGGCTCTCATCGGAGTTCCTGCTCGGGCAATTGCTCGGGACGATGCTGAGCCCCCTTCGGGTAGTGATGGTATGTAAATGGATGGCACGACTCAACACACTGCATTGACAGATATTGTGGCATTGCGGTGGCTCTTCTAATGAACCTGTGCAATGCCACCTTCCTCATGTTACACTGCCCCCTCCCCTGCTGCTAACCACTGGTCTGTTGTTTTCTACTTCCAGATGACTAACCAGAGGCGCAGCAACCTTCGAGGGAGGCCTCCACGTCAGGGAGGGGAGGAGATTGCTCCTGCGGAGCATCACAGCCCACCAGTTGACCCATTGGGGCTAAGTTCAACTGGGGACGATGCTGACTTCCTGAGGTTTGAGGAGTCGGAAGCTCCTGGTCATAGTGGCGTACAGCAATACAGTGCCGGGGTGGAATCTCACAGGCCAGCTCTCCGGAGGGTGAGTCGGCAATGTCCTCTGCTCAAAGGCAGGCAGACATGGAACTGGACCTGGTGGAAATGTCCAGGGAAACCACAGTTATGCACCGTGAGCTTATGGATGCACTGAGACAGATCCCAGCGAGCATCAACAAGCGTACTTCGACTGTTGCGGAGGCAGCGTCACAGATTGTTATTGCGAATCATGAGTCCAGCGTGGCCGTCATTGCCCACACACAGAGGCTGGTGGCCTCGAGCAGCGACAGTGGAGTTTCAGAGTGTGTGGCGTGTGCCCTTGATCATGCCGCAGACTCGGGCGCATCGCAGGCACAAGCTTTGCTTGAGCTTGGCCAAGTGATGCAGTCCATGTCTGCTTCGATACTCTCTCTGTTCCTCGCTGTCCAATGGGGAAGTGATGGTGCCAAAGCAGACTAGCAAGGTGTGGGGCGACATCGTGCTCCAGTTGCTTAGGCTCAGCCCCGTCGGAGAGTCAGTGGCTCCACGGAATGGGAGGTCCTGTCATTCTTCAGGATGACAGCATTCCAGATCTCACCACTCATTCGCCAACCATGCACCATATACGGTTGACACCCCAGCTACTTATGACTGGTGATGATGAGGTGTCCTGATTCAAAGCCGGGCCTTCCAGGCCAAGAGCTGGTCCAGGGTATCCTCAGATGGCGTCTGCATTATCTGGCCCCCAACACAGCAGCTCTCCAGCAGCCTTGCTGTATACCTTAAATACTCATTGAGGAGGAGCAGCAGGCATGAGATGGGGTTGAAAGAAAGGGGGGGAAATGTCTTGCAAAGACCCATTAAGAGCTGGCAACACTTCATTGCCAGGAATGTCTGTACCATTATCCACATTGTACATAGTTGTGTGATAACAATGCATTCCTCTTCAATGGTGTTGCTGCATGAAGCAGTCTTGTGTTAATTTACATTTTGTTCACTGCAAGGAGCAGATTTGTGTTAATTTACGTAGTCTTTAAGGATTGTATAGTTTTGGGATTTTTTGGGAGGGAAAATTGTAAATGTTGCATTTCAATAAAAATGTTTGTTTGACCTTTGCCATTGGTGTCTTGTGTCTCATTCACAGAATCAAGTGTAGAATAGCCAGCATGGTGGCATAGCATAGCGTGTCAGCGTTGCAACCACACCTTCCACATTCAACCAAACCAGTCAATGGTGAGCTGCCGACGTAAGGCTCTTGCTGTGGCCACATCTCCACATTGCCTCCCCTGTGGTTGTGGTGGATGCGCAATGGGCTCTTCTTCCTCTTCCTCTTCTCCTCCTCCTCCTCCTGAGGTGGCCCTGCAATTCCCACTGGCAATGCCTGTCCCCTCATGATGGCTAAGTTGTGTAGCATGCAGCACACGACAATGAATTCGGAGACCTGTTGTGGGGAGTATTGAAGGCTGCCTCCAAAGTGGTCCAAGCATCAGAAGCCCTGCTTCTGCATGCCAATTGTCTGTTCAATGATGCTGCGGGTGCTGCATGGCTCTCATTATAGTGCTGCTTGGCTTCTGTGTCAGGGTTCCGGAGAGGGGCCATGAGCCAAGAGGCCAGGCTGCATCCTTTGTCCCCGATCAGCCAGCTCTGACCTTGTCTTTGTCGCTGAAACATTCATAAGACACTGCTCTCACACAAGATAAAAGCATCATGTGTGCTCCCTGGATAGCGGGCAATCACTGTGAGGATGCGCTGAGTGTGGTCGCAGACCAGCTGTACGTTTAGGGAGTGGTATCCCTTTTGGTTTCTGACTACCTCTGCATTGTGTGATGGTGTTCGCAAGGCAATGTGTGTACAGTCAATGACATCTTGAACCTTGGGGAAGCCTGCAAATCGTCCAAACCCTAGAGCCCTCTTATTCTGGCTGTCTCTGTTCATTGGAAACGTTATGAAGTTAATTCTGCATGCGTACAGTGCCCTTGTAACCTGGCGAATGCAGCAATGTGCAGCGTGCTGTGAGATGTTGCATATGTCCCCTGCTGCTTTCTGGAAGAGCAGGAGTCAAAGAAGGCCATCACCACAGTCTCCTTCAACTCGACGTGCAGCGCAATCCTGTTGGTGCTGGTAGGCTGTAGGTCTGCCTGTATGAGCTGGCATATCTCTGCCAGCACTTCATTTCAGAAGTGCAGCCTTCTAATGCACTGTGCCTCAGTGATGTGGAGGTATGAGTGATGTTCCCTGTAAACCCGTGGGGGGTAAGGCCTCCTCCCCCAACGTTTGCGACCTCTTCGATTCCGTGGCCCAACATGACCAAGAACCCTTCTTCCAGCTTGAAGCCGCCTGCCAATAGCAACCAGCATGATACACCGACGAACTAGTATTGCCCCCATTGAAATCTCTCACTGACCTTGTAAGCAAAGTGTCATGGCACATAAACGTGCCGTTTGCAACTCAGAGCCTCACGCAGCGTTCTGCGTGCAACCGTAGCAGTCACTGACAACTGCGATATAAGATCCTCCAGCCTTCGTTTAAATATGCCACCAATAGCGCCTGCTGCACCCTGGTTGTTTCAGTCATTTTCTGGTGCGGATGTTAAATGAGGCGTTAGGGCCGATAGTTCGATCTGGGGTGCTAGCTCAGCCTTGCACGATGATTTGCGTCATACTGACAGTCAAAACGGAGGGCGGGCAATAAGATTTTGCACCGCCGCAAAACCATTTGCGAAACTTCCGGCCGGGCGCTAAATCCTGGAGGTCCCGTTTCACACCCAGAAACAGCATTTACCTCCCTGCCGGAGCGCGAAACGAGGCGCAAAAGAGCGGAAAATCTAGCCCAATGTAACAAGCTACCTGGAACTAGTCCTCCGTCCTTCAATTTTCCACTTTGCCAGTGGCCCTTTAGCTTGCATTCTCCAAATTAAACTCAGCTCGATTGTCTTCCAACCAACTGTGTATTAGAAACAAATGAGATTCTGAAAAAAATCCTTAGAGCATTCCATTTCCAAAGTCAAAGGAATTTACCTGCATCTGTACCTTTTGATGTATAATTTTATGTGAAAGCAACATCCCAATTGTTCTTTCTCCTCAAATTAGCCATGTACATTCAAGCTACCCGCCCCTCCCCCCCCACCGTCCACCTCTTGATTAGAGGGAGTGTGGTGGTATCATCTGGCCTGCAGACATTTATACAGATACTATTGATGGCGCTCCTTTGTTGACCTCCTAGGAGGCACACAAATGATGTTTGAAAAGACCTCTTCCCAGCTGCCCTCCCCACCCCCCAGCTGCTTTCCCTCCCTTTTCCTCAAACAAGTTGAGCCAGGCTGGCGAAACTTGCCCTGTAGGAGAAGATGGAGTGTAAATGTTACCTGAGATCTAGTTGACTTGGCCATCACTAAAGCCTCTGTTATTTTAAACTGAATAAAGCATTAGCAAAGTAGCTTTGAGCTATGGTGTTTATCTGGACTGTAAAATCTATGATGAAAAGGCCCTGAGCTGTAGGGGGACACAGTATGATTAACGGCAGTAAGATCTGTCCTTCTGCTCACCTTAGCTAAACAACCACCCACCCTAGCAACTCATTTTTTCTCAGAACAAGTAGGTTTCTACAATGATTTAATTCAATAGAACCGACAGCTGGATTATGCAGCTATCTGCTGATGTGGCCATAAGTACTGGTAAAAGAAGTGACAGGTTAAGGAAAAAAAAGTAAATGCACTCTGCACCTGGATTAAGCATTCACCCTTAAACATATGATTACTATTCAAAATGGCCATTTTGGTTGGATTTAGTACAACAGCAAAAATTCAGTATCTGTCATTTGGATTTAATAGCTACTTGCCTTAAGCAGCCAGTTAGTTCAGTCTCAAAAGTGATTACTTAATACAGGTCAGGTCAAACTTCACAGTAGCCAAGTAACCCCAGGCTATGTAAATATTAGTTGGGCTAATACATTTCAAATATAAGTAGCTTTGGCTACTAGTTTTAGCTTTTAGAGATCCTGAACTGGATAAGAAATATCAACTAGGGTTGAAAATCTTTAAAAAAAATACAAAATCGATTATGTTGATGGAACAAAACTGTTTTTATGTCAAGACAACAGGTAAACATTAGCTGTTATTTAAATTTAGCATTTTTAATCAATAACATCACAAGTATAATTTTAATGTTGTATTTAAGTTTCTTGATCTATACAAAAAAGAAAACGAAGATTTCTACATCTTTATGAGGCAGTGCCAACACACTGAACATATCGCTTATTGAAAAACACATTGCCTGTCCTCGCCGCACAGCACTGCTTCCCAGTCATCAAGATCCACGGCGCAGCCCTGGACAACGTGGACCACTTCTCTTATCTCGGGAGCCTCCGATCAACAAGAGCAGTCATTGACGACGAGATCCAACACCGCCTCCAGTGCACCAGTGCAGCCTTCAGCCGCCTGAGGAAATGAGTGTTTGAAGACCAGGCCCACAAAACTGTCACCAAGCTCATGGTCTACAGGGCTGTAGTAATACCCGCCCTCCTGTATGGCTCAGAGACGTGGAGTCAAGTCACTGGAGAAATACCATCAACGGTGTCTCCGCAAGATCCTACAAATCCCCTGGGAGGACAGACACACCAACATTAACATCCTCGTCCAGGCCAACATACCCAGCATTGAAGCACTGACCACACTTGATCAGCTCCACTGGGCAGGCTACATAGTTCGCATGCCAGACATGAGACTCCCAAAGCAAGCGCTCTACTCGGAACTCGCCCACGGCAAACGAGCCAAAGGTGGGTAGCGGAAACGTTACAAGGACACCCTCAAAGCAACATTCCCACTGACACCTGGGAGTCCTTGGCCAAAGACCGCCCTATGTGGAGGAAGTGCATCTGGGAGGGCGCTGAGTTGTTCGAGTCTTGTCGCCGAGAGCATGCAGAAATCAAGCGCAGGCAGCGGAAGAAGTGTGCAGCAAACCCGACTCCCTGCCCACCCTTTCCCTCAACGACTATCTGTCCCACCTGTGACAGAGATGTGGTTCTCGTATTGGACTGTACAGCCACTTAAGAACTCATGCTAAGAGTGGAAGCAAGTCTTCCTCAATCCGAGGGACTACCTATGATGATGATGATGATATACAATATTAATATTTGGACCTGGGACCTTAGCTCTTTTATAGCTCAGTGGTCTGGGAATTGCTAGTTTATTTGTGATTGTTTATTTTTGTGTCTGGTTTACTCATTTCCATTTCACCCAGCTAGCCTGTCCATGTCTATCATGCCATGGTTTTTCATCTTTGTTTATCACTTTGCCTCCAAATCTTTCCCTCTTGTCATTTTCCAACCTATATCTCAGTTCATAAATTTCCCTAGTCACTCTCTTCATATGCCATTACCAACAGAGGCCCCCTGGCTAGTGAAGTTTTGCAAGCCATTTTTCCTGATATCAGGTACCCCCTTGCCAGTATAACAAATTTTATCTTAGCTTCTTCATGTTGAGTTAATCACTAGCATGGCAATTTAAAAAAATTTATTTATTTGTTCATGGGATGTGGGCATTGCTGGCAAAGCCACCATTCATTACCCATCCCTAATTGCCCCTGAGAAGGTGGTGGTGAGCCGCCTTCTTGAAACAGTGGCTTGCTAGGCCATTTCAGAGGGCAGTTATGAGTCAACCACATTGCTGTGGGTCTGGAGTCACATATAGGCCAGACTGGGTAAGGACAACAGATTTCCCTCCCTAAATGACATTAGTGAACAAGATGGGTTTTTACGACAATCTGGTAGTTTCGTGGTTATCATTAATGCTGTTAGATATTTAATTCCAGATTTATTTAATTAACTGAATTGAAATTCCCCAGCTGCAATGGTGGGATTTGAACTCCTGTCTCCAGATCACTAGTCCAGGCCTCTGGATTACTAGCCCAAGATATACACTCCTTATTATTAATAACTATTTTTAAATAAACTATTTCGATATTAAACGGTATTTAAAGGTCATGTTTAATGAAGCTTGTCATTGCTCTGTACTGTATTGGCCAACCATCCATCCTCATCATCTCTCCGTGCATTTCTCCGTGAATGCATAGAATCATAAAAAAGGTGAGTTAACATTTTATAATTTTTTTCTTTACAGGGACTTACCTGGATGGCGTCTCCTGAAGGTCTTCCAATGGTTTTTTTTTTAGTGCTTTTCCTTTTCAGCTCTTTGACCCTCCGTGGGCCCGACTCCATCCTCGGCGGCACTTGGGCGGCAAGCGCCTCTGCCACCGAAATTGGGAGCTACCACCAGCTGCCGCCCAGATTGGCGTCATAAATCCCTCTTTTGTTGCCCGCCGCCCTTTGAAAGACCTTTTCGATGAAAACCCCGCCCAAAGTACCGTCAGATACCTCGGTGGCCATCAGCAATCCTTTGGGCGGCAGTCGGGCGGGCGGGGGCCTTCACCAATTTCGGCCCCCATGCTCTTCAGCAGATATCCATCAATAGTAAATATTTCAAATTTACTTTTAGCTTTTTTTATGGATAAATGCAAACATTCACATTTAAAAGGATCTACACCAAAACATTAGCCTGTATTTTCTCTTTTCAGATGCTGATGAACATGCTGTGTACATTTTCTGTTTTGGTAGATTTTTTTCCCCATTTACCAACATACACATTTGATTATATATAATATATTCCAAGTCTGTTTGTTCTTAATATTGTGTGTTTTGTGTTCCGTGATGTAACTTTCTTCTCATGTTGGCCCAGATTAAAACTGGTTCATTTGAACTAGCTTCTAATAGATCAAAATTAACTATATAGCAAAAATGTAAGCAAACCTAGGGGGTGAAATTTGGTAGCACCCCAAACTTTTAAAAGTTTGAAAAGTTAACACCAGGCACAAATGATTGCTAACTTATGCTAAATTGAGCTTTAGTGCTTCTGGAAGGAAGGAGGAGTGCATAGTAAAGGAGGTGCTAATAACCTCAGTGGGGCATTGCAGGGGTGCTAATTGCAGAGTGCTACCCAATTTAAGCTGACTTGCATTCAGTAATCATCCTTCAATGCTTCAAACTGTTTGATTCCAGCTCTTACAGAAGAGGTAACATCAAGCTGCAGCTGCTCATGTTCAGCATTGCTGCACTTGAGTCAGACCTGTGAGCTACTGAGAGAACTTTGTGGGATGGCTGGTTGAAATCCTGCTGCAAGGGAGAGGGCCAGACGCTGTGGCATTGGAGACATTGGTGGGGGCAGTGGAGAGAAGGAGGGAATCGCTGTTCCCTGCATCTGGAAGGAGGCCATCATCACAGGTGTTCAGGGCCATGTGGAGAGAAGTGGCCGAGGAAGTGTCAGCCAGCACTGTTGTTGACCGAATCCTGACACAGTGCTACAAGAAGTTCAATGACCTCAGTCGGGAGGTGAAGGTGAGTACATACTTCCATACCTCCTACATACCAGCTTCTAAAGCTCTGTCTGTGCACACTGAGCAAACCACCACTCACCCACCACTCACCCAACAAACATGTGCAGCTACTCAGACTCACATCCTCATCTCACGCCTTACCTACATTCACAGCTATTCAACCACAGAAGGCATATCTTCCATATTCATAGCTGGACTCTTACTCACACAAGTTCCTTTCTTTTGCAGGCCAAGATGGCACATAACAGACGGGAGCAGCAGAGGACTGGTGGGGGAGCACCTCAACTGCAGGAGCTCACTCTCCTGAGTGCTGCGGCTCATTGGCCCACAGTTGGTGGGCGGTGTGGCCGGCGGAGACGTCGACCCCGCTGGGGGCAACAACATTATCTTCATCCCCTCTCATTTTCTAATCCCACTTCCCTGTCAAACTAGAAGGCTTTATTACTTTCCAGCTCCTGGTAATGTCTGCCTACCTTGCTCCATTCCTGCCCCCCTGCCCTCACCTTAACACGAGTCTCATGCCATTTATGCTTTCAGATGATCAGCAAGCAGATGTGCAGCCTGTACCAGCACACTCTAGAGGGAGAATAGGAGGAGGGGGACCCAAGTATTGCGTCACTGCATCTCTCACCTGCAGGCACCAGCTCAGAGACTGGCACTATACGGTCCTTAGAGGTTAGCTTAGGGCAGGGGTCTGCATTGGGTTGTAGCAAGGTCAAGGGGAAAGGGCACCTCGAGAGCTAGATCCCCGGAGGGAGAGTTCGAGTACGAGTTCTGCTGCACAGGACTCACATGAGGACCTCGATGGGGAGACATTCACAAGAAGGGTGATGGCCATGTACTCCGACATGATAGGTGCAATGGCAAGGGTGCCCGAGAGGCAATGGTAAGGAACATGGAGGAGTCTACCTCCAGCACTGCACAGAGCTCTGCGCACACCATGGAGCACATCATTTCTAGTCTGCAGACGATGGTGGACTCCCAGAGAGACCATGTGGATCCAGGCGTCATGACGTTTGTCATGGACGTTGTGGCAGCCTCCATTGCACAACAGACAGAAGCAATGAAACATCTTGGTGCTGTAATGCAGACAATGGTTAATGGCATCGAATCTCAGACTGCTCTCATGCAGTCTCAGCGGGATGCCAGGTGTGTTCTGACTGCTGTCCTCGCCGCTGGGCCCACCACAATCCACCGAGGATCTCACAGTGTCGCAGCAGCTCATCAATCTGTGCTCCAACAGATTGGTGGAGATGCTGAGGTGCTGCCCTGGGGGAAGTGGCAATGGGTCAGTGGAGCAGGAATTCCTGATCCCACCACCGCCACTCCGACATTGCACTTGTCGCTGCCGGTCACCCAGCCAGCCCAGACTGTCGCCGCTCAGCCTGAGGTGGTGCAGTCTACAGCCAGGCCTTCCAGGCACAGAGCTGGTTGAGGGATCCGGCAAGTCCATCTGTAGTCTCTGTCCCTGACACACAGCAGCCTTTCACCAGCTGTGCTGCAGCCACAGGGGACACACTGCGGAGGAGCGGTAGAATAGTTAAACCAAAGAGGGGATATAAGTAAATAGAAACATAGAAAATAGATGCAGGAGTAGGCCATTCTGCCCTTCAAGCCTGCACCACCATTCAATAAGATCATGGCTGATCTTTCACCTCAGTACCCCTTTCCTGCTTTCTCTCCATACCCCTTGATCCCTTTAGCCATAAGGACCATATCTAACTCCCTCTTGAATATATCCAATGAACTGGCCTCAACAACTCTCTGCGGTAGAGAATTCCACAGGTTAACAACTCTCTGAGTGAAGAAGTTTCTCCTCATCTCAGTCGTAAATGGCTTACCCCTTATCCTTAGAATGCACAAGGGTGATTCTTAAATACAATTGTTCTTTATGATATGCTTAAATGTTATGACTTAGATTTTAATTGGAATGGTTCATCTTTGCTGGTGTCTCTCATTTCAGTTTTGGGGCTTTGGTGTGGAAGAGCAAATTGATGTGGTGATGGGAACGTCCAGAGGAACTAAAATGAGGGATGGAATTCACTGGAACCGAAGTCTGATGAGGTGGTTGCAGACTGCCCTTGCAGAATCGTCTCCCTCCTCCGTCGCTGGTGTTGCTGCTACTGCTCCTCTTCGTCCTCTTCCTTATCCTCTTCTTCCTCCTCCTCTTCGTCCTTCTCCTGCTCCTCCTCATCCTCCTCCTCCTCCTGAGGTAGTGGAGCTATGCCCTCATCCTCCTCCTCCTGAGGTGGTGGTGACTGCACCCTCATGATGGCCAAGTTGTGCAGCATTCAGCAGATGCCAACAAATAGGAAAATCTGCTCAGGCGAGAACTGGAGAAGGCAGTGGAACCATTGCTTGAGCACTCCGATGGTCTGCTCAATGATGTTCCTGGTGGCAGCATGGCTCTCATTATATGAGAGCTGGGCAGGAGTGTTGGGGTTGCGGAGGGGAGTCATGAGCCAGGTGGAGAGTGGATAGCTCTTGTCTCTGAGCTTCATGTGATGGCTGGAAGAGAGCTCGCACACCGGTCAGGCGCAGGATGAATGCAGCGTGCCTGCTGCTAGGATAGAATCAGAATCATAGAAATTTACAGCACAGAAGGAGGCCATTTCGGCCCATCGTGTCCGCGCCGGCCTACAAAGAGTTATGCAGCTTAATCCCACTTTCCAGCACATCCAAGTACTTTTTAAATGTGGTGAGGTTTTCAGGCAGTAAATTCCAGACCCCCGTGAAGAAATTTCCTCTCAAATCCCCTCTAAACCTTCTACCCAATTACTTTAAATCCATGCCCCCTGGTTGTTGGCCTCTCTGCTAAGGGAAATAGGCCCTTCCTATCCACTCTATCGAGACACATCATAATTTTATACACCTCAATAAGGTCTCCCCTCAGCTTCCTCTGTTCCAAAAAAAACAAACCCAGCCTATCCAATCTTTCCTCATTGCTAATATTCTCCAGTCCAGGCAACATCCTCATAAATTTCCTCTGTACCCTCTCTAGTGCAATCACATATTTTCTGTAATGTGGTGACCAGAACTGCACGCAGTACTCTAGCTGTGGCCTAACTAGTGTTTTATACAGTTGAAGCATAACCTCCCTGCTCTTGTATTCTATGCCTCGGCTAATAAAGGCAAGTATTCTGTATGCCTCTGAACCACCTTACCTATCTGGCCTGCTACCTTCAGGATCTGTGGACATGCACTCCAAGGTCCCTTTGTTCTTCTACACATCTCAGTGTCCTACCATTTAATGTGTATTCCCTTGCCTTGTTAGCCCTTCCCTAATGCATTACCTCACACTTCTCTGGATTGAATTCCACTTGCCACTGTTCTGCCCAGCAGTGCATTGATATTTTCCTGGAGTGTACAGCTTTCTTCTTCATTATCAACCGCACAGCCGATTTTAGTATCATCTGCAAACTTCTTAATCATGCCCCCTTCATTCAAGTCTAAATCATTGATATATACCACAAAAAAAGCAAGGGACCTAGAACTGAGCCCTGTGGAACCCCACTGGAAACAGCTCTCCAGTCACAAAAACACTCAGCAATCATTACCTTTTGCTTCCTGCTTCTGAGCAAATTTTGGATCAAACCTGCCACTTTGCCATGGATCCCATGGGCTTTTACTTTTATGGCCAGTCTGCCATGTGGGACCTTGTCAAAAGCCTTGCTAAAATCCATATACACTACATCAAATGCACCACCCTCATCGACCCTCTGTGTTACCTTCTCAAAATATTCAATCAAGTTAGTCAGACACGAGCTTCCCTTAATAAATCCATGCTGACTGTCCTTGATTAATCCATGTCTTTCTAAATGAAGATTTATCCTGTCCCTCAGAATTTTTCCCAATAATTTTCCCATCACCGAGGTTAGGCTGACTGGCCTGTAATTAATCCCTTTCTCCCTTTTTAAACAAAAGTACCACGTTAGCAGTCCTCCAGTCCTCTGGCACCACACCTGTAACTAGAGAGGATTGGAAAATGATAGTCAGAGCCTCTGCTATTTCCTCTTTTGCTTTTCTTAGCAGCCTGGGATACATTTCATCCAAGCCTGGGGATTTATCCACTTTCAAAGCTATTAAACCCCTTAATACTTCCTCTTTCACTATGTTTATTTCATCTAATATTTCGCACTCCTCCTCCCTGATTGCAACGTCTGCACCTCCCCTCTCTTTTGTGAAAACAGACGCAAAGTTTTCATTAAGATCCATACCCACATCTTCCACCTCCACACACAGATTACCTTCATGGTCTCTAATAGGCCCTACCCTTTCTTTAGTTATCCTCTTGCTCTTAATGTATTTATAAAACATCTTTGGGTTTTCCTTGATTTTATTTGCTAAAATGTTTTCATGCGCTCTCTTTGCTTTCCTAATTTCCTTTTTAATTTCACACCTGCACTTTCTATACTCCTCTAGAGTTTCTGCAGTATTTAGCCCTCGGTATCTGTCATAAGCCTCCCTCTTTTTCTTTAACCTACCCTGTATGTCCCTTGACATTCAGGGGGCTCTAAATTTGTTAGTCTCACCCTTTTTCTTTAAGGGAACATACTTGATCTGAACCCTCTGGATCTCCTCCTTGAATGCCTCCCACTGCTCTGACACTGATTTACCTTCAAGTAGCTATTTCCAGTCCACTATGGCTAAATCATCTCTCAGCTTATCAAAATTGGCTTTTCTCTAATTGAGAATTTTTACTCCTGGTCTTTCTTTGTCCTTTTCCACAACTACCCTAAATCTAACTGAATTCTGATCACTAGCACCAAAATGCTCTCCCACTGATAGCCCTTCCACCTGCCCAGCTTCATTCCCTAGAACTAAGTCCAGAACTGTCCCCTCCCTTGTTGGGCTTGCTACATACTGGCTAAAAAATTCTCCTGAATTCATTTTAGGAATTCCACACTCTCTATATCTTTCACACTAATTTTATCTCAGTTAATTTTAGGGTAGTTGAAATCCCCAACTATTACTGCCCTATAGTTTTTGCACTTCTCAGAAATTTGCCTATATATTTGCTCTTCTATCTCCCTCTGACTGTTTGGGGGTCTATAGTACACTCCCAACAGTGTGATCGCCCCTTTTTTGTTCTTCAATTCGACCCATATGGCCCCATTCGATGATCCTTCTAACATATCATCCCTCCTCACAGCTGTAATTGTCTCTTTACTCAATACTGTAACACCCCCTCCTTTTTTACCCCCCTCTCTATCCCGTCTGAAAACCCTGTAACCAGGAATGTTGAGCTGCCATACCTGTCCTTCTTTCGGGCATTGACGGTGAGGATTTGGTGTGAGTGTTGAATTTGCGGTTATGGATTACCTCAGCATTGTTATGCCATTGCCGCAAAGCGAAGTGGATGCAGTTAGTGGCACTCTGCTCCATGGGGAAGCCTGCTATGCTGGTAAAGCCACATGCACGCTCCAGCTGCTTCTCTCTGGTCATATGGAAGGAAATGCTTTCCATTCTCCTCTGTACAGAGCATCTGTGACCTCACGGATGGAGTAATGGACGGTAAACTGGGAGATGTTGGAGATGTCTTCTGTTGCACACTGGAAGGATCCATTGGTGTAGAAATTGAGCGCGATGGTGACCTTAACTGCCACTGAGAGGGCAGTCCTCATCCTGGTCTAAGGCTTGAGGTCTGGTTGCAGAAGATGGCAGAGCTCTGTGACCACGTCTTTCCAGAAGCGCAGCCTTCAAACACACTGTTCCTCAGTGAAATTGATTGTAGGAGAACTGCTGCCAGAATACCATGGGAGGGTAAGATCTCCTGTTGCCAGCCCTGTTGGGCCTCCTCCCTCTGGCCAAATTTTACTGTGTTTCTCCCTGTATCTCTCCCTGTATTTCTCCCTGTATTTCTCCCTGTATTTCTCCCTGCCTTTCTCCCTGCCTTTCTCCCTGTATTTCTCCCTGTATTTCTCCCTATATTTCTCCCGGTATTTCTCCCTGCCTTTCTCCCTGTATCTCTCCCTGTATTTCTCCCTGCCTTTCTCCCTGTATTTCTCCCTGTATTTCTCCCTGTATTTCTCCCTGTATTTCTCCCTGTCTTTCTCCCTGTCTTTCTCCCTGTATTTCTCCCTATATTTCTCCCTGTATTTCTCCCTATAT
The DNA here is from genome assembly GCF_044704955.1 of Pristiophorus japonicus. Lineage (NCBI taxonomy): Eukaryota > Metazoa > Chordata > Chondrichthyes > Pristiophoridae > Pristiophorus > Pristiophorus japonicus. The sequence goes on along the minus strand of NC_091978.1, from coordinate 132,256,593 downwards.
TTTTCCCTGCCTTTCTCCCTGTATTTCTCCCTATATTTCTACCATTTATTTCTCCCTGTATTTCGCTCTGTATTTCTCCCTGTATTTCTCCCTGTATTTCGCTCTGTATTTCTCTCTGTATTTCTCCCTGTATTTCTCCCTGTATTTCTCCCTGTATTTCTCTCTGTATTTCTCCCTGTATTTCTCCCTGTATTTCTCCCTGTATTTCTCCCTGTATTTCTCCCTGTATTTCTCCCTGTATTTCTCCCTGTATTTCTCTCTGTATTTCTCCCTGTATTTCTCTCTCTATTTCTCCCTGTATTTCTCGCTGTATTTCTCGCTGTATTTCTCCCTGCCTTTCTCCCTGCCTTTCTCTCTGCCTTTCTTCCTGTATTTCTCCCTGTATTTCTCTCTGTATTTCTCCCTGTATTTCTCCCTGTATTTCTCCCTGTATTTCTCTCTGCCTTTCTTTCTGCCTTTCTCCCTGTATTTCTCCCTGTATCTCTCCTTGTATTTCTCCCTGCCGTTCCCCCTGTATTTCTCCCTATATTTCTCCCTGTATTTCTCTCTTTATTTTTTTTCCCTGTATTTCTCCCTGTATTTCTCCCTATATTTCTCCCTGTATTTCTCCCTATATTTCTCCCTGTATTTCTCTCTGTATTTTTCTCTCTATTTCTCTCTCTATTTCTCCCTGTATTTCTCCCTGTATTTCTCCCTGTATTTCTCTCTGCCTTTCTTCCTGTATTTCTCTCTGTATTTCTCTCTGTATTTCTCTCTGTATTTCTCCCTGCATTTCTTCCTGTATTTCTCCCTGTATTTCTCCCTGTATTTCTCCCTGTATTTCTCCCTGCCTTTCTTCCTGTATTTCTCCCTGTATTTCTCCCTGTATTTCTCTCTGTATTTCTCCCTGCATTTCTCCCTGTATTTCTCCCTGTATTTCTCTCTGTATTTCTCCCTGTATTTCTCCCTGCCTTTCTTCCTGTATTTCTCCCTGTATTTCTCCCTGTATTTCTCTCTGCATTTCTCCCTGCCTTTCTCCCTGTATTTCTCCTGCATTTCTCCCTGTATTTCTCTCTGTATTTCTCCCTGTATTTCTCCCTGTATTTCTCTCTGCCTTTATTTCTGCCTTTCTCTCTGTATTTCTCCCTGCCTTTCTCCCTGTATTTCTCTTGCATTTCTCCCTGTATTTCTCTCTGCCTTTCTTTCTGCCTTTCTCTCTGTATTTCTCTCTGTATTTCTCCCTGCCTAAGTTGCCTCCAATAGTGACATTGGAGCAGGAGGTCGAGTGCCAACACAGACCCCATGAAATGATATAAATGTTGTTGTTTCAAATCTGACCTCAATGAAACACAAGAATGGTTAAGAAGCAGAACACTCCTTCAACCAAAAATCGCTCAAATCTGTCAAACAGCCAGTATGCCTATGTGTTAGTAAGCTGCGAACTGGAATGGCCAACAACATTTTTTTCTAAAGATGGCGCCTTTAAAAAACCTGACATTCTAGGTCCCAAACTACATATTGATAGGTGGAAGATGCAGGTGCATGGATTATTTTAATGTAGGGTAGCAATTGCACACCAGCCACCACACATAGGGCCCAAGTTTCCACACGATAAAAAACGGGTGCCCCTCCGAGCTAGGCGCCCGTTTTTCGCGCCTAAAACATCGCCTAAAAAAAACCTCGCAATTCTGGAGCGTTCTGCAGCTCCTTGTCTGTCTGGCGCGGCGCCAAGGGGGGCGGAGCCTACACTCGCGCCGATTTTGTAAGTGGGAGGGGGCGGGTACTATTTAAATTATTTTTTTTCCTGCCGGCAACGCTGTGCGTGCGCGTTGGAGCGTTCGGCATGCGCAGTGTGAAAAAAACATTGGCCATTTTTGTAGTTCTTTGTAGCTGTTTAATTTTTGAACATTTTTTTAATAAAAGCACATTGCCATCAGCACATCAGCACTTGCAGCCTTCTCACTGTCTCCTTCCCCCCCCCCCCCCCGCAGGAAGAACGGGCACCTCCCTCCCCCCCGCGGGAAAGAACGGGCGTCTCCCCCCCCGCGGGAAAGAACGGGCACCTCCCCCACCACCCCCCGCGGGAAGAACGGGCACCTCAGGTTGACTGCAGCATTCTCCGTGCCTTCACACAGGTAGGAAGATGGTTTATTTAATCTTTTCTTTGCTTATAAATGTTTATTCAGGTTGGATTTATTTGTATAATATTTGTAGAAGTATAAATAAGGATTTATTGTAGAATTTAATGACTTCCCTTCCCCCCGCCTCCCCCCCCCACCTCGTTCTGGACGCCTAATTTGTAACCTGCGCCTGATTTTTTAATGTGTAGAACAGGTTTTTTCAGTTCTACAAAAATCTTCACTTGCTCCATTCTAACTTAGTTTGGAGTACGTTTTCACCGTGGAAACTTTGAAATCAGGCGTCAGTGGCCGGACATGCCCCCTTTTGAAGAAAAAAATTCTGTTCCAAAGTAGAACTGTTCTACCTGACTAGAACTGCAGAAAAGAAAATGTGGAGAATTGCGATTTCTAAGATAGTCCGTTCTCCACCAGTTGCTCCTAAAAATCAGGCGCAAATCATGTGGAAACTTGGGCCCATAGAAACATAGAAAATATGATTGATATGTCCTTACAAACAGTACAAATGCACACGAGGCCCATACTAGAGAGAAGGTCACTCTGTGACCAGTAACCTTTATTAGCCAGCACTGAAGTGGAGAAGATGGGTGGAGCTTCCCGTTTTATACCTGAAAGTCCAGGTTAGGAGTGTCTCCCACAAGTTCACCACCAAGTGGTCAGTGTTCTCACAGTGTACAACTTAGGTCAGTTTATACATGGATTGCAATGACAGTTGAATACATGACAATGATCATGGCTGATCATGCAACTTCAGTACCCCACTCCCCATACCCCCTGCTCCCCTTAGCCGTAAGGGCCACATCTAACTCCCTCTTAAATATATCCAACGAACTGGACTCAACAACTTTCTGTGGTAGAGAATTACAAAGGATCACCACTTTCTGGGTGAAAAAGTTTCTCCTCATCGCGGTCCTATGTGGCTTACCCCTTATCCTTAGACTATAACCCCTGGTTCTGGACTGCCCCAACATCGGGAACATTCTTCCTGCATCTAACCTATCCAGTCCTATCATAATTTTTATATGTTTCTATGAGATCCCCTCTCATTCTTCTGAATTCCAGTGAGTATAAGCCTAGCCGATCCAGTCTTTCTTCATATGTCAGTCCTGCCATCCCGGGAATCAGTCCGGTGAACCTTCGCTGCACTCCCTCAATCGCAAGAACGTCCTTCCTCAGATTAGGAGACCAAAACTGCACACAATACTCAAAGTGTGGTCTCACCATGGCCCTGTACAACTGCAGTAAGACCTCCCTGCTCCTATACTCAAATCCACTCGCTATGAAGGCCAACATGCCATTTGCTTTCTTTATTGTCTGCTGGACCTGCATGCTTACCTTCAGTGACTAATGTACCATGACACCCAGGTCTCGTTGCACCTCCCCTTTTACTAATCTGTCACCATTCAGATAATAATTTGCCTTCCTGTTTTTGCCACCAAAGAGGATAACCTCACATTTATCCACATTATACTGCATTTGTCCATTCACCTAACCTGTTCAAGTCACCCTGCAGCCTCTTGGCATCCTCCTCACAGCTTACACTGCCACCCAGCTTAGTGTCATCTGCAAACTTGGAGATATTACATTCAATTCCTTCGTCTGAATCATTAATGTATATTGTAAATAGCTGGGGTCCCAGCACTGAACCCTGCGGTACCCCACTAGTCACTGCCTGCCATTCTGAAAAGGGCCCGTTTATTTCCACTCTTTGCTTCCTCTCTGCCAACCAGTTCTCTATCCATGTCAATACATTACCCCAATACCATGTGCCTTAATTTTGCACACTAATCTCTTATGTGGGACCTTGTCAAAAGCCTTTTGAAAGTCCAAACATACCATATCCACTGGTTCTCCCTTGTCCACTCTACTAGTTACATCCTCAAAAAACCCTAGAAGATTTGTCAAGCATGATTTTCCTTTAATAAATCCATGCTGACTTGGACCGATCCTCTCTCTGCTTTCCAAATGCGCTGCTATTACATCTTTAATAATTGATTCCAGCATTTTTCCCACCACCAATGTCAGGCTAACCGATCTATAATCCAACGCAAATCCTTTAAGTATCATTCGGCAGTCTATCCTAGCCAAATCATGTCTCATACCATCGAAGTTTCCTTTCTTTAAGTTCAGGACCCTAGTCTCTGAATTAACTGTGTCGCTCTCCATCTTAATGAAGAATTTGACCATATTATGGTCACTCTTCCCCAAGGGGCCACGCACAACCAGATTGCTAATTAATCCTCTCTCGTTGTACAAGACCCAGTCTAGGATGGCCTGCTCTCTAATTGGTTCATCGACATATTGGTCTAGAAAACTATCCCTTATACACTCCAGGAAATCCTCCTCCACAGCATTGCTACGAGTTTGGTTAGCCCAATCAATATGTAGATTAAAGTCACCCATGATAACTGCTGTACCCTTATTGCATGCATCCCTAATTTCCTGTTTGATGCCATCCCCAACCTCACTACTACTGTTTGGTGGTCTGTACACAACTCCCACCAACGTTTTCTGCCCTTTGGTGTTTCGCAACTCTACCTATATAGATTCCACATCATCGATGCTAATGTCCTTCCTTACTATTGTGTTAATCTCCTCTTTAACCAGTAACGCTACCCTATCTCCTTTTCCTTCCTGTCTGTCCTTCCTGAATATTGAATACCCCTGGATGTTCCCAGCCTTGGTTATTCTGGAGCCATGTCTCCGTAATCCCAATTACATCATATCCGTTAACAGCTAATTGCGCAGTCAATTCATCCACCTTATTACGAATGCTCCTCGACTCAGAGTCTTCAGGCTTGTTTTTTTTAACACTCTTTGTCCTTTTAGAATTAAGTTGTAATGTGGCCCTTTTTGATTTTTGCCTTGGGTTTCTCTGCCCTCCACTTTTAGTTTTCTTATTTCTATCTTTTGCTTCTGCCCCCATTCTACTTCCCTCTGTCTTCCTGCATAGGTTCCCATCCCCCTGCCATATTAGTTTAACTCCTCCCCAACAGCACTAGCAAAAACTCCGCCTCGGACATAGGTTCCAGTCCTGCCCAGGTTTGTACTGGTCCCACCTCCCCCAGAACCGGATCCAATGCCCCAGGAATTTGAATCCCTCCTCCTTGCATCATTTCTCAAGCCACGTATTCATCTGAACTATCCTGCAATTCCTACTCTGACTAGCATGTGGCACTGGTAGCAATTCTGAGATTACTATCTTTGAGGTCCTACTTTAAAATTTAACTCCTAGCTCCCTAAATTCAGCTTGTAGGACCTCATCCCATTTTTTACCGATATCATTGGTACCTATATGCACCACGACAGCTGGCTGTTCACCCTCCCCTCCAGAATACGCTGCAGCTGCTCCGAGACATCCTTGACCCTTGCACCAGGGAGGCAACATACCTTCCTGGAATCTTGTTTGTGGCTGGAGAATCGCCTACCTGTTCCCCTTACAATAGAATCCCCTATCATTATAGCTCTCCTACTCTTTTTCCTGCCCTCCTGTGCAGTAGAGCCACCTATGGTGCCATGAACTTGGCTGCTGCTGCCTTCCCCTGATGAGTCATCTCCCCCACAGTACTCAAAACGCTGTATCTGTTTTGGAGGGAGATGACCGCAGGGAACCCCTGCACTACCTTCCTTCCACTGCACTGCCTGATGGTCACCCATTCCCTATCTGCCTGAGTAACCTTTACCTACAGTATGACCAACTCACTAAATGCGCTATTCACGACATCCTCAGCACCGCGAATGCTCCAGAGTGAGTCCATGCGCAGCCCCAGTGCGGTCTGTCAGGAGCTGAAGCTGGACACACTTCCTGCACACATAGTAGTCAGGGACACTGGTAGCATTCCTGATTTCCCACATAGCACAGGAGGATGAATTAACTGCGCAGATAGTAGTTAACGGGTATGATGTAATTGACATCACGGAGTCCCAAGGGATCCCACAATCCCCTTGGGAGTACCTGTACATAAGGAGGCCTCACAGGCTGGAGAGGCAGTCTGGAGACCTGTAATAAAGGATTACGGTCACACGTTACTTTGAACTTACAGTATCTGGTCAGATTCTTTATTCAAGACATAACAGTGTTGCCCCTTCCTATCTCTATAACCTCCTTTAGCCCTACAACCCGTTAGAACTCTCCACTTCTCTCACTTCTTGTGTGTCCCGCCCCCTCCTTCACCGCACTATTGATGCTTGTGCCTTCAGCTGTCTAGGCTCTATGCTCTGGAATTACCTCCCTAAATTTTCCTACCTCTCCACTCCCCTCTTCCCCTTTAAGACCCTCCTTAAAACCCATCTCTTTGACCAAGCTTTAGATCACTTTTCCTGATATCTCTATCTTTGGTTCGGCATCCATTTTTATTTAATTCCGCATCTGTGAACTACCTTGGAATGTTTTTCTATGCTAAGGATGCTATATAAATGTAAGTTGTTGTTATGATTGTTGTTGCTCCTGTTGTAGTTGTACTTAACAATAATAATTGATAGCAAAGCGTTTGATTGGAATATAGTATGGGGTAATCAAGCAAATTGACGGTCCCAGCATTGTACACTGGAATGACTGACTATTGGTTTAAGGCCCTAGTTCACATTCAATAACTTCCAGATCTTACTTATGCTGTTGAAGAAACCATGAGTGGGTGCTTCCCATCATATGAGGAAAATTAGCTGTGAGCAACTCTCTCAAGGTATGTTAACAAATCCTAGGCGGAACTAGTTGAGCAACAGTAAAATGGGGGCACTATAAAGGGATAACATTATAACAGTGAGAAGGAAATCCAACAGGAACAAATACAAAAAATATGGATTTTTAATTTATGTTCATTAACAGAAATATGCACTTATCAGGTGTTTACTTAACTGAAGCAAACTATTCATTATAAGTTGTCTGGAGCCTGTAAATTTACTTTGATATCTGACCTTGCATTCCGCTATATAACTAACTGTTAACAGAGCTTCAAAGAAGATATTTTTTCCCCATTCCACAGAATCAGTATCCATGCATAACTTTGTATGTGAGCATGAAAGGATTATTTCCATTCTGTGCCCAAAACAGAAAAGGTGTTGGGTTTTACTGACATAGCATTGATCTGCTGAAAGATTTGGCTTCTCATTTCCTTCTCACTGAAACCTTGAAGGAAAAGAGCTCTATTTTTTCCAAAAGAGTCATTGGTAATAAGTAGGTTGAAAAAAGAATCATCACTTTTCCACTCTCTGCAGGAGATGCCGGAGGCAGTGTCATCATGAAAACAATCAGGAATGATGAAATCTCTGCTGACAGATGAGGAAGGTACAGGTGTCTAATTAACACATTTGGGTCTCAGGCTTGAGGTTATATTCAGACTTCTTAGAGAAGACTCTCCTACAATGCTTGCCTTTAACACTCATGACTCTACCAACATTTTCCAACCAAATGTTTGGTAGTCTTTATTTTAATTTTAGCTTATCTGATGGATATAGTCTTTCAATGGGAATTGAGAACTGAAAAAAGTTTTACATGGGTTAAAGTCTTTCTGTTCTTGTCCTGAATTCCAGAGGTGAGGGGAGAGTGACTGCCCTTGACATCAAGGCACTATTCAACTGAGTGTTGCATCAAGGAGCCCGAGTAAAATCAGCCATGATCTTATTGAATGGCAGAACAGCCTCAAGGGGCGGTATGACCTACTCCTGCTCCTATTTCTTATGGACTTATGTTTAAAACTGAATTCAATGGATCGGGGGGAAAGCTCTCCAGTGGCTGGAGTCATACCTAGCACAAAGGAAGATGATTGTGGTTGTTAGAGGCCAATCATTTCAGACCCAGGACATCGCTGCAGGATTTCCTCTGGGGAGTGTCCTAGGCCCAACCATCTTCAGCTGCTTCATCAATGACCTATCCTCTATCAGAAGGTTTGCTGATGATTGCACAACTCCATTCACAATTCCTCAGATAATGAAGCAGTCCATAGCCACATGTAGCAATGCCTGGACAACATCCAGGCTTGGGCTGATAAGTGATAAGTAACATTCACGCCACACATGCCAGATAATAACCATTTCCAACAACAGAGAGGCTAAGCACCTTCCCTTAACATTCAATTGCTTTACCTTCACCACATCCACCACCAACAACATCCTGGGGGATTGGCATTGACCAAAATCTCAAGTGGACCAGCCACATAATTGCTGCGGCTACTAGAGCAGGTCAGAGGCTAGGTATTCTGTGGTGAGTTACTCACTTCTACAAGGCACAAGTCAGGCATGTGATGGAATACTCTCTGCTTGCCAGGGTGGGTGCAGCTGAAACAACACTCAAGAAGCTCAACACCTTCCAGGATAAAGCAGTTCACTTCATCTACTAGCCTAAACAAACACCCACTCCACCACCAGCACACCGTGGCTGCAGTGTGTACTATCAACCAGATGCACTGCAGCAACTCACCAAGACCTCTTCAGCAGCACCTCCCAAATTTGCAACCACCATCACCTAAAAGGACAAGGGTATCAGTATCAGAACACCATCACCTCCAAGTTTCCCTCCAAGTGACACACCATCCTCACTTGGACATAAAACACCGTTCCTTCATTATTACTGAGTCAAAATCCTGGAACCTCCCTACCTAACAGTACTGTGGGAGCACCTTCACCACACAGATCGCAGCGGTTCAAGGAGAAGGCCCACCACCTGCTCAAGGGCAACTAAGGGTGGATAATAAATGCTGGCCTTGCCAGTTATGCCCACATTCTGAGAATTAATACATAAAAAAAATATTGGATGCAACATGACAGAACACAAGTTTTAATTGTAATCTCCCACATTCCAAGTTACTGATTTCAGACATGTGACTGTCAGAAGGCAATGTAAAGCCAAAACATGTGCTAATGAGGAGAAAGGAAAATTACAATAACACAAGATAGGTTTGAGTGAAAACATTGCTTTGGCCCATCTGCTCTCATCCTTCCAAAATACTAACTCTATTGTCTTCTTACGGTCGTAAAATGGGCGCAACGATGATGATGTTAGCAGTAAGACAGCCATCTTGCATACATTCGGGCCATTGGTAAATGTGTCAGGATCCTGTTTTAGGCAGCCCTGATGGTCACCTGAAACAAGTACAGGTCTACTTTTTACACATCTATAGTGGTCTAACCAGTGGATCTTAAAGGGAGGCGGCAAAGAAAGGTGAGTACAATTTTTAACTCACCTTTATGTGGAACCGGGTGAGGAGCAGGAGTGCTGCTCCTGGCTTCATGGCACGGCTACAGCCACAGCCGACCCATTCTAGTCTGGGCACAGGCAAATTCAAGAAAACAGAAAGCAATACTTTTAATAAAAGGAATTTCACACATAAATAAGCTCTCTTATTTGTTGATGTTTTTAAGTTCTCTGTATTCTTTTCCATTATTTATGAATGTCCCTGTATTTATTTTTGTGCAGCTTAACAGGGTGGTTCTGTTTCTTTATCTATCACATATTCATTATACAATGCACGTTAAGTCTGTAGGCAGAAATGTCTCGCTCAAATGATGGATGTGTGGATAGAAGCTTCCTGTTTAGATGCAATCTCTGCAGAGCTTTAAGTGGTGGGATCTGAAGGCAAAGTTTGTATTCACTGATGTGCCAAAAACAAAAGGCACTTTATAAACTCCCCCTCCTCCCACAAAGTGTGTAGGTTTTTCTCTTTTGTTTTAACACTTCGTAGAATTATTTTATTTTCTACAAAACATTTTCATTATGTTAGGGGCCACCTGATTGAACATTAATTATTTACAGATTGCTGAAAAAAAGAAAGCAACATTTTTTTCCTCTTCTGAAGGCATTGACTGAGACTAGGGAATGGATCCATAGGTGGTCTCCAATGCCTCGCCCAAATAGCCTTATTCTTCTTGTGGGAGCTGACAAAATGAATGTTGGCTGACTATTTGAGCATGGAGGGACATCACCATTGAGCTCAATCTACACATGTATGCACTTTCCAGCAGGGATCACTTGATAGCGAAGAGCAGCTAGAGCCTTGACTGACGTCCCCCTAGCCCAATGCCAGTATGGCTAATTCTGGTCACATCAAAGTTGAGATTAGCTAACTCAGTTTAGACAAGGGTTAAACCGAGGACCTTTTTGTTCCCTGTATGCCTCAGCAACATAGAAGGCAATATACTTGCCCCTTGTCGGAAGTGCTGCTGAAAGCACAAGTTCATGTTAAGTTAAAATAGTCAACTCTGCTTTGAAGATTGATTTGAAATCTCAGATCCAAAGTGGTTGTACGTTCAGGTTGTCTGCTCTGAAACTGACTGCATATTTGCAAATCTTTGATCCTAAGATTAACTGTTTTGAGTAGCTCAACTAGAAAGAACAATTTTTAAAATGGCACTTAATAATTGAGCCACTCCCCTAATGGCTTAATTGGTGAGGGCACCACCTCATCCAGCAATAAACTTTATAGAGCAAATAGTTGCAAGTTCAAATGGGCTATAATGAGTTGGGTCAAACAAAAGCAAAGTACTACACATGCTGAAAATGTGAAAAAAAAACAGAAAATGCTGGGAACACTCAGCAGGTCAGGCAGCATCTATGGAGAGATAAAGAGATTGCTGACTTTTCATCAGAGTTCAATCATCTCAGCATTATTGGGCCTGGAAGGAGGAAAAGTGTCCTGCTCCTGATTGCTATCCAGTGACCCCCTGTTGGAATATGCATATATTTAGGGGCTGAAATTGCCCTCCGACCGAAAGGGGGCACGCTCACCGATCTTGAAGATTGGGGCGGAGAGTAAAGCGAAATTCAGCTTTTTGATTTTTTTTCCGGTCAGGGCGATGTTTGAGGTGACTTCGGGGCAGAAGTGCCCTTAGAGTGGAGTGGGTGTCGCTCGGAGTCATCAGCGTGCGCTGATGTATCACAATGTCTCTCCCCTTCAGTTAAAGGGGAGGGCAGCTGCGAACTCTGCAGTTAGTTTCGTTTGGCTCACTGGGCCACCAGGGAAGATTTTGACCGGGCCAGTGGCCCAGGACCCAAGAGGGGGCTGCCAGGCTGCCTGTTGGAGGCCCGACCAAACCCGGTGGGTGCCATTGTTGGGCTGACCTTAGTGTCTGACCTGCGGCAGAGTGCCCTCCCCTTTAAGGGCAGACACGCCTCCCAGCTATGCACAGCTTCCCACTGGGGAACCGAGTGGCGGCGGCTCTGCTCCTGTGGGGCAATCTCCCACACGGGGTGGAAAGGGGTCGCCACCGGTCGGTGGGGGGTTGGCACGTGCCCGACGGGGCGACAACATGGGCGGCGCAGTGACGATCACTGCTGACAAACAAATGGAGGGCAATTTCATAAATGTCGGTGACTCCATGCTGACTCGACAGTGAGACCTTACTGACCCGTGGACGTCTCTTTGAGGAGGTCACGGCTCTTAAAGGGGCAATTTTAGTCCCTTGGTGTTTAGGTCAGGACAGGACCAGACTCTTATGGCCTTTGCAGTCTAATAGTCTGTCAACATTCATTGTTAAGGCACAAGCACGAAAAAAGGGAATGTGTTATGTAAATGAATGTGGCAGCCATTTTGTACATAGCAATGCCTACAAACTGATTGGTTGTGGGGAAAATGTAGATTATCCTTTTATTTTGACAGAGGTGTAAAATGTGTATCCAAACTGTGTGGAGCTAATAGAATGTGAAACGTTTTAATTTTGTTTCTCCCTTGTTATTAGTCACTATTTCCCCTTCCTTTTTAGGTTTACCTCTTATTTGCCCAGCTTTCCAATCAATAGAATTGACTTTTTCTTAATTTATATATGAAAACAGACCGGAAAAGACTAGCTGGTCCATTTAGCCTGTCCCATACAGTTGTGATGCTTTATGCATCAGGTCAAGACACTCCTTACCCTCTAGGTACCAAAAGTTTCTTGGGCGAGGCGAAAAACCAGATCAAAAACCCAAGCCCAAAAAGGGAACAAAATTCTTCTCTGATCTCGCTAGGTGATCAAAACAAATCCAGGAGACCACATTTAACCATGACTGTATTATTTGGTACTTACCTCTTGTATGCTACAATCTCTGCCCCAGCCAGGAACTGCTAAAATTAACGCACAAAAATTGAACCCTTAAGAGGGTGGCCAAATGATTTGATCTGTAATTCGCCACTAGATGGCATGTGAGAACAATTTGATGCTACTCTTCATTAAATTTCCTTCCTTTCCTGGAAGCAATCAATATGCCTCCATCAATAACTCCACCAGATGATCTGGCCAAATTGAAAAGTTCATAATGTGAACAGCCATAAACCTACTACTGCCCCATGCATGGTACATAGGTCTTGTCTAACAAATTTACTGGAGCTCTTTGACAAAATTCTGGGCCTTGGTATCAATAGAAATTTTGTGGAGGTGATATTTTGATTTCATCAAGGATTTTGAGACAGCTCCACACAAATTATTAATCCACAGGGTAGGAAGACAGGAAATAGGAGGCAAGCTGCAGAAGTGGATTGAAAATTGGAAGAAACAGAGAAAACAAAAGGGGGTGTGAATGGAGCTCTATTGAAGTGGCAACTGATCACTAGCAGGGTGCCACAGGGATCAGGGCCCGGGACCATATACATTGTATAAATAATTTGTAGCTGGGATAGAAACAAAGCTGTCTGGGTTTATAGATTGTTGTGTATGGAGAAAGAGTCAGACTGAACACTGTGAGCTCAAAGTAAAGTGTGACCTTAGTCTTTTATTGCAGGTCTCCAGAGTGCCTCTCCAACCGGTGAGGCTTCCTTAAATACCTGTGCTCCCAAGGGATTATGGGATCCCTCGGGACTCCAGGGGATGAGCCCTCTGGTGGCTGTACAGAGTAAATACAAGTTTACATATATAACAACACTCCCCGCCCAAAGTCAATAGTGTAACTATTTACAATGTGAGTCGATCTGGGGCCCTTCTTGCCCCTGGTTGATCGTCTCGGTGTGAAAGCTGGTGTTGTTGAATCATTTGTTGGGCCCCTCGCTGGGCTGCTGTGCAGCTGGCCTTGATGGGCTGCCTGGTGTGTTGGGTCCTGCTGAGCTGCTGTGGGTGATGGGTTCTGCTTCGTAGTCAACCGTGGTGCTGGTTGCCACTGGTGTGTATGTTGGGGGATCAAAAAAGGTAGGGTCCAAGGTGGGTTGCTCAGGATAGTCCATGAATCTGAGTTTGATTTGGTCCAAGTGTTTCCGGTGAATGAGTCCAATTGAAAGTTTGACCCGAAACACCCTGCTCCCCTCTTTGGCCACGACAGTGTCGGGAAGCCATTTGGGACTTTGTCCACAATTCAATACAAATACAGGATCATTGATTTCAATCTCGTGTGACACATTTGCGCTATCATGATATGTACTTTGTTGAAGCCGCCAGCTCTCTACCTGTTCATGTAGATCAGGGTGAACTAACAAGAGCCTTGCCTTAAGTGCTCTTTTCATGAGCAATTCAGCAGGTGGGATCCCAATGAGTGAGTGGGGTCTCGTGCAGTCGCTAAGCAGGACTCGGGATAGGTGAGTCTGCAGTGAGCCTTCAGTTACCCTCTTCAAGCCTTGCTTGATGGTTTGCACTGCTCTCTCTGCCTGACCATTGGATGCTGGTTTAAGCGGGGCAGATGTGACATGTTTGATCCCGTTATGGGGCATGAATTCTTTGAACTCGGCACTGGTAAAACATGGCCCATTGTTGCTCACCAGGACATGGGGTCGGCTGTGTGTGGCAAACATGGCCCACAGGCTTTCAGTAGTGGCAGCGGACGTGCTAGCTGACATTATCTCACATTCAATCCACTTGGCGTACGCATCTACAACCACAAGGAACATTTTACCCAAGAACGGGCCTGCAGAGTCGACGTGTACCCTCGACCACGGATTGGGTGGCCGAGACCATAAACTTAGCAGCGCCTCCCTGGGTTCATTGCTTAACTGCGAGCAGGTATTACATCTGTGAACGCAGGACTCTAAGTCCGTATCGATACCGGGCCACCACATGTGGGATCTGGCTATCGCTTTCATCATTATGATGCCTGGGTGGGTACTGTGGAGGTCACTGATGAAGGTATCTTTGCCCTTCTTGGGAACCACTATTCGATTGCCCCACAGAAGGCAGTCTGCCTGTATAGACAGTTCATCTTTGTGCCGCTGGAACAGCTTCATCTCGTCCTGCATTTCCACTGGGACACTGGACCAGCTCCCGTGATGCACACATTTTTTTACTAAGGACAGTAAGGGGTCCTGGCTTGTCCAGCTTTTGATCTGCTGGGCAGTGACGGGTGATTGCTCACTCTCAAATACTTTCATAACCATGGCTAAATCTGCGGGCTGCGCCATTTCCACCCCCGTGGTGGGCAATGGCAGCCTACTGAGAGCATCGGCACAGTTTTCTGTGCCTGGCCTGTGGCGGATGGCGTAGTTGTATGCGGACAACGTGATTGGCCATCTCTGGATTCTGGATGTAGGCCGATGCGTTGGTATTTATCCCTTTACTCTCGGAAAACAGGGATATGAATGGCCTATGGTCAGTTTCCAATTCGAATTTTAGCCCAAACAGGTATTGATGCATTTTCTTTACCCCGTAAACACATGCTAACGCTTCTTTCTCAATCATGCTGTAGCCTCTCTCAGTCTTAGACAGACTCCTGGATGCATAAGCAACTGGTTGCAGTTTCCCGAAATTATTAGCTTGTTGCAATACACACCCGACGCCATATGACGACGCATCACATGCTAGTACCAAACGCTTACATGGATCATACAGCACAAGCAATTTGTTTGAGCATAACATTTTTCTCGCTTTTACAAAGGCATTTTCTTGGCTTTTGCCCCAAACCCATTCATCCCCTTTCCGTAGTAAGACATGCAGTGGTTCTAACAGTGTGCTGAGTCCCGGTAAGAAGTTATCAAAGTGGTTCAGGATTCCCAGAAACGACCGCAGCTCCGTCATGTTCTGTGGCCTTAGTGCGTTCTCGATTGCCTCCGTCTTCGAATCGGTGGACCTGATGCCGTCCGCTGCGATCCTCCTCCCAAGAACTCCACTTCAAGTGCCAGGAAAATGCACTTCCGCGTGGGGCTCAGGTTAAAACGCTCATTGAGTGTACCAAGAACCTCCTCCAGGATCTGCAGATGCTCGACTGTGTCCCGACCTGTGCCCAAGATGTCGTCCTGGAAAACCACGGTGCGCGGGACCGATTTCAGTAAGCTTTCCATGTTTCTCTGGAATATCGCCTCCGCTGATCGAATTCCAAACGGGCACCTGTTATAAATGAAAAGACCTTTGTGCGTGATGATGCAGGTGAGGCCCTTCGATGATTCCTCCAGTTCCTGCGTCATGTAGGCTGCAGTCAAATCCAGTTTCATGAACATCTTTCCTCCCACCAGCGTTGCAAAGAGGTCGTCGGCCTTTGATAGTGGGTATTGGTTCTGTAGGGAGAAACGATTGATAGTTACTTTGTAATCGCCACAGATTCTGACGGTGCCTTCTCCCTTGAGGACAGGAATGATCGAGCTGGCCCACTCGTTGAACTCGATTGGTGAAATGATGCCCTCTCGTTGCAGCCAGTCTAGTCTGATCTCTACCCTTTCTCTCATCATGTACGGTACTGCTCTCACCCTTGTGATGGATGAGTCACGCTACCGCAATTAGGTGGATCTGCATTGTTGCTCCTTGGAATTACCCAATGCCTAGTTCGAACAGCGAAGGATGTTTAAGACCTGGGCACACAAAGTGTCGTCAGTGGGCGATAGCACTCGGACGTCGTCCCAGTTTCAGTGTATCTTTCCCAGCCAGCTCCTGTTGTGCAGCATGGGACCATCGCCCGGTACCACCCAGAGTGGTAGTTTGTGCACCGCTCCATCGTAGGATACCTTTACGGTAGCACTGCCGATTACGGGAATCAGTTCTTTAGTGTAAGTTCTTAGTTTCGTACTAATTAGTGTTAAGACTGGCCTTGAGGCCTTGTTGCACCACAATCTTTCGAAAGTCTTTTTGCCCATGATGGACTGGCTCGTGTCCATGTCCAGCTCTATTGACACCGGGAGTCCATTTAGTTCAACAGTCAGCATTATCGGGGCACATATCGTGGTGAATGTGTGCACCCCATGTACCTCTGCCTCCTCGGTGTGAGGCTCTGGTTCGTCGTGATCATCCATGAATCTGTCCTCCTCTGCAACATGGTGGTTTTCAGGCTTAACAGGATTTGCAGCTCACCTGCACATATGTTGGAGGTGTCCCATTGTTCCACAGCCCTTGCAAAAAAGTACCCTTTGAATCAGCATGAATGGAAATGATGATCACCCCCGCAGCGCCAAGAAAGTGTTAATGGCCTTGCATTCATCACCCTTGATGGTGGACTCTGAGACATCTGCGGATGTGCAGCTGCCGGCATGTGTGACCTGTCCTGTACAATTCAAAAACAACATCACTTTGTTCACAGTACTTGTAGCAGCACTTGTGTACTGAGAGATTTGCTTCGTATTGTCACTGGTGGCAATGAACGCCTGGGCTATCGCTATGGCCTTACTCAAGGTTGGGGTCTCTACAGTCAAAAGTTTGCGAAATATGGTTTCATGGCCAATGCCAAGTACGAAAAAGTCTCTGAGCATGTGCTCCAAATGTCCTTCAAATTCGCAATGTCCTGCATAACTCGCCACTTCCTGGCCTTCGGACCTTTTGTAGGTGTAGAACCGGTACCTCGCCATCAGAACGCTTTCCTTCAGGTACAAATGCTCTCGGACCAGTGTGCACAAATCATCATATGATTTCTGTGGGTTTCGCTGGAGTAAGCAGATTCTTCATGAGGCCATACGTTAGTACCCCACAGACGGTGAGGAGGATCGCCCTTTGTTTGGCAGCATTCTCTTCCCCATCTAGCTCGTTGGCCATGAAGTATTCCATCCTCCTCCTCAGTTGTTATGTATGGAAAAAGAGTCAAACTGAACATTGTGAGCTCAAAGTAAAAAGTGTGACAGTCTTTTATTGCAGGTCTCCAGAGTGCCTCTCCAACCTGTGAGGCCTCCTTAAATACCTTTGCTCCCAAGGGATTATGGGATCCCTTGGGACTCCAGGGGATGAGCCCTCTGGTGGCTGTATAGAGTAAATACAAGTTTACATATATAACAACGATGATACCATTTTTTTTTTAAAGAGAGGATTAGTAACAATAGTGAAGAGTCAAAATGAAGAGTTTCGGATGCCCCCAAAAGTTCGTTACCATCCTCCGCCTGCTCCACGACGACATGCAGGCCGTGATCCTTACCAACGGATCCATTACAGACCAAATCCACGTCCGGACCGGGGTCAAACAGGGCTGCGTCATCGCCCCAATCCTCTTCTCAATCTTCCTCGCTGCCATGCTCCACCTCACAGTCAACAAGCTCCCCGCTGGAGTGGAACTAAACTACAGAACCAGTGGGTACCTGTTCAACCTTCGCCATCTTCAGGCCAGGTCCAAGACCACCCCAATCTCTGACGTTGAGCCACAGTACGCAGACGACGCCTGCGTCTGCACAGACACAGAGGCTGAACTCCAGGACATAGTCGACGTATTTACTGAGGCGTACAAGAGCATGGGTTTTATGCTAAACATCTGTAAGATAAAAGGTCCTCCACCAGCCTTTCCTCACCGCACAGCACTGCCCCCCAGTCATCAAGATCCACGGCGCGGCTCTGGACAACATGGACCATTTCCCATACCTCGGGAGCCTATTAACAAGAGCAAACGTTGACGACGAGATTCAACACCGCCTCCAGTGCAGACTTCGGAAAAGAGTGTTTGAAGACCAGGCCCTCAAAACTGCCACCAAGCTCATGGTCTACAGGGCTGTAGTAATACCCGCCGTCCTGTATGGCTCAGGACCATGTACAGTAGACACCTCTAGTTGCTGGAGAAATACCACCAACGATGCCTCCGCAAGATCCTACAAATCCCCTGGGAGGACAGATGCACCAACATTAGCGTCCTCGACCAGGCCAACATCCCCAGCATTGAAACATTGACCACACTTGATCAGCTCCGTATTGTTCGCATACCAGACACGAGACTCCCAAAGCAAGCGCTCTACTCAGAACTCCTTCACGGCAAATGAGCCAAAGGTGGGCAGCGGAAACATTACAGGGACACCCTAAAAGCCTCCCTGAAAAAGTGCAACATCCCCACTGACACTTGGGAGTTCCTGGCCAAAGACCATCCTAACTGGAGGAAGTGCATTCGGGAGGGCGCTGAGCACCTCGAGTCTCATCGCCGAGAGCATGCAGAAATCAAGCGCAGGCAGCGGAAAGAACGTGCGGCAAACCTGTCCCACCCACCTCTTCCCTCAACGACTATCTGTCCCACCTGTGACAGGGACTGTGGTTCTCGTATTGGACTGTTCAACTACCTAAGGACTCATTTTTAAGAGTGGAAGCAAGTCTTCCTTGATTCCGAGGGACTGCCTAAGATGATGATGATGATGATGAAGAGTCAGACCAAATACAAAGGGATCTGGATAGGTTGAGAAGATGGCCTAAAGAGTGATGTGACATTTAATGTGGACAAAGTCAAGCTAATAAGGCCAGGATAGGGAAACAAACTGTGAGAACATAAACAAAATAGCTCTAAGTTGCAGAATAAAACACGAGAGAAATGAGTGGCTATTTGTGGTCATTGAAACCAATAGTGCAGTAAGCAGTGGTAAGGAACGCTAATTGGATCTTGAGATATATATGGCCAGAGGGTAAATGCAGAAATCCCAGGAGACGATAATGAATCTCTAGAAGGTACTAGTGTGGCCACATCTGGAATACTGTGTACAAATCTGTTTTCTGTACAACAACAAAGATATCCTGACATTCAAGGCCGTGCAGAAGAAGTGAAACAAATTTATACCTTACTTAAGACATCTGAGCTATGAGGAGAGGTTGAAGAGCCTGGTTTGTTTACTGTAGAGAAGAGAATGCTCAGGGAAGATATTATTAAAGTATTCAACATTCTTAAAGAAATAATTCATTTTAATGCTGACAATGGGCTAGAAATTTGGGCGCTAATTTTTGAAATCTTGAAAAATTAGCGCCAGGTGGTAATAGAAACATAGAAAATAGATGCAGGAGTAGGCCATTCGGTCCTTCGAGCCTGCACTACCATTCAATAGGCTGATCATTCACCTAAGTATTCCTTTCCTGCTTTCTCTCCATGCCCCTTGATCCCTTTAGCCATAAGGGCCATATCTAACTCCCTCTTGAATATATCCAATGAACTGGCATCAACAACTCTCTGCGGTAGGGAATTCCACAGGTTAACAACTCTGAGTGAAGAAATTTCTCCTCATCTCAGTCCTAAATGGCTTACCCCTTATCTTTAGACTGTGTCCTCTGGTTCTGGACTTCCCCAACATCAGGAACATTCTTCCTGCATCTAACCTGTCCAATCCCATCAGAATTTTATATATTTCTATGAGATGCCCTCTCATCCTTCTAAACTCCAGTGAATAAAGACCCAGTCGATCCAGTCTCTCTTCATATGTCAGTCCAGCCATCCCGGGAATCAGTCTGGTGAACCTTCACTGCACTCCCTCAATAGCAAGAACGTCCTCCCTCAGATTAGGAGACGTAAACTGAACACAATATTCCAGGTGAGGCCTCACCAAGGCTCTGTACAACTGCAGTAAGACCTCCCTGCTCCTATACTCAAAACCCCTAGCTATGAAGGCCAACATACCATTTACCTTCTTCACTGCCTGCTGTACCTGCATGCCAACTTTCAATGACTGACGTACCATGACAGCCAGGTCTCATTGCACCTCCCCTTTTTGTAATCTGCCGCCATTCAGATAATATTCTGCCTTCGTGTTTTTGCCCCCAAACTGGATAACCTCACATTTATCCACATTATACTGCATCTGCCCTGCATTTGCCCACTCACCTAACCTGTCCACGTTAGACTGCTGCCTCTTAGCATCCTCCTCACAGCTCACACCGCCACCCAGTTTAGTGTCATCTGCAAACTTGAAGATATTACACTCAATTCCTTCATCCAAATCATTAATGTATATTGTAAATAACTGGGGTCCAGTAAATTGGCTGTTAGTGGTCCAGTAAAGAACTGGAATGCTAATCAAGTGCTACAGGGGCTGTACCAGCAGAGCGATAATGAATTTCACGTGCAATGCAATCAGGAATTATCTTTCACTCTGGTTCCTTCGAGCTCTGAAAGAGGAGGTTGTGCAGATCCTTTTTTAATCAGCTTTGCTGGCTGTGAAGGCAACCTGCAACCAACTGAATCTGCTGATCGTCATGGCTGATCCCACTCCCAAGGAGAGAGCTCATAATTTCAGCGACCAGGCATTGGAGGCATTGGTTGTGGGCAGTGCTGTTCCCGGCCACTGGAAGGAGGTCATTGCCCCAGGTCTTCAGGGCAATGTGGAGGGAAGTAGCCAAGGAGGTCACGGCCAGTAGTGTGGTCGTCCGGAGCCTGACACAGTGCCGGAAGAAATTCGACGACCTTACTTGGGTGGTCAGGGTGAGTACATGCTTCAACACATCCTACATACCAGCATCTGAACCTCAGTCTGTACAAACTGCACAAACCACTACACCCCACCACTCACCCACCAAGCATCTCCACCGACTAAAATTCACATCCACATCTCATGCCTTGCCTACAATTACAGCTATTCAACTTGGCACGCACATCTCCCACACACATAGCATCACTCATTTGTACACATTCATTTCTCTTGCAGGCCAAGATGGCCCACAAAAGGAGGGAGCAGCAGAGAACAGGTGGGGGTGATGTGCAATTGCTCCTCCAGGTCTGTAAGATGCTGCGACTCATTGGGCAGCAGCTGGTGGCGACATCGATCCCCCTTGAGGGCAATAACGGTATCTCCATCCCCTCTCCTTCTCTCATCCCACTTCCCCCTCACACCACAAGCCTTTCTCACTTTCCAGCTCCTGATACTGTCTGCTTTCCTTGCTCCCTCCCTGTCCTCCTGCCCTCACCTTAACACCAGTCTTGTGCCTTTTGGCTTTCAGATAATCATCAATCAGATGACCAGCCTGTCCCTGATACCCCCCCACCCCACTGAGAGTGAGGAAGAAGAGGAGGAGGAACAAAGCACGTGTCACTGCATTTCTCACTGCAGGCACCACCTCAGATACTGGCACTAAGCGATCTTTAGAGACAAGTTTAGTCGAAGGGTCTGCACTGGGTGATGCACCAGGGATGAGCAGACTGCAGCAAGACCAGGGGGAAAGGGGAAAGGGTAGCTCGGGAGCCATCTCCCCGGAGGGAGAGTTCGCGCGCAAGTTCTGTTGCACAGGACTCAGATGAGGACCTCAAATGGGGAGGCATTCACAAGAAGGGTGATGGCCATGCACTCCGAGATGATAGGTTCAATGGCAAGGGTGCCCGAGAGCCTCTCAGCAATGGAAAGGAGTATGGAAGAGTCTGCCTCCAACATTACACAGAGCTCTGCGCACACCATCAGTTCCATTTTGCAGAGGATGGTGGACTCTCAGAAACCGTGCAGATCCAGACACCATGACGCATGTCATGGGCAATGTGGCAGCTTCCATTGCAGCACAGATGGAAGCAGCGCAATGTCTTAGTGCTGTAATGCAGTCAATGGTTGGTGGCATCGAGTCTCAGACTGCTGTCACACAGCCTCAGCTCGATGCCATACAGGCTCTGACTGTTGCCATCGTCGTTGGGTCCACCACAATCCACCAGGGATCTCACAGTTTCACAGAAGGCCACCAATTTTTGCTCCAGCATATTGGTGGGGAAGCTGAGCTGCTGCCCCAGGGGAGCGCAGTGGGTCAGTGGAGCAGGAACCTGCTGTCCACTTTCAGGATGACAGCATTCCTGATCCCACCATTGCCACTTCGCCATTGCACTTGTCGCTACCAGTTATCCAGCCAACCCAGACTGCTGCTGGCCAGCCTGAGGTGGTGCAGTCTACAGGCCGGGCCTTCCAGGACCAGAGCTGGTCGAGGGCATCCTGCAAGGCTATGTGTAGTCTCTGGCACTGATACACAGCAGCCTTCCACCAGCCCTGCTACAGACACAGGGGACACACTACGTAGCAGCAGTAAATTAGGAAAAGGCACGGTAAAGAGGGGAAGTAAGGATTTGCACAAGGGTGATTAGTTAATATTATTGCTGTATATGTGCGCTTACTGAATTTGGATAAATGTATGAATGGAATGTGGCAGATTTGCTGCTGTGTCTCATTTCAGCTTTGCACTGAGATATGGAATGAGGAATTGACGGAATGATGGGGATGTGCTGAGTATCTGGGAAGTGGCCTCGAATTCATTGGAACCGAAGTCTGATGAGGCGGTCACGGACCACCCTTCCACAAGGCCGATTGAGTGGCTGTCTCCTCCCTCACTGCTTTTCCACCTCCTCCTCCTCATCTCCTCATCTCCCTCTTCCTCCTCCTGAGGTGGTGCAGCTGTGCCTTGTGGCAATGGCTGAGCCCTCCTGATGGCCAAGTTGTGCAGCATGCAGCAGATGACGACGAAAAAGGACACCCGCTCAGCCGAGTACTGGAGGGCTCCTCCCAAGCGGTCAAGGCAGCAGAACCATTGCTTGAGCACTTTGATGGTCTGCTCAATGATGTTCCTGGTGGCAGCATGGCTCTCAGTGTATGAGAGCTGGGCAGGAGTGTTGGGGTTGCAGAGGGGAGTCATGAGCCAGGTGGAGAGCAGATAACCCTTGTCTCCCAGCAGCCAGCCACAAGCTTCATGCGATGGTTAAAACAGAGCTGGCACAGCAGTCTAGTGCAAGATGAAGACATCGTGGCTGCTGCCAGGATAGTGTGCATTGAAGGTGAGGAATTCATTGTGTGTGGTCGCAGACCAACTGCACATTAAGTGAGTGGTAGCCTTTGCAGTTACGGAATACTTCAGGCTTGTTATGCATTGCCTGCAAAGCACAGAGGATCTTGTAAAGCACTAAACACTTTCACAACAACTAATACAGATCTTGTACTGTAACTTCTACATAATTTACACATTCCACTATATAAAGCTTCATAAAATATGCACTTTTTAATATCATTTATATCAGAAGACAAAGGCTTTCATAAAACCATTTATGAATCAATTAGGGACAACTTTTCTAATTCAAGCAGCTTGTTCTTTTTCTAAATCATTTAAAGAAACTCTCCTCCTCCCCCCCCCCCAACATCAAAACTCATCCCCCCTCCACCCCCGATCAAAACTCTTGCCCCCCCACTCCCGATCAAAATTCTTCCCCCTCCCCCACCCCGATCAAAACTCGCCCCCCCCCAGCCCCGATCAAAACTCGCCCCCCCCCACCCCCGATCAAAACTCTTGCCCCCCCACTCCCGATCAAAATTCTTCCCCCTCCCCCACCCCGATCAAAACTCGCCCCCCCCCAGCCCCGATCAAAACTCGCCCCCCCCCACCCCCAATCAAAACTCTTGCCCCCCCACTCCCGATCAAAACTCTTCCCCCTCCCCCACCCCAATCAAAACTCTCCCCCCCCACCCCCAATCAAAACTCTTCCCTCCCCCTTTCCCACCCCATCAAAACTCTTCCCCCCCCCCTCAAAATCTCCCCACACCAACCTGTTTCTTGTAGCCTTCAGCGCGGGAAGGTAGTGGCCGGCCTGTGCGGCAGGCCACTCGGCCAGGGATAGGGGCGACGAGCTTCGGGTCCTTCTCACAGCCTGCAGGACGCGCTGGGAGGACGAGGAGCTACTGCGCATGCGCGCAGACTCCACCACACATGCGGATAGCTGCCGGCACTGTTTTTGGCGCAGGGCTGTAGCTCCGCCCCCCACTCCACGAAAAACGGCGCGCCAGGACCTGGGACACACAGCAGAACAGCCAGAATCCTTAGTAAGTTTTTTGGCGCTGTTTTGAGCGCACAAGGTCGCCGCATCTCGGGAGAGTGCGCCGGAAAAAGGGGTTGGGGAAATTTGGGCCCATAGAAAATACAATCATCACAGAATCGTTTCTGTATGAATACTGCACCACTGAAGCTGCCCTTAACTAATTCTTGCAAATCCAATTCCTCTTGCTAAGCACTGGTTGTAGAAATTTATAACTTGCAAGCCAGATTTTCCTGATGTCAATGGTCTTTAGATATAATGTACAATAATATGGAAATAATAAAATTCTGAATTCAATAAAACTTCATCTTTTCAGAAACATTAAAACAAATAAACTAAATGAATACATATATTCTGGCAGAGCTGAGAGTGACTTGTGCAACTTGGATTAAGTCCTTATTGGACCTGAACATCAAATGCTGGTGCGGATATTATACCAATCACAAGATAGATGTGAAGAATTGTTGTTTCCCAGTTATTTCAGTAGCAGAAAGGGACCCCTAAATATGTACTTGTAGTGACAGTGCAGTGGAACCCCAATGACTCTTGCCATCGAGTTTAGGATTCAGTTCACGAGTTTGATTCTCTAAGGAGCATGTTCCCAATCTCCTTTATACCAGTGGGGAAACTGTCAAACAGAACATGGATTGCCCCATATGGACGAAGAGAATATGGATGAGCAAATCACCACAGATCACAATTGCATACCTTCTAGTATTCTTGTGTATTTTGTTGGTCATTGAATTTTGCTGAACAGAATTGAAGGCCTCCGCTGTAAAATCCAAAAGAAACGATTAGTATATAACTAAATTGCTGGTCTAAAATGCGAAAATCCCTCCGTGCCGGTGCTGAATGGTGACGTTGTCAACTGGGATGTTCTAGTCATCAAGAACTTCTGTCGCCACTGCCAGAAGCTTATTTGGTTTTCCCTTCCTGTTGTGCCAGAAGGTGGCTTTCCTCTCCATCCCAATGCATGATGTCAAATGTCATGCAACGTAAACACTAGTTAAGCTCCTGTGTAAACACTCACACACAAAAAACTGGAAGCATTTAATTTGGCTCCATGTTAAATTAATGTGATCCTTCTGTGCTGTATCTCATAACAGATAGCAAGGCAATTTGTTGGAACATTAGGAAATTAATTGTATTGAAAAATAAAAATCATATAATGTAGTTAGTTCAAATACTGCATCATCATATAAATTAACCATTACATAAACATAATTTTCTGGGTGATAAAACATGGGGGAAAGTTAAAACTATATAATTTCCATATTAAACTCTTACCCTGATTTTAAAGTGCCATGTTGTTCTTAAGCCATATTTCGCTATCATATTAAAATATCAGGGTGATGTCAACCTGGGAACCATTATGGTTTATAATGGACTGTAAATGCTGTGAATGAATGGCAGGTTCAGTTTACTCTGTCAATTACTTAGTTGCCCTATGATTTCTTAAAATAAATTTCTATACTGTGTGGATTACACTGTGCCATAGGTTAATTATAGCAGCTGATGCTGATTTGGATACATATGGTTTCTATGGTTCCATATAGTCCTAAAAATGATATTTTGAAGATTCCAGAGTGGATCCTGAATGATTATTGCGGTTCAGTCTTTCACTGTCGTTTGTTCGGTTTAATTTAGTTATATTAATCAAAACTTAATCTGGCATAGTTAAAATGTTATGATCCATGACTATTGCAACAAGAGAAAATTAATACATTTTTGATTTTGCTGTGCATTCTCCTTCATTTGCTGCACAAGCAATGTCCACATGGTGGCATCTTCTGTATATGTAACATGTGTGAATCACAGTTAAAAGTTTCAGGTAACTCAAAGCCTGCCATTTGTTAATCTGCTATTGCTTATTCAGTTCTGATACATATACAAAGCTTTTCTTATCTATTACTGAAATCTATGATTTGCATAGCATATGCAAGATATCATGAATATGGATATGTTGCTTATTTCCTTCAACTTCATTTATTCGGTCTTATGAAGTTTGTGACTTAAATTATTATAATTCTGTTTCCAGGTTATTCAAAATTATGACGGGCTTGATTCAATTCCATTTGCATTAATGAAAAATAAAACATATGGTGTTGCGTTTCATGATGCAAATGCATTTTTCTATGATAGAGACATAACCTTATTCTGCCCTCATCTGCCACGGTGGATCTTTTTTGCCAAATGCTATAAAGAAAGTGTGATCAGAATTAAAATAGCATCAATTTGCGGCTGAAAGAATTCAATGCATATATTTTTGGCAGATTTTCATGGTATATTTAAACTCACTATGGTATGAATGCAATACAAAATTCCAGTGTGGTGCCTCCATATCTAAACCAGATTTGACCATATCAATTCTATTGAAACTTGCACAAGGTGGTGACCTAGTAGAAACTGAGGTTCCCGTCTCACAGCTGGAGTCAGCTTAATTTACATAATTTTAGAGGGCTCTTAGTGGGGGCCCACTTGGAGGTCGGCGGTTTTAAGTAAAAGGTCCCACTGATCCTCCAGTGTAGTGCAGATGTTTGCTCTCCCAAAACCCACGCATGAGGCTTCTCAGCCCTTCAAATAAGACTATCACAGGTTTAACAACTCGCGTGAGTTGCAGGGATAATGAGTATAAGACTTAAGGAGAGGAGCTAAGAGATTGAGAGATCTAGATATGCAGATACACAGGGGTAGATTTTCCCTCATTGTGGTTTGAAGCTGGCACCCTAATAGTACTGATGGAAGACGTCCTCATCTTGGTCCCACAAAAATAAATAAAAACTGATCTTTTGGGCTCTTCTACAGTTGATTGTCAGCTGAAACTGCGTGTAGCATGCAAAGCATTACCCCATTTCTGTCCAGTGTGCAGCTTCAAAATTTCTCCCACAGATCTTTAAAGGAAGCAGTGCACATAGAAAGCACCACAAGAAAAACCAATGGGATACTGTGGGTAAATATTCGGGAGTTTAGCACCGGCCATTACCACACAATTTGGGGAAAGATTGTCGGCTGCTCCGCTGCTGGTGGGTCCGACGGCCCTTCAAATTTTGGCTGGCCAGCAGCACTGCTGATGTCCACATATGCGAAAATTATAAAAATTATGCAGATTGTGACATCAATGAGTGTACAACACTCACTTGACGCCCAATCTGCCATTTTCAACTTTGCCGCTCCACTTATTGGCATGTCTTAACTGCAAACAGCTGAGCAAGCATTGACACGCAGGAAAGAGGCTTCAGCAGTGGTATTCAAAGGGATCATCAGCAATTACTTGCAGCAGACATGCTTCTTGAGTTTGAATGGCTTTGTGGAACTTTCTGCAAATTCAGCAGCTTTCTAAAGCTTTCAAGGTCCCAAGATACCAGGAGTGTTGGAGCAAGTGGAGAATGTCTTAATTCTCATTTAAAGATTTCTGCTCACAACATTTGCTCACAGTCATGGGGGCTCTACTGGCAGTCCATCTCGTGCTTGAGTATCTTAAGGAGAGGGAGCGGAGGCAGCAAAGAAGACGAGAAAAAGCACGCGGGGGAGGAGGAGGAGGGCTCTCAACAGGCCTTACCCACCTTCATAGAATCATAGAAGTTTACAGCATGGAAGGAGGCCATTTCGCCCATCATGTCCATGCCAGCCAACAAGAGGCTATCCAGCCCAATCCCACTTTCCAGTTCTAGGTCCGTAACCCTGCAGATTACGGCACTTCAAGTGCCCATCCAAGTACTTCTTAAATGTGGTGAGGGTTTCTTTCTCTACCACCCTTTCAGGCAGTGAGTTCTAGACCCCCGCCACACTCTGGATGAAAAATGTTCCCCTCAAATTCCCTCTAGACCTCCTATCAATTACTTTAAATCTGTGCCTCCTGGTTGTTGACTCCTCTACTAAGGGAAATAGGCCCTTACTATCCATTATATTTAGGCCCCTCATAATTCTATACACCTCAATGAGGTCTCCCCTCAGCCGCCTCTGTTCCAAGGAAAACAAACCCAGGCTATCCAATCTATCCTTATAGATAAGATTCTCCACTCCCGGCAACATCCTTGTAAATCTCCTTTGTACCTTCTCCAGTGCAATCACGTCCTTCCTGTAATGCAGTGACCAGAACTGCATGCAATACTCCAGCTGTGTCCTAACCAGTGTTCAAGCATAACCCATCCTGCTCTTATATTCTATGCCTCAGCTAATAAAGGCAAGCATTCTTAACCACCTTATCTACCTGGATTGCTACCTTCAGGGATCTATGGACATGCACTCCGAAGTCCCTTTGTTCCTCTTACTTCTCAGTGTCCTATCATTTAATGTGATTGCCTTTCCTTGTTAGCCCTCCCCAAATGCATTACCTCACACTTCTCTGGATTAAATTCCATTTGCCACTGTTCTGCCCATCTGACCAGTTGATTGCTATCTTCCTGCAGTCCGCAGCTTTCTTCTTCATTATCAATCACACAGCTGATTTTAGTATCATCTGCAAACTTCTTAATTATAACCCCTATATTCAAGTCTAGATCATTGATGTATACCACAAAAAGCAAGGGACCTAGTACAGAGTCATGCGGAACCCCACTGGAAACATCTTTCCAGTCACAAAAACACCCATCAATCCTTTGCTTCCTGCCTCTGAGCCAATTTTGGATCCAACTTGCCACTTTGCCCTGGATCCCATGGACTTTTACTTTCATGACCAATCTGCCATATGGGACCTTATCAAAAGCTTTGCTAAAATCTATATACACTACATCATACGGAGTGCCCTCGTCGACCCTCCGTGTTACCTCCACGCAAACTTCAATTAAGTTAGTCAGACATGACCTTCCCTTAACAAATCTGTGCTTATTGTCCTTGATTAATCCGTGTCTTTCTAAATAAAGTTTTATCCTGTCCTTCAGGATTTTTTCCAATAACTTTCCCACCACTGAGGTTAGGCTGACTGGCCTGTAATTACTCGGTCTTAAACAAAGGTACAATATTAGCAGTCCTCCAGTCCTCTGGCACCACACCTGAAGCCAGAGAAGATTGGAAAATGATGGTCAAAACCTCTGCTATTTCCTCTTTTGCTTCGCTTAACAGCCTGGGATACATTTCATCCAGGCCTGGGGATTTATCCACTTTCAAAGCTGCTAAACCTTTTAACACCTCCTCTCTCACTATGTTTATTTCATCTAATATTTCACACTCCTCCTCCTTGATAGCAGTGTCTGCATCGCCCCTCTCTTTTGAGAAAACAGACTCAAAGTGTTCATTAAGAACCATACCCACATTTTTCGCCTCCACACACAGGTTACCTTTATGGTCTCTAATAGGCCCTACCCTTTCTTTAGTTATCCTCTTGCTCTTAATATATTTATAAAACCTCTCTGAGTTTTCCTTGATTTTACTTGCCAAAAATTTTTCATGCTCTCTCTTTGCTTTTTAATTTCACCCCTGGACTTTCTATACTCCTCTAGAGATTCTGCAGTACTTAGCCCTCAGTATCTGTCACAAGCTTCCCTTTTTTTTCTTTATCCTACCATGTATGTCCCTAGAAAGTGATGGGTCATCCGAGAGCAGTTCTCTTATCTCCACTTAAGTGGGAGCAGTGTATTAGAAGGTTCCTTTTCAGCAAGGAGGTGGTCACAGAACTCTGCCATCTCCTGCAACCAGAACTGCAGCCTCAGAACAGGCAACCACAACTCTCCCAGTGACCCTCAAGATCACCGTGGCCCTCAATTTCATCGCCAGTGGATCCTTCCAGTCTGCAGCAGGAGACATAGCTAACATCTCCTCATTCCCAGCCTGGAAATCCTGGGCTGCACAGAGCCCCGTGAAAAGTTGGAGGTCGACTCCTCCACACTCCTTGACATTGCCAAGAGGCTCTTTGGCAGGCTTGCCATTGCACCTAGCAATTCTATGTCTTGGCCATCACCTTTCTTCTGAAGGCCGCTCCTTCGAGGTTCTCATCTGACTCGAATGCAGCAGAACTTGCACACGAACTCGCCCTCTGGGGAGCGGGCCCCCAAGCTACCCTATCCCTCTGGCCTTGCTGCAGCCCACTCGTGCCTGGTCCCTTACCAAGTGCAGATCCTGCATCTACGCTACCCTCTAAATTACACACAGTGCCAGCTTCTGAGCTGGTGTCTGCGAGTGACGGCTGCAATGACGCTGTGTCATCTTCTTCTCCCCCTTCGCTCTCTTCTATCACCTCAGGTACAGGCTAGGCTGCTGCTTGTTCTTGGTTATCTGAAAGCAGAAAGGCACAAGTCAGGTTATGGTGAGGGGAGGGCAGGGGGAAGCAATACAAGCCTGCATACAACATCAGCCAGCAGCTTGTAAGTGAGAAGAGATGAGTGGGAAGTGGGATTTGAGAAGAAGCATTAGGAATGAGCATACCGTTGTTGTCCCCAAGGACTTCAACCTCTCCTGTTGCCACGGCCTCAATGACTTCCCATCCAATAATGTCAAGCACTCCCTCCTCCAGTTGGCTCAGGGCCTGTATGGCAGCTTGCCCCTGCCTGTCTGCTGCTGCTCCCGGTGATTATGTGCGATTTTGGCTTGCAAGAGAAAGGCAAGTGTGTGAGTGAGTGTGGTGCAATGCATTTGGGTGATGTGTCTGCCATAGTTGAATAGCTGTCAGTGTGTGCAAGGTGTGAGATGTGCATGTGAGTGTTGCAGCAGTGGTAAGGTTGTGAAAGTAAAGTGAAGCTTTGATTGTGAGGTCTGAGTGGTGATAGTTAGAGATTGTTGGTAGGTGAGTGCTGGGGGTGTGGTGCATTGAGCAGTGTGTGAGGCTTGTGGTGCAGATGGTGGGAAGTGCCATTTGCTGAAACATTTACTCACCTTGACCTGCCTTGTGATGTTATTAAACTTCTAGTGGCATTGGATGGAGGACCTGGGGACCACACTGGCGCCCATCATATAATCGGATATCTCCCACCACAGCCTTCTGGACGTATGGGCTGATGGCTTCCTGCCAGCTTGCAGGAAGAGGACAGCCCACCTCCTCTCCACAACCACCACCACCAGTGCCTCCTGTGCTAAGACTCAGCCATCTCTTTGTAGTTGGTTGTGCTTACACGTGGAATGACAATAAAGTGCTGTTGCATCAATACACCTCCACTCTAAGTACTGGATAAAGCCTAGACCAAACATGATTGGGAATTAGATTGCACCTGACGTTGGTCCACCTGTTGAGTGGTAAGCCAATGAGCAGCTGTTTTAGTGCCAAGATCAGCACTATAATCATGTTAATGAGGACTGAGCACTGGACCAGTTTGACCTGGAGCAGCTTAATAGCGCTGGGGCATGACCGTTTTCAGGCCATATCCAATTTCTAGGTCTGTGTTTTATATATAATGCAATTAAATATAAAAGCAAGGAAGTGTTGAATTTGTAAATTACATTGCTTAAGCCACAGTTGGAATATTGTGTCTGTACAATTATTATTGGAGCCATGGAAAAGGTGCAGTGAGGTTGTAACTAGTAGAGTGGACAGGGGAGAACCAGTGGATGTGGTGTATTTGGATTTTCAAAAGGCTTTTGACAAGGTCCCACACAAGAGATTGGTGTGCAAAATCAAAGCACATGGTAATGGGGTAATATACTGACATGGATAGAGAACTGGTTGGCAGACAGGAATCAGAAAGTCGGGATAAACGGGTCCTTTTCAGAATGGCAGGTAGTGACTAGTGGAGTGCCGCAGGGCTCAGTGCTGGGACTCCAGTTCTTTACAATATACATCAATGATTTGGATGAAGGAATTGAGTGTAATATCTCCAAGTTTGCAGATGACACTAAACTGGGTAGCGGTGTGAGCTGTGAGGGGGACCCTCAGAGGCTGCAGGGTGACTTAGACAGGTTAAGTGAGTGGGCAAATAAATAGTAGATGCAGTATAATGTGGATAAATGTGAGGTTATCCACTTTGGGGGTGTAAGGGGGGGCGGTTTGGGATGTGTTGTGGTCTCTATGAGGAGGTCAGGTTCCCTTCTGACCAACTTGAACAGTTTCAAATCGCTCCCCCTCCCTTGGGTTCTATACTCTGGATTTATTTGGGTGGTGTGACAAAAGTGCAGAGGACACTGGCTGGATGCAAAGAACTTTGGTTTTATTACAGTCAAAGTAATACAGGCTTATTACTCTAGTAAGAAAATACATGGCCAAACTTACAATCACTCTAATAAAGAACAAGACAAGGAAAGGTACAAGGTCAATCTTATAATCACTCTAATAAAGTACAATACACTACACATTCAAAGGGAGATGCAGTAAAGTTATACCTCCCACCTCCCAATACCTAATTCTAGCTAGGTTAGACTCCAGGGCAGGGACTTATGCTCACCAATTCTTTTGATAGTTAATGGTAGATGATGATGTTCTTCCTTCCTTCAAGACTTCAAGACTTCGAGGCTGGAGTAGTTAGTTTTAAAACTGTCACGTTGGTTTCTCTCCTTGTCTTGATGAGGTAGTAGCGACCACCTCTCTCCACCACTAACCTCTGTTGAAAACAGTGGCCAGCTATACGATTTCAGTGTTCTAATCTTGCCACGAAATCTCTTCATAATCCTTTATATAATTTTGGCGGGCTTGGTTTATCTTTGTAATATTTTGTTGGGCTCATTAAAGTTGATATGTCTTGGGTGGGTTGATCTTCGAAAAACTGTTTCCTGATGGAAATATTAGTTTGGTAATTGCAATGTCCTTTTGTGCTTAGTCTTTCGCATACAGGCTGGATTGGGCCTCTTTGTGATGTATATGCTAAAAATGGTTTGTCCAGACCCATGTTGATGGGGAGCTATCTCTGGGTGATACTGTGATGGTAATGTCTCTTGTGGCGGAAGATTTCCAAATACTCATTCTTCCAGATAGGTGACCTCAGTCCTCACACCGAGACAATTCCAATAATCAAGTGGGTTTCTTTTGTTCCCTAGGTCTGCCTACAGGCTTAAATTTGTCTTGTAAAAGTTCATAATTCTATTAAAGTTCGTAGTTTCTTCCATAAGCACTTTAGAGTTCCAAACTTTTCGGTAGACAGTTCCAAATTAAATTTCCTTTTGAATGAGCCCAAACACAGCGGGGGTTCTGGTGAATTTTGCTCTCTGCAGGGGCAAAAACGCGAAGACAGAATATTATCTGAATGGTGGCAGATTAGGAAAAGGGGAGGTGCAACGAGACCTGGGTGTCATGGTTCATCAGTCATTGAAAGTTGGCAGAAAAGGTACAGCAGGCGGTAAAGAAGGCAAATGGTATGTTGGCCTTCATAGCGAGGGGATTTGAGTATAGGAGCAGGGAGGTCTTACTGCAGTTGTACAGGGCCTTGGTGAGGCCTCACCTGGAATATTGTGTTCAATTTTGGTCTCCTAATCTGAGGAAGGACGTTCTTGCTATTGAGGGAGTGCAGTGAAGGTTCACCAGAGTGATTCCCGGGATGGCCGGACTGACATATGAGGAGAGACTGGATCAACTGGGCCTTTATACATTGGAGTTTAGAAGGATGAGAGGGGATCTCATAGAAACATGCAAGATTCTGAAGGGACGGGACAGGTTAGATGTGAGTAGATTGTTCCCGATGTTAGGAAAGTCCAGAACCAGGGGACACAGTCTTAGGATAAGGGGTAAGCCATTTAGGACTGAGATGAGGAGAAACTTCTTCACTCAGAGAGTTGTTGACCTGTGGAATTCCCTACCGCAGAGAGTTGTTGATGCCAGTTCATTAGATATATTCAATAGGGAGTTAGATATGGCCTTTACGGCTAAAGGGATCAAGGAGTATGGAGAGAAAGCAGGAAAAGGGTACTGAGGGAAAGATCAGCCATGATCTTATTGAATGGTGGTGCAGGCTTGAAGGGCCGAATGGCCTACTCCTGCACCTATTTTCTATGTTTCTATGAAGATTCACCAGAATGCTACCATGAATGAAAGGTTATAGTTATGAAGATATGCACAAAAATATTTTTATTTCCCCAGAACTTTGAATTTTCAGAGGAATCTAATAGAGGCTTTCAAAATCATGAAAAGTTTTCATAGAGTATATAGAGGATTAGTAGAGATGGAATGCATTGCCACAAATAACTACTGAGGCAGAGATTATAACATACTTTAAAAGGGAATTGTATTTGAAAAATGTTTGAAAAGCAAGAGATATGGGAAAGGGAAGGAAAATTGTATTCAATTAGACAGCTCCAGCTGGAGTACTGGAATAGATATAATGTACCAAATGACCTCCTTTAGTGCTTAAGTTTTGAACATTAAAAAATTCAGTTAGTGAGAAAAAAAAGCACGCAAAAGGGTTTGGATTTTTTAAATGAATTAATTAATTCACTTGGCTAGCCTTCTGGTTTCTTAAATTAATAAATGAGTGAATCCAAGTCACATTTAATTTTTGTTCATATTAAAGATTTGGTAATAAATTATGTTTAAATGTTGTGATTTTAAAGAAAGCAAATTTGCATAGGTTTAACAAAAACAAAACAATGCTGCTGGCATTGAAGATGTGCATTAATGCTTGATGAACCAGTTTGCGGAATGTCATAGCTCACAGGCAGAGATAATGAAAGCCAATTGTCTCATCCCAGACCTATTAAGCCATCTATTTATTTTGAGAATAGCAGGAGATAGATTATTGATGCCCACACCCCAAGGGGAGAGGAGAGGTTGATGGTTTTATTGACAGGCCTACTGGCGAATCACTGAATGGGGCGGAAGTCTTTTCACTTCCTGTAAATACATGGAGAGATAAAAGCACAGGGGCACTCAGTCAGCGAGCTAGGTCAGGAGGAAGGAGGAAAACTTGCCCAATTCAAGCCGAGAGCCAGTCAGAAAGGCTGACCAGAAAAATGCAGGCAAGCATCCTAATAGGAATAGTGTGGCATAATCCTCCATAGTACCTACCTCTTCAATCAAGCTTTGTCAGGCCATCCAATTCTTCTCTTGTTGTATGACATCTGTTTCTGCATCTGTGGAGCCTCTTTGAATGTTTGATGTGTTAAAAGTGTTATATAACTGTAAATATGTGTATTTTTTGCCAAGTCTCACTGTTTAGACTTGTACACAAAGAATGGCCACTTGATTTCCAGCTCTGTGGAACTGTACGCAGCAAGACCCATCACCTTCAGGAGAGAGAACAAAAAGTATTTTGTTGAAAATAGTTATCAAATGACCATAATGCTGCCTAGCACTAGAGCTGCCTAGCAAGACAAATATATTTAAGTAGCGTCTAAATAGGTTTGAATTGATTATGGTCCACAAATTGCGACCTCTCTGGGCGCGTACGATGTGTGCATGCAGGTGCGACAGATGAGGGTACGGGGCCCAGAAGAGCCAAGGGCCCAGGGGCAGCACGGGCCAGGCACACTGTGATATGTGTGCGCACCAAGTCCGTGCAGCAGAGCAGGTCTCCAGTCGTCTTGGTCAATCCTTGCCACTGGATAAAGGCCTAGCTCTGTCAAGCCCGTGTGGTGGCTGGTGTGCAATGGTCACCACACGTTAAAAAAATCCATGCATAGGAATCTTCCACCCCTCAATTCGTGTTCAGGACTGGAATATCGGGTCCTCCATTGAAACATCTGTGAACTCATGTGGAAGCAAGTCATCCTCGTTCGAGGGACCACCGATGATGATGATGCACCTGAAGTGGCCCTGCAAATGCTGGTTCTTGGTGCGCGATGCGCATGCACTGAGAACCGGCTTTTCTGATCTGTCAAATTGCACGCATCCCTGAGAGAAGGGACATTTGAGGGTGGAGATTTGGGCTTTTGCCCAGCAAATGTCCTTCAAACTCTTATGCCTGGTAAAAGCAGACATATAGCCTACTTTTAGCAGCAAAAGAGCTTTAAAACATGGACAAATTAAATGTTACTACTTACTTTTATATTAAAAACCCTGTCTATGAAGGCAAGTTTATTTTTAACACTATTAAAACATTTTTTAATTTTCAAAAAAATACATTTTTCTCAAACATTTAATTTAATGCAATTTTTATTAATTTAAAAAATGTGAAGTGTTTTTTAATTTATGTTTGTGTTTTATTTGATTTTAGAGGTATTCTCATAGCAACGGGAGCTCCAAGCTCCCATTACTATGAATGAGAATACTACAGTGTGATTGGTGGTCCAGGCCCACGTGATCCTAGGAGATGCATATGATCCTGGAAGACATGTTCCTGTATGCTGGACTGCGAAATTAGGCCTTGGAGCGCAATCCTACATTCCTCCGGGACCACCAGGTAATTGCATTTAAAAAATTGTTTGCCGGCAGGAAGCCTCCGACTGCAAGTTTCCCCCCTATATTTTTAGTGTGTAAACTTAAATGCTAAGAGTGAGGTTATCCCCTTTGGATCTGAGAAAGACAAATCAGAATATTTTCTTAATGGTGAGAAACTAAGCTGTGGAAGAGCAATGGGATTTAGGTGTCCATGTATGCAAATCACTAAAAGCTAGTGTACAGATACAAAAATAATGCCCTTTATCTCAAGGGGTTACAATACAAAGTGAGGAAGTGATGCCTCAATTGATGCTTGTACAGAGTCTTGGTCAGACCTCATCTGAAGTATTGCATTTGATTTTGGGCTCCACATCTCAAGAAGATTATATTGGTCTTGGAGGAGGTACAGTGCTGATACCAGGATTTAAAGGGTTAAATTAAGAGGACAGGTTGTGTACACTTGGTGTGTATTCCTTTGAGCTTCGAAGGTTGTTGGGTGTTCTAATCAAGGTCTTTAAGATGATTAGGGAATTTGTTAGAGTAGATACGGAGACATTACTTCCTCTGGTGGAGGAATCCAGAACAAGAGAGCATAATCTTAAAATTAGAGCTAGGCCACTTAGGCGTGAAATCAGGAAGTACCTTTTCACACAAAGGATAAAATCTGAAACTTGCTCCTCCCAAAGGCTGTGGATGCCAGGCCAATTAAAATTTTCAAGACTAAGATAGATAGATTTTTGTTGGGTTAGAGTAGCAAGGGATATGGAAGAAAGACAAGTAAAGGGAGTTGAGGTACAGATCAGCCATGATCTAACTGAATGGTGGAACAAATTTGAGGGGCTGAATGGCCTACTCCTGTTCCTCTGTTCCTGCTCTTCTGCCATAATTTCAGTGGTAGATTGGTGGAACTCCTGGGGAAACAAAATAAATGCCTGAAAATGGTAATTGATGCCATTTCTCTTGGATTCCACCAATGTTACGATGTGATATCATGACATCACCTTTCAGTTCCAAATCTCCTAAACACAAATGCAAAAAAAAGCATGCAGACATGTGAGCTCTTTGCTTCCGAGACTTGGCAGGGATATCATTGAGGCATTGTGCTATTCAGAGTAGTTTTGTGAATTTTAAATCCAATTTTTCTAAAAGGTATGTATCCAATCCCTGCTGGGTAAATGAGGAAGAAAACTAATGGAGATTAGTTGATTAAAACTGTGACTGGGCCTTGGGAATCTGATGCATCTCCATGGTAAACTGCTATGGAAAGTGTAAATATCTAATCTATATTATTGGAAATGACAGTGTTTGTTTCTTGTTTCTTCAAAATTTAGTATCACACAGTTGCTTTATTACTTTTTTCTGATGTACAGATGAGGTCTTGGATGAGCAGAAATTGAATATTGGAAGACCAAAGCCATTGTTTTCATTCCCTGCCACAAACTCCATTCTGTAGCCACTGACTCCATCCCTCTTCCCAACTTCTGTCTGAGGTTGAAACAGATTGTTCGCAACCTTGGTGTCATCTTTAACTCTGAAATGAACTTTCGACCACATATCCGCAGCATAACTAAGAACGCCTATTTCCACCATTGCAACATTGCCCGTCTCCATCCTTGCCTCAGCTCATCTGCTGCTGAATTCCTCATCCGTGCCTTTGTTACCTCTAGACTTGACCATTCCAATATACTCCTGGCTGGTCTCCCACATTCTACCCTATGTAAACTAGAGGTGATCTAAAACTCAGCTGCCCGTGTCCTAACTCGCAACAAGTCCCACTCACCCATCACTCCTGTGCTAATTACATTGGCTTCCGGTTAAGCAACACCTCGATTTCAATATTCTCATCCTTATTTTCAAATCCCTCTATGGCCTTGCCCCTCCCTATCTCTGTAGTCTCCTCCAGCCCCACAATCCCCCGAGTTGTCTCTGCTCCTCTAATTCTGCCCTCCTGAGTACCCCTGATTATAATCACTCAACCATTGGTGTATGCGTCTTCTGTCACCTAGGCCCCAAGCTCTGGAATTCCCTGCCTAAATCTCTCCGCCTCTCTACCTCTCTTTTCTCCTTTAAATATACACTCCTTAAAACATACCTCTTTGACGAGGCTTTTGGTCACCTGCACTAATTTCTACTTATGCGGCTCGGTGTCAAATTTGTATCGCATAATACTCCTTTGAAGTGTCTTGGGACGTTTCACTACACTAAAGGTGCTATATAAATACAAGTTGTTGTTGTTGAGATAAAACCTTTCCTTTTTTCAAAAATGTTCTTCCTAGTGTCATTTGTTGTAAAATTAATCAAAGTATTCATTGGCAGCCAGTTTCAGTAATGTGCACTTTATGTAATTGTGGTCTAAACTCAAGTCTTTGCCCAGGGCTCGTGTCAATCACAGAGCTGTAATGGAGAGTAAAAATCAGTCAGCAACACAAACAAATCATGCATTACTGAGATTGACCTTGGCTCTGAATGTTTAAATATCTTCTTAATGGATGACAACTGGGAGATTTTTTTATTATTAATTTTAACAGTTTTTTTCAGGTTATGTAAAAAAATAGGTAATTATGGGGACTACATTTCAACACAATCCCAGAAATGACTACCTTGTTTAAATTCCATAATTTTATCTTAGAAATGATGTTACCAACAATTATTGACTAGTTTATATCTGCAAGGCTCAGGGTTCCATTCACAAACCTCAGCAACAGACTGAAGACTAACATAAATCAGTTGTTAACTTCAAACACTTGTCTCTCTGTTTTACTAACACAAGCTTTAAAAGAAATCAATTTTCTCTCCTTTTCTGAAGGCATTGACTTCTGCTGTGGTATAATTCCACAGACACCAGCAGCAGTACCCCCCACCCACCCCCCAACCTTATCCAAATGGATGCTATTCATGTGTGGGCTTAGACAATGAAGCCTAAATCTTTCACAGGATCCAATCCCCGCCAGATATGTGTTGGGGTGGGATTTGTTATTGCCTGAAATGATGAATGCCGATCTCTTTGTAATTTCTGGGCTTAGGCTATTTAAATAATGTGAGCAAGCTCTAGGCATTGGAGCTGCCTCTGATTGAGAGATTACCCTTTTGGGACAGGAAATATTCTGCCACAGGATTCAAATACCTGTAGCAGTTTAAAGGGCAGTTATATTCATAAGTTTTTTTTCCCCCAGTTACAACAAATATCTGCTGCATAGAATGTCTGAAAGGTCTGCTGCAGGGCACAGAGCCCCAGATTTTTGTGCTGTTGAAATGGAACTGCACCTGCAGGAGATTAGAGTTGGAAGGGTGGCCCTGTTTGGATTGGAGACAGAGGAACCAAATGATGGCAACTCCGGGTAGTGGAATGAGGTGGCCAGAGCTGTAATTCCCAGTTCCATGATCTAAACCACTACATTTCAATGCTCGAAGTAAGTTAACAACCGTATGAAGTCAGGCAGGGTGGAACGAACCAGCATCGGAATGATCTCTACTAAGCATGTTTGCCACTTACACTGACTTCCCATCACACTCTGTTAAAGTACTTGCAATGTTTCCCATCTATTCGAGGAGGCAGCATAATGCTCTTGACACCCTTTGCCTTTATACCCATCAATGTGTTCTTTCACTCAAAGTTGCATGCAACTCCCCTACAATGACCCTTAGTGGGATCAATTGCTTTCCTCCATGGATCTGTCATTAGCCAATTATGGTAATTCTCACTTTTGTATTCTTTTTAAGAAGTCAGATTGGCAACAGGTGGGAAAGCTCCAAAATCCACTTACAACATATGAGGAGGGAGCCATGCACATCTGGAAAGAAAGGCCATTGCAGATGTTGCAAATGGAGAAGTAGGACAGTTTGTGTCAGATGAGGGTTCATCAGAACATTCTGTTTCTCCTTCTATTGGACCCTTCATTAATTATTACTGAACCATAGCATAAAACCCTCATGTCATGTCTTTGTCTGAAAATGACATAGAAACATAGAAAATAGGAGCAGTAGTAGGATATTCGGCTCTTCGAGTTTGCACCGCCATTCAATATATCCTCTATCTCAACACCATATTCCCAGTTTTTCCCTTGATGCCTTTTGTTTCGAGAAATCTATCTCCCTCATAAATATATTCAGTGACTTGGCCTCCACAGCCTTCTGTGGTAGAGAATTCCACAGGTTTACCACCCTCTGAGTGAAACAATTTCTCCTTATCTCGGTCCTAAATTTCCTACTCCGTATCCTGAGATTGTGACCCCCTTGTTCTAGACTTTCCCAGGGAAACATCCTCCCCGCATCCAGACTATCCAACCCAGTCAGAATTTTATACATTTCAATGAGATCACCTCTCATCCTTCTAACCTCTAGTGAATACAGGCCTAGTGGACCCAATATCTCCTCATACGACAGTCCTGCCATCCCAGGAATCAGTCTGGTGAACCTTCGCTGCACTTCCTCTATGGCAAGTATATCCTTTCTTGGGTAAGGAGACCAAAACTGCACACAATACTCCAGGTGCGAAGTCAATAAGGCCCTGTATAACTGTAGTAAGACATCCTTGCTCCTGTACTCAAATCCTCTTGCAATGAAGGCCAACATACCATTTGCCTTCCTAACTGCTTGCTGCACCTGCATGTTTGCCTTCAATCACTGGTGTACAAGGACACCCAGGTCCCTCTGTACATCGACACTTCTCAAGCCATCACCATTTAAATAATACTTTGTCCTTATATTTTTCCTATCAAAGTGGATAACTTCACATTTACCACGTTATACTGCATCTGCCATGTGTTTGCTCACTCACTCAACCTATCTAAATCGTCTTGTGGCGTCTTTGCATCCTCCTCACAACTCACAATCCCACCTAGTTTTGTGTCGTCAGCAAACTTGGAAATATTACATTTGGTTCCCTCATCCAAATCATTTATTTATATATATATATATTGTTAATAGCTGGGGCTCAAGTACACCCCGCCACCCTGAAAAAGACCAGTTTATTCCTACATGAAATGTGATCTCTGCTTCTCAGTAAAACATCCTAACTACTCTTCCTCGTTTTCTCTTCCTAGTTGTCCTCACTATCCAGCAATGCCAGCATTTTAAAGCATGAACTTGTCATTCACTCTATCTCTCTCAAATATTAGACCAGAGACATAAAGTCCAGGGGAATTAGTTACTGAGGAAGAGGTTAGTGCATTGGGTGAGACAGAGAACATGAATGAGCAATGTAGCTAAAAGTGACACGTCAAGAGGAAAATGTTGCTGGTCAGGAGACATCACTTCTCAGCTGGTGACACTAAGGTATGAAGTTCATGGGGCTTGCATTTAAAAGAATAATGCCCTCCAAGCGTCAAGCATTGGTGCAGGTATTAGGAAACAAGTGGGACAATATACTGTAGATGACTGTAAAGGTGGAGGCATTTGCAGCATAGTGAAGTATCACTTAATAGCACTACGGAATGTGTGGCAGCTCCAGGAACAACTACGTGCAAACCCCAATGGAGTATAAGAGTAAGGAAGTTGTGCTACAATTGTACAGGGCTTTGGTGAGACCACACCTGGAGTACTGTGCACAGTTATGGTCTCCTTTATCTAAGACAGGACATATTTGCCTTGGAGGTGGTGCAACAAAGGTTCACTAGATTGATTCCTGGGATGAGAGAGCTGTCTTATGATGAGAGATTGTGTAGAATGGGACTATACTCTCTGGAGTTTAGAAGAATGATAGGTGATCTCATTGAAACATACAAGATTCTGAAAGGGATTGACAGGGTAGATGCTGAGAGGTTGTTTCTCTAGTATTGTTGTTATTATTATTATTATTATTATTATTATTTAAATGGAAAAAGATTGCAAAGTGCTGCAGTACAGCAGGACCTGGGGGTACTTGTGCATGAAACACAAAAGGTTAGTATGCAGGTATAGCAAGTGATCAGGAAGGCCAATGGAATCTTGGCCTTTATTGCAAAGGGGATGAAGTATAAAAGTAGGGAAGTCTTACTACAGCTATACAGGGTATTGGTGAGGCCACATCTAGAATACTGCGTGCAGTTTTGGTTTCCATATTTACGAAAGGGTATACTTGCTTTGGAGGCAGTTCAGTGAAGGTTCACTAGGGTGATTCTGGAGATGAGGGGGTTGACTTATGGGGAAAGGTTGAGGAGGTTGGACCTCTACTCATTGGAATTCAGAAGAATGAGAGGTGATCTTATCGAAATGTATAAGATTATGAGGGGGCTTGACAAGGTGGATGCAGAGAGGATGTTTCCAGAGTTAGGGGAGACTAGAACTAGGGGGCATATCTTAGAATAAGGGGCCGCCCATTTAAAACTGAGATGAGGAGTAATTTCTTCTCTGAGGGTTGTAAATCTGTGGAATTTGCTGTCCCAGAGAGCTGTGGACGCCAGGACATTGAATAAATTTAAGACAGAGATAGACAGTTTCTTAACCGATAAGGGATTAAGGGGTTATGGAGAGCGAGCAGGGAAGTGGACCTGAGTCCATGATTGGATCAGCCATGATCGTATTAAATGGTGGAGCAGGCTCGAGGGGCCGTATGGCCTACTCCTGCTCCTGTTCTTATGTTTCCCCTGGCTGGATTGTCTAGAACTAGGGGGCACAGTCTCAGGATAAGGAGTAGGCCAATTAAGATAGAGATGAGGAGAAATTTATTCACTCAGAGTTTTGAATCTTTGCAATTCTCTGCCCCAGAGGGCTGTGCATGCTGAGTCTCTGAGTATATTCAAGGTTGTGATAGATAGAATTTTGGAGTCTAGGGGAATCAAGGGATATGGAGATCAGGAGGGAAAGTGGAGTTGAGGTCAATGATCAGCCATGATTTTATTGAATGGTGGTGCAGGCTTGAGGGGCCAAATGGCCTACTTCTGCTCCTATTTCTTGTGTTCTTATTGTTATATATGTATACTTGTATTTACTCTGTACCAGAGGGCTCATCCCCTGGAGTCCCAAGGGATCCCATAATCCCTTGGGA
Source organism: Pristiophorus japonicus (assembly GCF_044704955.1). Taxonomy (NCBI): domain Eukaryota; kingdom Metazoa; phylum Chordata; class Chondrichthyes; family Pristiophoridae; genus Pristiophorus; species Pristiophorus japonicus. Next base: position 132,213,553 of record NC_091978.1, on the reverse strand, counting down.
AGCACAGGTATTTAAGGAGGCTTCACAGGTTGGAGAGACACTCTGGCGACCTGCAATAAAAGACTATGGTCACACTTTACTTTGAGCTCAGTGTTCAGTCTGACTCTTTCTCCATACACAACAACTGGGGACGAGATACAGATAGCAAACCCAAAGATGCAGAGAACAGTGGGCATCCTGGAGAAATTCTCAGAGGGAGATGATTGGGAAACTTTTGTGGAGCTACTCGACCAATACTTTGTGGCCAACGAGCTAGATGGGGAAGAGAGCCCTGCCAAACGAAGGGCGATCCTCCTCACCATCTGTGGGGCACCAACGTATGGCCTCATGAAGAATCTGCTCACTCCTATGAAACCCATGGAGAAATCATACGACGATTTGTGCACACTGGTCCGAGAGCATTTGAACCCGAAGGAAGGCGTTCTGATGGCGAGGTACTGGTTCCAAACCTACAAAAGGTCTGAAGGCCAGGATGTGCCGAGTTATGTCGCCGAGCTAAGACGCCTTTCAGGACATCCGAATTTGGAGCACATGCTCAGAGACTTTTTCGTACTAGGCATTGCCCATGAAACCATACTTCGCAAAGCTTTGACTGTAGAGACCCCAACCTTGAGTAAGGCCTTAGCGATAGCCCAGGCATTCATTGCCACCAGTGACAATACGAAGCAAAACTCTCAACACACAAATGCTGCTACAAGTACTGTGAACAAAGTGATGTTGTTTTCGAATCGTAACGTACAGGGCAGGTCACACATGCCTGCAGCTACACATCCACAGATGTCTGAGTCCACCATCAAGGGTGATGAATGCAAGACCATTAACACCTTGTTGGTGCTGCGGGGGGGGGGGGGGGGGGGTGATCATCGTTTCCATTCATGCCGATTCAAAGAGTACACTTGCAAGGGCTGTAGAACATTGGGACACCTCCAATGTGTGCGCAGGTGAGCTTCCAAGCCTGTTAACCCGCAAGCCACCATGTTGCAGAGGAGGACAGATCCACAGAGGATCACAACGAACCAGAGCCTCAGATCGAGGAGGCAGAGGTACATGGGGTGGACACATTCACCATGAATTGTCCCCCGATAATGCTGAATGTTGAACTAAATGGACTCCCGGTATCAATGGAGCTGGACACGGGCGCGAGCCAGTCCATCATGGGCAAAAAGATTTTTGAAAGATTGTGGTGCAACAAGGCCTCAAGGCCAGTCTTAACTCCAGTTCGCACGAAACGAAGAACTTGCACAAAAGAACTGATTCCTGTAATCGGCAGTGCTACCGTAAAGGTCTCCTACGATGGAGCAGTGCACAAGCTACCACTCTGGGTGGTACTGGGCGATGGTCCCACACTGCTCGGCAGGAGCTGGCTGGGAAAGATACATTGTAACTGGGACAACGTTCGAGCGCTATCGCCCGCAGACAACACTTCGTGTGCCCAGGTCTTAAACAAATTTCCTTCGCTGTTCGAACCAGGCATTGGGAAATTCCAAGGAGCAAAAGTGCAGATCCACCTAATTCTGGGGGCACGACCCATCCATCACAAGGTGAGAGCAGTACCGTACATGATGAGAGGAAGGGTAGAGATCGAGCTAGACCGGCTGCAAAGAGAGAGCATAATTTCCCCGATCGAGTTCAACGAGTGGGCCAGTCATATCATCCTAGTCCTCAAGGGAGACGGCACCGTCAAAATCTGTGGCGATTACAAAGTAACTATCAATCGTTTCTCCCTGCAGGACCAATACCCACTACCAAAGGCCGACGACCTCTTTGCAATGCTGCCGAGAGGAAAGACGTTCACGAAGCTGGATCTGACTTCAGCCTATGTGATGCAGGAACTGGAGGAATCATCGAAGGCCCTCACCTGCATCAACATGCACAAAGATCTTTTTGTTTATAACAGATGCCAGTTTGGAATCCGATCGGCGGCAGCGATATTCCAGAGAAAATGGAAAGCTTACAGAAGTTGGTACCACACACGTGATCTTCCAGGATGACATCTTGGTCACAGGTCGTCGGCCTTTGGTATCTGCAGAACCTGGAGGAAGTTCTTAGTCGACTCAACCGCGTGGGGCTCAGGTTAAAATGCTCGAAGTGCATTTTCCTGGCACCTGAAGTGGAGTTCCTGGGAAGGAGGATTGTGGCAGACGGCATCAGGCCCACCAACGTGAAGACGGAGGCAATCGAGAATGCACCAAGGCCACAGAACGTGACAGAGCTGCGGTCATTTCTGGGACTCCTGAACCACTTTGGTAACTTCTTACCAGCACACTGTTAGAACCACTGCATGTCTTACTACAAAAAGGGGACGAATGGGTTTGGGGCAAAAGCCAAGAAAATGCCTTTGTAAAAGCGAGGAAATTGTTATGCTCAAACAAATTGCTTGTGTTGTATGATCCATGTAAGTGTTTGGTATTAGCATTTGATGTGTCGTCATATGGCATCGGATATGTATTGCAACAAGCTAATGATTTCGGGAAACTGCAACCGGTTGCTTATGCATTCAGGAGTCTGTCTAAGGCTGAGAGAGCCGACAGCATGATTGAGAAAGAAGCGTTAGCGTGTATCTATGAGGTAAAGAAAATGCATCAATATCTGTTTAGGCTAAAATTCAAATTGGAAACTGACCATAAGCCACTTAATTCCTTTACTCTTGGAGAACAGGTATCTAATACCAATGCATTGGCCCGCATCCAGAGATGGGCGCTCACATTGTCCGCATACAACTACGCCATCCACCACAGGCCAGGCACAGAAAACTGCGCCGATGCTCTCAGTAGCTTGTCATTCCCCACTACAGGGGTGGAAATGGCGCAGCCTGCATATCTAGCCATGATCATGGAAGCATTTGAGAGTGAGCAATCACCCATCACTGCCCGGCTGATCAAGACCTGGACAAGTCAGGACCCCTTATTATCTCTAGTCAAAAGCTGTGTACTTCAGGGGAGCTGGTCCAGTGTCCCAGTGGACATGCAGGAAGAGATAAAGCTGTTCCAGCGGCGCAAAGATGAAATGTCTATACAGGCAGACTGCCGTCTGTGGGACAATGGAGTAGTGGTCCCCAAGAAGGGCAGAGACACCTTCACCAATTACCTCCACAGTATCTACCCAGGCATCGTAATGATGAAAGCGTTAGCCAGATCCCACATGTGGCGGCCCGGTATCGATGCGGACTTAGAGTCCTGCATTCACAGATGTAATACATGCTCGCAGTTAAGCAATGTACCCAGGGAGGCGCCGCAAAGTTTATGGTCTTGGCCCTCCAAACCATGGTCTAGGGTACACATCGAATATGCAGGCCCATTTCTGGGTAAAATGTTCCTTGTGGTTGTAGACGCGTACTCCAAGTGGATTGAATGTGAGATAATGTCGGCTAGCATGTCTGCTGCCACTACTGAAAGCCTGCGGGCCATGTTTGCCACACATGGCTTACCTTATGTTCTGGTGAACGACAACGGGCCGTGTTTTACCAGTGCTGAGTTCAAAGAATTCATGACCTGTAACGGCATCAAACATGTCACATCTGCCCCGTTTAAACCAGCATCCAATGGTCAGGCAGAGAGAGCAGTGCAAACCATCAAGCAAGGCTTGAAGAGGGTAACTGAAGGCTCACTGCAAACTCATCTATCCCGAGTCCTGCTTAGTTAGCGCATGAGACCCCACTCACTCACTGGGATCCCACCTGCTGAACTGCTCATGAAAAGAGCACTTAAGACAAGGCTCTCGTTAATTCACCCTGATCTACATGAACAGGTCGAGAGAAGGCGGCTTCAACAAAGTGCATACCATGACAGCACAAATATGTCACGTGAGATTGAAATCAATGATCCTGTATTTATATTAAATTATGGACAAGGTCCCAAATGGCTTCCCAGCACTGTCGTGGCCAAAGAGAGGAGCAGGGTGTTTCGGGTCAAACTTTCAAATGGACTCATTCATCAGAAACACTTGGACTATCCTGAGCAACCTACCTTGGACCCTACCTGTTATTGATCCCCCAACATACACACCAGTGGCAACCGGCACCACGGTTGACCACGAGGCAGAACCCATCATCCACAGCAGCCCAGCAGGGCCCAACACACCAGGCAGCCCAGCAAGGCCAGCTGCACAGCAGCCCATCGAGGGCCCAACAAATGATTCAACAACACCAGCTTTCACACTGAGATGATCAACCGGGGCAAGAAAGGCCCCAGATCGCCTCACATTGTAAATAGTTACACTATTGTCTTTGGGCGAGGAGTGTTGTTATATATGTATACTTGTATTTACTCTGTACAGCCACCAGCGTTCATCCTCTGGAGTCCCAAGGGATCCCATAATCCCTTGGGAGCACAGGTATTTAAGGAGGCTTCACAGGTTGGAGAGGCACTCTGGAAACCTGCAATAAAAGACTAAGGTCATACTTTACTTTGAGCTCACAGTGTTCAATCTGACTCTTTCTCCATACACAACACTTATGACAGAAGCCCTAAGGCCAATCTTTGTTTCCTTCATGGATGCTCAGACTACAGCTATTGAGGTCTCGGGTAGCATATTGGAGAAGGCTGTTGCTACTGGTTTGGACAGACTTGGTGACCAGTTGCAGAAAAGTATCGTAGAGGGGCTCACTGATTTCACTGAAGCCATTACATCACTTTTCTGCAGACCAATAGCCAAATAGTGTCAGTGCCCAGTACTAATAGCATGGCAAAAAGGCACAGAAAGGATGGTGCTTTCTCTCATAATAGCAGTACATGGGTATCTTCCAACTCACCCCTTGTCTGCACATTTGGCGGCAAAGAGGCAGAGGCAGATTGGTCATTAACAACGACAACCTACATCTCTATACTGTATTAATGTAGAAAAAATGTCCCAAGGTGCTTCACAGAAGCACAAGCCTGTAGCTAGTCTATCTCAGCACTTAACTTCCATGAGATGCAGGGTACCTCAGCTCCAAGAGGCTCTTCCAAATGTACAGTAGCTAGCCACACTCAAGTCTCACCTCGGAGAAGCTCAAGATTAAGTTTAAGAATGCATATATTAGACACTGACGCCAAGAGGAAACAAAGCACATACAGAAACTATTGGTTTTAAATAAAATGATGGCAGCTTTAAGTTGTTTTTTCCAATGCTGTGTGAGTTGATGCATACAGAGTGTGTAGATTATAGCATATGTGTGATAGGAAGGGAGCGTAGAGAGGAGTATCCATGCTGGTTGTGGCACCTATGCAAAGGTCCCTTTATGATATGAATGTGTCTTGCAGCCAGAAACAGAATGTCCTCCACTACTTATTAGGCTGCTGTCCCTCTTTATGATTAAACTTATTTCCACCTGCAGGGTAATGGCTAGCAACACCGGACATCTGTTTTATACTAGTGTAATTTATACTCTGCAGAAATGAGGTGGGAAAGATGGCAAATAGAGCATATAATGTTACCAAATCAGTCCTGCCTCATTTACATTTACCCACCCAAAAATGTGTGGGCTCTTCCAACTTCTGCAGAAATAACATTGGAAAATTGAGGTGGGGGGTGGTGGAGGAGAGGCGGGGGAGGGACCTCTGTCTGCCTAACTATTAGCCCAAAATTGACTGAAACAAGGCAGGAAATCAAGACTTGAGTATTGGCATCTGTTCAACCATGGAAGGCATTACCAATTCTATCCTCACCCCATGTCTAGACATGCAACTTTCTCAACAGTTATCAGTAGATAGTGATCAGTAGTGAGAATCCCAATTCATCTCCCCCTTCATTTCTCAGTGATGCTAAGACCAATTGCGGTGCTCTTCCTGTCATCCAGCCAACCTGGATCAACCAACTTGCATCTACGCACTGAACTATTGGGGAAGCAAAAATAATATTTAAATTGCATTTTTGGTTGAAATTAAGTTGTCATTAGATCCTGTAGTATTTTCCAGGGGGAAATTTTTAATTTCTTTTTTGGTGACATAGGTCATAGTCCTGACGGATAAATAAAACGATGAGTCTAACACATTCTATGTTGCAAATTTCCTCATATTTATGCTCGTCGAACAAGCTATTGTTTTTTTTATTTTAAAGCGAAGCCATTATTAGCCCAGTTGTTTAAAACTGCCATAAGATTAATGAAGACCAGAACAATAATTTATTTTCTGGAAGTTGAAAAGAAAAAGACTCTGAAGGAATGTTTTTGTTAATTAAAGAAAGTGGTGAAACTTGATAAAGGGAAGGAAAAATGATAACTACTGTAGCAACATCAACACTTTCCTTAGAAAACCGAATAATAACTCATTGCGGTAGAGAATTACCTGTGTTTTCGTGCAGTATTAATTCTGTGAAACCCATCAGTGTTTTATAATAGATTTATGGTATCATAAAACAGACACGTTTCGTTATACCACATGGGGCAAACCCACTTATATTAATACACAGCAGTTACAATTCCGTAATCCGTGCATACTATTCGGCTATTACTTCTTTCTGGTGCTGTAACAATTTAGAAACACAGTGAAATGTTAAACGGGATTCTCTGCTTGCCTGCGCGAGTGGTATTTCTTTGCAGTACGTTTGTAGTCTTTGTCTTCATTCCCCGAAGCCACACGATGGCGTTGTCTAAATAAACAGAGGAAGTAATGAAAGTCGCCAACTGACTGTCTATATACTGAACCAGCATGTACTTCTCTAACGTTTTGGACAGTAGCCTGGGGAATGCCAACGGTTTTACCTCGCGGTTTCCAGGAAATCGTTATTAAATATACGACTGTCACAGAGCCAGTTCAACATACTTACCTTTCAAAACAAACTTTTAATACATTGTCATTCGTATATAACCCTTAAACAAAAACAATAAGTAACAACATTTTAAAAGCCTTTCTAGTGAATAGTATGTTACAATTTCAGTTACTTAGTTTCAGTTGTATTCCAATTTCAGTTGCCAATAACATCGATTAAATACAAATATGCGAATAAAGAAAATATGAGCGGAATTTTTATTTACTGGACTAAAACCTAATGTTTTCACACACACGTATACTAAGAACGATGTGCGTTGGACATTGTTGAAAGGCTTCTCTATAACTGCTTTTCATGACATTAAAGAATCAGTTCCGGAATCATAGTTCAAGACGAATATTTTATTACAAACAATCGTTTCACCAATTCGGCATAACATATGGAACGTGTTTATTTGAAATTGTCAATACCCACCACAGGATGTACTTATACCTTCTAGACTCGTTTGGCGTGGAGCCAAGTAATGAGAAGGTCACGTTGAGGACTAGAGGCTGTGGAGACTGATGCGTTTCCCTTTCACCTCTAAGAAAGCACGTCTGCATGGGTTCTTTGGCGACTTTTATATAATTGAGAACTCTAGCTAAAGGTTCCATAGACCACCAAACGGCTTACACCTACTACCTCCGGCGTGGGTTGGAACAGTCTAATGGAAATAAAACCTGATTCACGATGCAAAGTAATTGAGACAGAAGACTGGAAACGTTGTATCTTGTCTGTTTTCAGACAGTGCGTGACCGACCAGATTTTTTAAAAAAGTTTCAAGGCTTCTTTTTCAAAGGATTCTTTCCCTGCACAGAAAACCGTGATAGTTTGCAGAATAACTGAAAGACAAACCAGATGTAAGTGTACTGTGTCGAAGAGTTGTTTAGGAAATCGATAAAATTAAGTTGCTACTCACAATCGTTGTTTTTCTAACCACATGAAACAGACTAACGCAGGTCAAACGGCATAGCAACACTGTTTAGAACACTTGTCTAGATGTGTGAATAGTCCTGTTTATGTTTATTTAAATAAAACCAAAAGTGCAAAACGACCCCAACATTCACCGGTTGCACAGTTGTATCAGCACATCGCACGACGACACCGCTGTCCCGCTTTGTGTCATTGAAACTGTGATCGCGATGGCAGACACCTGCAGCTACATTCATGCTCCTGCTCCGATTCTCCGCCCACTTTAACGCTTATGTCTATTTAGAGGTACAGGATCCTATGTATTAACTGGAACCAATCCAATTAAAAAACGTATGAGTTATTACTGAGCATTTCTTAGAAACGCTTAGAAAGCAATAGTCCAAACCAGTAGCTTTGCTTTTTTATGTTTATTTAGCGTCATCTGATTTAAATCTTCACTTATGGTGATGCTGAGAACAGACTTTTTATGGTTTACAATTTATTTTTTTACAATATTATCTCAAATATGATTATCTTATGGGACCTACAGGCTATAATTGCTTAATGTCATTTTAACCTTCAATTGTAAACCAGAAGTGCACCACAGTTCGACTGAACTTTCTGCCAAGTTCTGTGAGACTTTTCATTTACTCCGTGTTCTTTGATATAGCAGTCGGTTAGAACGGGTAGTGCAGACCTGTCTTACACTCACCATGTTGCACATTATTTATCTATCCAGCTTTTTGTTGGTAATACACAATGTCTTGGAACTCAACAATAGTTGCGCCTGCTGCTTACCCGTTAACCTATTCTATGCGACCATGCCGATATAAAACGTGGGTTCGGCCAGCGATGACGTCTGGGGAAATAATGGGCAAATCCCTTCATGTCAGGTTTTAATTTTAAAGCAGCGAAGATCTAAGCACCACATAACATTTAGCATGTTGCTTCCTTCTAATTTTTGAGCTGCTTTCTTTTAGATTGAGCTTAAATGGCTAGCTATATAGTTTTGCCCCACCACTAATAAATGTAGAGGTTAATTTCTACAGTACAACTGACAATTTGCTTGACTACATTATTTTCACTAGCGCATGAATGTGTTTCCCCGATAAATGCTATGATGGCTTGAGGCTATTTAAAAGTTTATGCTGGTGCTGCCACTGGAATGTAAAGTTAAATCGACTTCCAATCCATTCTAATTTAAGTCATGTTTAGGAAGAGCTTTTAGGACGAATAACTGCGCTGCTTCTGCTATTGTGACTGCGTTAAGCTTTTCATGGGAGTTTTAAACTGTAATAAATTGCCCCGTGTACTTAATATTGAAGATAATGTAATCTTAAGTGGAAACGCTTGCAACAAAAAAACTGTACCGGCTGTAATCTCATCAAGACGAATAACAATCTAAGAATAAATGCCCCCCCCCCCCCCACCCCGCCGTGATAGCATTAAAATAAGATGACATGTGTGTTTCCGAGCTATAATTTGTTTCCCTGTTGAATACGGACTGAAGAAAATTAATGTCCTTAATCAGCAACGCAAAGTGTTACTATTAAGCAGAAACAGTATGCGAGCTAGGTAGTCGCTCACTTTAAAGTGATAATGGTGTAGTTTTTTGAAGTTTAGTCTATGCTGGGTTCTCCTATGCCAGTTTCACCCTGACTGGACCCCTTCGTCGCCCCCTCCCCTTCACGTGACCCATAAGACATGCGCACAACCCGGTCTGTGGAAAAAAAGCACATCTGCATTTTTCACTGACGTAAGTACGCTCTGTAGCACACATCGGATTGCCAGATTGCAAGTCTAAACTTGGCTGAAGGCCGGTAGTCAGATCGGGGTTGTTTCAGATACTTTGTTGTATTGCCTGCCTTACTTTTCCAACGTCCTGTATAGCTTTGTACGAGCTCAACTGCCCGGGAGAGAGGAGTCAGTGGGTAAAAAATCTATGTTGCTTGGTGGTGGCTGATGGCATCCCAGTTTCTGCCAAGTCAGTAACTTCAGTAAGCTCCCACTCCCCCCCCCCCCCCCCTTCACCTCCCCCACCCCCCTCCAAACTGCAGGATTTTGTTCTGGATGAAAATAACTCTTGTGGTTTCGAGAGAGTAGAATTGGTTGGTACGGATCGCCAGTGTGCACGGTCTATTGTTTGAAAGCTGCACTTAAAACCTTCCCAGAATGAAGATGAAAACGGTAAAGGCATTTTTCCGACCCCTTTGTCTATCTTAAAGTGTCGTTTTACTGCTAAAGCTCACTACAAGTTGTATTGTAAATTAATGGGATTGGACACTGAAGCAGTTTCAATTATTTCACATTTTTGCTGAAATGGACTGCACTGAAGGGGTCGTTTGGTCTTTTTTGCGATTATATGTTTGAAACCTTAATTTAGCAGATCCTCTCGTGCATTTTAAGTATGATAGTTGCATTTTTTGCCTGATTTTAGGAGAGTAACAAAACGCTATGCAGAATAATGTTCTTTAATGTAATCCGTACCTCGTGTGATTTGTGAGGGTTTTTTAAGAATGCGTCGTTCCAACTAATCAAATGTTGGGAGTGTGACTATAGAAAGCAACCTATATATATATATCTTTAAACATTGCAACAAGACTTAAAAGTGTGCAAGAAGGCACAGACTTTCCAACTCTTTCATTGTTGTAGAGACGCTTGTTTTTATTTGAGTTGCCGGTGTAATGTATTTGGGACAAATGCCAACTGTCTGGGTCACACGCGTTTTATCCAAATAGATTTCGAGCTGCTGTCTGGGAATGGGCTGCTGAATGTTACTTTATATTGACTCTACCGAGCCTATTCCGTTTCCCTCTATGTATGAAAAGTTTTAATTTGCTTCTTTTTGACGTTGAAATGCTGACGTTGAATGGCCAACTGTGGGCTATGTTTTTGTAGTGTCTAGCCTTTTCGTAGCTGCTTCACTGAAAAATTTGGGATTGTCCAGCAGAAATCTGACAGCTCCTGGAAAACTTACTCGGCACGACGCAGGAAACACAGCACAGGTTATAAAGCCAAACCTGACTTTGGTGACGTCTGCAAAGTTTGGTTTTCTTTTCAGAGTCTATTCCTGGTGTGATTTCCGCCCAAAATTTGATTTAAAAAAGAGTGCTCGTGTTCTGCAATCATTGTATCGGAGATCAGACTTTTATATTTTTTATTAAAAAGGAAAGTCATATTTTTTCGTTGCAGAATTCTGACGGTAGCTGAGGGACGTATTATTTATCTCTCCGCTGAAACGGTAACCATTCAATGCAAGGAGCAGTTCTGCAACTTCAGCGGGGAGCCGCAGACTTTATATCCTAGGATTGAGTTACTGCCCCTCCCCCTTCACTTCCCTAGCAACATACACTTGCCACTTGGACCAGGCTAACCCTATCGGTTTAGAAGTTAATGATGCGCGCTTATCTCAAATCTCAAACCGTGTCACTGTTTTATGTTCCGCGGGTCTCCCACTGAATGCGAACTTTCGCATGCACTTGGCTAACGTGACTTTTGTGTGCACTTGGTCATCGTTAACTACTGTGCTACAACTTCAGACTCAATGAGTTATGATCAAACTTTTATCAAAATAGAAAAGCTTTTAAATAAATTATTCTAATTGTAATTCATGGTCCATTTCCTCTGTTTCACAATTTTGGCACTGACTCTATAAAGCCGATGTCACTACATTCGGAGTCGCAAATCTATTTCATTTTTTCAGCCTAAAAATGATTCAGCTGTTATGATGTGCCAGGGAAGTGTAATCTAGACAAGTCAGCCAGCGGTGGTCGCCACTCCCACCTCCTGCTTCGTCCCTTTTAAAAATATTTTATTTTAAATATAGATCATGCAGAATCCCTTCTAGCTTTAGCCTGAGGCCAGGCTTTGGTTTGGTTTGGTGACACCCCTTTGACTTCAATTTGTTCGCCCGCTTCTAAGCGCTCCCTTTTCCCGCGAAGTGATGCGGTCCCTCACCACCTTCGGTGTCTTCCCCTCTGGGCTCCATCTAACTCTCGCCTTGCCTGGTCCTGCTCATTGTAATATGTTATTGGAGCTCACTCTCAGGATTCTCTCGGAGTCGCCCTGAGGCTGTTCTTACTTGCCCTGTGTTACACAGGCCTCGCTTTGTGGCGGGGAGCGGCCGGCTCCTGGTTGCTTCCAGTGCTCCAGGTTCGCTCACACCCGCCCCCCTCGCTCGCTCCTCCTCCTCCCCTCCTCCTCTGTCCTCTTGCTGCTCCCCGCCCGCTCTCCCTGATAGCTTTAAAAAAAAACTTTCCCCTCTTCCTTTGTTTTCCCTTTGCTTTCCGCTTGTTGCCCCCTCTGTTACTTTTATCCTTTGTCTACCTATTGCTTTCACCCGTTCTCCTTTCCTTGTTGCTCGCTCACCAAAAGTTGCACTTCTCTCCCCGTTATTCTTTCCCTCATCCTGTTCTCTCCTCTCTTTTGCCATTTCTCCATTGCTCCCCTTTTCCTCCAGTGGGTTCAACCTTCCTTTTTGCTTTTCCAGTTTGCTTTCCTCAGCTCGAGATTACTTCTCATCTTCCTGCTATTCTCTCACTTGTTCCTCCCCCTTTGCTCCCTTGCTTTTCTTCCTTCCTGGTTGTTCTTCCGCTGCTCCCATCCCACCCCTATCTTCCATTGCTCTGCCTCCTTTTCAACAACAAAAACAACTTGCATTTATATAACACCTTTAACATTGGAAAATGTCCCATTGCCTCCTCTCTCCCTATTTCTCCTCAGTCAATGGTCCCCCTTTCCTTTCTTCATCTCTCTTTCTTCTATACCCGCATTTTTCCTCTCCACTTACTCTCCTCTCCCTTCCTGCTCATAGGCACATAGAAATAGGATTAGGCCATTTAGTCTCTTGAGCCTGTTCCGCCATTCAATGACATCACAGCTGATCTACAACCTAACTCCATATACCCACCTTTGGTTAACAAAAATCTCAGATTTAAAATTAACAATTCATCTAGCATGAATTGCTGTTTGTGGACGAGCGTTCCAAATGGCTACCACCCTTTGTGTGTAGAAGTGTTTCCTGATTTCACTAAGGGCTGGCTCTAATTTTTAGACTACGCCCCCTCTTTTCTTAGGCAATCCCTCGGAGTCGAGGATGACTTGCTTCCACACTAATATGAGTTCTCAGATGACTAATGAGTCCAATGTGGGACATACAGTTTCTGTCACAGGTGGGGCAGATGGTGGTTGGAGGGATGGGTGAGTTGTCGTGTCGCTCCTTCCACTGTTTGCGCTTGGTTTCCGTGTGCTCCCAGCGAAGAGACTCGAGGTGTTCGGCGCCTTCCCAGATGCTTCTCCTCCATTTTGAGCGGTCTTGGGCCAGGGATTCCCAGGTGTCGCGGGGATGTTGCACTTTTTCAAGGAGGCTTTGAGGGTGTCCTAGAAGCGTTTCCTCTGCCCACCTGGGGCTTGCTTGCCGTGTTGGAGCTCTGAGTAGAGCATTTGTTTTGGGAGTCTAGTATCGGGCGTGCGGACGATGTGGCCTGCCTAACGGAGCTGATCAAGCGTGGTCAATGCTCTGATGCTGGGGATGTTGGCCTGAGCGAGAACACTGATGTTGATGCGCCTATCCTGCCAATGGATTTGCAGGATCTTGCGGAGGCAACATTGGTGGTGCTTCTCCAGTGTTTTGACTATGCCCCCTAAGTCCTAGACTTACCAGCCAGCAGAAATAGTTTCTCTCTACAGTATCTGTTCCCCTTAAAATCTTGAAAACTTCGATCAAATCACCCCTAACCTTCCCTAATTTCAGGGAAGACAACCAAAGTTTGTGTAATCTCTCCTTGTAATTTAACCCTGGGAGTCCAGGTATCATTCTGGTAAACTTACGCTGCAGTCCCTCCTACACCAATACATCCTACCTAAGGTGTGGTACCCAGACCTGAACTTAGCATAACTTCTACCCCCTTGTATTATAATCCTCTAGATATAAAAGCCAGAATTCTATTAGCCTTTTTGATTATTTTCTGTACCTGTTCATGACATTTTAATAATCTATGTACCTGGACCACTAAGTCTCTTTGGACGTCCAATGCTTTTAGCTTTCACCATTTAGAAAGTAACCTGTTCTATTCTTTTTAGGTCCAAAGTGGATGACCTCACATTTGCCTACATTGAAATCCATTTGCCACAGTTTTGCCCATTTGCTTAATCTATCGATATAGAAACATAGAAACATTCGGCCCTTCTAGCCTGCACCGCCATTCAATGAGTTCATGGCTGAACATACAACTTCAGTATCCCATTCCTTCTTTCTCACCATACCCCTTGATTCCCCTAGTAGTAAGGACTTCATCTAACTCCTTTTTTAATATATTTAGTGAATTGGCCTCAACAACTTTCTGTGGTAGAGAATTCCACAGGTTCACCACTCTCTGGGTGAAGAAATTCCTCCTCATCTCGGTCCTAAATGGCTTACCCCTTATCCTTAGATTGTGTCCCATTGTAATTTTATGCTTCCATCTACACTTCTTACAATGCCGACTTTCTTTGTGTCATCGGCAAATTTGGATATGTGGCTTTCTATCCCATCGTCTAAGTCGTTAATAAATACAGAGAATAGTTGAGGCCCCATCATAGATCCTTGCGGGACGCCACTAGTCACTCGCTTCTCCCACTCCTTCACCCATCTCCTCTCTTTCCCTCCAACTCTCCACTCCTCCCCTCACCCTCCGACCCTTTGCATCCTCCTCTCCTGCCTATTCCTGTCAAATCTCCCCCTCCCAGTTCTCCATCTCTCTTCCTCCTCCCCTGCTCTTCAACCCCTTCTCTACTCCTTTCCCCATCGCTCTCTCTTGCTGCACCCTTCCTCCACACTCTTGTCCTCCCGTTTCTCTCCCATCCTTCATTCCTGCTCCTCCACTCCCATCCACTCACTCCAACCCTCACCCTCCTACCTTTTGTCCTTCCTCTCCTGCCTACTCCCCTCTCCACATCTCCTACTCCTGTCAAATCTTCCCCCTCCCAATTCTCCATCTCTCTTCCTCCTCCCTGCCCTTCAACCCCTAACCCTCTCCCCTCCCCCCTCTTGCTGCACCCTTCCCTCCACACACCTGTCCTCCCGTTTTATCCCCTCTCCCATCCTTCATTCCTGCTCCTCCACTCCCATCCACTCATTCCATACTCTCCTCCCCTCTTCCCTCTCCACTTCCTCGCTACCTCCTCCCCTTTCCCTCTCATTCCTCCTCCCCTCCTTCCCTCTCCCCTTCCCTATCCTTCATCCCACTCGCTCCCCTTCCCTTCCTATTCCTTATCCCATGCTCCCTCCCCTTCCTATTCCTTATCCCACTCGCTCCCTCCCCTCTCCTTCTAACCCTCTTTTCTCCAATTCCCTTTCTGCCCTACTTCCTTCTTCTTCTTCCCTCCCCCTCTCCCTCCATCTCCCTCCCTTCAGCTGCCTTGCCTGCTCCCCTCTCCCTCTCTCTGCTCCACTCTTCCTTCTCCATATTCCCTCTGCCTTCCCCCACACTCCCCTCTTCTTCCACACTCTTCCCCCTTCCTCCAGTCTTCCCCCTTCATTCACCCTCTCCTCCCCTTCCTCCCCATTTGCTCATTTTCCTCCAATTCACCACCCTCTCCCCAAACTTCCCCTACCCTCTTCCTCTACCCTACCCTCACCCTCCACCCTCTCTCCCCTCTTCCTCCACCCTACCCTCACCCTCTTCCTCCACCCTCTTCCTCCACCCTCTTCCTCCACCCTCTTCCTCCCTCCCCTCTTCCTCCCCTCCCCTCTTCCTCCACCCTACCTCCTCCACCCTACCTCCTCCAACCTCCTCTTCCTCCACCCTACCCCCTCCCTCACCTCCTCCACCATCTTTCTCTATCCCTCCACATCCACTCTCCCTCTCCACCCTACCACCTAGCGCTCTTGCTGCATTCAGGCAGTTCGCGGGAAGGTGATGGCTCCCAAGGCTGTGATCGGCGGTCCCTGTGGATTGACTGGAAGAGCGGGCTCCTGGTGTGGGGCGGCTCGGCCTCTCCACAGGGAGCTTCACTATTCACTTACATTCCATGCTGCATTTGTCGCTGCCAATGGGCTGATGTAGGCTCAGGGTTGTGGGAAAGCGCTGCAGGAGCACTTTTTAACTAAATATAAACCTTTGGTTTCACTCTGGTTGGAAGGCACGAGTTATCACGAGCGAGTTGTTTTGGTTTGCTGTCGATTCTGATGCCTTTTCCTTTAGATTAGGAAGACGCGTGACATGAGTTTTGCACTGTTTTCTCGTCAGCTGTATTTTCTTAATTGTGTGATTTTCCTTGTCAGAGACCGGATGTTAAGAAGTCAACAATCCCAGGCTTTAAAGGGGAGGAGAGAGACTGTGCATTTCCTCTCCGATCTACTTCACGTATCTGGCCTTTGAATCTTCTTTAGTCTGAACCTTACAGTCAGTAGTAACTGTGCATTCAGTCTATAGCGACATAAAATAAATCTATATAATCCAAAATCTGAATAAGCTAAAATGACCCGCACAAGAAATTTACTGAGAATAAGAGTGGACAATAGCATCATTAATGCATTGCGTTCCCCTTTTGCAGGCATACGGATGACTGAGTCCCAATACACGGCCAATGAGTGTCGGTGCTGAGGGTTTCGCGGCTTTGCTGCTGGCTTTGGGCGCAGGGATGAGTGGGCACACGGGCTGGTGCAGGCGCTGCTGGGCCATTCGGCGCTGAGGCATCGCCGCCGCCGCCGCACGGAAACGTGCCGAGGACGCCGCGACCCATGGGCTTGTTATGGTGCGCTTCTGGAGTCGACAAAACTGTCTAGCGCAAAGGTAGCCACAAACAGCTTTAGGTTCACTAAATTATGGAAATTTTGTGGAAGACGGTGACTTGGATTTTGAGCCTAGTCATGGCTGCTTCGGAATTTGACAGTGACACAAGGCTTTCTTACAGTTCTCAAGGTAGGATCTTCTCATCATGACCAATACACTGTAGACTAGCGCCACATCACCAAGGCTTTAAAACAGAAATAAACGATGTTGGCTTTTGATGGCACAAGTTCATTTTTACTTTGTTACAACTGTGGCTAAGAGCATTGGCGCAGAGTGATCCTTGATGTGTGCAAGGTGACCTCTGGCGTTTGTGATTTGACAAAGAATTGGAAAGATTGGCAACGAAAAATTAAAAAAAAAATTATTTTTAAATCTACATTTTTGACCGAGTGCAGCAGCAGAATTTAGTTAAGACGATTGGACTGAACTGTATGTGAGTGACTTGATGCAAACCTGTTGAATACAGCCCCGTAATATACAGTAGATTGGGGATCGGGATAGACCGAAAATAACTCATTTGGTCCAATCTGAACGAGATCCAGAACACATTCTTTAATGTTTTGTTTATGTCAGGAGTTTGCATAAATTTGGTTTGTCTACATAGCAGAGTCCACATATTGCACTTGGGGTGTTAATAGCAATATTTTGCAATATGCTAATTATTACTAGATCACCTTTCAAGGGATGGTGCAGTTAACTTTTTCTGCATAAGTCTGGTTAGTTTGATGTCTTTGTCCTTCCCAACTTACTGCATCTGACGTGGTTCCATTAATTCTGAGGTATTAACTGATTTACTACTGGACTATGTGATGTAGTTACATAGCTTAACATCGCTGCATTTTGAAAATACTTGGCAGCTACTCTCCCTTTAGATTGGATGGAATGATTTTTGACTGGTGTTTTAGTAGTACTTTGTCACGTCCTTTTTCTTTTCTTCCACGCCCACTTCCTGGATCTTTCCACCTTATGATTTCAAAGAGGAATTCCTTTCTTACCTTGAACATTATCAGCTGACGGTTCCTGTTCGAGTGGACCATAACGGAGGTTTCCTGAACGACAGTGGGAAAAGCTCTAGACATTCAAGGCGAAGGAGGAGTTCGGATGTTACACCTCGTGATCCAGCCGAATCTAAATTATTTTACAGACTGTCCGCCTATGGAAAGCACTTTCATCTAAACTTGAGTTTAAACACTAAATTAATCGCCAGACATTTTATCGTAGAATATTGGGGGAATGATGGTCCTGAATGGAAACACGATTTTATTGATAACTGCCATTACGTGGGATATGCACAACATGAATACAACACTACAACAGTGGCTTTAAGCAACTGTAATGGTCTGGTGAGTAGAACACTAAACTTGCTTTTCAAATTGGGATGGTGCTTTATTCATTCGGTTGCTTTGTTCTGTAGTATATAAATTACTTGTTATTATGCAGCAGCCAGAAATGTTAACTGAACTAATGGAACAGCAGAGGAAACACAAACAGCTGCCCCGCTGTATGATGCACATGGCTAATTTGCATATGATCCACCGCAGTGGGAAGGGTAGCCAGATCTTAAAGAGGCAGGTCCCTTTCACTGGCCTCTGCAGACCGAATGTTATTCCGAAGCACGTACAAAAATCCAACTTCCTGTGTAGCATACCAAAGTACAGATTTCTGACAAAGTTCCGTGCAAGTCGGGTAGTTTAATTAAATAATATATTTCTTGGCGATGTAGTAAAAGCTGCATTAGTTGGGAGGTTGATTAACTCTTTTTTCAGTGTTTACAAATGATGGATATCTTACCATAACAGATATGACCACTATATGGGAACAATATGTTTCTGCCAACTTACAAGGAGTGTAAACTAGAGTTTTGCTGCATACATGATTACTCGTGTTTAACATATTACACCTTTATAAGTTTTGAATAGAGAAAAGTACAACTTTGGTTTGGATACAAATCACTATTATAAGTGCCTGGCTAGTATATTTATTTCAAAGTGATCAAATGCATTGAAATCAGCATTAACTAATTTTTTGGAAGAAAGCTGTACAAAAAATGAAGGAGTAACAAACCGTGCGTTGCTGGCAACTCCTCAGCAAAAATGGTCCAACCGTTTAAATACCCAGATGAATGGGGGAAAAATGGCCTTAGAAAGTAGTGAATTAAAAGAAAAAGGAGCTTTTAATTGTCAGTAGATTTAATATATTTCAATTCTTTGGATTTTTTTGGATAATCCTCAGACTCAGTTGCTGTATGCTCATTGTTACAAGTTTCATTATTCACCCTTTTTGTTATAACATTTCATACAATATCAGTTTAAAGAATTTTGAACATTCATTATGCACAATCCAGATATATCTGTACTGTACTTTAGGGATGGGCTTTTTGAGCCTAATTCCTAAACGAATTCTAAAGTTCTTCCATGCAGTAATGCTGATCTGTTTTGTTTTCTCAAGCATGGGGTGATTGTAACAGAAGAAGATCAGTATTTCATTGAGCCATTGCAGAATATATCTGAGGACCATACCAGTAACTTTACCTATGGCGAAGGCCACCCTCATGTTGTTTACAAACGTTCTTCCATTCGGCAAAGGCATCAAACCAACATGTCAAACTGCGGAGTTCCAGGTAATTTACTTAATATTTCAGGAGAATATACAAAGATATAATCCTTTTCTCTTTCATGAAAAGATGTAGGATTAAACAGTGCATACAAATAATATATAAAACCACAATACTGAAGAATGCACAGAAATACTGAAACAGATAACTCGGTCCTGTGTAGATAACTCTATATGGCAGTGATTTTTACAGTTTTTGATTACTTTGTAGTACAGAATCATAACATGTTTTAATACAATTGATGTAGCTAGAGAAAACTTTGTTGATAAAACAACATTTAGTATGTTCTGGCCATACATCTTTAGAGCCAGCTGATCCTCAAAATACAATAAAGAATGACTAGTTAAGAGTTTCTTCATCATCATGGTGTCAACTGGGACTCTGATAGCACTGAGTCAGAAGGTTGTGGATTCAAGTCACACTTCAGTGCAGGATAGTCTTTTGGATGAGATGTTAAATCGAAGCCCCGTCTGCCCTATCAGGTGGATGTAAAAGATCCTATGGTACTATTTTGAACAAGAGCAGGGGAGTTCTCCCCGGTCTCCTAGCCAACATTTATCCCTCAACTAACATCTCTAAAACAGACTATCTGATCATTATCACATTGTTGTTTGTGGGAGCATGTTGTGCGCAAAATTAGCTGCCATGTTTTGTACATTATAAAAGCGACTACACTTTAAAACTACTTCATTGGGTGTAAAACATTTTGGGAAAGCCACTATATAAGTGAAAGTTCTTTCTTTTTAACAAGGACTTTTGTCTTGTAGTACCGAGAGGACTGCTGCAAGAGTTCTGTTTTGTTGTTTCTTCTTTGTACTTGCAACTCTTTGCAGTGTGTTAATGAATTGCAGTTGTTACCATTCAATAAATGAAAAAAATGTTCTACACAGAGCCACATGAATGTTCAAAAGTTGCTGAAATGATTGTGTGGAAGTTCATGCTTTTTCAGTACACTTTTATGTAGTACTACTTTAACCTTTGGAGTGGTATAGATGTCTAGTAACATAAATACAATTAAATGTACAATGGTAGTAAGGTAGGACATAGCATTGGTACTCAAGCAGGACGGGATGCAGGTTCACACTGAAGTTACCCTACTGGATCAGATTGCAGGTCAACCATTGGGTGGAGGTGCAGAGTGGAAGCCAGGTGTAATCTGAGAGGGGGAGATTTTCTCAGTGGTCAATTATAGAGCTGCATTGATAGAAACTTATCAACAGGTCACTTTTTCACTTTCTTGGTTGTTTTGTGATTCTTGGATTCCATGCTCTTGAGGTCTCCCAGCACCTCTGTAACATTCTCTGGCTGAGAGGACATTGGTCAGCCTGTTCCTCGGCATGCCAATGACAGTCCCCGAAAGTCTTGAACTAGTGTGAGGATGGCAACTCTCCTGAGCAGGTTTTCCACCCTGGTAGTCACTTTATGCCTACCCTTGATGGTATTACTCAAGAAATACGAATAGGGGGAAATGTAGTACTAACCCATGCTCTGCCATTCTGTAGCAAAGTACACATACTGCCATGTAGGTTTATAATCTTAAATATTAGTGCTGTTCCTGGCTTTCTGTTATTTTGTCCTGCACATACATGTGTCATTTTTCTTATTTTGCTCCATCCTTGAACAATGGCTTGTATTCTGTCAGAATAAGCTGATGAGCAAAAGCAAACAGCCATAATGAGCAGGGATCGAATGCCATTTGAAATGAAACAGCACAGTGGATGCCTGATAGCTTAAGGTCAAAATTACAACAACTCACACTTATATAGCACATTTATCATTGTAAAATGACACAAGAAACTTAACAAGAGTGATATCAATGAAAACAGTCTTGACATTTTTGACTGAGCTACAGAATGAGATATCAGGGCAGATGACAAATTATAGTTACAGTAAATATCTATAAAAGCATGTAAATTACAAGGATTTTAGTATTTAATTTACAAGGATATTGGTTTTATAAGCTACAGCACGATACATTTCCTTTGCACATATTACTGTGTAACCATTTCAATAATTAGTAGAATATTCAAATGTAGAAGAAAATATTTCAACTTCATCCTATCAATGAAATTTAAAAGTATAAATCAAAGCATAAGCTTGTTATTTATTTAATGAGTCCTCAAATAACATAGCCCTATTTATTAATCTGTATTGTTCTTGAAAGACACGCATTTGAACAAAACATGATGGTTTGAAATGATGCTGAGACGCAGTGGTTATTGGCAGCCGTGTTTCCCACATTACAATAGTGGATACACTACAAAAAAAAAGTATTTCATTGGCTGTAAAGTGCTTTGAGGTCTGGTGGTCCTGAAAGGCGCTTATATAAATGCAAGTCTTTCTTTAACATATGAAGAAAGGCTGGATCGACTAGGCTTATATTCAATGTAATTTAGAAGAATGAGAGGGGAACTCATAGAAACATATAAAATTCTGATGGGATTGGACAGGTTAGATGCTGGAAGAATGTTCCCGATGTTGGGGAAGTCCAGAACCAGGGGTCACAGTCTAAGGATAAGGGGTAAGCCATTTAGGACCGAGATGAGGAGAAACTTCTTCACTCAGAGAATTGTGAGCATGTGGAATTCTCTAACACAGAAAGTTGTTGAGGCCAGTTCGTTAGATATAGTCAAAAGGGAGTTAGATGTGGCCCTTACGTTTAAAGGGATCAAGGGGTATGGAGAGAAAGCAGGAATGGGGTACTGAAGTGCATGATCAGCCATGATCATATTGAATGGTGGTGCAGGCTCGAAGGGCCAAATCGCCAAATCCTGCACCTATTTTCTATGTTTCTATGTGTCTAAACAGGAATCAGGAAATATTAATAAGTAAATATTGTATATTATGATAAACTTTCTTTTTATTAAAAGAAAACTCATAATGGAAAAGCAAAATTCGGTCAGGCAGAGTCAGCATGGATTTATGAAGGGGAAGTCATGTTTGACAAATTTGCTGGAGTTCTTTGAAGATGTAACGAACAGCGTGGATAAAAGGGAACCAATGGATGTGTATTTGGACTTCCAGAAGGCATTTGACAAGGTGCCACATAAAAGGTTACTACACATCAGTAGAGGGTTAGCCTGACATCATAGTGGGGAAAATGTTGGAATCAATCATTAAGGATGAAATAGCAGCACATTTGGAAGGCAGTGACAGGATCAGTCCAAGTCAGCATGGATTTATGAAAGGGAAATCATGCTTGACAAATCTTCTGGAATTTTTTGAGGATGTAACTAGTAGAGTGGACAAGGGAGAACCAGTAAATGTGGTATATTTGGACTTTCAAAAGGCTTTTGACAAGGTCCCACACAAGAGATTGGCGTGCAAAATCAAAGCACATGGTATTGGGGGTAATGTACTGACGTGAATAGAGAACTGGTTGGCAGACAGGAAGCAGAGAGTCGGGATTAACGGGTCCTTTTCAGAATGGCAGACAGTGACTAGTGGAGTGCTGCAGGGCTCAGTGCTGGGACCCCAGCTCTTTACAATATATATTAATGATTTAGATGATGGAATTGAGTGTAATATCTCCAAGTTTGCAGATGACACTAAACTGGGTGGTGGTGTGAGCTGTGAGGAGGACGTTAAGAGGCTGCAGGTTGATTTGGACAGGTTAGGCGAGGGGCAAATATATGGCAGATGCAGTATAATGTGGATAAATGTGAGGCTATCCACTTTGGGGGCAAAAACACGAAGGCAGAATATTATCTGAATGGCGGCAGATTAGGAAAAGGGGAGATGTAGCGAGACCTGGGTGTCATGGTTCATCAGTCATTGAAGGTTGGCATGCAGATACAGCAGGCGGTGAAGAAGGAAAATGGTATGTTGGCCTTCATAGCAAGGGGATTTGAGTATAGGAGCAGGGAAGTCTTACTGCAGTTGTACAGGGCCTTGGTGAGGCCCCACCTGGAATATTGTGTTAGTTTTGGTCTCCTAATCTGAGGAAGGATGTTCGTGCTATTGAGGGAGTGCAGCGAAGGTTCACCACACTGATTGCCGGGATGGCAGGACTGACATATGAGGAGAGACTGGATCGACTGGGCCTGTATTCACTGGAGTTTAGAAGGATGAGAGGGGATCTCATGGAAACATATAAAATTCTGACTGGACTGGACAGGTTAGATGCAGGAAGAATGTTCCCGATGTTGGGGAAGTCCAGAACCAGGGGACACAGTCTAAGGATAAGGGGTAAGCCATTTAGGACTGAGATGAGGAGAACTTCTTCACTCAGAGAGTTGTTAACCTGTGGAATTCCCTACCGCAGAGAGTTGTTGATGCCAGTTCATTGGATATATTCAAGACGGAGTTAGATATGGCCCTTGCGGCTAAAGGGATCAAGTGGTATGGAGAGAGTAGGAACGGGGTACTGAAGGATGATCAACCATGATCTTATTGAATGGTGGTGCAGGCTCAAAGGGCCTAATGGCCTACTCCTGCACCTATTTTCTATGTTTCTACAAGATAAAAGTTCAGGGGGTTGTGGGTAATATATTAGCATGGATAGAGGATTGGCTAACTAATAGAGAACAGAGAGCCGGGATAAATGATTCATTCTCTGGTTGGCAACCAGTAACTAATGGGGTGCCGCAGGGATCAGTGCTGGGCCCCAACTATTTACAATCTATATTAACGACTTGGAAGAAGGGGCTGAGTGTATTGTAGCCAAGTTTGCTGACGATACAAAGATTGGAGGAAAAGCAATGTGTGAGGAGGACACAAAAAATCTGCAAAAGGACATAGACAGGCTAAATGCACTTTGGCAGAAAAAAAATCAAAGGGCAAGTTATTACTTAAATGGAGAAAGATTGCAAAGTATCGCAGTGCAGCGGGACCTGGGGGTACTTGTGCATGAAACACAAAAGCATAGTATGCAGGTACAGCAATTGATCAGGAAGGTCAATGGAATCTTGGCCTTTATTGCAAAGGGGATGGAGTATAAAAGCAGGGAAGTCTTGCTACAGCTATATAAGGTATTGGTGATGCCACACCTGGAATACTGCATGCAGTTTTGATTTCCATATTTACGAGAGGACATACTTGCTTTGGAGGCAGTTCAGAGAAAGTTCACTAGGTTCATTCCGGGGGTGAGGGGGTTGACTTATGAGGAAAGGTTGAGTAGGTTAGGCCTCTACATTGGAATTGAGGTGATCTTATCGAAAAGTATAAGATTATGGGCCCAAGTTTCGAGCCGCGCCTAGAACAGCGCACTCCCGACCTGGACGCCCGTTTTTCGCGCCACAAAGTGCGCCGAAAAAAACCCTCCAGATTCTCCACCTCCCTGCAGGTCCTCTGGCCCTCGGCGCAGCGCAGCACGAGCTGTAGGGGGCGGAGCTAGATCCCTGCGCTGAAAACAGTGCCGGGACCTCTGCACATGCGCGCTACAGTGGGCGCGCATGCGCGGTAGCCCCAGGCGCCCAAAACTGTGTGGGAGGGGCCGAAGCAAGCAGCCTCTAGCCCTGGCCGAATGGCCTCACTGGGGCTGCGTGCATAAGGCTCCTCCCACGCCCAGCTCCTGCTTCCTCCCGACCCGACTCGACTCCCGCTTCCCACCTCCGGACCGGACCCGACACCGACCTGACTCCTCCCGCTTCCCCCCCCCCTCCCCCGCCTCCGGACCGGACCGGACCCGACACCGACCCGACTCCCGCTTCCCCCCCCCCCCCTCCCCCGGACTGGATCCGACCTGACCTCCCTCCCCCCGACCTGACCTCCCTCTCCCTCCCTCCCCCCGACCCGAATCGAACTGACCTCCCTCCCTCCCTCCCACCACCCCCCCGACCCGCGCTCCCCCCGACCCGACCCAACGCCACCTACCTGTAAATCTGGTGCTAGGGACGGGCCCTGCCCGAAGTCTCGGGCCCTTCTCCTTCCCCGCCTCCCCAATCTCCTTCCCCCCCCTCCCAATCTCCTTCTCCCCACCAATCTCCTTCCCCACCCCCATCTCCTTCCCCACCCCATCTCCTTCCCCCCCCATCTCCTTCCCCCCCATCTCCTCCTTCCCCCCCATCTCCTTCCTCCCCCCCATCTCCTTCCTCCCCCCCATCTCCTTCCCCCTCTATCTCCTTTCCCCCCCTATCTCCTTTCCCCCCCATATCTCCTTTCCCCCCATCTCCTTTCCCCGCCCATCTCCTTTCCCCCATCTCCTTTCCCCCATCTCCTTTCCCCCATCTCCTTTCTCCCCCTTCTCACCTTTATCCCCTTCTCCCCCCCTCCCCCTTCTCCCCATCCCTCCCCCCTCCCCCTTCTCCCCCATTCCTCCCCCTTCTCCCCCATCCCTCCCCCTTCTCCCCTTCCTTCCCTCTGCTCCCCCCCTTTCTCCCTCTACCCCCCTCCTCCCCCTCCCCTCGCTGTCAGAAACACAGACACTGACAGACAGAGGATGAGAAACACACACAGACAGACAGAGAGATAGAGACACTGACAGAGACACACTGTGAGGGGGCATCCCAGCACGCTGTCGGAGGGCTCCCGGTGCTGCAGTCGGTAAGTAGAAAATGTTTTATTTATTGATTTAAAAAAAAACAATTATTTCTTATTAATTTTTTTTGATTGATTTATTGGTTGATTTATTGATGTATTTATCATTTATTATTGATGATGGCTCTTTATTTGTAAAACTGAAGTGTTTAATGTTTGTAAACTTCCCTTTAAACCCCTCCCCCCCACCATTCCTGACGCCTGATTTGTAACCTACGCCTGATTTTCTAAAGTGTAGACAAGGTTTTTTCGAGCGTACAAAAACCTTCACTTACTCCATTCTAAGTTAGTTTGGAGTAAGTTTTCACTGACGAAACTTTGAAAACAGGCGCAAGTGGCCGGACACGCCCCCTTTGGAAAAAAAAATTCTGTTCCAAAGTGAAACTGTTCTAACTGACTAGAACTGGAGCAAACGAAATGACGAGAATTCCAATTTCTAAGATACTCCGTTCTACACCAGTTGCTCCTAAAAATCAGGAGCAAATCATGTGGAAACTTGGGGCCTATGAGGGGGCTTGACCAGGTGGAAGCAGAGAGGATGTTTCCACTGATGGGGGAGACTAGAACTAGAGGGCATGATCTTAAAATATGGGGCCGTCAATTTAAAACAGAGATGAGGAGAAATTTCTGCTCTCAAAGGGTTGTAAATCTGTGGAAGCTGGGACATTGAATAAATTTAAGACAGAAATAAACAGTTTCTTAAACGATAAGGCGATAAGGGGTTATGGGGAACGGGCGGGAAAGTGGAGCTGAGTCCACGATCAGATCAACCATGATCTTATTGAATGGCGGAGCAGGCTCGAGGGGCCATATGGCCTACTTCTGTTCCTATTTCTTATGTTCTTATGTTATAATCTTTTTTAGTGGTGTTGGTTTGGATAAATGTTAACCAGGACACCAGAAGAACTCTCCTGTTCACATTATGCCATGGAATTATTTATGCCAACCTGAAAGGGAAAACAGGGCCTCAGTTCAATGTATCATACAAAAGAGGGCACCTCTGTCAGTACTGCACTCAAGTGCCAACCAATGTGCTGAGGCCTCTGAAATGGTGCTTGAACCCACAACAATCTGATTCAGAAGCAAGAGCACTACCACTGAGTCAAGGCTGACATAGATAACTGTGGTCAGTGCATTCAGAATTTCTAGGGAATATTAAGCTAATTTGAGGCTGGTAATTATGGCGTCAGTTTGCAGCCGGCTTTAAACTGCCTTGCTCTGTTGGGGGCAGCAGACAATTCTGCACATTTACTTTCATGCACCTGGTGATTTACTTTAAAACTGGCATTGGTAGAGTCGCTTTATAGTGAGTCCCTTATCCACTGTGTGAATTAGGACTCGGTGCTTGATGCAGAAAGATTTTAAAAAAGGTAGGAATTTCAAAACAATCATTTTGAGCATGAGAGTTGAAACATTTTTGCTTGAGTTTATAAAATGCTCAGGAAATCCAGTGAATCTCATCATCATGGGCAGTCCCTCGAGGTCGAGGATGACTTGCTTCCACACTAAAAGTGGGTACTCAAGTGACTGATGAACTCATTTTAAATGGTGGAAGATGCCTGTGCATGAATTCTTTTAACGTGGGGTGGCCGTTGCACACCAGCCACCACACAGGCTTGACGGAGCAAGGTCTTGATCCAGTGGCAAGGTGATCCAAGACGACTGGATACCAGGCTCCGCTGCAAGTGCCAATACATACACACAAACTCAAACATACTCCTACTGTCCTCCTTCCTCCCTCCTTCCTGCAAGTCCTCGCACTACGTGGAATTCATAGTACTTGTGGTGTGATTGTTTACTAGCCTGTAGCAGATAAGCACCAACACTATAGATGAGAAGCAATAGCACTTAGCAAACAAAGGTGAATAGACCTTCCTTTAGGGAAGGAAATCTGCCGTCCTTACCTGGTCTGGCCTATATGTGACTATGTTAACTACCCTCTGAAATGGCTTTGGACACGACAACAAGTTCTGGGCACCGCATCTCAGTAAAGAAATATTGGCCTTGGAGGGAATGCTGCGCAGATTCACTAGAATTATACTGGGACGAAAAGAGTTCAATTATGAGGACTGGTTGCATAAAGTAGGCTTGTATTCTCTTGAATATAGAAGATTAAAGGGTGATCTAATTGAGGTGTTTAAGATCATTAAAGGATTTGACAGGGTAGATAGAGATAAATTATATCCTCTGGTGGGCAAATCCAGAACAAGGGGTATAACCATAAAACTAGAGCTAGACCATTCAGTGGTAAGGTCAGGAAGCACCTTCACACAAAGGCGAGTAGGAATCATAGACATTTACGACACAGAAGGAGGCCATTTGGCCCATTGTGTCTGTGCCGGCTGAAAAAGAGCTATCCAACCTAATCCCATTTTCCAATTTGGTCCGAAGCCCTGTAGGTTGCGGCACATCAAGCGCACAGCCAAGTACTTTTTAAATGAGATGAGCGTTTCTGCCTTTACAACTCTATCAGGCAGTGAGTTCCAGACCACCACCACATTCTGGGTGAAAACATTTCTCTTCAACTCTTTAATCCTTGTACCAATTACTTGAAATCTATGCCCCCTGGTAATTGATCTCTCTGCTAAGGGAAATAGGTCCTTCCTATCCACTCTATCTAGGCTCCTCATAATTTTATACAACTCAATCAAGTTTCCCCTCAGCCTCCTCTGTTCCAAAGAAAACAAACCCAGCCTATCAATCTTTCCTTATAGCTAAAATTCTCCAGTCCAGGCAACATCCTCGTTAATCTCCTCTGTACTCTCTCTAGCACAATCACATCTTTTCTGTAGTGTGGTGAACAGAACTGTACCCAGTACTCCAGCTGTGGCCAAGTTTGTAGATGACACTAAGCTGGGTGGCGGTGTGAGCTGTGAGGAGGACGCTAAGAGGCTGCAGGGTGACTTGGACAGGTTAGGTGAGTGGGCAAATGCATGGCAGATGCAATATAATGTGGATAAATGTGAGGTTATCCACTTTGGTGGCAAAAACACGAAGGCAGAATATTATCTGAATGGTGACAGATTAGGAAAAGGGGAGGTGCAGCGAGACTTGGGTGTCATGGTTCATTAGTCATTGAAAGTTGGCATGCAGGTGCAGCAGGCGGTGAAGGCGGCAAATGGTATGTTGGCCTTCATAGCGAGGGGATTTGAGTATAGGAGCAGGGAGGTCTTACTGCAGTTGTACAGGGCCTTAGTGAGGCCTCACCTGGAATATTGTGTTCAGTTTTGGTCTCCTAATCTGAGGAAGGACGTTCTTGCTATTGAGGGAGTGCAGCGAAGGTTCACCAGACTGATTCTCGGGATGGCAGGACTGACATATGAGGAGAGACTGGATCAACTGGGCCCGTATTCACTGGAGTTTAGAAGGATGAGAGGGGATCTCATAGAAGCATATAAAATTCTGACAGGACTGGACAGGTTAGATGCGGGAAGAATGTTCCCGATGTTGGGGAAGTCCAGAACCAGGGGACACAGTCTAAGGATAAGGGGTAAGCCACTTAGGACTGAGATGAGGAGAAACTTCTTCACTTAGAGAGTTGTTAACCTGTGGAATTCCCTACCGCAGAGAGTTGTTGATGCCAGTTCATTGGATATATTCAAGAGGGAGTTAGATATGGCCCTTACGGCTAAGGGGATTAAGAGGTATGGAGAGAAAGCAAGAAAGGGGTACTGAGGTGAATGCTCAGCCATGATCTATTGAATGGTGCAGGCTCGGAGGGCTGAATGGCCTACTCCTGCACCTATTTTCTATGTTTTTATGTAATTGGTGTTTTATACCATTCAAACGTAACCTCACTGCTCTTGTATTCTGTGCCTCGGCTAGTAAAGGAAAGTATCCTGTATGCCTTCTTAACCATCTTATAGGCCTGTCCTTCTACCTTCAGGGGTCTGTGGACATGCACTCCAAGGTCCCTCTGTTACTTGGTATCCTACCATTTATTGTGTGTTACCCTTGCCTCGTTTGCCCTCCTCAAATGCATTACCTCAAACTTCTCTGGATTGAATTCCATTTCTACTTTTCTGCCCACCTGACCCGTCCATTGATATCTTCCTGCAGTCTACAGCTTTCTTCCTCACTCTCAACCACACCCCAAATTTTTGTAACATCTGCAAACTTATTAATCATGCCCCCTACATTGAATTCTAAATCATTGATGTATACCACAAAAAGCAAGGGACCTAGTACTGAGCCATGCGCACCCCACTGGAAGCCACCTTCAGTCACAAAAACATTCATTGATCTTTGCTTCCTGCCACTGAGCCAATTTTGGATCCAACTGCACTTTCCTGCCCAATCTCCATATTCCTTGATTCTCCTAAAGTACAAAATTCTATCTATCTCAGCCTTGAATATACTCAGTGATTCAGCATCCACTGCCCTTTTGGATAGAGAATTTAAAGATTCACAACCCTCTGAGTGAAGAAATTCCTCCTCATCTCAGTCTTAAATGGTCAATCCCTTATCCTGAGACTGTGTCCCCTAGTTCTAGACTAACCAGCCAGGGGAAACAACTTCTCAGCATCTACCCTGTCAATCTCACTTTGAATCTTATATGTTTCAATGAAGATCACCTCTCATTCTTCTAAACTCCTGAGAGTAGAGGCCAAATCTACTCAATCTCTCCTCATAGGACAACTTTCCTATCTCAGGAATCAATCTCGTGAACCTTTGTTGCACCGCCTCTAAGGCAAGTATATCTTTCCTCAGATAAGGAGACCAAAATGATGCACAGTATTCCAGGTGTGGTCTCACCAAAGCCCTGTACAAGTGTAGCAAGACTTCCTTACCCTTGTACTCCAACCCCCTTGTCTAGCTGTGACCTCAGCTCATCTGCCTTATTCACTAGACTCATTGCATTAAAGTAAATACCATTAAACACTGCCAATTCCTTGTATATTTTCTAGCCTTTGTTTCCTCTGCCTTCCAAACATGCTTACTAATTTTCTGCTTTCCATTTCCAGCTTTGCTGCTCTCACTTCTGAATCTATGCTCAGATTTCCATTGTCCTACCAAGCTAGTTTAAAATCTCTCCAACAGCACTAGCAAACCGCTCTGCGTGGATATTAGTCCTGGCACTGTTGAGCTGCCACCCATCCGACGTACAGTTTCCATCTCCCCCAGAACCTATCCCAATGACCCAGAAATCTAAAGCCCTCCCTCCTGAACCATCTCTCCAGTCAGACATTCATCTGCACTATCCTCTTATTTCTGTACTCACCAGTGAGTGTCACGGGGAGTAATCCAAAGATTGCTGGCATTGAAGTCCTGCTTATTAATCTCTTTCTTAGCTCCCTAAAATCTGCCTGCAGGACCTCATCCCTCTTTCTATGTCATTGGTACTGATATGGACCACAACCTCTGGCTGTTCACCTCCCCCCTAAGAATGTTCTGCAGTTGCTCAGTGACATCTGGAATCTGGTACTTTCTCCCCAAAAAGCAGTTGAGGTTAGGTCAATTGAAGATTTTAAAACTTGGGATTGATAGAATTTGGTTAGGTAAGGGTATTGAGGGATATGGAACCAAGGCATGTAAATGGAGCTAAGATACAGACCAGCCATGATTTCATTGAATGACGGAACAGGCTCAAGAAGCTGAATGACCTATTCCTGTTCCTATGTTCCTATGACCCTTGAGCACTTTTTGAAACCAGCTTGAGACTGTAATAGAGCTTTACTCCATGTGAGGTCAAACCCAACAATGTGAGATGACTTTCCCCTGTGGGTTCACAATGTTGCACTCACAAGTCACATCAGAACTCAACTCTGAAGTTACACAGTCACATTCCCCTCATTGTATATTGGAAGCCTTCAGAGTGATGCAAATTTGGTCATAAACCTGTGCCTGAACACTGACCATGACTTGGACTACCATGGAGTGAGAGCATATTGTAATGTGTGCATAAATTGTGTCATGGCAAATTTTACAATTTTGGCCACTGTAAGAGAGAGGAAGGTCCGGAAATTGCGGTCGGAGGCTTCCCGCGGGCAATTGCCTCCGACCTGAAACATTTCTACAAAGTACCTGGTGGTCCGGGAGGAGCTTGCGATTCCGTTGGAGAGGCCTTCTCTTCCCGCGCTGCGAAGCGTGCTCCCGTCCTCTCGGTTCCCACACAGAAGATGCAGTCACGTGTTACTGCTCAGCCAATCAAGTACAGTATTCCACAGCTTTCCCATTAATAGCAATGAGAGTTCCGTATCTACGAGTTCTCATTGCTATTAATGGGAAAAAAACTCAAATACACTAAACACATATAATAAAAAATAAAAATCAGACCTCACATAATTAAAATTAAAGTTAATAAATATCTTAGAATAAAAAATTCTGAGTTTTTAAAAAGTTTTTCTAATTATAGTTAAAAATAAGCTCCAGGTTGACAGATCGGAAAACCGGTTTTCAGCGCATGCGCATTGTGCGCTGAAAACCGGCTTTTCCGATGTCTTCCCGGGTCCGTAGAAACTTCGCACAGACCTGGGAGGCCTGGATTTCTAGGCCGAAGTTAACTCTACCCGGCATGCACACGGCAAGCACACATACCCATACACTCACAAACCTACTTGCTTACAGGGAGGAAAGAAAATTTGGAGGTTATGGAAGCTCAGTTACTCTCAAACACTGTAATCAGTATTGGCAGAATGGCCTTGGAGTGGGCCTCATGCCCACTTTGTGGGTCAGATGCTTGATACAGAGAGATCAAAAAAATTGAAAACCAACTATTAAAGAGGCTTTTGTATACTAATGATGCCCCTCAGATTAGTAAAATATGGTTTACAGCTGAAATATGTTATACAATGGGCAGAACTTTCAACAATGAGCAGAACTTTGGTGAGCGGGTGGTGGGGGGGGGGGGGTGG
Source organism: Pristiophorus japonicus (assembly GCF_044704955.1). Taxonomy (NCBI): domain Eukaryota; kingdom Metazoa; phylum Chordata; class Chondrichthyes; family Pristiophoridae; genus Pristiophorus; species Pristiophorus japonicus. The sequence goes on along the minus strand of NC_091978.1, from coordinate 132,181,196 downwards.
TTGGGGGCGGGGTGGTAAAATGACTGGTATTAGATCAGCTGCCCATGACTTTAATGGAAAGGAAAAATCGGGCTTGGTTCAAACCAGGCGGTGATTTGATATTGCTCATTTTACACGCTTGCCAAAGTTGAAAGTTCCGGCCAATATTATTCCCAGAGGTTTGATCAAAGGATGTTTGATCACATGACGTTTGCCCAGAGTTTACTAATGTCATTGCATTTGCCTTATAAAGGTTTAGTCCCTTTTATCCGAGTGGCTTTGCTCACCATGACTCTTATATTAAAAAAAATTTGCGTTCAGTGGCGGGGCGGACTGAGTATTGGGAAATTTGCCGCGTGCCCCCATGAATGCTTCCCCACTGCCTCTGAAAGGTGTGCTTTCTCTTCCTCCACTGCCCCAAGAGATGCGCTCGCTGATCTCCCAATGCCTCCGAGAAATCAATTCTTGTTGAAAACGAAAGCAGAGAATCCTGGAAACACTCCAAGTCAGGAAGTATTGGTAAAGAAATGAAAATATTAATGTCGCCTGAACAATAGCTCGGGAAGCGATAGCTCCAGCGCTAGGTTTGTATGGGGGCAGTTTGTCCCTAATCTGTTAGAGGAAATCTGGGTGCAAATCCCTCTGTCATTCATTTGCATGAAATTTACAATGCCTATGATGCCCACAATTCTTTTGTTTTTTCACTATAGTTGGTGGAAAGAGTTACATTTTAACATGTTTAGTACATGTGCATTTGTATTTGTTTAATCATCGTGTCATAATTGTTGCTACATATAAGAACAAAAAAAGCCACTCATTTCATCAAGCATGTTCCTTCCACACTGTAAAACTTCTCTATCGTGGATTCTGCCCAATCCATTTCATTTACTGAGGAAATACTCTGAAAATGTTCTCCCTGCTTCAAAAGTAAATGAAGCAAGACTGCAGAATACCCAAGTAATAGAACAGCATTTCCATGGTCTCAGCTTCTCAGGAATCATTGGGCTAGACTTTCCACTTCACATCGCCCATCTAAGGCCCATCTATCGCCCAAAATGGACCTCTATCGCCCATTTTGAGGAAAAAATGGAAACTAGGCCCAAAATATCGCTGGAAAAATAGGCCCCCAAGTTTTGTCTCACTCCGCCGAAATGATCGCCGAACTGATTGCCCACACAAGGCCCATCCCAAGTTTCGGCACCTAGCCTGCACTTCGCTGGGCTGATTCAAGGTCGAAAAGATCGCTGAGAAATAGTTGCTTTTCCTGGGCTTAACAGAAGGAAATGGGCACTACGGACGCCATTTTGAAGATCGGAGGAAGGATGAAGGCAACAGAAAAAAAGGAGCTAAATAGTTGTGAGTTATTTAGCGAGTTATTTATAAATAGATCAATTCAGAATATTATATTATGGTATATATATTGATAGTAGGTATTGTATAGGCATTTTTTTGTGAAAAAGAAATAGATAGTGAAAATAATTACTGATCTTGTTGGGGCCTATTAATCTGACTGGTATACAGTGTAGAGAGAGTAGAGAGATTAGTTTAATTTAGTGAAAGTAATTATTGATAGTGATGGGGCCTATGCTTTCCCTGCTTTTAATTGCAACTGCTCACACGCTGGTTACTGAAAGGATCAATCGAAGAGGTGGCACAGTAATGCGTAGACGGAGACGAAGTCAGAGGAGGTGAGCGTACAGCCAACGAAGGTACTTAGAAAAGCAATCTTACCTCAACTTGTCTGAAAACACTTGACTTAGGAGGCAAGGAGGTCATCGATGAGATTTGCCAACTCGTCAAGGGTGATCTGCAGCCTTCCATCAGAACCGCACTGTCCGTTGAGGTGAAGGTTACTGCTGCCCTAGCCTCCTATGCATCGGGATCTTTTCAGGCTTCAGCTGGCGACATCTGCCATATCTCTCAGCACGCTACACACTGCTGCATTCGACAGGTGACTGAAGCCCTTTACACTCGCAGGATGGACTTCATAAGCTTCCCAATGACCAGGGAGGCACAGACCAAGAGGGCTTTGGGTTTCTACAGAATATCACTCTTCCCCAAGGTACAAGGAGCAACAGACTGCACACACATTGCCCTGAAAGCACCCTTAAAGAACGCGGAGGTGTTTCGGAACAGAAAGGGGTTCCACTCCCTAAATGTGCAGCTTATTGTCGACCACAACCAAATAATCATGACAGTAAATGCTACATTTCCTGGCAGCATCCATGATGCGCACATCCTACGTGAGAGTGCTATCCCTGACCTGTTTGTCAATCAGCCAGAAGGTCACGGTTGGATGCTGGGGAATAAGGGATATGGACTTGCCAGTTGGCTGATGACCCTGCTGCGTAATCCCGTCACTGAAGCAGAGAAGCATTACAATGAAAGACACATAGCGACTCGCAACATCGTTGAAAAGACAATTGGAGTCCTAAAGCAGCTCTGGATCAGATGCCTGGACCATTCTGGTGGCAGTCTACACTACCACCCAGACCAGGTCACTGAGTTTATTATGGTGTATTGCATGCTGCATAACCTAGCTATAAAGAGAGGACAAGTAATGCCAGATCGGGCTGCAGGTCCACCTCCAGAATGAGGGGAGACGGAAGAGCCAGCTAGCAAGGAGGCAGAGGAGGAAGAGGCAGAAGAAGAGGCTGGTGAGGACCTAGGGGAGCGCAATCAGCCTGGCGATCTAGCCCCGGTACTACCACCCCACTCCCGAAGACCAGTACCCAGTGGCAGTTACGTGGCTGCTAAACTGTTGCGTCAGCAGCTCATTTATGAACGCTTTCCATGAACTTACATTGTGGATATTGACATTTGCATTTACAGTTACGGTTAATCAAAAGTTTCATTTGCGTGGAGTTTCATTTTTGCCTTGCCGACATTGGCCTTGCATCTGCATTAATGCTTAGCTTAAGTAAAGTACGGCTGTAATAAAAGACTGAACAAATAATGATGAACACTGTAAATATGTTATATGAAAATGTTATGCTTAATGTAACTAATATAACTAAGAGAGAAGGCACAACAATTGTTGAATTCAATATTTTTTTTATTAATACAACAAATTCATTAAAAAAAATGAGTTAACAACACCCTCCCCACCCCCTACCTCAACCCACCCTTCCCCTCCCCAACCCCAAACAACCATGAACAAAGAACAATTTAACAATGTAATTGAAAACACCCACCCCCCCCTCCACCCTGCCCACCTGCGGCCACATTTCCCCCCAGGTCCTTTCCCACCCCGTGTTCTTACTCCACCCACCCGTTTTAGTCTACGCAGACCAACACGACCGCGGTGTTCAGAGTGGGACGGCAAGACTTCCTGCCATGGTGGAGGTGACGGAGTGGATGCAGAAGCCTGAGGCTCCACTTCTGAGTCAGGAGGAACTGTGTCCTCCGTACTCGCTTGAGTGCTAGGGGTCGCACTCCGAGCCGACACGACACCTTGGGGTACAGCGCCGTGTCCAGCCAGCAACACATGCTGAAGGGCATTGGTTGTGGCGGGCTGTTCTCAGATCGCCTCCAACGTCTCCCGTGCTATCTTGGTTTGCACGTAAGACCAGTTGGAGAAGTTCGTGTTGAACTGGTTCCAGGTTGTGGAGAACTGGCTCCAGTTTGTGGAGAAACCCTCGAACCCCTGGATAAGGCCACGACCGATCGCAACCGTCTCCTTACACAGGGATATCAAGCACTCCATCTGCCCGTCCGAGGTAGACGATTGCTCACCTCACTGACCCGACCTCTGTGGGGTTGGCGTGTGCAAAATGTCGCGCCTTGGCGTCGCCACCTGCATACCGCTTGGTCCCGGTGCCTCATCCCTCTCAATAGAGATGACCGCAAGTTCTTCCCTCCCACAACAATGGGTGATTCCTCATCCTCCTCCTCCTCTTCCTCTTTCTCCACACTAATTTGTTCATCTTCTTCCTCTTCCTTCTCCGAGGTGGTTGCTGCTGATGGTACATGTGGAGTGGATGGCTGTAGTGAGACGTCCTTCTCAGGTTAATCTTAAAAAGACAAATGACATTTCTAACCAACTTATTAGGACATTAACGGTGATCATTAATAGGAAACATTACATATCAATAGTTTTCAATAACCCATAACATAACAATAGATTTCAATACACCATTTGCACAAGGGTTCACCAGGGCTGCCATGACATTATTCGCACATCAAGAGTACATCACAAGTATATTGCAGATTGCATTATAATTACAGGACATTACATGCGTAACTAAGATAGATTTTTAAAATGTCTTTAATAATGTTTGATACATTACACAGTTCCCATTACTCACGAGACTCAAGGCTGGGTTCAGCCACACCATGGGTCGTGACCGAACGGCTGTCATGTCCCACCAGCGCGACCGCAAGCTCTTCAATTTCTGACAGAGGCTGGAGCTGAGCAGAGCTGTCCTCTGTCCTCCTGTGCTCCGAGCGGTTGATAGATATCTTCTTCTGCAAATGAGAAGAGAACATGGCATGGCAGAAGCTAATGGACTTGGGAATAAAGATTTAAGAATGACAGACTTAAATTCAATGCCAGAGATGCAATGTTCGATTAAAAAATTGCATTGCATTGCATATGAACAATATTTCATAAATATAAAATTCAACTTACTGTTAGGATGCATAAATTAATTCATAATGTAATTAATTAATACAATAAAGAAATAAAATTCAAGCTTCCAATTAAAATTTGTATGCATCATTAAAATATTACATAAACCATTTAAAATATAACATGCAACTTACTCTGGCCGCTGTGAACAAGCTGTTCCACCTTTTCTGGCACTGGTCAGGTGTCCGCATCTCTTGGGATGCAGATATGACAACATCGGCAATCTCCTGCCAGATTTTTCGGTGGGCACGGGGTGGAGGTTTCCCATGCCCACCCCGTGTCAAGTCGTCCCACCTGCCATGAACAATATTGACAAGTGCCTCTTTGGCCTCGTCGCTGAAGGGTTTTGCCCTTTTCCTTTCGCTTTCGCTCTCCATTTTGATATATAATTTTTATAATAAAGTTTACAATTAATTTTGTAACTTTCCGGCCACTTCCACAATAATAAGTATAACAATATAAATTTTTTAAAGTAAAAATAACTATTTTTGATCGCAACAAATTCAAACAAGCCCAATAAATCTCCTCTGCCTCTCTACCTTCCCTCGCTCACTCTATCTCCACTCTCTCTCTCTCTCTCTGACCCTCCCTGTGCCTTCTGAGCATGTGTGATGACCCCTGACCTCTCAAAACTCGGCAAAGAAAGTCAACCTAAAAATAAATCTCACACATGCGCAGAAGAGTGTTGCTAGGGAAGTTTTTTTTTAACTTCCGTTTTCGGTGGGCGATCGCGAGACTGCCGAAAAATCACATCACCCATTTGACATTGCTGGGGTAAGGCCAAGTGGAAAATCGCCTTGTCCCGGCGATCAACAAGGCCGAGACGTCCCACATTGCTGGAACAAGGCCCATTTTTTTCGGCCTTAGCCACCTAGTGGAAAGTCTAGCCCATTATTTTGCACACAGCATATGCTTCTCTTTGTCTATACTTATCCTTATAACCTTCAATCTTGTTCCTAAATTGATATTCATCCAGCTCTTTTGTAAAGCTGTTGGCACAACAGTATTTCTGATATTTAACATATGAGGTAAAAGATTTCTTTTAAACAAAAAAATCTTAACCGAGAATACACATGTGTATTTTGTGACATCACTGTGCAGTTCCATCACATGGTCTGTTAGGGAGAATAATTGGTACACTGAGGTTGTTGGTTCGCTCTGCACACATTGTGAGCAGCATTCTGTTTGTGAATTCAGACAATTTGACCACAGTCCCTAGGCTTTGCCTGGATCGATAGGTGTGAAGTGTTCTGCTTGCTATGGCTCTTTTGAGGTTGGCTCATTGTCCCTTGTAAACTACTGGGGGAAGATTGCTAGCTTACGGCTCCATTCTAACTTCCTTGGGAGGTAGTCTGGATCTATGTGGGAGGTGTGTGGGTTTCCAAGAAAGTATTCCAGACTGCCTGGTACTTGCCAAGTTCCAGGTAGAGTCTCTGCATCACTTGTTGTGGCTAACATATGTTGCACAGATTTTTCACTCACAATCTTGGTTGGGGAGGGTTGTATTCTGCCACAGCGGGGAGTGGGGGGAGGGAGCAGGTGCGGATTAGGGCAGGAGGTGGAGAACTGCACACAGTTTCCTAACAGTGCCCTATCTGTTCTTTGATTTCATATTCTCTGTTTCTGTTTATAAAACTCAAAATCCTGCCTTCTCTTTCTTATGGTTTTATCTACCTGCACTTGCACTTTCAAGGAAGTACACATTTTCAGCCCAAGTCACTCTGTACCTACATATCTTTTCACAAAACATTTGTATATCCATTCCTTGCTTTTTCAGCCAAAATGAATCACCTCACACTTCTTGGCATTAAATTGCATTTGTTATTTGTCAGCCCATTCTGCTAACTTGACTATGTCCTCCTGAAACTGTTTATAGTCCTCCTTGCTTTTCATCAACCCCCTTCTTTAGTGTCATCAACAAATTTTGATATTGCTCTTTTTTGATAAACCCAACTCTGAGAACTAAGTGGACCAAGCACTGACCCATCATTATATCACATCCCACCCTTGTCCAATCTAAGCAGTACCTATTACTCTACTGGTAGTTTCATGTTCATCAACCAACTTTCTATCTATGTTGCTACATTTTCTCTTATATTGTACACCTAGATTTTTGTAACAAGCCTTCTGTAAGGCAACATTTTTGAACACTGTCTGAAAATCCATCTACACAAAATTTGGTTACTCACCAGTCTCCTGGCACAACTTGCGTATTTAAGGATTGAAAAATAGTGGTCAGAGCCTCTGCCATCTCTTTATCAGCCTAGCATACATGCCATCAGGGCCAGGTGACTTAGCTACTTTGAGGTCTGCTATTTTTTTTTTAGGATCAATTTATTTTCTGTAGTTCGCTCCAACAATTGATCCATATCATCCTCTAACACATTTGCATTCTCTCTTTCATTTTTCCATTACACTTTCTCTATTCCTCATGATTTTCTTTAGTATTATTAGCTCTAATTTTAGCACTGAACTGTCTGAACTCTCTTAAATTGTTTAGTTTTAATCTCTATATTTGTCCATGGAACTCCTTTTCATGCACTCCCTTTTTGCACGATAGAAATTTATCTATTTTATACTTTACGCATCTCATATTTTAAGATTCCCCATCACTTGTCTGTTATCCTGTTTGCTGACCTTTCTGTCAAGTTACAATAACATAAATGTAATATATCCAGGTTTGCTGACGATGCAAAGCTAGGTGAAGAAGTAAGCTCCAAAGGAATATAGACCGGTTAAGTGATTGGGCAAGAAGGTAGCACTTGGAGTATAATGTGGGGAAATGTGAAATTACCCACTTTCGTAGGAAGAATATAAAAGCAGAATATTTTTTAAATGGTGAGGGACTACTAAATGTTGGTATGCAGAGGGATTTGGGTATTCTGGTACAAAAATGACAGAAAGTTAACATGCAGGTACGGCAAGCAATTAAGAAGGAAAATGTTATCACAAAAGCAAAATACTGTGGATGCTGGAAATCTGAAATAAAAGCAGAAAATGCTGGAAATACTCAGCAGGTCAGGCAGCAGCTGTGGAGAGAGAAATAGAGTTAATGTTTCAGGTCAATGGCCTTTTGTCAGAACTCGTTATGTTAGCCTTTATTGCAAGGGCGTTGGAGTATAAGAGTAAGAAAGTCTTGCTGGAATTATATAGGCTTTGGTGTGAACACACCTGGAGTACTATATACCGTTTTGGTCTTACTTGAGAAATAGCCTAAGAGGGGGTGCAATAAAGATTCACTAGATTGATTTCTGGGATGAGAGGGCTGTCCTCTGAGGAGTGATTGAGTAGAATGTGCCTATGTTCTCTGGAGTTTAGAATAACAATAAGTGATCTCATTGAAATATATACAATTCTTCGCGAGCTTGACAGGGTAGATGCTGAGAGGCTGTTTCCCCTGGCTGGAGAGTGTAAAACTAGGGGTCACAACCTCAGGATAAGGGGTCAACCATTTAGAACTGAGATGAGGAGAAATTTCTTTACTTGGGGTTGTGAATTTTTAGAATTCTCTATTCCAGAGGGCTGATGATGCTCAGTCGTCGATTATATTCAAGACTGAGATCAATAGATTTTTGGGCACTAATGGAATCGCGGGATATGGGGATAAGGCGGGGAAGTGGAGTTGATGTATAAGATCAGCCATAATCTTATTAAATGGCGGAGCAGGCCTGGAGCAGAACCGCGCCCCACGGGTAACGCCCCGGGCCGCTGTGTGATGTCATTGCTGTGCGCGGCGACCCCTTAGCGCCACGTGCCCACCTGTTCCGCCCCACTTGTGGGGCACAAGTTAAAGGGGAGGTTGCCAGCATCCTGCGCCGCCATCTTTAAAGTTTTGCCAACTCTCGGGTCGGCTTGAAGAAGTGCTCCCTAGCGTGTTGTGGGCTGCCATCGTGCAGCCCGGCACTCCGCCCCGGTACCATGCTGCCCTGATGGTCCAGTGGAGGCCATCAAAGGCCCCCCCTTTAAGCCTCTTTAAGCGAAGGGGGGGGCATGTACCCAATCATGCAGGCAGTGGAGCGCGCGAGATTGCGGTAAGCCCAATTCAGCGGCTGGTGCAGGACCGCCGCACCGGATGCAGGAAGTACCGCCTGAGCAGGTTACTGCCCTCAATTGGGGCGCAGGGCAATTTTAACCCCGTAGTTCTGAAAGCATATGGGAACCCAGGCCTTTATAAATAGAGGCATGAAGGCTTTGGAGGGAGTACAGAAGCGTATAGAATGGTTCCAATAATGAGGGATTACAGTTATGTGGATAGATTAGAGAAACTGGGGTTGTTCTCCTTGGAGCAGAGAAGGCTGAGGAGATTTGATAGAGGTGATTACAATCAGGAAGGATTTAGATAGAGTAAATAAAGAGAAACTCTTTCCAGTGACTGAAGGATCGATAACGGGACGGCGCAGATTTAAGGTGATTGGCAAAAGAACCAAAAGCAACATGAAAATGTATTTTACGCAATTAATTATTAGTATTTGGAATATTCTGCCTGATAAAGAGTTGTGGAAACAGATTCAATAGCACCTTTCAAAAGGGTATTGGATACATACTGGAGGGAGAAAAAAATTCAGGGGTATGAGGAAAGAGCCCGGGAGTTGGACTGACTAGATTGGTCTTCGAAAGAGCCGGCGCAGACTCAGTGGGCTAAATAGCCTCCTTCTGTGCTGTACTATTCTATGATTCTATAAGTCAGTAGGCAAAACTGTGGTTGATGGATTTCAATGCAAGTAAGTGTTGGGAGCACTGGAGATTTAGGGTCCATGCACACTGATCCCTAAAATGTAGCATAAAAATAATCAAAAAGGCTAATGAAATCTTAGTCTTTATAACTAGAGGGCTAGAATATAAAGGGAAAGAAGTTTTGCTACAGCTATACAAAAGCCTGGTTCGACCACATCTGGAGTACTGTGTACAGTTCTGGGCACTGCTCCTTAGAAAGGATATATTGGCCTTGGAAGGATTGCATTACAGATTCACCAGAATGTTACCAGGGCTCCAAGGTTGAAATTATGAGGAGAGATTACATAAACTAGGCTTGCATTCCCTGGAATATAGAAAGTTAAAGGATGATTTGATTCATGTTTTTAGGATTTTGAAAGGAATTGATAGGGTAGATAGAGAGAAACTTTTTCTGCTGGTCAAGGACTCTAGGACAAGGGGACACATATTAAAATCAGAGCCAGGCCATTCAGGAGAGAAATTAGGAAACACCTTTTCACACAAAGGGTGGTCTAAGTATGGAACACTCTCCTACAAAAAGCAGTAGATGCCAGCTCAAATAATAATTTTAAATGTGAGATTGATAGATTTTTGCTAGACAAGGGTATTAAGGGATATGGAGCCAAGGCAGGTGGATGGAGTTAGGATACATTTCAGTCACGATCTCATTGAATGGCAGACCATGCCCAAGAGGCTGAATGGACTACTCCTGAACATAAGAAGTAGGAGCAGGAATAGGTCATACGATCCCTTGAGCCTGCTCCACCATTTAATAATATCATGGTTGGTCATCAACCTCAATTTCATTTTCCTGCCCGATCTCCATATCCCTTGATTCCCCGAGACCCCAAAAATCTATCTATCTCAGCCTTGAATATATTCAGAGACTCAGCATCCACAGCCCTCTGGGGCAAAGAATTCCAAAGATTCACAACCATCTGAGTGAAGAAATACCTCCTCATCTCTGACTTAAATAGCCTGCCCCTTATCCTGTGCCCCTAGTTCTAGACAATCCAACCAGGGCAAATAACCTCTCAGCATCTACCCTGTCAATCCCCTTCAGAATCTTGTATGTTTCAATGAGATCACCTCTCATTCTCCAAAACTCCAGAGAATATAAGCCCATTCGACACAATCTCTCATCATAAGACAGCCCTCTCATCCCAGGAATCAATCTAGTGAACCTCTGTTGCACCGCCTCCAAGGCAAGTAGATAAGGAGACCAAAACTGTGCACAGTACTCCAGGTGTGGTCTCACCAAGACCCTGTACAATTGTAGCAAGACTTCCTCACTCTTATACTCCAACCCCCTTGCAATAAAGGACAACATGCCATTTGTCTTCCTTATTGTGTGCTAGCTTCTGTGTTTCTTCAACATTTAAAAGTTTCTCACCTTTTAACAAATATTCTGTGTTTTTTATTATTTTTACCAAAATGAATAACTGCACATTTCCCAACATGATACTCCATCTGCCACCTTGCTGCCCACTACTTAGTCTGACTATAGCCCTTTGCAGATGCTTGTGTTCTCCTCACAGCTTACTGTCCCATCTAACTTTGTGTCATCAGCAAACTTAGATACATTACACTTGGTCCCTTCGTCGAGGTCATTAATATAGATTGTAAATAGCTGAGGCCCCAGCACTAATCCTTGCAGCACCCCACTAGTATCAGCCCGCCAACCTGAAAAAGACCCGTTTATCCCTTCTCTCTGTTTTCTGTCTGTTAACCAATCCTCTATCCATGCTAATACATTACCTCCAATCCGATGAACCCTTAACTTGTGTTCCTATTAATCGCATGTGAAAATTAAAATTATCCATCCTGCCACATCCATATTGCTTGTTCACATTGCATGAAATGCAAGCAATTATAAAAATTGATACAAGAACTTCCTTTTTTTACTGTTCCTTTTAAATGACATATATTTAAAATCATCACTGTTTTAGCCCTATGGGGAAGCAATAATGCTGAATCCTTTTAAATATTTAATCTAATCAGGAGTCCAACATTCTATAGGTAGAACTATTAGGTTGCCCTATATTGGTCATGTGGGTTCAGATTTTTGAAATTTAAAAAACCCTCTTCATCTTAAATGCAAAATTGCATTCAATTGAGATGCCAATAGAAAACTTAAGTGGTTCATACCTCCCTCACCAACTGTTTGCACTATAAAATCACCAAAGGAACCTTCACCAATTCCTAGGGCCTGAACATATGTAAATTCTGGGATCAACCGCATTTTAATATTTTTGCGCAAGCTCCAAACATCAGAAATATTGCAAATTTGTTTATTGAAGGATCAGAAAAAAGTTTTACTGCTGGAGGATTTAAAGGCCTGCAGCAGTTTAAAGGGACAGGCATCATTTTTGGCGCAGTGGAGGAAGTTGATTTATCTAACGTATGTGAGGTCAGCAGGAGGGTAGAGAGCCCCCACGTTGTTTGAAGCTGTGGAATCGGGCAGAGGAGGGAGGCCCTGTCTGGCATCAAACAATACAGACCCCAAGGAGACCTATACAGGGACAAAGGAAGAATTTGGCCAGGGCAATGAATATGAACACAATACACCCTTGCATAGGCACTTGGTATAGGAAAAAAGTTAAATGACCATATCAGGTAAGCAAGATAAGAGGAGCCAGTCACACCTTCCTAGAATGCAGTTTACTAAGCATGTCTCTCTAACAATGATCTCCTTCTCGTACTCTGTTAAAGTGCTTACACTGCTTAACAGCAATGTCAGTGAGGTAGCTTGGTGCCACTATCATCTCTAGTCTTCACCTGCAAGCGTTTGTTTACTCACACCCTTGTGTGCCATGCTCTAGGGGCAATTTGTGCTTCTGCCATGGATGCTGAGACTGTTGGCTAAGAGGCCTCAAGTGCCAGATGGGAGAGGCCTAGTTCTTTGACAGTTTTGGTAACCACTTAAGGACAACTATAAGAACATAAGAACATAAGAAATAGGAGCAGGAATAGGCCATATGGCCCCTTGAACCTGCTCTGCCATTCAATAAGATCATGGCTGATCTGATCATGGACTCAGCTCCATTTCCCCATAACCCCTTATTGTTTAAGAAACTGCCTATTTCTGTGTTAAATTTATTCAATGTCCCAGCTTCCACAGCTCTCTGAGGCAGCGAATTCCACAGATTTACAACCCTCTGAGAGAAGAAATCTCTCCTCATCTCAGTTTTAAATGGGCGGCCCCTTATTCTAAGATCATGCCCCATAGTTCTAGTCTCTCCCATCAGTGGAAACATCCTCTCTGTATCCACCTTGTCAAGCCCCCTCATAATCATATACGTTTCGATTAGATCACCTCTCATTCCAATGAGTAGAGGCCCAACCTACTCAACCTTTCCCCATAAGTCAACCCCCTCATCTCCGGAATCAACTGACTCAACCTTCTCTGAACTGCCTCCAAAGCAAGTATATCCTTTCGTAAATATGGAAACCAAAACTGCATGCAGTATTCAAGGTGTGGCCTCACCAATACCCTGTACAACTGTAGCAAGACTTCCCTGCTTTTATACTCCATCCCCTTTGCAATAAAGGCCAATATTCCATTGGCCTTCCTGATCACTTGCTGTGCCTGCATACTATCCTTTTGTGTTTCATGCACAAGTACCCCCAGGTCCTGCTGTACTGCAGCACTTTGCAATCTTTCTCCATTTAAATAATAACTTGCTCTTTGATTTTGCTTGACCTCACACTTTCCAAAATTATACTCCATCTGCCAAATTTTTGCCCACTCACTTAGCCTGTCTATGTCCCTTTGCAGATTTTTTGTGTCCTCCTCACACATTGCTTTTCCTCCCATCTTTGTATCATCAGCAAACTTGGCTACCTCCCCCCACTGGCCCCCCACTTACCCCCAGAGTGACTATGTGGCAGGGTTTCAGTTATCTCATTTGTCCCATTAGTTCTGATTGTCTGCATATAAGTGGCCATTCTGAACCCATGCCCAATATTTTCAATACTGGCATAGCAAGAATGGGCATAAATGAAGGTGCTGTCTTTCGGGATCGTGCGTGCTCCCGGAAGCCCTCTGTGATGCTTCTACATGTATCAGAAAGGTCACAGAGCCAGAATGCAGCAGCAGTACAGGAGATAAAGGGAGTGAAATTTGACCTCAGCACAAAATGACTGAGGGCGAATTGGCAGCCTATTTTACCCTCCTGCCTCCCACCTCCCCCCCCCCCCCCACCCCCATGTTCTTTCCCATTCTTCAACGGCGGGGTGTAAACCAGGCTGCTGATTCGCTGTTGCTTGTTTTGTGCTACTGCCAAAGTTGAATTTCACTCCCACAGTCTGCAGCAGGTCTATCGAAGGACTTTGCTGTCATGAGATGAGGACTAGCTGTGTCCCAAGCGGCTCATTTTTCAACATAGGAGAAGCTCGAGGCTTGTTTTAGAGTACAGGCACCATCACCAAAAGGACGTACCTTGGAAGTAAACACTAATTATGTATAATATATTTTCACATCACAATTATAGTTGTGTTAAATTTGTTGTTAATATATAGATATTGTTCCTGGAAAGTTGCTTTCATGTGTTAGCATGAATGGGAGCTTAGTGAGTTGTGCATAGCAAAGAGTCTGTAGATGATGATTTATGGAGGGAAGGAGGAATACGTAAACAGAACTGATAATATATTGGCCACATAATGGTAGTTAAGAGAAAGTGTCCGAGCCCATCCTGTCCAGGAGACCCACTTCCTGCTCCCTTGACCCTATTCCCACCAAACTGCTGACCACACAACTTCCTTTTCTGTCTCCCATGTTAGCCAACATTGTTAATGGTTCTCTCTCCACAGGTGCTGTCCCCCTTTCCTCAAATCTGCCATCATCATGCCTCTCCTCACAAAAAACAACCTTTAACTCCTTGGTCCTTGCAAACTACCGCCCTATCTCCAACCTCCCTTTCCTCCTTGAACGTGTTGTCGCCTCCCAAATCTGTGCCCATTTTTCCCACAACTCCATGTTTGAATCCCTCCAATCAGGTTTCCACCCCTGCCAGATTACCGAAACAGCTATCAAAGTCACAAATTACATACTTTGTGACTGTGACAAAGGTGAACTTTTCCTCCTTGGCCTTCTGGACCTGTCTGCATCCTTTGACACGGTTGACCACTCCATCCTCCTCCAACGCCTCTCCACTATCGTCCAGCTGGGTGAGACTGCACTCGCCTGGTTCCATTCTTCTCTACCTGTTTGTAGCCAGAGAATCACCTGCAATGGCTTCTCTTCCCACTCCCACATCATTACCTCTGGTGTCCCCCAAGGATCTATCCTTGACCCCCTCCTAGCTCTCATCCACATGCTCCCCCTTGGCGACATGATCTGAAAATACAGCATCAGTTTCCACATGTATGCTGACGACACTCAGTTCTACCTCACCACCACTTCTCTTGACGCCTCTGTCTCTAAATTGTCAGACTACTTGTCCGGCATCTAGTACTAGATGAGCAAAAATGTTCTCCAATTAAATATTGGGAAGAATGAAGCCATTGTTTTCAACCCCCGCCACAAACTCTGTTCCCTAGCCACTGACTCCATCTCTCTCCCTAAAATCTGTCTGAGGCTGAATCACACTGGTCACAATCTTGGTATCATATTTGACCCTGAAATGAGCTTCCGACCACATATCTGTGGCATAACTGACTGCCTATTTCCACCTCCGTAACATTGCCCGTCTCCGCCCCTGCCTCAGCTCATCTGCTGCTGAAAGCCTCATCCATGCCTTTGTTACCTCTAGACTTGACTATTCCAATGTACTCCTGGCTGGCCTCCCACGTTCTACCCTACGTAAACTTGAGGTCATCCAAAACTCGGCTGCCGTGTCTTAACTCGCACCCCTGTGCTCACTGACCTACATTGGCTACCGGTTAAACAACATCTCGACTTCAAAATTCTCATCTTAGTTTTCAAAAATCCCTCCATAGCTTCACCCTTCCCTATCTCTATAATCTCCTCCAGCCCCACATTCCCCAGAGATATCTGCACTCCTCTAATTCTGCCCTCTTGAGCATCCCTGATTTTAATCATTCAATCATTCTTCGATGCCTGGGCCCTAAGCTCTGAAATTTCATCCCTAAACCTCTCTGCCTCTCTACCTCTTTTTCCTCCTTTAATACGCTCCTTAAAACCTACTTCTTTGACCAAGCTTTTGGTCATCTGACCTAATTTTTTCTCATGTGGCTTGGTGTCAGATTTTTTTTTTGGTCTTGTAATACTCCTGTGAAGCGCCTTCGGATGTTTTACTACCTTAAAGGAGCTTTATAAATACAAGTTGTTGTTATATGAGAGTGACATAAATTTTTCTTGTAGCCATCAAAGGGTTGTCTTCATTATCCTCTTCAGGCTGCTGCTGCTGTACTTCCTGGACCCTTTAATACCTGTCAGGCCCTTCCTTCTCTGGAGCTTTCGTGTTGAGGCATCATTGTAAGGCAAAATTTTGCAGTGCACAACTACGATACTTGAGAACTTAGCCGGACTATATTGCAGGAAGCCCAAAATTTCTCCAGGAGCTCCTCAGCATACCAGTGGTGTGCTCAACTTTTTGCACTGTTTCCAGATGGATTTCATTGTACTGGTGCCCTGTCCATATTGTGGCCACTCCCAGAGAAGTAAGCATTCACGAGCATGATGTGGTGTTGATGGTCACAAATGAGCTGCACAGAGTGGAATCCTTTTTTTATTGACATAGGTTGTGTGTAGGGTCTCTTATATTCTTAGCAGTTGACGAGACTCGAGTCCGGTGGTAGTATCCAGGCAAACTTTATTGGCTCAGTTACATTCAGTTACATCTTGCAGTTACTAAGAATAAAGCGCACTCTACCGCGTGTTACAGCTTCAGTTATAGTCGCGAACGTGGGGTCTTCCCATTCCCTGATTGGTCCCCCTGCTGTTAATGGGGTCAGTATGTCGACTCCGGACTGGCTGCTGGTTATGACCCATTGCAGATAGAAATCGCCTTGGTCATGATGTGATTACCACATCATGCACTTTCCTCCTGCTGTTCACTGTTTCATAGCATGTTCCTGTTATCTGGTCGGAACAGCGCTTAACCCTGTGACTGTGCTTTGGCCCCAACCACGCTGCAACCTTTTCCATTGTTAGTGAGCACATACGCAGCACACAGCTACTCGATAATGATAAATTAATCAGGTCCCACAATAGTTAATCAGGTCCCACAATAGTTAATCAGGTCCCACAATCCCCCCATTGATTCCCTCCTTAGCCGGAATCATAATGCCCCGATTATATATATATATATATATATATATATCCTCTTCTTAAGGTGCAGAAGTGGGTGGCGAAAGCCCCCTTCCACATTACTTATTCCAGGGTTAGTCGTTGTCATCATACGCATAGCCAAACATCTAATCAAAACAAACAAACAGTATAATGCTACTATTACAGCAAATACAAATATAATTCCTTGTACCAATGAGCTGCCCACGGAGCCCAGCCATCCTGTGGCCCAGCTCCACAGTGTGGTAGCTTGGGGTTGTTTCAGCTGTTCTATCTCCTTTTTGATGTGGTCTGCCAGATCCTGTGTCAGCGTTCGGGTCCCCAATTGGCATACAAGGGTGCCCTTCTCTGGTTCCATTAAGGCGGCTTCCTTAGCTGCCTAGTCAGCCCGTGCCTTCCCTTTAGCCTCATCTGTATTCTCCTTCGTATGGGCCTTTCATTTCAGGATAAATATCTCCTCTGGCAGCAGTAATGCTTCAAGTAGGTCACGGGCTTCTGCCCCATTCCGTATTGGGGTTCCTGCTGCAGTCAAGAATCCTCTCTTCCGCCATAACTGGCCGAAATCATGTGCCACCCCAAAAGCGCACCTGGAATCCGTGTATATATTAGCTTTTTGTCCCTCGGCTACCCTGCAGACTTTGGCCAGCACTCTCAATTTGGCCTGCTGAGTGGAGGTTCCGGCGGGGAGCCCCCCCCTTTCCTTACTACCTCGTGCAGCATCATGACTGCCCAGTCCGCCTTCCAGATTCCATTCTCCACAGCTGATGACCCGTCCGTAAACAGAATCAAGTCCGGATTGGGTAACAGCTCTTCGGCTGCCGCAGCGGCTCCTTCTGCTTCTTCTAACATGCCCGCACAGTCGTGTTGGTCTTCATACCCTTCTTCAGGCAGGGGGAGCATGGTGGCCGGATTAACCGGGCTAGTTCGTACAATATGCAGGTTTGGAGCTTCCAGGACTGTTGTCCATCTGGCTGAGGTCACCTGGGTGACCCGGTTCATGGATAACATAGCATGTACTGTATGGGGACACTTGATGATCAGTTTCTGGTCTAAGACTAATCCCGCCATTACCATTACTGTTCGGCATTAATTTCCATGGCCCTCAGGCAACTTCCCCATCCGAGAGCCACTGTGTCCAGTTTGGCCGAGTAGCATCCGATGGGCCTCTGTTGGTCCTCATGTTCTTGAGTCAGGATAGCAATCATGTATCCTTCTTTTTCATGCACGAATAGGGTGAAGGGCTTCCTGGTGTCCGGGATCCCTAGGGCGGGTGCCGTGCACAGGGCCTGTTTCAGTTTTTCAAACGCCTCCTTTTGCTCCTCAGCCAGGGTGATAGCTTCTTTTGAGGTCCGTTTTCCTTTTAGCAGGTCATTCAATGGTTGTGCCAATTGCGTGTAGGAGTCCACCCAGTTCCTATTAAAATTGCACAGACCCAAGAACGATCAAAGTTCCTGGATCGTGACGGGCTGTTTAGCTGCGCGGATAGCCTCGGTCCTATCCTGGGTCAGTCCCCGCTCTCCCATTGAGATCTTTTGTCCTAGGTAAATTACTTCTTCCTGGGCTATCTGGGCCTTGGCCATACTGGCCTTGTATCCCTTTTCGACGAGAAGTCCAATAAGGTCAGCACGTCTCATTCATGCTGTTCTTCCGTGGTGGACGTCAGTAGGATATCATCGACATATTGTATGACTGTCGGTCCCATCAGGGGTAGCTCCCTTAAGTGACCCTGGAGGGCCATGTGGAACACTGTTGGGGTGTTGTGGAACCCTTGAGGTAGACGGGTCCAGGTGTATTGCTGTCCCTGGATGGTAAAGGCAAACCACGGCTGCACCTCCGGGGCCAACGGAATTGCCCAGAATCCGTTGGCCATATCAATAACGGAGAAGTACTTGTCTTCCAGCAACAGAGCCTGAAATATAGTGGAGGGGTCCGCTACCAACGGGGCTTTTTGGTGAATGCACTGGTTGGCCTTCCGGTAGTCCACCGTCATGCGCCAGGCGTCTTTACCCTTATGCACTGGCCACACAGTGCTGTTGGATGAGCTGTGGGTCTTAACTAGTACCCCTTGTTCTTCTAACTGCCGGATGATGGGTAATATTCCTTGGATTGATGTCAGGCTGATCGGGTACTGTTTGGTGTAAGGAGGTGGAGTCCCGGTGAAGGTAACCGGGTCCATTTTTAGCAAGCCACAGTCATGTTTGTCCTTGACCCATATCGGGTGGTCCCTTAGTTCTTCCCTCTGCAGGGATCGGATCGACCATGTGACTTGACCGTCCTCATCCAGGGAGGAGTCTATTTTCGTAAAGACGTCCATCCCGAGTAGGGGTTGTCCTACCGGTCCCACCCAGACCGATGCGGTTACTTCATGTGGTCTCAGAACCAAACACATCGGCTGGGTTTGGTGGAGTATCAGCTTATGGCCTCCGACTCCATGTGCCACACAGGTTGTCCCGTTGAGGGGGAATTTATCATTTTCAGGCACGCACGTCAATTCTGCCCATGTCCAATAAACAATCAGTCTCTTGGTCGCCCATTCCCACACTGACATATAGTCCGTCCCTGCGCTGATGTATTAATGCTAACAGGGATCCTGCCAGGGAGGGGGTGGGCTCTACGAGTTTTTTGCACATTCCAGCAACTGCAGCTGCTGATCGAAGGAAAGTTCTTTAAACCGCTCCATCACTGACCGCCCATCGGCCTGTTTCTGGCCCGTCCCTGAGCTTCCCTGGTTGTTCTGTTTCTTCGCTCGGCACAATTGGGCCCAATGTTCCTCTTTACCGCAATAGTGGCACTTTCCCGGCAGTCTTCCGGACGTCTGTCTCTCCCGGTCCTTTGATTTCCATCCAGTCTTCATTACTCGGACCTTTGAAGTTAAATCCCGATCTAACTGGCTACACCGGTCTACCAACTGCGCGAAGGAGGTTCCCCGATCATCCTAATCTACCAGGGTCGCCTTCACTAATTTAGATAGTTTTGGTTTCAACCCCGCCATAAAGGCAGCCTTCAAGGGTCCGACTCTTTCGTCATCCATCTGCTCCGCATCTTGATGCAGACCCGAATGTTCCAGCCACGTAGACTTGAATCGCTCCTCATACTCGAGTACCTCCTCTCTGCCTTTTTGCTGGCACACTGCAATCTTACTCCAATCCGTCCTTGCCGGCCCGTACTTTCTTAACCACTCTTTCACTTCTCCCCAGGCTGCGTCAATCCCCTGTCCAGTGTCTCCAAGTGCCTCTATTACCGCCCTCTGGAGTTTACGTGCCGATCGTCCCGGCACCATGATGGTCAGAATCTGGACTCTGTCCAAAGGATGGAGTGTGTAAATACTTCGAAGTCAATCTAATTGTTCCCAAGTTCTCGCCCGCCCCTTTTTCGGGTGTTGGCGTTCTTTCGACCATTTATCTATTTTTTCGGGTTCTGCGGCTACGTGAACGATCATATTCTCGTATCTTTGTTTACGTTTCTTAATTCCGCCTTCCGTCTTGGTTGTTGTCTCTACTTTAACTCTCGTTGTTTTTAGTGGGGCTAATATAGGGCTAATATCGCTGCCGTCCGAGTCCTTGTCACATGACGAGGAGCCCGAATCCGAATCCGACATCAATACTCCCGCCTGTTGCCTTTCCAGCTGTCGGTGTTCTTTCCCTACGTGTGCCAGACTTGGATAGACGGCTTTGTACCCCAAACGTGGCCCCTGCATACTGGCTGCGACCAAATCGTTAATCTCACCCTTCAGTTTAGTTATCTCATTCCCTTTCTTCTCTATTTCCAAATTTTTCTTGGTCACTTGTTTCCCAAGTGCCTTGATTTGATCTTTAGCAGCTTTCAGATCCCAATCGAATTGGGACTGGGTCATGATTTATTTTCTCTATCGAACTTGGCTCATGACAGCCAGGGACCAGCAGGTCCTTTCTTTATCTTTCATGCGTGTGGTTTTCCACCATACCATTTTTATATCGTCCAGGGTCCACTGACCCTTAGAGGTTCTGTACTTTTGTTCAACTTCGGCACATGTCTTTCGTAAATCAAACTGCTATTCGATGTATTCCCTAAGGCTTTCTAACACTTCCTCGTCCATGACCTCCGGTGGGGCCAGCCCTCCTTTTTCAGTCATGGGACGGTTTTTGTTTCCGCCTTCAGCCATTGTGCCGATTTAGAACCCTTAGTTGCGGTGGGTGCGAGACGTGGACCTTAAGTCCGGGACAGGACCTTATGTTCTGTCGAGTGGAGAGCTCTCAGTTACGGGGGTCTCAACCCTAATACTACCCACAGACGGTTCTTTTAAAGATTGCATGAATGACACCTGCCGCGAAAAACTTCGGACGAGGACTTTATTTAAGAGATGTCCTTACCCTCATGTCGACGTGGGTCCTAGGATCTCCTAGCGGCTGACATTCAGCGATCTTGCCGACTACGCCAGAATGTAGGGTCTCTTATATTCTTAGCAGTTGACGAGATTCGAGTCCGGTGGTAGTATCCAGGCAAACTTTATTGACTTAGTTACATTCAGTTACATCTTGCAGTTACTAAGAATAAAGCACGCTCTACCGCGTGTTACAGCTCCAGTTATAGTCGCGAACGTGGGGTCTTCCCATTCCCTGATTGCCCCCCCTGCTGTTACTGGGGTCAGTATGTCGACTCCGGACTGGCCGCTGGTTATCACCCATTGCAGATAACAATCGCTTTGGTCATGATGTGATTAGCACATCATGCACTTTCCTCCTGCTGTTCACTGTGTCGCAGCATGTTCCTGTTATCTGGTCGGAACAGCGCTTAACCCTGTGACTATGCTTTGGCCCCAACCACGCTGCAACCTTTTCCATTGTTAGTGAGCACGTACGCAGCACACAGCTACTCTATAATTATAACTTAATCAGTTCCCAGTTAATCAGGTCCCACAATAGTTAATCAGGTTCCACATTGTGGTATTGAGCAAGGGAGTGCATATAGGCCGATGTGTGTGCAATCTAGGACTCAGTGGCCCAAAAATTGCGGCCTCTCTGGATGCGTATGATGTGCACACGCACCCAAAGAGGCCTCGCAAATGCTGGTTCTCGGCGCGCGATGCGCATGCGCCACGAATCGGCTTTTGCAATCTGTCAAAATATCTTTTGACAGATCGTACGCATCCCCAGGAGAAGGGCCTGCGGGCGGAGATTTGGACTATTTGCCCAACTCTTGCCCAGCAAATGTCCTTCAAATCCTTCCGCTGGTAAAAGCAGGCGTATAACCTATTTTTACCAGCGTAAGAGTTGTAAAACATATAAAAATTTGTAACATTTAATTTTTCTATTAAAAACCCTGTCTATAAAGGTTAGTTTATTTTTAACACTATTAAAACATTTGTTTTTAACTCAAAAAAATATTTTTTTCTCTAAAACTTTTAATTTAATGCAATTTCTATTAATTTTTAAAAAAATGAAGTGTTTTTTAAATTTATGTTTGAGTTTTATTTGATTTGATGGGTATTCTCATTGATCGCAATGGGAGTTCGGAGCTCCCATTACTATGAATGAAAATACTACATTGCGATTGGTGGTCCAGGCTCACATGATCCCAGGATACGCATACGATCCTGGAAGATATGTTCCCATACGTTGGACTGCGAAACTAGGCTTCAGAGTGTAATCCTATGTTCCTCCGGGGCTACCAGGTATTTTCGTAAAACATTTTTGGTCGGAGACGTTCGCCCGCAGGAAGCCTCCGACTGCAATTTTCCCCCCATTATCTTTTTAGGAAGTTTGAAAAATTAAAGTGCCCCCTCATTTTGCCATCAATCCTCCATAGAGAATACAATGAGATGTTAAACCGAGGTCCTGTCTGCCTGATCAGGTGGATGTAAAAGATCCCATGGCACTTTTTCATGAAAACCTGGATTTCTCCTGATATCGTTCATCCTTCAACCAATACAACCCAAACACATTAGCTGATTGTTGTTTATGGAACCTTGCTATGTGTAAATTGCCTGCTGAGTTTGCCTAAAAAAAATAATGACTACACTTCAAAAAATTATTCATTGGTTATAAAGCACTTTGCTACCTATTTTTTACCATTCCTAACTATGGAGAGTAATCTTTGTGGAACTATCTCCACCTTTTACATTTCAGTCCCTTGTTAATCTTGGTGGGGTCCACTGTATAATGCAGAAGACCAAATGTACTAAGAAGGCATTATGGGGAACTGGCTCATCCAGCCAGCTCCTGCACAGCTTTCAAGCTGGTCTGAAGTTAGAGCTGTTTCAGGATGCATAGACATGGCTCTGATCTGTGATGGCACTTGAGCAGCAAAGCAAGAAGACAGACCCACTTGAGGGCTTCGATGCTTGCAAGAAAATTGACATGAAACATCAAGTAAATTTCTAGTCTGTATATTGTTTTTTCCCCTAACATTTGAACCAAATATTTTCTCCCTGTTTTCTTGCCCTTTAATTAGCGATTGTTTCAATTCATGAAAGTGGAACTCCACATTTAAAGCAGCTGGACTGTAAGATGCTAAGCTACTATGCCAGCTAACATGGTTGATTATCTTCACTCCTAGAAGACCGCACAGGAAGAAGAAAGCCTCGGTGGTTAAATGGTCCCTCGGCCTTTCCAACCTCATTGCCAAATAACAAAACTGCAAACAGTCCACATCGACACAAGAGATCAGTAAGCCTTGAACGCTTTGTGGAAACTCTTGTAGTGGCAGACAAAATGATGGTGGGATACCATGGTCGTAAGGATATCGAACATTATATCTTGTCTGTAATGAATATTGTAAGTTTTATCCCTTTGTATTTTAAAATGATAAACATTTGTTGAATCTGTTTTCTTGGCTTTGAATAAGTGTTGTCTAAAATGTTTCTATCTGCTACTTTAGCAGAGGCATTAATCCATTTAATATGAATGGACTAACACCTCTACTGAAATAGAAGAGTTACAAATGAACACATTAAGCATTTGTATCTGTTATTGCACAGTGCAAGTCTAAGACTTTTCTTTCCCTAAAATGACACAGGCACAAACATTTAAGGGAGAATGTTAATTGGGAGCACAATTCAGTTGAGTGGGGGCCTTGTCTGCATGCTGCTTGCCCACAATGAGCAGAAAGCTGCAGCATGCAGGCTGGCAGGGGAATGGCGCTCTGGGTGGCAGGTGGTCGCTGGCTTGGCACCAAAGGGAGACTTGCCATCAGGAAGGCAAGTCACAGGGAGGGAGTTTCATGGGGGTCCTGTGAGTGGGCAGCCCAGAGCTGGGGAGGCCTAAATATTCATTGTGGGCCCCGGAGGAGCACTCCTGGCCCCACAAGAAAAGTAAGATAACTTGCCTTAAATGGCCTTTTCTGGTCCCAGATCCTGCCCTCGCCGTCTTCATCTGGCAAGAAAGCTGCAGTGGCTTTTCTAATCAAGCCAGAGTAAAGATTGCAGTGGAAGGCCAATGAGCAGGTTAAAATCAGGATCAGCGCAAAGCAGTTGGGAAATCAGTGGGTGAGTCACCTGTGCATTTTAACTGCCCACCCACCAGTTTCTGCCAGGTGGGCAGCATCAAAATCAACCTCTTTTATCAACTCCAATAATCTAACGTTATCTGTTTGAAAAAGGATGTTTCCCCCTGTATTTATTAGAGAGAGTGATGCTAATAGATGGCAGTAAG
The DNA here is from genome assembly GCF_044704955.1 of Pristiophorus japonicus. NCBI lineage: Eukaryota > Metazoa > Chordata > Chondrichthyes > Pristiophoridae > Pristiophorus > Pristiophorus japonicus. The sequence continues at coordinate 132,156,994 of NC_091978.1, read as the reverse complement.
TGAGTTACAAGACAATAATTATGTTTTCTGTTGCCAACCATGAGAATAAAACGCCACCATTTTATGAACATTAGGAACATCCTGTATTGTATTTCATTTGTTCAGTCTCTATCCATTATTGTACCTCAGGTTGCTTTCTCCTGTCATCAACAATAACTTATTTTGCTGGTGTCACAAAAAAACCCATTATATTTCATTTTATAATTAGTTTTTCCAACAGTTATATATTTAAAGTTTAGTCAGGATTTTTCAAAATAGTTCTACTGGTTGACTTTAAAAGTCCAGATGCTCGGGTGGAATTTAACCCCATGGAGTTTCTGGAAATTGCATAAGAACATTAGAACATAACAATTAAGAGCAGGAGTTGACCATACGGCCCCTCAAGCCTGCTCCGCCATTCAATAAGATCATGGCTGATCGTCAACCTCAACTCTACTTTCCCGCCCAATCTCTATATCCTTTGGTTCCCCTAAAGTCCAAAAATCTATCTATCTCAGCCTTGAGTACTCTTAACGATTCAGCATCCACAGCCCTTTGGGATAGCAAATTCCAAAGATTGACAACCCTCTGAATGAAGAAATTCCTCCTTATCTCAGCCTTAAATATATAACACAGTGAGAGAGGATATATTAAGGGGTTTAGCATCTTTGAAAGTAGATAAATCGCCAGGCCCGGATGAAATGTATCCCAAGCTGTTGAGAGAAGCAAGGGGGGAAATAGCAGAGGCTCTGACCATTAGTTTCCAATCTTCACTGGCTACAGGTGTGATGGTGGGGGACTGTTAACGTTGTACCGTTGTTTAAAAAGGGAGAAAGGGATAGACCCAGTAATTATAGGCCAGTCAGCCTAACCTCTGTGGTGGGCAAATTATTGGAAATAATTCTGAATGACAGCAACAATCGTCATTTAGAAAGGCAAGGATTAATCAAGGGCAGTCAGCATGGATTTGTTAAGGGAAGGTCGTATCTGACTAATAAATTGTACTTTTTAAACAGGCAACGAGGTGGGGGGGGGGGGGGGTCAATGAGGGTTGCGTGTTTGATGTAGTCTACATGGATTTTAGCAAGGCTTTTGACAAGGTCCCACATGGCAGACTGGTCAGAAAAATAAAAGCCCATAGGATCCAAGGGGAAGTGGCAAGTTGGATCCAAAATTGGCTCAGTGGCAGGAAGCAAAAGGTAATGGTTGATGGGTGTTTGTGTGACTGGAAGGCTGTTTCCAGTTAGGTTGCTCAGGGCTCAATACGAGGTCCCTTTTAATTATTTAAAAATGGGGGAAATTCTTTACATTTCTTTAGCTTTCTTTTAATCTGTATGGATTGTGTACAAAAAAGCTTTTTTGAGTTAATATTTTTTAATTCTAAATTGGTTGCAGTTAAAAAGTGATAATTGTCACACTAAACTAATCGGGCACATGATTTATTCTGATATATCAATTATTTAGACTTCATATATCAATGATTAGGACTTCAATGTAGGGGACATGATCAAGCACTTTACAGATGATACAAAAATTGGCCGTGTGGTTGATGGTAAGGAAGAAAGCTATAGCCTGCAGGAAGATATAAAGGGATTGGTTGGGTGGGCAGAAAAGTGCCAAATGGAATTCAATCTGGAGAAGTGTGAGGTAATGCACTTGGGGAGGGCAAACAAAACTTGGATACTGAAGTGTAGAGGAACCGAGGAACCTTGGAGTGCATGTCGACCGATCCCTGAAGGTAGTAAGATGGTTAAGAAGGCATACAGGATACTTTTCTTTATTAGCCAAGGCATTGATTTTAAGAGCAGGGAGGTTATACTTCACCTCTATAAAACACTAGTTAGGCCATAGCTAGAGTACTGCGTGCAGTTCTGGTCACCAAATTACAGAAAGATGTGATTGCACTAGAGATGATACAGAGGAGATTTACGAGGATGTTGCCTGGACTGAAGAATTTTAGCTATGAGGAAAGATTGGATAGGTTGGGTTTTTCTTTTGGAACAGAGGGGGCTGAGGGAAGACTTGTTTGAGTTATATAAATTTATCAGGGGCCTGGACAAAGTGGATAGGAAGGAACTATTTCCCTTAGCAGAGAGACCAATAACCAAGTGGCATAGATTTAAAGTAATTGGTAGAAGCATTAGAGGGGATTTGAGGGGAATAATTTTCACCCAGATGGTGGTGGGGTCTGGAATTCACTGGCTGAAAAGGTGATAGAGGCAGAAACCCTCATCATATTTAAAAAGTATTTGGAGATGCACTTGAAGTCCTGCAACCCACAAGGCTACGGACCAAGAGCTGGAAAGTGGGAGTAGGCTGGATAGCTCTTTTTCAGTCAACACAGATACGATGGGCCAAATGGCCTCCTTCTATGCCATAAATTTCTATGATTTTATGATTATAATGGCCGACCCCTTATCCTGAGGGTATGGCCCCTAGTTCTAGAGTCTCCAGCCAGGGGAAACAACCTCTAGGCATCTACCCTGTCAACCCTTCTCAGAATCTTATGTTTCAATGAGATTAACTCTCATTCTTCTAAACTCCAGAGAGTGTAGGGCCAATGTAATCAATCTTTCCTCATAGTACAAGTCTCTCATCCCAGGAATCAATCTAGTGAACCTTTGTTGCACTGCCTCTAAGACAGTATGTCCTTTCTCAGATAAGGAGACCAAAACTGTGTGGTCTCACCAAAGCCCTGTACAATTGTAGCAAGACTTCCTTACTCTTGTATTCCAACCTCCTTGCAATAAAGGCCAACATGCCATTTGCCTTCCTAATTGCTTGCTGTACCTGCATGCTAACTCTGTGTTTCCTGTACAAGGACACCTAAATCTCTCTGAACACCGACATTTAATAGTTTCTCACCATTTAAAAAATATTCTGTTTTCTGTTTTTCCAACCAAAGTGACTAACTCCACATTTCCCCACATTATACTCCATCTGTCACCTTATTGTTGACTCACTTAACCTGTCTATATCCATTTGCAGGCTCTTTGTGTCCTCCTCATAGCATACTTTCCCACCTAGCTTTGTATCGTCAGCAAACTTTACACTCGGTCCCTTCATCTAAGCCATCAATATAGATTGTGAATAGCTGAAACTCAAGCACTGATCTTTACGGCACCCCACTAGTTACAGCCTGACATTCTGAAAATGACCCCTTTATCCATACTCTCTGTTTTCTGTCCTTCAACCAATCCTCTATCCATGCTAATAGATTAACCCCAATCCCATGAGCTCCAATCTTACATAAGAACATAAGAAATAGGAGCAGGAATAGGCCATTTGGTCCCTCAGGCCTGTTCTGCCATTTAATAAGATCATGACTGATCTTATCATGGACTCGGCTCCACTTCCCTGCCCACTCCCCATAACCTTTTATTATCTTATCGCTCAAAAATCTGTCTATCTCTGCCTTAAATATATTCAGTGAACCAGCCTCCACAGCTCTCTGGGGCAGAGAATTCCACAGATTTACAACCCTTAGAGAAAAGAAATTCCTCCTCATCTCAATTTTAAATGGGCGGTCCCTTATTCTGAGACTATGCCCCCTAGTTTTAGTTTCCTCTATGAGTGGAACTATCCTCTCTGCATCCACCTTGTGGAGCCCCTTCATTATCTTATATGTTTCAATAAGATCACCTCTCATTCTTCTGAACTCCAATGAATATAGGCCCAACCTACTCAACCTATCTTCATAACTCAACCTATCTTCATAGGTCAACCCCCTTATCTCCGGAATCAACCTAATAAACCTTCTCTGAACAGCCTCCAATGCAAGTATATCCTTCCTTAAAAACGGAACCAAAACTGTACACAGTACTTTCGGTGTGGCCTCATCAATACCCTGTACAGTTGTAGCAGGACTTCTCTGCATTTATACTCCATCGCCCTTGCAATAAAGGCCAACATTACGTTTGCCTTCCTGATTAATTGCTGTACGTGCATACAAACATTTTGCATTTCATGCACAAGGATCCCCAGGTCTCGCTGTATTGCAGCACTTTGCAATTTTTCTCCATTTAAATTATAATTTGTTTTTCTATTTTTTCTCCTCACATTTTCCCACATTATACTCCATCTGCCAAATTTTTGCCCACTCACTTAGCCTGTCTATATCCCTTTGCAGATTTCTTGTGCCCGCCACACAATTTGCTCTCCCACGTATCTTTGTATCATCAGCAAACTGGCTACATTACACTCGTTCCCTTCATCCAAATCATTAATATAGATTGTAAATAGTTGAAGCCCCAGCACTGATCCCTGCGGCACCCCACTAGTTACTGTTTGCCGGAAAATGACCTATTTATTCCGACTCTCTGTTTTCTGTTAGTTAGCCAATCCTCTATCAATGCTAATATATTACCCCCAACCCTGTGAACTTTTATCTTGTGCAGTAACCTTTTATGTGGAACCTTATCGAATGCCTTCTGGAAATCCAAATACACCACATCCACTGGTTCTCCCTTATCTACCCTGCTTGTTACATCCTGAAAGAACTCCAGCAAATTTGTCAAACATGATTTCCCTTTCATAAAACCATGTTGACTGTGCTTAATTGAATCATGCTTTTCCAAATGTCCTGCCACTGTTTCTTTAATAATGCACTCCAGCATTTTCCCAGATGTTAGGCTAACTGGTCTATAGTTTCCTGCTTTCTGTCTGCCTCCTTTTTTAAATAGGGGTGTTACATTTGCAATTTTCCAATCTGCTGGGAACTCCCCAGAATCCAGGGAATTTTGGTAGATTACAACCAATGCATCCACTATCTCTGCGGCCGCTTCTTGTAAGACCCGAGGATGTAAGGCATCAGGTCCAGGGGACTTGTCCACCTTTAGTCCCATTATTTTACCGAGTACTACTTCTTTAGTGATAGTGATTGTATTAACTTCCTCCCTTCCTATAGCCCCTTGATTATCCAGTACTGGGATGTTTTTAGTGTCTTCTACCTTGAAGACCGATACAAAATATTTGTTCAATGTCTCTGCCATTTTCTGCCCTGTTCCCCATTATTAATTCCCCAGTCTCATCCTCTAAGGGAACAACATTTACTTTAGCCACTCTTTTCCTTTTTATGTACCTGTCGAAACTCTTAGTATCTGTTTTTATATTTTGTGCTAGTTTGCTTTCATAATCTATCTTTCCTCTCTTTTTTTAGTCGGTCTTTGCAGGCTTTTAAAAGTTTCCCAATCCTCTGGCCTCCCACTAGTCTTAGCCACTTTGTATGCCCTTGTTTTCGTTTGATACCATCCCTTATTTCCTTAGATAGCCACGGATGGTTATCCCTTCTCTTACAGTCTTTCCTTCTCATTGGAATATATTTTTGTTGAGAGTTATGAAATAGCTCCTTAAATGTCTACCACTGCTCATCAACCGTCCCACACTTTACTTATTTTCCCAGTGTACTTTAGCCAACTCTGCCTTCATACCTTTGTAGTCTCCTTTATTTAAGCTTCGGACACTGGTTGCAGATCCAACTTTCTCACCCTCCAACTGAATTTTAAATTCAACCATGCTATGATCACTCATTCCTAGAGGATCCTTTACTACGAGATCATTTATTAATCCTGTCTCAATACACAGTACCAGATCTTAGATTGCCTGCTCTCTGATTGGTTCTGCAATGTACTGTTCGAGGAAACTATCCTGGATACACTCAATGAACTCTTCCTCAATGCTACCCTGGCCAATTTGCCTTATGCAATCAATATGAAGGTTAAAATCGCCCATGATTATTGCCATTTCTTTTTTTACAAGCCTCCATTATTTCTTGATTTATACTCCGTCCAACAGTGTAGCTACTGTTAGGGGGCCAACAGTGACTTTTTCCCCTTATTATCTCCACCCAAACTGATTCTACATCTTGAACTTCTGAGCAAATATCATTTGTCACTAACTCATTGATCTCATCCTTTATTAACAGCGCTATCCCACCTCCTTTTCCTTTCTGTCTGTCCTTCCGATTTGTCAAATACCCATGACTATTTAGTTCCCAGCCTTGGTCACCTTGCAACCACTTCTCTGTAATGATTATCAGATCATACCCATTTGTATCTATTTGTGCCGTCAACTCATCTATTTTGTTACGAATGCTGCGTGCATTGCGATAAAGAGCTTTTAAATTTGTTTTTTCCTGCTTTGACCCCACTTTCTGATTCACTTTTATGTTTATACATTCTGTCCCTTCCTGTCATGCTCTAGTTTTCATTTCCCCCAGTGCTACCCTGCTCTATTGCCTTTTCCTTATTCTATGACTTTTTAAATTTTCGCTTACCTCCCCTCCCCTCCGCACTAATTAGTTTAAAGCCCTCTCTACAGCCCCAGTTATTTGATTTGCCAGGACCCTAGTCCCAGCACGGTCTAAGTGGAGCCCGTCCAAACAGAACAGTTCCCTCTTACCCCAGTACTGGTGACAGTGTCCCACGGACCATAACCCATTTCTCCCACGCCAGTCTTTGAGCCACGTGTTTAACTCTCTGATCTTATTTATCCTATGCAAATTTGTTCGTGGCTCAGGCAGTAACCCAGAGATTATTACCTTTGTGGTTCTACTTTTTAATTTGGCCCCTAGCTGCTCAAAATCCCTCAGCAGAACCTCTTTATTGTCCCACCTACGTCGTTGGGACATGGACCACGACAACTGGATCGTCCCTCTCCCACTCCAAGTTCCTCTCCAGCCCAGAGGAGATGTCCTTAACCCTGGCACCGGGTAGGCAACACAGCCTTCGGGACTCACGCTCTCGACTGCAGAGAACAGTGCCTATCCCCCTAACTATACTGTCCACTACCACTACAATGTTTCTTTTTACTCCCTCCACTTGAATGGCCCCCTGTACCATGGTGCTGTGTGTAACAAGCTTTTATGTGGCACCTTATCGAATGCCTTTTGGAAATCCAAATATACTACATCCACTGGTTCCCCTTTATCTTGCTAGTTATATCCTCAAAAAATGTGAATAAATTTGTCAAACACGATTTTCTTTTCATAACACTATGTTGACTCTGCCTAATCATATTATGATTTTCTAAATGCCCTGTTACCACTTCCTTAATAATGGATTCCAGCAATTTCCCAACAATTGATGCATGAATGCTTCCCATGCCTTTCATCCATTAAAATGAATAGGTGGATAATCGTGGGGAGTGAGTGAACCAGATGCTCACAATCACAATATTAGTCTTCCATTTGGAGACTGGCTTTATTTTTGTGTTGTTTCAGTCCATGCCTTTTTGTTAACCTTTATTTCTTAGCTTTTTAAATTGAATTTTTAACGTTTTTTTTTTGCTGCTTGAGCTTTCTGTTCCCACACCCCTCTTTGTTTAAATTAGTGGACAGACAGCCAATTTGTTTACTGTTCTGTAACCAGCCACTATGAGCTCCACAAAAGTGGTATGCATTGAATGTTAATTAAATATTTCCTCACTTCATGTGGGCAGCATCTCCCCTCCACTCAGCACCTCTCAGATAACACAGCTCAGATCACACACTTGTAATCTGAAGAAACAAACCTATATCTGACCAGCAGGCACATGATGGTACTGATTTTAAGTACCGGGGGGATTGCGGCCTAGTGAAGGGCTGGCCCATTATGGAGTGGCAGCGGAGAGATCCAACCAATTTTAATAGCCGGGCCTCATTAACATGTTGGCTGACTTCCCACCAAAATGGCATGGATGACAGCTGATAAAATGGGGACCAAAAGGATTGGTCCCGAGCACTAAAATAAGTGTTCATTTGGGGATGGGTCAAACAGGGATCACAGTCATGCAAGGGGAAGTGAAGCCCATGGCAGGGGAATCCCATGATTTCCTTCTGGTGCCCAAAGGAGCACTCCAGTTCCTCCTGGTCACAAGAATACCTAATTGTTTTGAAAAAAAACTTGCCTTTCTGGGCTGCTTCTGGCCTGGACCGACTTCCCAACAGCTTTGGCCAGGCGGGGAAGCCACCACTGCTCCCCCACTTAGGCTTCGGGTTAATATTGCAGTTAAATCCCGAGTATGTTATCGGAGTCCGATCCGCATATTTAAAAAATAACCCGAATACAAAAGCAAAATATTGTGGATGCTGGAAATCTGAAATAAAAACAGACAATGCCAGAAATACTCAACACTTAAGGCAGCATCTGTGGAGAGAGAAACAGAGTTAGCGTTTCAGGTCGATGACCTTTCGTCAGACTAAAGAAAGACCCTGCTGGCTTTGGGTGGGTTTCCTTGCTGCCTACAATTTAAAATTGCCGGCAGCCAGATCGGGCAAAGAAGCTGTTGGCTGAGTTTCACTTTAATTGCCCACACCCAGTGGGAGTTAAAATTCTCCCCAATGTTTCTAACAGCCAATCATGTCTAACATTCCAGTCCATTTATTATTGTATATTTCACTGCAGTAAATGGAGAACAAATAAGAATATTGCTACAAAAAATGTACTGGATCTTGTGGGTTATTCATCATATTTAGCAATCACCAATGAAATAGAGCTACACAAAGAATGTGGAAGCTGACACAATGACTATTTCAATAAATATCTATTTGCAATTACCTGTGCTCATCGATAAGTATAGAAATGTAAAAGAAACAGATGTGTGACAGCATGCAAATTTAAGGTGATGGTTACTTTAAACAGAAGTACTTTAGATACTAGTTCTAACATACAAGGAATAATTTTATAACATCATGTTCTTGACACGGAGTTCTCTCAGCTGAGAGCACACTCCCCTGACTTTTAGTCCATTAAATCATATGTTTGAATTCCTGATATGTTCTTCTAGTAAAAGAGGCTCTGCACTGGGAGCATGATTTCATAATATTACCCCTGTGAAGCTGTATTTAATTATGATATTACTGTCATCATAAAGTTGTCAGAATAAAAGTGAAAACAGAAAAGAATTTTACTTTTGTCTGACTTTGTGTCTTTTCTTTTTTTCTGGAGGTCAGGTTGCCAAACTTTACCGTGATTCCAGTCTAGGAAATGTTGTGAACATAATAGTCACTCGTCTGATTGTTCTTACTGAAGATCAGGTAAGACGAGGAATCCAAAATGGCTATTCTCTTTAATAGTTACGTTTTTTGATTGTTTTACACAAATTGAAGCAAAGTTCTATTACTGAAAAAATACCGGGGGAAGAAATACTCCGGTCCTACATGTAGCGACATTGTAAATGCATTCAACAAGAATGTGTTTACGTGAGAAGGAGTTTTTCCTTCAGTTCTTCTTCCCTTGATGTGTTGAATGATTTGTTGGGCTGAAGTCAGACATCAGGAAATGTCAAAATAGAAAATTGTTAATTGAAATAAAGGGTAGTTTTTCAAAAAAAATAAAAAAGAAAACTGCCCTTACTAATTATCATCTTCATTTTTATTCTTTGAAGAAAAACTGGTTCTTCAGTAATGTGTTTGGATTTCTCTGGTATACTTGTTGCATTGTAGCCAAACTTGGAGATAAATCATCATGCAGACAAGTCCTTGGACAGCTTCTGTAAATGGCAGAAATCCATTCTTTCTCACCAAAATGATGGAAACACCATTCCAGAAAATGGGATTGCTCATCATGATAATGCTGTTTTAATTACTAGGTAAGATGGATGTTCTGGATATTTGCATTTGATTTCTAATCACAAAGTAAAAGTCTTATGCAGTGTGACTAGTAATATACTTATGTTCACATCAGAATGTGCACTTCAGACTTTTTAAGTGCTTTTTCTATCTTAAGTTTCCTTCATGTAAGCTGTCCCCCTCTTTGGTCCACCTGGCCTAGATTCTTCTGTGAGGGTGGTGGATGGGCTGTTGCCAATGCCCCATGCGCTCCACTCCCAGGAGGTAGTAGGAACTGCCACTCCCCCCACTGATTTTTCTGCCTCCTGCTGGGAGAGGCGTAGGTTCTACACGGCAATTAACCTAATCTGCATGGGTCAGATTGGGAGATGAATTAAGATGGGAACTGCATTTTCTCTGAATACCAGCCTTCTAATACTCTACTGCTGAACCATCCTAATTTCAAACTTCCAATGATTCCTTTTCCAATCTGTTTATGGCTGTTCAAGTAGCCTATACAGAAGAACGTAAGAAATAGGAGCAGGATCAGACCCTGCGGCCCCTTGAGCCTGCTCCACCATTCAATACGATCATGGCTGATCATCTCAACTCCACTTTCCTGCCCAATTTCCATATCCCTTGATTCCCCTTGACTCCAAAAATGTATCTCTCTCAGCCTTGAATATATTCAGAGACTCAGCATCCACAGCCCTCTGGGCTGAGAATTCGAAAGATTCACAACCCTCTGAGTGAAGACATTACATAAGAACATAAGAACATAGGAATTAGGAACAGGAGTAGGCCATCTAGCCCCTCGAGCTTGCTCCGCCATTCAAAAAGATCATGGCTGATCTGGCCGTGGACTCAGCTCCACTGACCCGCCCGCTCCCCATAACCCTTAATTCCCTTATTGGTTAAAAATCTATCTGTGATTTGAATACATTCAATGAGCTAGCCTCAACTGCTTCCTTGGGCAGAGAATTCCACAGATTCACAACCCTCTGGGAGAAGAAATTCCTTCTCAACTCGGTTTTAAATTGGCTCCCCCGTATTTTGAGGCTGTGCCCCCGAGTTCTAGTCTCCCCGACCAGTGGAAACAACCTCTCTGCCTCTATCTTGTCTATCCCTTTCATTATTTTAAATGTTTCTATAAGATCACCCCTCATCCTTCTGAACTCCAACGAGTAAAGACCCAGTCTACTCAATCTATCATCATAAGGTAACCCCCTCATCTCCGGAATCAGCCTAGTGAATCGTCTCTGTACCCCCTCCAAGGCTAGTATATCCTTCCTTAAGTAAGGTGACCAAAACTGCACACAGTACTCCAGGTGCGGCCTCACCAATACCCTGTACAGTTGCAGCAGGACCTCCCTGCTTTTGTACTCCATCCCTCTCGCAATGAAGGCCAACATTCCATTCGCCTTCCTGATTACCTGCTGCACCTGCAAACTAACCTTTTGGGATTCATGCACAAGGACCCCCAGGTCCCTCTACACCGCAGTATGTTGTAATTTCTCTCCATTCAAATAATATTCCCTTTTACTGTTTTTTTTCCCAATGTGGAATGACCTCACATTTTCCGACATTGTATTCCATCTGCCAAACCTTAGCCCATTCGCTTAACCTATCTAAATCTCTTTGCAGCCTCTCTGTGTCCTCGACACAACCTGCTTTTCCACTAATCTTTGTGTCATCTGCAAATTTTGTTACACTACACTCTGTCCCCTCTTCCAGGTCATCTATGTATATTGTAAACAGTTGTGGTCCCAGCACCGATCCCTGTGGCACACCACTAACCACCAATTTCCAACCCGAAAAGGACCCATTTATCCCGACTCTCTGCTTTCTGTTAGCCAGCCAATTCTCTATCTATGCGAATACATTTCCTCTGACTCCGCGTACCTTTATCTTCTGCAGTAACCTTTTGTGTGGCACCTTATCGAATGCCTTTTGGAAATCTAAATACACCACATCCATCGGTACACCTCTATCCACCATGCTCGTTATATCCTCAAAGAATTCCAGTAAATTAGTTAAACATGATTTCCCCTTCATGAATCCATGTTGCGTCTGCTTGATTGCACTATTCCTATCTAGATGTCCCGCTATTTCTTCCTTAATGATAGCTTCAAGCATTTTCCCCACTACAGATGTTAAACTAACCGGCCTATAGTTACCTGCCTTTTGGCTGCCCCCTTTTTTAAACAGAGGCATTACATTAGCTGCTTTCCAATCTGCAGGTACCTCCCCAGAGTTCAGAGAATTTTGGTAGATTATAACAAATGCATCTGCTATAACTTCCGCCATCTTTTTTAATACCCTGGGATGCATTTCATCAGGACCAGGGGACGTGTCCAGCACTACCTCCCTAGTGATAGTGTTTGTCTCAAGGTGCTCCCTTCCCACATTCCCGTGACCAGCAATTTTTGGCATGGTTTTTGTGTCTTCCACTGTGAAGACGGAAGCAAAATAATTGTTTAAGGTCTCAGCCATTTCCACAATTCCCATTATTAAATCCCCCTTCTCATCTTTTAAGAGACTAACATTTACTTTAGTCACTCTTTTCCTTTTTATATATCAGTAAAAGCTTTTACTATCTGTTTTTATGTTTTGCGCAAGTTTACTTTCGTAATCTATCTTTCCTTTCTTTATTGCTTTCTTAGTCATTCTTTGCTGTCGTTTAAAATTTTCCCAAACTTCTAGTTTCCCACTAACCTTGGCCACCTTATACGCATTGGTTTTTAATTTGATACTCTCCTTTATTTCCTTGGTTATCCACGGCCGGTTATCCCTTCTCTTACCGCCATTCTTTCTCACTGGAATATATTTTTGTTGAGCACTATGAAAGAGCTCCTTAAAAGTCCTCCACTGTTCCTCAATTGTGCCACCATTTAGTCTGTGTTCCCAGTCTACTTTAGCTAACTCTGCCCTCATCCCACTGTAGTCCCCTTTGTTTAAGCATAGTACGCTCGTTTGAGACACTACTTCCTCACTCTCAATCTGTATTACAAATTCAACCATATTGTGATAACTCATTCCGAGAGGATCTTTTACTTGGAGATCGTTTATTATTCCTGTCTCATTACACAGGACCAGATCTAAGATAGCTTGCTCCCTTGTAGGTTCTGTAACATACTGTTCTAAGAAACAATCCCGTATGCATTCTATGAATTCCTCCTCCAGACTACCCCGTGCGATTTGATTTGGCCAATCGATATGTTGGTTAAAATCCCCCATGATTACTGCCGTTCCTTTTTCACATGCCTCCATTATTCCCTTGATTATTGCCCGCCCCACCGTGAAGTTATTATTTGGGGGCCTATAAACTACGCCCACCAGTGACTTTTTCCCCTTACTATCTCTAATCTCCACCCACAATGATTCAACATTTTGTTCATTAGAGCCAATATCATCTCTCACAACTGCCCTGATATCATCCTTTATTAATAGAGCTACCCCACCTCCTTTCCCTTCTTGTCTATCCTTCCGAATTGTCAGATACCCCTCTATGTTTAATTCCCAGTCTTGGTCACCCTGCAACCACGTTTCTGTAATGGCCATCAAATCATACCCATTTGTAATGATTTGTGCCTCCTCATCTCTGTCTTAAATGGCCTTCCCCTTACCCTGAGACTGTGACACTTAATTCTGGACCAGCCAGGGGAAACAATCTCTCTGCAACTACCCAGTCAATCCCCTTCAGAATCTTGTATGTTTCAATGAGATTACCTCTCATTCTTCTAAACTACAGAGAATATAGGCCCATTCTAATCTCTCATCATAAGATAGCCCTCTCATACCAGGAATCAATCTTGTGAACCTCAGTTGTACCGTCTCCAAGGCAAATATATCCTTCCTTAGATAAGGAGACCAAAACTGTGCACAATACTCCAGGTGTGGTCTCACCAAGGCCCTGTACAATTGTAGCAAGACTTCCTTACTCTTTTATATTCCAACCCCCTTGCAATAAAGGACAACTTGCCATTTGCCTTCCTTAGTGCTTGCTGTACCTGCACGCTAGCTTTCTGCGTTTCTTGTAACAAGGACACCCAAATCTCTCTGTACATCAGCATTTAAAAGTTTCTCACCATTTAAGAAAAATATTCTGAAGATCTACGCAGTTTAATATCAATCAGGTTTCTAGCATGCAATTGGGTTTCAGAGTCAATAAAATATGAAGAACAATTGATGCCAGTCAGAACAAATAGCTATGTCAGGGAAAGGAGGGAGAACATTTACAACATGCTTAATATATGTCCAGCATTAATATCCTGCATTGTCTTTGTTGAGGTGATGCTATAAACAGAGGGCTAATGAATGTAGTCAAACAACTGCTTGTGAAAAAAAGCTCACTAACATTTCAGCTGCTCTTAAAGGCCTGATTGCATTATCAATCAGATAAAAATTTCAACCAAGAAATGACATTGTGTAATGTTAAAATACTAAAGCCTAATGTGTTTGCACAACATCATTTTTGGACTTTACATTCTATGCGTAAGGCAAATGGGATACATGTCTGTTTGAAAGAAACTTGGGCAATTCTGTGCTAGAGACAGAGAATAAGAAATAAAAATCAATTTTTAAGCCTGTAATGTATTTCTGAATATTTTTCTTTTTATGTCAGTTGTGACTTTAATGCAGCAAAATGTATGAAATGTACCATATTTAGCAAAGTCAATGCTGCTTCTCAAACTAAAATTAAATGTAAAAGAGTTTTTTACTCGAATAGTTGCCAGAATAGTTACAGTCATGTTCTGAATATGTGACAAGCATAGATTGGAACACTGTTCAATTTTTGATAGTGGATTAAAGCAGGCTTTTAATTTTCTTCCAAAGTTTGTTTGTTATGCGAGGGTAAAAATCCCTCCATTTGCAAGTAATGCTTTTTGTTCACCTTTTTTCTCCAATCTCCCTGAGCCCTGCATCAACTGCAGCTGAGGGGGAGGGCTGGCAACTTGCCTCCAGGCTTCCACTGATGAAGGTCACAGATAGCCTTCAAAGGATGCATGAGACTGCCCCAAGAAAAAAAACTCCTTTTATTCCCCCCCCCCCTCCCCCCACCCCACTCCCTTCACTCTTCGGGGCGGGGGTGGGTTGGGGCGGTGGGTGGCGGCGGCTGGGGGCAAATGTCTTCCCCCAACTGTGCTGTGTCTGTGATTAGGAAGTCTGCATTATGCAGGACTGTGGGCATAACCCCTGGTTCCATCACTTTATGGTGCTCTGTGTTTTTCATTCAGTGATTTGTAATACCCATATCTGTAATTATTTCTCAGATTATATCAGTAGCTTCCTTCATGGCTTCGTCAGTTTAGCCAGTGAGTAGCTGAGTTATATAGGTCAGGAAGATAACAAGTTGATCTGCAGTCTCTGCTGAATTAGCTGATCAGGCGGCTTTAGGGGCACTTCAATTGGCTTCCGCACTCTAGGGTAAGGTGGGGACCAGGGCAATATTTGGAATTTTTGACAAGGGGAAGGGGGGTAGTAGGAGATGCAGCTGAAGGATTGTCTCTATCATGTTGCTGAAAAAAATCCATGAGGTCTTCGCACTTCTTGTTAGAAACATAGAAACATAGAAACATAGAAAATAGGTGCAGGAGTAGGCCATTCGGCCCTTCTAGCCTGCACCGCCATTCAATGAGTTCATGGCTGAACATTCAACTTCAGTACCCCATTCCTGCTTTCTCGCCATACCCCTTGATCCCCCTAGCAGTAAGGACCTCATCTAACTCCTTTTTGAATATATTTAGTGAATTGGCCTCAACAACTTTCTGTGGTAGAGAATTCCACAGGTTCACCACTCTCTGGGTGAAGAAGTTCCTCCGCATCTCGGTCCTAAATGGCTTACCCCTTATCCTTAGACTGTGACCCCTGGTTCTGGACTTCCCCAACATTGGGAACATTCTTCCTGCATCTAACCTGTCTAACCCCGTCAGAATTTTATATGTTTCTATGAGGTCCCCTCTCATTCTTCTGAACTCCAGTGAATACAAGCCCAGTTGATCCAGTCTTTCTTGATAGGTCAGTCCCGCCATCCCGGGAATCAGTCTGGTGAACCTTCGCTGCACTCCCTCAATAGCAAGAATGTCCTTCCTCAGGTTAGGAGACCAAAACTGTACACAATACTCTAGGTGTGGCCTCACCAATGCCCTGTACAACTGTAGCAACACCTCCCTGCCCCTGTACTCAAATCCCCTTGCTATGAAGGCCAACATGCCATTTGCTTTCTTAACCGCCTGCTGCACCTGCATGCCAACCTTCAATGACTGATGTACCATGACACCCAGGTCTCTTTGCACCTCCCCTTTTCCTAATAGTAGCTAGGCAGGGGAGATGGTCTAAGATGTCGTTGGCAGAGGAGAAAAAGAGCCTTCACAATGATCCTAGAATAGTGAGTGGATTTGGAAGAGAAGAGCAAGGTCCATTAGTACTTGATGTGATCCAGCCCAATCTGGCAATGGATGACTAAGCCAGTTGTGTGTCTGGTATGCTCAGGTTTGAGTACCCAGTTTTGGTTACTACTTCACAGTAATCCTATATTGATTCTTAATCCAGTCAGCAGAATGAGGTTGATTTCTATTTTTGGGCCATATTATTTGGTAACTGCACACAAAACAGGAAATAATGGCCCAGAAATTCCTCTGGGGGTCTTCCCACGGGCAATTGCTTCCTCGCTGGAGATTTTTTATGAATTTACCTGGTGGCCTAGGAGGCGCCCTGATTTCCGATGGGGAGGCCTTCACCTCCCGTGCTGTGAAGCGCGCTCCCACCCAGAGGGTCCCGATGCAGAAGATGCAGTCACGTGTGACTTCTCAGCCAATCAGGTAGGTAGTTCACAGGTTCCCATTAATAGCACTGAGATGCGAGTATCTACGAGTTCTCAGTGCTATTAATAGGAACAAAACCAATCACACAAAATAATAAAAAAATAAAAAACAGACCAGACATATTTGAAATTAATTGAAATTAAAGTTATTATGTCTTATAAAAATAAAATATTTTCCAGATTTTTAAAAATATTTTTTTAATTATGGTTAAAAATAAACTTACCGCAGTGGGGAGGGTTTTTAACAATAAACTATGTGTTTATAATTTTATTTTACAATTGTTTTTGTGTGTTTTAAAACACTTGTGCCTGTAAAAGTATGCTATGCGCCTGCTTTTTCAGGTGCAAGATTTTTGAGGACATTTGCTGGGCAAGATATGGGTAAATAGCCCAATCTTGCCTGTACAAATGTCCTTGCTCCCGATCTGTCGTCCTCGCTCCCGATCTGGCTACGATCTGTCAAGCTCCAGCTGAAAACCGGGTTTTCCGATGCCTTCCCGGGTCCGTAGAAACTTCGTACGGGCCCGGGACGTCGGAATTTCCACGCTACTGCCTTTCCTTACTTGCAAATAAGAAATTGCCAGGAAGCTAGTAACAGCAGCCATTATTAGGATAAGACCAAAATCTGACTGATCTTGTCCCTTTCAATTATAGAAAGAATAACTAAAGGAGAAAATTGAGCAGCGGGCCAATGCTACAGCTACCTCATCCTTTACCTTCAGCCTTGGGAGGGAGGGGAAGCTAGTCTCTTTGTACCATTCTAGGCAGGTTGAAAGTTGCAGTACCACTGCTGGGAACCAAGCTTGGAGTTATTGACTGTTCCGGGCCCCATTCCCAGATGTCACCAGCAGGAAAATCTGTTTTTAGTCACAAGGCAGTATAAGCAGAACATACTGGTATGTGCTAACACATTTGCAGTTTGTTATCTAATAAGGTCAACAAGCCAGATGTATGTCTTTCTTCATACACACTAGAAAATGTCATGGAAGAGAAAATATTTATAATCATAACCAAAAGCACTAGACTTAGAAATGAGTTCCCATCGGACACTATTTATGTTTAACTTACAATAGCAGAATAAAGAAAGAGCTGTCTTTAAAAGTAGAGATGCTTTCTCTTTGTTAAAGTATGTGCTGTTTGCATTTTTTACATTATCAGTTCTCTACTTGTACTGAGATAAGGGCTTCAAGGAATGTGATTGTGGATTGGTCTGGGACAGAATGAAAACACGTGTTTTAAATACATATTTTTTATAACTGCAGTGGCCTGTACTTGCCATGGTTCCAAATTTTATTAGCATTTTGTTTTGGGTATATCAACATTAAGGAAAAATGTAAATAGTATACTTGCATCTTTGATTGTCCCTTTTTCTCACCTGGGTCTGCAATTAATGAGATATTAATGTAATTTAGCTCACACATGTTGACAGAAAACATGCAGTGCATTATATGTTTAAAGAAAATTCATAGTGACTTACCCACTATTATTCGATGGTCAAGTGGCTGGTTTCTTCAACCACTGACCACACAGCTGACTCTCGCAATATACTATGTGAGGATCATTGCTTTGCGTGAATAGTATGTGGTTAAATGAAAGTATTTTTGCAACATTTTGGAGAATACTTGGCAGTCACTGTATGCAACTTTGAGAATGTGATTTGGCAATTAAAATATAATTGCCAAAACGAGACCTGGGTGTCATGGTACATCAGTCATTGAAGGTTGGCATGCAGGTACAGCAGGCGGTTAAGAAAGCAAATGGCACGTTGGCCTTCATAGCGAGGGGATTTGAGTACAGGGGCAGGGAGGTGTTGCTACAGTTGTACAGGGCCTTGGAGAGGCCACACCTGGAGTATTGTGTACAGTTTTGGTCCCCTAACCTGAGGAAGGACATTCTTGCTATTGAGGGAGTGCAGCGAAGGTTCACCAGACTGATTCCCGGGATGGCGGGACTGACCTATCAAGAAAGACTGGATCAACTGGGCTTGTATTCACTGGAGTTCAGAAGAATGAGAGGGGACCTCATAGAAACGTTTAAAATTCTGACGGGGTTAGACAGGTTAGATGCAGGAAGAATGTTCCCAATGTTGGGGAAGTCCAGAACCAGGGGTCACAATCTAAGGATAAGGGGTAAGCCATTTAGGACCGAGATGAGGAGAAACTTCTTCACCCAGAGAGTGGTGAACCTGTGGAATTCTCTACCACAGAAAGTTGTTGAGGCCAATTCACTAAATATATTCAAAAAGGAGTTAAATGAAATCCTTACTACTCGGGGGATCAAGGGGTATGGCGAGAAAGCAGGAATAGGGTACTGAAGTTGCATGTTCAGCCATGAACGCATTGAATGGCGGTGCAGGCTAGAAGGGCCAAATAGCCTACTCCTGCACCTATTTTCTATGTTTCTATGTTTCTATAACCAGGACCTTTAGAAATCTAGAATGACACAAATCACTGTTAGAGTACCCATGTACTAATATTGATGGTTATGGCACTAATGTGAAGTTGATGGTGTAAAACCTATTAAAATATCAATGCTTGTATGAAACTAGAATGAAAAATACCTCCGTGGAGTACAAGGTATTACCAGCTCCAAAGTGTTTTGCCATGGAGCAATAGGAAGCAAGTTTGTGCCTGCAAATTCCTTACATGGTCGCGTTCTAATTTCAACTGTGGAATCAGGAGGAGATACAGAACAGGTGTTTCCCCACATGAAAGAGAGAAAGTTGGAAAGGGAGTGACCCTGGTCCATTCTGGTGCAGTGTGTAGTTCCTTAATGAAATGCAGAAGCTTTGGACCATGTTCTTGCTGTTCTATTGTCTAGGGCGTGCAGATGGAGACCACCAAAACCTCACTGTACAGTCTGACGGTGCAGTTGGTTGATGTGCAAGTGTATTACACAATAGGATATGTATATATCCTAAAATACATGGTGGTTCTCCATCTTGGTTGGGATACTGGAGCTAGCCTTAAGCAAAGCCATCCTGAGCTGCTCTTGCCAATCTCCCAGTGGCTGGTTACAACCTGATAATAGCACCTGAGAACAGGTCACTAGTTTGCACTCTTGGTTAAGGAATAGGGATGTTCCCACTAACCATGGCCTTTTACAGTAATATGTATCTAGTGTAAATAATCTGGGAACATGAAAGTGATATTGTTATCTCATCATCTTTTGCGTTTCTTGAAAGATTGTTTATTCTATGGAGCATTTTTGATGAAACGCTGGTAAGCTGATAGCTTCTATGTTTGTATTATCTGTAAGGCGGTATGACCTGCCAAAAAGTTCGTGTAAATAGGAGTAACTCATCTTGTTAAAAAAAAATTGACTCTGGAGTAAGTGGTTTCATGTTTGGCAGTGCAGATGAAGCTGATGTGTTTTTACTATTCATGGATCACTTGCAGCATGTTTACACTATAGCTATAAATCTGGATTTGTTGTGAATTTATAACCTCATTAATTAAGAAGCAACTCTAGTGAGAGCGTGTCAACTTGGAATTACATGTCCTATCATTCAATGATAGTTTATCATTGTCTTTGAAATGGATTTGAATTGTGATAATGTATAGAACGGGATTCACATCTCTTGGGTGCCAAAGCAAAAATGTGAATTCCTCTGAATTTCAGAGATTATATTGAACTGAGACAAATTGGAATATCTTGTTGGCTTTTTATTTTGCACTTTGCAAAATTGTGACATTGAGGATTCTGGGGCCGATTTTGTCTGGTAGCATTTGTTTGTCATTAAAGGGGCTGAAGTTGACCCTCTCCTTTAGCTCCATTACCGTCTTTAAGAGGTGGTCATGGAGCAGATAGGCCTTACCAACCAGAGGAAGACAGATGGAACGACCCGTCTTAAATTTCCCCCGGGCCAGGAGCGCTGAGAATGGGTCTCCGCACCACCCATGCTGCCACCCATCGGGCACGCGCCGATCCCCCACGACCGGCGGCGGCCCCCCCCGCAGGATATTGCCCCGCAGGAGTCAAGCAGCAACCAGTCGGTACCATTGACAAGTTCATAGAAATATGGAAAATAGGTGCAGGAGTAGGCCATTCAGCCCCTCGAGCCTGCACCACCATTCAATAAGATCATGGCTGATCATTTATCTCAGGACACCTTGATCCCATTAGCCGTCAGGACCATATTTAACTCCCTCTTGAATATATCTAACAAACTGGCATTCTCTGTGGTAGAGAATGCCACAGGTTAACAACTCCCTGAGTGAAGAAGTTTCTCCTCATCTCGGTCCTAAATGGCTTACCCTTTATCCTTAGAATGTGACCTCTGGTTCTGGACTTCCCCAACATCGGGAACATTCTTCCTGCATCTAACCTGTCCAGTCCAGTCAGAATTTTATATGCTTTTATGAGATCCCCTCTCATTCTTCTAAACTCCAGTGAATAAAGGCCCAATCGATCCAGTCTCTCCTTATATGTCAGTCCTGCCAGGAATCAGTCTGGTGAACTTTTGCTGCACTTCTTCAATAGCAAGAACGTCCTTCCTCAGATTAGGAGACCAAAACTGAACACAATATTCCAGGTGAGGCCTCACCAAGGCCCTGTACAACTACATTAAGACCTCCCTGCTCCTATACTCAAATCCCCTAGCTATGAAGGCCAACATGCCATTTGCCTTCTTCACCGCCTGCTGTACCTGTACGCCAAGTTTCAATGACTGATGTACCATGACACCCAGGTCTCGTTGCACCTCCCCTTTTCCTAAGCTGTCGCCATTCAGATAATATTTTGCCTTCGTGTTTTTGCCACCAAAGTGGATAACCTCACATTTATCCACATAATACTCCATCTGCCATGCATTTGCCCACTCACCTAACCTGTCCAAGTCACCCTGCAGCCTCTTAGCATCCTCTTCACAGCTCACACCGCCACCCAGCTTAGTGTCATCTGCAAACTTGGAGATATTACACTCAATTCCTTCATCTAAATCATTGATGTATATTGTAAATAGCTGGGATCCCAGCACTGAGCCCTGCGGCACCCCACTAGTCACTGCCTGCCATTCTGAAAAGGACCCGTTTATCCCTACTCTCTGCTTCCTGTCTGCCAACCAGTTCTCTATCCACGTCAATACATTACCCCCAATACCATGTGCTTTAATTTTGCACACCAATCTCTTGTGTGAGACCTTGTCAAGAGCCTTTTGAAAGTTCAAATACACCACATCCACGGGTTCTCCCTTGTCCACTCTACTAGTTACATCCTCAAAAAATTCTAGAAGATTTGTCAAGCATGATTTCCCTTTCATAAATCCATGCTGACTTGGACCGATCCTGTCACTGCTTTCCAAATGCACTGCTATTTCATCCTTAATAATTGATTCTAACATTTTCCCCACTACTGATGTCAGGCTAACCGGTCTATAATTCCCCGTTTTCCCTCCTTTTTTAAAAAGTGGGGTTACATTAGCTACCCCCCAGTCCATAGGAACTGATCCAGAGTCGATAGACTGTTGGAAAATGATCACCAATGCATCCACTATTTCTACGGCCACTTCCTTAAGTACTCTGGGATGCAGACTATCAGGCCTTGGGTATTTATCGGCAATCAATCCCATCAATTTCCCTAACACAATTTCCTGACTAATAAGGATTTCCTTCAGTTCCTCCTTCTCGCTAGACCCTCGGTCCCCTAGGATTTCCGGAAGGTTATTTGTGTCTTCCTTCATGAAGACTGAACCAAAGCATTTGTTCAATTGATCTGCAATTTCTTTGTTCCTCATTTTAAATTCACCTGATTCTGACTGCAAGGGAACTACATTAGTCTTCACTAATGTTTTTCTCTTCACATATCTATAGAAGCTTTTGCAATCAGTTTTTATGTTCCCAGCAAGCTTCCTCTCATACTCTATTTCCCCCTCCTAATTAAACCCTTTGTCCTCCTCTGCTAAATTCTAAATTTCTCCCAGTCCTCAGGTTTGCTGCTTTATCTGGCCAATTTATGTGACTCTTCCTTGGATTTAACACTATCCCTAATTTCCCTTGTTAGACACAAGTAAGCCACCTTCCCACTTTTATTTTTACTCCAGACAGGTTATGTACAATTGTTGAAGTTCATCCATGTGATCTTTAAATGTTTGCCATTGCCTATCCACCGTCAACCCTTTAAGTATCGTTGCCCCCTGCGGAAAGCTGTGTGTGGCTGGGCGGCACGTCCGCCCTTTCAGGGGAGGACGCAGTGCCGGCGCTTCCATTTTATTTTAATTGTCGGGCCGACTCCGAGATCAATCCGACAATGGTGGCCACGGTTCGGCCGCTAGCCCAGCCGAAATCCTCCCTGGTGGCCCAGTGGGCCTAACTAAACCCCATGCAGAGTTTGCAGCGGCCCTCCCCTTTAACTGAAGGGGAGGGACATTGTGGCACATCAGCGAGATGCTGATGTCATCAGTGCGCGCTGATGACCCATTGCGTCGGCTGACCCACTAGCAGGTCACTTCTGCCCCTCAACTCAGCCCCGATCGGAAATGCAGAACAAAGTCCTGAATATTGGTGCGGAGAAAAAACTGCAAGATCAGTGTGCGCTTACTTTTTGGTTGTGGGGCAATTTCGGCCCCCTTTTAACTCGTGTAAGTCAGGTCTAAATGGTTTAGAACTGATGCTAATCCTGCTGGAATGGTAAAGTGCTAATAGCACTCTACTAATCCAGATCAGCCAAATACTTTCACAAATCCAGGTACAAATTTGGTATAGAGTGCACAATAGTGGTAAGAAGTGGAAAATGACCTGTAATTGAAATTTAAATGGGGCGGCACACTTAAAGAGAAGTGTGACAATATGGAGGTAAACATTCTGAAAGCTAATTAGCAAGTTTCAAAAGACATCCCAACTGATTAGCAGCTCTTGCTGAAAGTGCAGAAGATTAAGAAGTGTTGGACAAAAGTGAAGGTAAAGGACACATCCATGTGCAGGGTTGAGGCTGCATCTGACCGGTGCTGTCACTGGCTGTGCCAGTCCTATGGTGCATGTTGGAAGCAAGTGACATTTACAGCAGGTGACTCAGCTCTGAATCTGGTTTTCTACTTTCGCAGGTCCTGTGAAAGCACTTTGCCAAAGCCATTGCCAGTTAGGTGCAACAACTGTAAATATGCTTGGCATTTTGGCAGGTGTGGCTTTTTTGACCAATGCCACCCTGGCATGCTTCCTTTAATACAGCACTGTCACAAGATTGCTTCTAAAGAATTATCCAGCATAATAGTTCGTCAGGCATTCATGCATACCTGTGACGTCAGACCTGCGGCCTAATCAACTTTCAAAGTTGGAGCCTTTTCATGCAAAATCTGCCAAATCAAAGTCTGGTTACCTCAGTCTGCAGAAAGTTGTCCAAATTTGTATCTGGGTTTGTGGTAGGTGAGCATTGAAACCCCTCATATGGCCTAACCTGCCTGCTATCCTTTTAGTGATCCTCCTCCTGCTCCAAATGCTTCAGGTAGTGGGATTCCCATTGATGCCAGTAATGATGCTGGAGGCAAGAAAGTTTTAAACTATTTGCACAGAGGTTTATGAGAACCTAAGTGCCATGAGAAAAACAATGAACTAAAGTAGGCCAGGAATGGATTCAAAAGCTGGTGTATCAGTCTTTATTCTGGTTCAATAATGATACTTCTGTGTAATCCTCAGAGCCTAGCAACCTTTAAAACCATATTATATGGGTTTCCTTTGGATGCCACGTAGTTGCAGTATAAAGGCCAAAAGAGGACACAGGAGATAATGTAACAGTGTTCCCATGTTATAATTATATTTTAATGAAGCTCCCCTGTGTTTCAGGTTGGAGCTTCCTCTCCCTGCCCCTTAGTGATGAATACATTACCTAGTTTCTACAATTAGGTCCATTTGGTGGGTGTTTGCAGGGTAGAAATGGGTATAGGGGAAACTTGTACCTGAAAATAGATGGCATGCTTTCACTTCTTGTTGTGTATCATAGAATTACATAGAATTGTTGTGAGGATGGGTTTAACCTAATTCGCCAGGGGGTAGGGCACCAGGATGTAGTATTAAAAAGTAGAAACGGGGTGCACAGAGGACTGTGAAAGAGACAATTAGAGTTAGAAATAATACAGAATTAGGTGGGATCATAGAAAATACAGAGGTCTAAGTTCGGTTTGGAGTGCATGTGTGTAAATGCACGAAGTGCAGTTTATAAGGTTGGTGAACTGCAGGTGCAAATAGACACGTGGGAATATGAAGTATTGGCGATAACTGAGACCTGGCTCAAAAAAGGGGAGGTTTGTGTTATGTATGCAACCGTATGTAAGCAGTATCATACCACCACCAGAGGGCGTACCTGTTGGAGTCCCAAGGGATCCCAGCATCCCTTGAGAGCACTGTATATAAGCAGGCCTCCCATGCTGTACCGACACTCTGGAGTTAGAATAAAGGAACTAAGGTCACACTTACTCACGTCTACAGTACTCAGTTACATTACTTTATCATGAACATAACAACTGGCGACGAGATAATGAACCATCACGCGAAAATGCAGAGAACTGTTGGTATCCTGGGGAAATTCTCAGAAGAGGATGATTGGGAGGCCTTCGTGGAGCGACTTGACCAATACTTTGTGGCCAACGAGCTGGAAGGGGATGAGAACACTGCCAAATGAAGGGCAATCCTCCTCACCATCTGCGGGGCAACAACCTATGGCCTCATGAAGAATCTTCTTGCTCCAGTGAAACCAACAACCAGATCGTATGAAGAACTGTGTACACTGGTCTGGGAGCACCTAAATCCGAAGGAGAGCGTTCTGATGGCAAGGTATCAATTTTACATATGTCAACGGTCTGAAGGCCAGGAAGTGGCGAGCTACATTGCCGCACTAAGGTGCCTTGCAGGACATTGCGAATTCGATGGATTCCTGGAGCAAATGCTAAGAGACTTTTTTGTGCTTGGCATTGGCCATGAGGTTATCCTTCGCAAACTATTGACTGTTAAAATACCGAACCTGAGCAAAGCCATAATGATAGCCCAGGCATTTATGTCCACCAGCGATAACACCAAACAAATTTTGCAGCATAAAGAGGTTTTGGCAAGTACTGTACACAAAGTAACGTCGTTTTCAGGCAGGAATGCATAAGGCAGAAGGTACACGCCTGCAGCTGCACGACCTCAGATGACCCAGAGTCCGCCATCACTCGTTAATGCGAGGCAGTTAACACCTTGTTGGCATTGCGGAGGTGATTATCGAGCCCATCAATGCCGCTTCAAACACTATGAATGCAAAGGCTGTGGAACAATGGGACACCTCCAGCGAATGTGCAGATGAGCTGCAAACCCTACAAACTACCAAGTTGCAGAGGAAGATCGATCCATGGCGGATCAAACTGAACTAGAGACTCGAACATAGGAGGCAGAAGTGTAGGGGGTACACACCTTCACCACGAAATGTCCACCGATCATGTTAAAAGTCGAACTGAACGGAATTCCAGTATCCATGGAACTGGACACTGGTGCGAGTCTGTCTATCATGAGCAAAAAGGCCTTCGACAGGCTGTGGTGCAACAAGGCACACAGGCCCAAGCTTAGCCCCATTCATACCAAGCTGAGAACTTACACCAAAGAGCTGATCCCTGTAATCGGCAGCGCAGCAGTAAAAGTCTCCTATGATGGAGCAGTGCACTAACTCCCACTATGGATTGTACCAGGAAATGGCCCCACACTGTTCGACAGAAGCTGGCTAGGGAAAATCCGCTGGAACTGGGACAACATTCGAGCACTCTCGTCCATCGATGATGCCTCATGTGCCCAGGTTCTGAGCAAGTTCCCGTCGTTGTTTGAGCCAGGCATTGGAAGTTTCTCGGGGGCGAAGGTGCAGATCCACTTGGTTTCCGGTGCACGACCCATCCATCACAAGGCATGGGCGGTGCCATATATGATGCAAGAGAAAGTGGAGATCGAGCTGGGCAGGCTGCAATGAGAGGACATCATCGCACCGGTGGAGTTCAACGAGTGGGCCAGTCCGATTGTTTCGATTCTCAAGGGCAATGGCATGGTGAGAATTTGTGGGGATTATAAAGTAACGATTAACTGTTTTTCGCTGCAGGACCAGTACCCGTTACCCAAGGCAGACGACCTATTTGCGACCCTGGCAGGAGGAAAGATGTTCACCAGTTGGACCTGACCTCAGCTTACATGACTCAAGAGCTAGCGGAATCTTCGAAAGGCCTCACCTGCAAGGGAGATGACTGGGTATGGGGGAAATCACAAGAGGCTGCTTTTGAGAAAGCCAGAAATCTGTTATGTTCCAACAAACTGCTTGTTCTGTATGACCCATGTAAACGTTTAGTGCTAGCTTGCGATGCATCTTCGTACGGGGTCGGATGTGTGTTACAACAAGCAAACGAATCGGGAACATTGCAACCGGTCGCCTATACGTCCAGGAGTTTGACCAAGGCCGAAAGGACCTACAAGCATGATTGAAAAAGAAGCTCTGGCATGCGTTTATGGGGTTAAAAAAAAATGCACCAGTATTTTTGGGCTTAAGTTTGAGTTAGAAACTGATCGTAAGCCGCTCATATCGCTATTCAGACTTGCTCTTGGTTATGGATGCATTTGAAAACGAAAAGTCACCCGTTACGGCCCACCAGATCAGGACCTGGACCAGCTAGGATCCTTTACTGTCATTTGTAAAAAAAACTGTGTCCTCCATGGGAGCTGGTCCAGCGTCCCAGCGGAGATGCATAAAGAGATCAAGCCGTTCCAGCAGCGCAAAGACGAAATGTCCATACAGGCGGACTGGACTGTCTTTTTGTGGGGTAATCGCGTGGATTTGCCTAAGAAAGGCAGGGGAACATTCATATGCGACCTACACAGTACCCACCCAGGCATAGTAATGATGAAAGTTATAGCCAGATCCCATGTGCGATGGCCCGGCATTGACTCAGATTTGGAGTCTTGCGTGTGCCAGTGCAACACTTGCTCTCAACTGAGCAATGCACCCAGAGAGGCACTGCTAAGTTTGTGGTCATGGCCCTCCAAACTGTGGCCTCGGATCCATGTTGACTTTGCTGGCCCGTTTCTAGGCAAACTGTTTTTGGTTGTTGTGGATGCTTATTCAAAATGGATTGAGAGTGTAATAATGTCTGTAAGCACGTCCACTGCCATCATCGAAAGCCTACAAGCCATGTTTGCCACGCACGGCCTGCCTGATGTCCTTGTCAGTGACAATGGGCCGTGCTTCATCAGTGCTGAATTCAAGAAATTCATGACCCGCAATGGGATCAAGCATGGTCGCATCTGTCCCGTTCAAGCCCGCATCCAACGGCCAGGCCGAACGGGCAGTCCAAACCGTCAAGCAAAGCTTGAAACGCGTGTTGGAAAACTTCCTGCAGACCTGCCTGTCCCGAGTCCTGCTCAGCTACCGCACCAGACCCTACTCGCTCACCGGGGTTCCCCCTACCGAGCTGCTCATGAAAAGGACACTCAAAACAAGGCTCTCTCTTGTCCACCCTGATCGTCATGATCATGTCGAGGGCAGGCAGCATCAACAAAGCATGTACCATGATCACGCAAATTTGTCACGCGATATTGAAGTCAATGACCCTGTATTTTCACTCAGCTATGGACATAGCCCCTAATGGCTTGCTGGCATTTTCATAGCAAAAGAAGGGAGTAGGGTGTTTCAGGTCAAACTCATAAATGGACTAACTTGCAGAAAGCATTTGGACCAAACCAAACTGCGATTCACAGAGAGCCACGAGCAACCCGAAGAGGACACTACCAACTTCGACCCTCCGACACACACACAAGTGGCAACCGACATCATGGTTGACCACGAAGCTGAACTTACCATCACCAGCAGCCCAGCAAGGCCAGCTGTCCAGCAGCCCAGCGAAGAACCAACCAACTCACCCACACCTGCATTTGTACCGAGACGATCGACTAGGGAGCGAAAGGCCCAAGATCGTCTCACCCTGTAAATAAATGTACTATTGACTTTGGGAGGGAGTGATGTTATGTATGCAACCCTATGTAACCAGTATCATACCGCCACCAGAGGGCATACCTGTTGGAGTCCCAAGGGATCCCAGCATCCCTTGGGAGCACTGTATTTAAGCAAGCCTCCTATGCTGTACCGACAATCTGGAGTTAGAATAAAGGAACTAAGATACTCAGTTACATTAGTTTATCATGAACATAACAGTTTGGATGCGTAATATTCCTAGGTCTAAGCTATTCAGGAAAGATAGGGAAGGGAAAAAATGTAAGAGGAGTAGCAGTTTTGATTAAGGAAAATATTGCAGTGCTAGAAAGAGAGAAAGTCCTTGACTGATCAAAGACAGAATCTATTTGGTTGGAATTGAGAAACAATGGCCCCAAGTTTCCACATGATTTGCTCCTGATTTTTAGGAGCAACTGGTGGAGAACGGAGTATCTTAGAAATCGCAATTCTCCACATTTAAGTTTTCTGCAGTTCTAGTCAGGTAGAACAGTTTCACTTTTGAACAGAATTTTTTTTTCAAAAGGGGGCGTGTCCGGCCACTGACGCCTGATTTGAAAGTTTCCACAGTGCAAACGTACTCCAAACTAACTTAGAATGGAGCAAGTGAAGATTTTTGTAGGCTTGAAAAAACCTTGTCTACACATTAAAAAATCAGGCGCAGGTTACAAATTAGGCGTCCGGAACGAGGTGGGGGGTGGGGGGGAGGGGCGGGGAGGGAAGGGAAGTCATTACATTCTACAATAAATCCTTAGTTATACTTATACAAATATTATACAAATAAATCCAACCTGAATAAAAATTTATAAGCAAAGAAAAGATTAAATAAACCATGTTCCTACCTGTGTGAAAGTGCTTCAGGCAGGCCTTTCAGGCAGCAGTTTCCCAACGGGCCCGACCGACGGCAGGGGGGGGAAGGCAGTGAGAAGGCTGCAGGAAGCCTCAGAGGTTGAGGCAGCCGTTCCCGACGGCAGGGGGGGGGGAGGCAGTGAGGGCCCGACCGACAGCAGCGGGGGGGAGGCAGGGAGAAGGCTGCAGGAAGCCTCAGAAGTTGAGGCAGCCGTTCCCGACGGGCCCGACGGACGGCAGGGGGAGAAAGCTGTAAGAAGCCTCAGTGCTGATCATGAAGGGCAATGTGGTTTAATTAAAAAATGTTAAAAATTGAACAGCTACAAAGAACTACAAAAATGGCCGAGTGCCAATGTTTCCTTCACACTGCGCGTGCACGAACGCTCCAACGCGCACGCGCAGGGTTGCCGGCACGAAAAAAACTCATTTAAATGGTACCCGCCCCCTCCTACTTACAAAATCGGCGCGAGTGGTAGGCTCCGCCCCCTGGACGCCGCGCCAAGCAGACATCGAGCTGCAAAGCGCTCGAGAATAGCGCGTTTTTTTTTCAGGCGCCGTTTTCGGCGCGAAAAACGGGCGCCCAGCTCGGAGGGGCGCCTGTTTTGCCGCGTGTGGAAATTTGAGGCCAATAAAGGAGCTTTTACATTACTTGCCGTCTTTTATAGGGCACCAAATAACGGGAAAGAGATAGAGGAGTAGATTTGCAAATAAATTACTGAGAGATGGAGGAGCTATAGCGTAGTGATAATGGGAGACTTTAACACAATCACTGCTCCAAATATTGAATGGGGCAGTGATTGTATTAAGAGCAGATAAGGGGAGGAATTTTTGAAGTGTGTTCAGAATAATTTTCTTGATCAGTATGTTTCCTGCCCAACAAGGAATGTGGGCGTCACTGACAAGGCCGGCATTTATTGCCCATCCCTAATTGCCTTGAGAAGGTGGTGGTGAGCCGCCTCCTTGAACCACTGCAGTCCATGTGGTGAACGTACTTGCATAGTGCTGTTAGGGAGGGTCCAGGTTTTTGACCCAGTGACTATGAAGGAACGGCGATTATATTTCCAAGTTAGGATGGTGTGTGACTTGGAGGGGAACTTACAGGTGGTGTTCCCAAGCGCCTGCAGCCCTAGTCGTTCAAGGTTGTAGAGGTCGCGGGTTTGGGAGGTGATGCCGAAGAAGCCTTAACAAGTTGCTGCAGTGCATCTTGTAGATGGTACACACTGCAGCCACGGTGTGCCGGTGGTGGAGGGAGTGAATGTTTAATGTGGTGAATGGGGTACCAATCAAGCGGGCTGCTTTGTCCTGGATGGTGTCGAGCTTCTTTAGTGTTGTTGGAGCTGCACTCATCCAGGCAAGTGGAGAGTATTCCATCACACTCCTGACTTGTGCCTTGTAGATGATGGAAAGGCTTTGGGGAGTTAGGAGGTGAGACAATCGCCTCTGACCTGCTCTTGTAGCCACAGTATAATTTTCTGATCAAGGGTGACCCTCAGGATGTTGATGGTGGGGGATTTGGTGATAGTAATGCTGTTGAATGTTAAGTGGTTAGACTCTCTCTTGTTGGAGATGGTCATAGTCTGGCACTTGTGTGGTGCAAATGTTACTTGCCACTTATCAGCCCAAGCCTGAATGTCGTCCAGGTCTTGATGCATGCAGGCATGGACTGCTTCATTATATGAGAATTGCTGGATCTAGTCCTCGGAAATGAAGTGGGTGAAGTGGAGAATGTTACCGTTGGAGAGCATTTCGTGAATAGTGATCATAGTATGGTAAGGTTTAGATTAGTTATGGAGAAGGACAAGAAGCAATCTACAATAAAAATACTAAACTGGAGGAGGGCTAATTTAAGTGATCTGGTAAATTGGAGTCAAAGACTAGCAGGCAAAAATGAAATGGAGCAATGCATGGCCTTTAAAGAGGAAATAGTTTAGGTACAGTGTAGGTACATTCCTACAAGGGGAGAAAAAGGAGGGCAACCAAAGCCAGAGCTCCCTGGATGATAAAGGAGTTGAAGAGTAGGATGAAGCAGAAAAAGAGTTTGTATGACAGATGTCAGCTTGATCTACAAGGGAGAATCAGGCTGAATATAAAAAATACAGAGGAAAAGTGAAAAAGAAAATAAGAGGGGCAAAGAGACAATATGAGAATAGATTGGCGGTTAACATAAAGGGGAATCCAAAGGTCTTCTGTAAGGCATATTAACAGTAAAATGATTGTCAGAGAAACAGTGGGGCTGATTAGGGACCAAACTGAAGAACTACTAGTGGAGGCTGAAGGCTTGGCCAAGGTACTAAATAAATACTTTGCATTGGTGTTTATCAAGGAGGAGGACTTCGCAAAAGCTATGGTAAACAAGGAGGTTGATTGGAGTTATTTAAAGTGGATAAGTCACCCGGTCCGGATGGGATGTGTTCTCGGTTACTGAGGGAAGTAAGGGTAGAAATTGTAGAGGTGCTGGCTACAATCTTCAAATCATCCTTAGATACAGGGGTGGTGCCAAAGTATTGGAGGATTGAAAATGTTCCACCCTTGTTCAAAAAAGGGGAGAAGGATAATAAACCTGGCAATTACAGGCCAGTCAGTTTAACATCGGTGGTAGGGAAGCTTTTAGAAGCAATAACCCAGGAGAAAATTAACAGCCACTTGGAAAGCATAGACTAATAAGAGCCAGCACGGATTAGTTAAGGGCAAATCATGTTTGACTAACTTGATTGAGTTTTTTGATGAGGTAACAGAGAGGGTGGATGAGGGCAGTGCAGTTGATGTTGTGTATATGGACTTTCAAAAGGCATTTGATAAAGTACACATACTAGGCTTGTTAGCAAAATTGAAGCCCATGAGATAAAGGGGCAGGAGCAATATGGATACAATAATGGCTAAGGGACAGAAAACAGAGAATTGTGGTGAATGACTGTTTTTTGGATTTTTGGGAGGCAAACAGTGGTGTTCCCCAAGGTTCAGTACTAGAACCACTGCTGTTTTTGATATACAGTGGTGAATTGGACTTGGGGGGTACAGGGCACAATTTAGAAATTTACAGATGACACAAAACTTGGAAGTGAGTAAACAGTAAGGAATATAGATGGCCTGAAATTCAGGTCGGAGGCTTCCTCCGGACGAATGCCTCCGACCCGGCAATTTTTAACGAAATTACCTGGTTGTCCTGGAGGCGCCTGCGATTGCGGCAGGAGGCCTTCTCTTCTTATGCTTCGGAGCGTGCCCCCATCCTTGAGGTGCACACGAAAAAAGTGGAGTCATGTGTGACTGGATAACCAATCACGGTACAGTAATCTCATTGATAGCAATGAGAACTCCATATCTCCGAGTTCTTATTGCTATCAATGAGAAAAAAAACAAAACACATTAAACAAAACATAAAAAAAATAAAAAAAACATCTTACATAATTAAAATTAATTGAAATTAAAGTAATTAAATGTCTTAGAAAAAAAAATATTTTTAGTATTTTTAGAATCTTGTTCGCGTGAATCTCCTGGCTGTGGGGATGCATTCGATCTGTCAACTGGACAGATCGGAAAAGATGGTTTTCGGCGCATGCGCATTGCGTGCCGACAATTGGCTTCTGCGGGGTTTCACTGGGTCCGTATGTATTCCGTATGGACCTGGCGAGGCTGGAATTTTAGCCCCAGTAATAGACTTCAAGAAGACATAGACAGGCTGGTGGAATGGGCACATCGCAGATGAAATTCAATGTAGAGAAGTGTGAGGGGATACATTTTGGTAGGAAGAATGAGGGGAGACTATACAAACTAATTGGTACAATTTTAAAGGGGGTGCAAGAACAGAGAGACCTGGGGCTAGAACCTCCACTTTTTTTGCATGCTTGACGTCCACTTAATGCCCATTTTACCGCTAAAATGATGTATAATGCCCAGACATCACCCATTTTGGCACAAAATGGAAACTGACAGGCTTTTTTAGGAGACTTATCGACGAGCGCTATTTTCCCAATGTGCTTAACGCCGGGGAAAAATATTACCACCCGCCCACTTTTTTGGGGCGGAATCAGCAGAATGGGCGAAATCAACGGCCATAATATCGCCCAGCGTTACTTTCCGCACGGAATTAATGTCAAGATTCAATATGAACGCCCGCCCACTGTTTTTTGTCGTAAAGAGCATATTTATCCAAACTAGTGGCCATGGAGATCGGCCATTGTCAATTTCACCACCTCACACACATATTGCCCACAATATCGCTCGCTCAAAAAAACGGCCACAAAAAGTGGAACTAATCGGAATGAACGCCAGTGGTGTGGATGGCATTTGTTAAATCCCACTCTTATGTGAGGAGCTGATATCGGGAAGATTTGCCTGAAAGAGCGCTCATGTGAGTGACAACGCTGACACACTCAGACATCAATGGTGCCCATCAGCTTGGTGCCAGTTAAAGTTTACGTTGATTGATGTTAAGTTATATTTAACCCTTTCATGCTAAGGAATCACCAGTGTGTAACGGTCCAGTTATCTGAGACAATGCGCAACAAGGTTATGTTCAGTAACAAAAGTTTAATACCAACATTGGTCTGAAATCATAAGTATCACAGCCAATAACACCCAACCCCTGCCCACACCCCACCTTTTCCACCATTGATATAAATCATCCGTTCAACATGTCCACTAACACTGAATACAAAGGCAAAGCAGGAGTGTGGTCCCCAGTTCCCATACATTGCAACAAATTGCTTACACCCAGATGGAGATATAACACAGCCATCACCTGCACACATGCACCTCACTTTCCTTCCCCCCCTCTCCTTCTCCCCACCTCTACCCCTTCCCTTCCTCGCTCCATGACACCTGGCCAAGGAGCTCCTCAGGTGGTGCCTCATTTAGGGGGGATGAAGGCAGATGCAGAGGTTGCATGTGTACGGGAGTGGGGGGTGCCGAGGGGACAACATTCTGTGATGCAGAAGCAGGATCTTGGTCCTTGCTCTCATCTGTCATTTGCAGTGGTGGTGCGGAACCTAGGGGTGGAACGCCGCACTCGGGGACCACTGGGAGGCCTGTGGCAGCAGTGTTCCTGGCTATCGCATCCAGGGACTCTGCCATGCGTGGAATGCACTCAGTCATAGTGCCAGCTGTCGGGATATGCCCCCCAATGCTTCGATGAGCTGGTCACCAATGTCTACAGTCCTCCTAGACAACAGTACCATCTCTCCGCTGTCATGTCGCGCTCGTGGAACAGATCTGCCGCGTCCACGAGGCCTCCGCGGGGTTGGCGCCATCCTGGGGACAAATGGGGTGCCCTGTGGAGAGGTGCTTGCGGTTGGTACTTCCAGAGTAAAG
The DNA here is from genome assembly GCF_044704955.1 of Pristiophorus japonicus. Lineage (NCBI taxonomy): Eukaryota > Metazoa > Chordata > Chondrichthyes > Pristiophoridae > Pristiophorus > Pristiophorus japonicus. The sequence continues at coordinate 132,122,567 of NC_091978.1, read as the reverse complement.
GCGGGAATGACCGTAGGACCACTAGATGGCCTTGGGATGGAATGGTTTCTGGAGCGTGGCGATGCAGGTCCATGCTCTCATCCCGGAGAACAGGCCCGGCGGCTTGACGGGCGAGAATCAGAGCTCTTCAGCACCAGATGTACTAGGATTGTCCGCCAACTCCTTCCCCATACCCCCACCTTCTGGCCTCTGGGGCCGCGCTGCTGGCTGAGCTGCAAAACACAAATGAGGTTGTTAGAGGAGAAGTGGGTGCTAGGGTGACAAGGTGAGTCCAGCGCTACACACAGCATATGCACGACAAAAGCACCACCGCTCTCAAAATCATCGCAGATATCACATTTCATGACCATCAACACATTGTGCATTGCAATGATTTTCATTAGGCCAGCATTATTTCTATTACGCTTTTAGAAATCATCTATCATATATGATTGTTCGGATATGAGTGGGTGTGGCATCTATTGACTTTACGTCATGCAATGGTATAAGCTTTACTCATGTGGCATCACTTCAGGGTCTGCAGATGCGTCCGTGGCTGTTCGGGTGTGCTTCCCCACTAGTGCGAGCACCCACTCCTCCATCTCTGTGATGTCGCTCGGGACTGGTGGCCCCCCCACCCGTTTGCCTCTGTACGGACCTCATCTTCGATAGCTTCTTCTGTAAAAGGATGACATGGCATGAGATCATTGTGTGATATCATTGCTAGGTACTGTCACAGAGACTGATACAACAATAACCAGCAGATGTAACCATGATTCTTATGATTATTATCATTCTTTACCTAAAGATGTACACTGTGACCGCAGGCTTTGAGTAAAACATTCCCGGTAAAAGTGCAAGACCTCACATCTGCTGATAGTCACTCATGACTGTTACAAATCAAATTATATAAATACATAAGTACATGTAAATCAATGTAATACTTACTCTTGTGGTTCCCACAAGGTCGTTCCATTGTTTGCGGCATTGGTTGCCCTCACGCACCTCGTTGGTCGCCGACGAGACCACTGCTATCTCGGTCCATATCCTCTGGTATGCCTTTGGGGTGGGCTTCCCACGCCCTCCCTGTGTCAAATCACCCCAGCGTAACTCAACCTCCTGCAGGAGGGAGGCATTTGCCTCGTTTGAGAATCTCCTGGCTCTTTTGCGGCCTCCAATGTGCTCCTCTCCCAGCTCACTGTTCTCTCCAGCGTCAGTCTCCACAGCGTGCTGTGATGCCTCCTCTTCTCTCTGCATTATCGGCCAAATTCGGTCAAATATGTGGCTGGTAACAGCTACTTTTTGCTTGCCTACTTGCTGTGAAGTTCTAAAGCCTCCCTCCTTCCTCCCAAAGCAACCACACCACACCCAGCCACGCCTTCAGTCCCTTTGAGCTCCCTTTCTCCCTGTCTCCTCTTCTGCGCATGTCATAGTGACCCTTGACCTCCTGAATCACAGAAATCGAGCATTGCCATGCCATTGCTAAGGACCGCCACACTTTATGGCAGTAGGTCCAAAAAATGTAACGTTACTGACCATTTCATATCGCTCGCGGTAAAGCCAATTTTCAAAAATGTAAACTAGGTATTTTGAGAATGGGAGAGAAGCCAGCGATCTGAAAACCCTTTTTTAACGCCAATGCCGAAATAATGCCCATTTTTGGGCGATCACAAAAGTGGAGGTTCTAGCCCCTGGGCTTTATAAATCGAGGCATAGACTACAAAAGCCAGGATGTTAAGCTAAACCTATATAAAACACCATTTCAGCCTCAGCTAGATTACTGTGTCCAATTCTGGGCAGCACACTTTAGGAAGGATGTGAAGGTTTTGGAGGGAGTACAGAAGAGATTTACTAAAATGGTTCCAGGGATGAAGGAATACAGTTACGTGGACAGACTAGGGAAGCTGGAGTTGTTCTCCATGGAACAGAGAAGACTAAGAGGAGATTTGATCGAGGTGTTTAAAATAATGAAGGATTTAGATAGAGTAAATAAAGAGAAACTGCTTTCAATGACTGAAGGATCGATAACAAGGACACAGATTTAAGGTGATTGACAAAAGAACCAAAGGTGACATGAGGAAAAACTTTTTTACGCAATGAGTGTTTAGTATTTGGAATGCACTGCCTGATAGTGTGGTGGATACAAATTCAATAACAGTCTTCAAAAGGGAATTGGTTAAATACTTGAAGGAGAAAAAATTGCAGGGGTATGAGGAAAGAGCGGGGGAGTGGGACCAACTGGATTGCTCTTTGAAAGAGTTGGAGCAGATTCTGTGAAGTGAATGGCCTCCTTCTGTGCTGTACTATTTTATAATTCTATGATTTACAGCACAGAAACATGCAATTTGGCCCAACACGTCTATGCCGTGTTGCACAATGCTGCAGATCTTTTCTGGGGTGGGGGGGGCGGGGGAGTGCTGCTCCATTATTCAGTCAAATTTAAGGGTTGATCTTGCTGGATGTAGTTTAAGTGGGCTTATTTTTGAATCAGCGGTGTTACACATTGCATAAATTCAGCACCAAATTCAGTGTAACAACAACATAAATTGACCGTCTTACTCAGGATCTCCAAAGGAGCTGAAGCTTTACTGTAAATAGCTGAGGCCCCAGCACTAATCCTTGTGGCACCCCCCTAGTTACAGCGCGACAACCTGAAAATGACCCATTTGTCCCTACTCTCTGTTTTCTGTACGCTAACCAATCCTCAATCCATGCTAATATATTACTCCCAACCCCATGTGCCCTTATCTTACATAACAACCTTTTATGTGGCACCTTAGCGAATGCCTATTGGAAATCCAAATATACTACATCCACTGGTTCCCCTTTATCTACCCTGCTAGTTATATCCTCAAAAAACACTAATAAATTTGTTAAACACAATTTCACTTTCATAAAACCATGTTGACTCTGCCTAATCATATTACCACTTCCATAACAATGGATTCCAACATTTTCCCGATGACTGATGTCAGGTAAACTGGCCTGTAGTTAGTTGTTTTCTCTCTCCCTCCTGTCTTGAATAGTGAGGTTACGTTTGCAACCTTCCAATCCATTGGGACCGTTCTAGAATCTAGGGAATTTTAGAAGATCACAATGAATGTATCCAGTATCTTTTCAGCCACCTCTTTTAGAACCCTGGGATAAAGGCCATCAGGTCCAGGGGATTTGTCGACTTTTCGTCCCATTATTTTCTCAAGTACTTTTTCTCTGCTGATATTAATTACTTTTAGTTCCTCACTCTCATTAGTTCCTTGGTTACCCAGTACTTTTGGTATGCTTTTTGTGTCTTCCAATGTGAAGACAGATGCAAAATATTTGTTGAACATTTCTGCCATTATATTTTCTCCCATCTTAGCCTCTAAGGGACCAATGCTTATTTTTACTACTATCTTCCTTTTTACATGTAGAAGCTCATCAGTGCCAGTCACCTAAGTGGTCACATTCATGTATGAGCAAATATTCATGTATTTGACCACAGGGAGCATCACAGCCAAGCCTGATCTTTTCCTTTCCTGGTGTTCACACAAGCATACTCTCTAGCATGAAATAATGCTAGCTAGCAATCAGGAAGCAAAATCCTGGCTGATTATTCTCTTCCCTATCCCTAGGATACAGTGGCTAACTGTCGCGTCTCTCATCCTGAATAGCCTGAAAGTAACATTTCACTTTGGATCATATATCGCGACATGGAGCAGAAATCAAAACTGGAACTTTCTAGATTGTAAGGCTCAGTTACACACTGTCATCTAAATCTTTATGCATCACCTTCATCTGAGGAGCAGGAGGATGATAAATCCCAAGATATAAAAAAGAAAGAAATACTTGCATTTAAATAGCGCTTTTCACGACCACTGGACACCTCAAAGCACTTTACAGCCAATGAAGTACTTATGAAGTGACTGGAGTCACTGTTGTAATGTAGGAAACGTAGCAGCCAATTTGCACACAGCAAACTCCCACAAACCGCAATGTAATAATGACCAGATAATCAGTTTTTTTGTTATGTTGATTGAGGGAGAAATATTGACCAGGATACTGGGGGATGACTCCATTGCTCTTCTTCAGGATAGTGCCATGGGATCTTTTACATCCACCTGAGAGGGCATATGGGGCCTTGGTTTAATGTCTCATCCGAAAGACAGCACCTCCGACAGTGCAGCACTCCCTCAGCACTGCACTGGAGTGTCAGCCTAGATTTATGAGCTTAGGTCCCTGGAGTGGGGTTTGAATCCACAACCTTCTGACTCAGAGGCAAGTATGCTACCCACTGTGCCACAGCTGACATAAAGAAAGAGAGATTGGAATCCATCATCATTGGAGATTCTGAATCTGAGGACACTTAACACAGCCAGGAAGAAACACAAAGAGAACAACATTCCATTCCAGAATCCTCCACAGGGTCACTTCTCAGAAGACCAATTTGTTTGAGCAGCTGCCTGAAATATGTAGGGGACACATCAGCCTCAGTGGTTAGGAGTTCTCCGCTCAACCTCCCATAACTTCTCAGACTAGGACGCAGCATGCCTCTTAAGAACTTGAGGCACAGAATAGATAAATAATGTGCACAATCTGACTTACACCAGCTACATAATGACATGTCATCCTTGTGTAATTATGCAGGTAGACTGGGAACAGTCAGTTTGGTGACTACACTGGCCTGTGACCAGCTGCCCTTCCTTTACACTGCTCAGGATGCTGCCAGCCAGACCTCCTCATGGTTCTGTACCAGTCACTCTGGTGAGATTATGGAGAGAGTGTTGAGTGCCACTATGTCTAATGTGCCATTTTATCGAGGTTCACCCTATGGAGGTTCCAGCGGAAGATGTAGATTCAAATGTTTATTCATCAGGTTGCATTTAGATTGCTATTTAATATACAACTTAGTTGTAAAATTTTTCTTTTGGTGTGGAAAAACTGCAATATATTATTAAAAACTCCTTTAAAAGAAGTAATTTTTCAGCACTGCTGCATCACTCTTCACAATATAAAAAGAGTAATGTGATGTCGCCTTCGTCCAGTACTTTGACCTTGCGGAGTAATCTGGACCATGTTGTTTGGATGCTTATTAATATATCCATGTAGAATTTTTTCTGGTATCAATTAACTTTTTACAAAATGTTCCATTGTGTGAAATATCAGATTATGTAAAAATTTTTAATCATCACTTCAATTCAAATGTTTCCTGTAATGAAATACTGAATACTAATTTTAAAACGATCAACAATTAATTAAGTAACTGGGGGGAATTTTAAACCCAAAAAAGGACGGGTTTGGGAGGTTTAAGTGTTAAAAATCAGAATCATGACCCCAAACTGCCTCCAACCTGCCTACTTCCAGTTATAATAGAGGTGGGACGGCGGGGGCGGGCAAACAACCTGCTCCCAGAAAGCAGGTTGGCTATTTAAATATTATAATGAAGCTGCGTGCTTCTCATTTATCCACCATTTCCAATTTAACCCGGCTAAAGAGAGGCGACGACTGCTGGATCCAGGAGGTAAGTGCCTTTCCACTTACTTGGTGCTTCATCAATCGTCCGCAATCGGAACCCCCCTCCCCACCCATCCGATCTCCCTCCCTCCTCAAGGCCTCCGACCTCTTCCTCCCCAAACTCGCGAGGCCTCCGACGTCCCCACCCCTGCCGTGAGGTCTCCGAATGGCCCCAAGAAACCCTCCGACTTCCCCTTCCCTCCCGTCCCCAACCCCACCTGGAGGCCACTGACCAACCCAAGGTCTCCGAACTCCTCGCACACCCTCCCACAACGAGGCCACTGACCTCTCCTCCCCCCATTTGAAGGCCTCCGACCTCCCCTACCCCTCCTGAAAGCCTCCGACCAGCACTCCGAGGCCTCTGAACTTCCTCCACTCCCCCCAGGCTTCCGAACTCATCACTACCCCCTGCCATGAGGCCTCCGATCTCTCCTTCTTCCTCTTCGAAGACCTCCGACCTCCCCCCACCGAGACCTCCAAACTTGCACCCCCCCCCCCCCGAAGGCCTCCAAACACTCTTCTGCCCTCCCCCATCCCGAGGCCTAATTCTTCTCCCCTTCCCCGAGATCTCTGAACTCCCCACCCCCTTCCTCTGAGGTCACCGACCCCCCCCCTCCCCAAGATCTCCATCTCCCCCGCGTCCCCCTCCCTGAGCTTCCAACCTTCTCCCCCGCCCCCACCAATCCCCCGAGGCCTCCACCTCTCAACCCCTTCCAGTCCCCGAACTCCACAGCCTCCGATCTCTCTGGTCTCAGATCTTCACCCACCCCCCACCAGCCTCTGATCTGTCCGGCCTCTGATCTCTTTCTCCTCTCTGCTCCCTGGCTGTGGCCTGGTGCCGAAGACCTACCCAGCTAACAGCCAGCCAGCTTCCCAATCTAGCTGACTGTGGCCACGAATCGGCAGGAATAAATGTTAATAAAAATGCCATAAAATTCAACAGGGCCTGAGGGAAACCTGTTCTTCCTAGTTTCCTGATCTCCAGCACCCCACCACTGTCTCTAAGTAAAAAACACAGCCCACTGTATTGCATCAGGAATTGCATTAAAGTGAAGGATAATGAAGCCCGATAATTGAATGACGCACAGGAGGTTTGTATTTTGGAAAGGAAAATGCATGTAAAAACAAGTGACAGTACAATATAGTGGTATTATATTAAACCCTGCTCTCTATCTGACCTAAGGCACTTATACTATTAGTGGCGTACTCCTACCATTGATGGCACTCTGTAATGAAAAGAGCCCGACCTCTGGAGATATGATGGCTTCGGGGACTTCACTTAAAGCTACATCTGTGGAGTCAGATTCCTTCCCATTTAGCCGTGGGACTTGCTAGTTTCTGGCCTCTGACAGGCCATGATTAGGAGCTTTGATTTTAGCACCAGATAAAGTAAACTTGGAGACTGGTGCACTGACACTGGTAAAGGTGCTATATAAATGCAAGTTGTTGTTGATCTTTATTTGAATGCTTCAAAATATAAAAGTAGCTTTAGATAGCACATTATTTAGCATCTCCAAAAAGCAGGACCATATCAGTCTTGCTCGGATAATGTCTATCCTCTGACAGTTAGTTTAAATTGATGGTTTATTTAACTTGACCTGTGTTCCATTCAACTCCATTTAAACTTACGGGAATGAAACAGAGCAGCGACATTTATGGATACTTTACCACCAGTAGTAATGTACTGCAATAAGTAGTAAATGTGCAGTATCTCCGTAATGTACAGAATGATTCAGCAGATGGGGGTGGAACAAAACCCTCAAATCATTTTTACTATCCAGTCAAGCAGACAATTTCTCCTGGTTGACCAGTAATGCTGTCACTTTGTTTGATCAAGTAGGAGACTGTACAGTCTGCACACAGCCGAGATGGACCTTGCTAAATTTTGACTGTGAATATCTGGAAAATAAAACAAGATGATGACATATATCATCTTTTCAAATACATGTTATGCCAGTGAACTGAATAATGTAAAGCCATTACTGTTTAAAAAATAGGAAACATTTTGAGTGCTGTTGTGAAGTACAGGGTACTATAATTAGCTTTAGAGGCGTAAAACCAAAATTGTTGACAGTGTATTGCCAGTATTAAGTGTGCCATAATAGGATGTGTGAAAACATTCTAATGAACCAAGACTAATATGAGTGGCAAGGGTGACTAAATTAGCTGACTCCTGGTGAATTGAGAAGGCTTCATGTGGATGGAACTAAACTGGTTGTTTGGAAGTGTTTCTGAAAAGCTGCCAGCTACATGGCAAATGTCAGACAGCAGGCGATTTGCAGCCAATTAACGTGTGGCTTGAATCTGTGGAATGCTTTCAAAGAGCCAAATAATGTAATGCAACTTGACCTCATTGGCACAGTGGTTGGTCAATTTAAAGCTTTAATTTCACAAGATTTATGAACAGGTGTCTTCCATTTTATTATGTTTTATACCCTGGCAGTACGTATATTTACAAAGTGCAAAGTATTTATTTATATTTTCCAGTGTCACAGACATGGATGATAAAGTTTATTTTGTTAAGTAGAACCACATAGGTTTTGTATTCAGTAGTGCCTGTTATCTTACTTTCCAATCATTTAGGTGAAAGTATCTGGCTCATTAGATAATAGACACTTTGTTGCAGAAAACTCTGGTCATTTTAAAATACCCCATTCAAGGTAACAAATAAACCGTAAATTAACGTAACTATTCACGTGTCATAAATGATTAGAACAACTTTTAGCTAGATTTAGTCTAGTTCAACTTTAAACTTCAATCAAAACTTGATGATTCAAACCTATGATGAATGAGTAACTGTAACAGTGTGCCACAATAATCACTGATCATTTATGGTTTTATGGTCTGCTCACATTGAGAGGCCCCATTTTCCATGGGAACGCAGTAATTGCCTCAGGAAATGTTGAGGATCATCTGAAAAGATGACTTTATTCCCTACCCTGGCGCTTCCAGTGGTAGCCGTGCTGAAAGTGGAAAGTACAGACACTGTTGGCTGCTAGTTTTTAGTCACAGGAAGGCTGAGTACTCTGTTGCCTGTAGAAGTTAATAGGACAATTTTACAATTGGAAGGTCTGTTGGCTATAAAAAGTGATGATTTGCATCCTGCACACTTCTGTTGCTGTTGGTGCTGTGGACTCTGCCCAACAATATTATGGGATGAATTCCACAGTACCAGGATGTCCAGATTATTGCAGAAATGCTTCCACTTAAAAGAGTTCTGTAATAAAAAGTGGGTATTAAAGTTAGAACCATTTGGAGTTTTCCTTTTTAAAATATAGTTCCAGTGAATTCCATGCACAGCAGTTATTAATATGGGAAGTTGAAAGCTGATAAGTAATGGAGTCAGTTATTGTTAAACTGATACGTCTAGACCATGGAACTGTCTCTTGATCAGATTCTTGTGATTTCACAAATGAGTATTATAATAGCAGACTTGTGATGTATATATAGAAGCTACAGTCTGAGAGAGATTTTACAGACCGGTATATATGGATAAAAGAAGATGGTCAGGAAAGCTTGCTTAAGTTATTATTAAATTGAGTTGGAAGATAGGCTGTTTTTTTAATATGGATATAACATACAAGGCTGGATTTTCAGCTTTTGAGATTTCGGGAAGGAAATCTGCCGTCCTTACCTGGTCTGGCTATATGTGACTCCAGACCCACAGCAATGTGGTTGACTCTAAACTGCCCTCTGAAATGCCTAGCAAGCCGCTCAGTTGTACCAAACCACTACAAGAAATAAGAATAAAACTGGACGCACCATCTTCGGACACGACAATGGCAGTCGACCCTGCAAAGTCATCCTCACTAACATCTGGGGACTTGTACCAAAATTGGGAGAGCTGTCCCACAGACTAGTGATGCAACAGCCTGATATAGTTATACTCACAGAATCATACCTTTCAACCAATGTCCCAGACTGAATGCCCTATCCCGCCGGTAGGCCAGACCCACCCGAGGTGACGACACAATGGTATACAGTCAGAAGGGAATGCTCAACATTAACTCTGGACCCCATGAAGTCTCATGGCTTCAGGTCAAACATGGGCATGGAAACCTCCTGCTGATTACCATTTACCGCCCTCCCTCAGCTGACGAATCAGTTCTCCTCCATGTTGAAGACCACTTGGAAGAAGCACTGAGGGTAGCAAGGGCATAGAATGTATTCCGAGTGGGAGACTTCAAAGTCCATCACCAAAAGTGGCTCAGTAGCACCACTACTGACAGAGCTGGCTGAGTCCTGAAGGACATAGCTGCCAGACTGGGCCTGCAGCAGGTGGTGAGAGAACCAACACGATGAAAAAACCTACTTGATCTTGTCCTCACCAATCTTCCTGTCGCAGATGCATCTGTCCATGACATCATTGGTAGGATGATCACCGCACAGTCATCCCGCCTTCTCACTGACGACACTGTCCAATGTGTTGTGTAGCACTACCACCATGCCAAATGGGATAGATTCAGAACAGATCTAGATTCTCAAAATTGGGCATCCATGAGGCGCTGTGGGCCATCAGCAGCAGCAGCAGAATTGTATTCCACCACAATCTATAACCTCATGGCCCAGCATATCCCAAACTCTCCCATTACTATCAAGCCAGGGGACCAAACCTGGTTCAATGACGATTGCAGAAGAGCATGCCAGGAGCAGCACCAGGCATACCTAAAAATGAGGTACCAACTTGGGGAAGCTGCAACACAGGAGTACATGCATGCTGAGCAGCAGAAGCAGCATGCTATAAACAGAGCTAAGCGATCCCACAACCAACGGATCAGATCAAAGCTGCGCAGTCCTGCCACATCCAGTCATGAATGCTGGTGGACAATTAAACAACTAACGGGAGCAGGAGGCTTCATGAATATTGGCGTTCTCAATGATGGTCGAGCCCAGCACACAAGTGTAAAAGACAAGGCTCAAGGGTTTGCAATCATCTTCAGCCAGACATGCCGAGTGGATGATTCATAATCGGTCTACTCCTGAGATCCTGAAGCCAGTCTTCAGCCAATTCGATTCACTCTGTGTGATATCAAGAAGAGGCTGACCGCACTGGATACAACAAAGGCTGTGGGCCCTGACAATATCTCGGCAGTCGTGCTGAAGACTTGTGCTCCAGAACAAGTCGCACCTCTAGCCAAGCAGTTCCAGTACAGCTACAAGACTGGCATCTACCCGACAATGTGGAAGGCTGCCCAGGTATGTCCTGTCCACAAAAAGCAGGACAAATCGAATCCGGCCAATTATCGCCCCATCAGTCTACTCTCAATCATCAGCAAAGTGATGGAAGGTGTCGTCAACACTGCTATCAAATGGCATTTACTCACCAATAACCTACTCACCGATGCTCAGTTTGTGTTCCACCAGGACCACTCAGCTTCAGACCTCATTACAGCCGTGGTTCAAACATGGACAAAAGAACTGATTCCAGAGGTGAGGTGAGAGTGACAGCCCTTGACATTAAGGCAGCATTTGACTGAGTGTGGCATCAAAGAGTCCGAGTGAAACTGAAGTCAATGGGGATCAGGGGGAAAACTCTCCACTGGCTGGAGTCATACCTAGCACAAAGGAAGATGGTTGTGGTGGTTGGAGGTCAATCAGCCCAGCCCCAGGGCATTGCTGCAGGAGTTCCTCAGCGCAGTGTCCTAGGTCCAACCATCTTCAGTTGCTTCATCAATGACCTTCCCTCCATCATAAGGTCAGAAGTGGGGATGTTTGCTGATGATAGCACAGTGTTCAGTGCCATTCACAGCTCCTCAGATAACGAAGCAGTCCATGCCCGCATACAGCAAGACCCGGATGACGTTCAGGCTTATGCTGAAAAGTGGCGAGTAACATTCACGTCACACAAATACCAGGCAATGACCATCTCCAACAAGCGAGAGTCAAACCACTTCCACTGGATATTTAATGGCATTACCATCGCCGAATCCCCCACCATCAACATCCTGGGGGTCACCATTGACCAGAAACTTAATTGGACCAGCCACATAAATACTGTAGCAACAAGAGTGGGTCAGAGGCTGGGTATTCTGCAGCAAGTGTCTCACCTCCTGCCTCCCCAAAGCCTTTCCACCATCTACAAGGCACAAGTCAGGATTGTGATGGAATACTCTCCACTTGCCTGGATGAGTGCAGCTCCAATGACACTTAAGAAGCTCGACACCATCCAGGACAAAGCAGCCCACTTGTACGGCACCCCAACCACCAACTCGAACATTCACTCCTTCCTTCACCAGTTGCAGTGTGTACCATCTATAAGATGCACTGCAGCAACTCGCCTCGGCTTCTTCAGCAGCACCTCCCAAAACTGCGACCTCTACCACCTAGAAGGACAAGGGCACCAGGTGCATGGCAACACCATCACCTCCACATTCCCCTCCAAGTCACACACCATCCTGACTTGGAAGTATATCGTCGTTCCTTCATTGTCGCTGGGTCAAAATCCTGGAACTCCCTCCCTAAAAGCACTGTCGGAGTACCTTCACCACACGGACTGCAGTGGCTCAAGAAGGCGGATCACCACCACTTTCTCAAAGGCAATTAGGGATTGGCAATAAATGCTGGCCTTTCCAGCGACGCCCACATCCCCGAAATGAATTAGTAAAAAAGAAACAAGGAAAAAACATTGACCTAGATGTTGCAGTAAAAATAACGGGGAGGTTATCAATGTTCCTCATTATTGAAGAGTAAATCAGACCACAACTTCTGGCACATTGTAGTTAAACGCGGAAATCAGGGGGTTGCTGTCCGAGTTGCCTTGCTCCTCCAGAAGCTTCGTTATAAAAATATCTTGTCCAGAGACTCATCATTGAACCATATGCAACGATGTGAAGTTGCTGTATTTACATGACAGATACTAATCTCATCAGAAAAGGCTAGGGCTTGTCCATTCCATTGCAAGTTCATTTTTAACGGAGTGATAAATTTTAATTACTGCCAAACAACCTCTCTGGCACTGAAAATTAACTTTTACAAGTGTGGACTCTCATTCCTTCAGATTTTAATTATTGTTGGAGATTTTATAAATATATATATATATTTTTAATTCGTTCTATCTCTTTTATCTCTCCCTTAATCCCATCTTTCGTACCCTCTTTATATTTTGCTTTTTTGCCAATGATTTGGCATTGAATTAAATATTCTTAACTGACACCTCTGGGTTCAGACTCTGCGCTTCCTCAGTAACCATTCTTCAATCTGATTGGTTAAGGAGATACCCAGTTGTTTTCCCAATTCACACAGGTGCCAGGGCCCCTGTAGAGGGTGCTGCGCTAAAATGAATTTCAAATCAGCAAGTTACAGTGCAAAGCTCATAGAAAATATGTGGGCACGTGAACTGAATGGCTGGCGTCGTTCGTTCACCGCTGACTGCAATTTTCGGCCCATTGTGATGCTCCTCCAACATTTTTTATTGGTTGCAACTTTCATCTATATCTGTTCATAAAGTATCAGCAATCTCTTAGGAAGCAAGAATCCTTCTTGTGCCATACATTTGGTGGTTCTGGCCATTATTTACCTTCAGCGGTTGATTTCTTCCACAAGTCAATGCTAGATATTACTTTGGTTCAAACTAAACAAACACATTTTAAGCAGTGGTTTAGTGAAAAATAAACCACCTTGCATAGGCCCAGATTTTGCTGGAGCAGGGCATCTCGTGGCATACCTCGTTAGTTAGAATTTTTCCCTCAGCTGATAACAGCATGGTGAGGGCAACGGGGCATCTGGGGCACAGTGAATGATGGGATCACCAGTCCAACTCTTTAACCAATTAGGTTTAAAGATTGAGAAAGAAACAGAGGAACACAGAAAAGGAGGATGAATAATAGTCAAATCAGGAGAAGAAAGAGAGGGAAAGAAAGATTGGATTAAGCGCGAGAAAAAAGATGGAAAGGAAAAGTAAGAAAAAAACATTAAAAATGTTTTTTGTTTAAATCTGCAGCAGCAATTTACTACCTATAGGAATGGGACTCCACAGTTTCAATTCTTTTTCTGGACTGGAGAGGTTGAGTGGCATTGCAGGAACATAAATCTCATCATTACACTGTTAAGTACTAGCCCTAACTTTCTGGGCGAGTTTAATTGGCAATTAATGTGCAAGTGCAGCAATTTCTTAAAACTCACAGGGTGGTTGAGGGGGAGCTGCTGTTTTCACGAGGTTAATGGCAGAGCGAAGTAACTAATGGGACTAAAAGCCAACAAATCCCCTGGACCTGACGCCCTACATCATAGGATTCTAAAAGAGGTGGTCGCAGAGATAGTGGATGCATTGGTTTTGATCTTCCAAAATTCCTTAGATTCTAGAATGGTCCCAGCGGATTGGAAGGTAGCCAATGTAACACCATTATTCAAGAAAGGAGGGAAAGAGAAAACAGGGAACTACAGGCCAGTTAGCCTGAAATCATAAGAACATAAGAATTAGGAACAAGAGTAGGCCATCTAGCCCCTTGAGCCTGCTCCGCCATTCAACAAGATCATGGCTGATCTGGCCGTGGACTCAGCTCCACTTACCCGCCTGCTCCCCATAACCCTTAATTCCCTTATTGGTTAAAAATCTATCTATCTGTGACTTGAATATATTCAATGAGCTAGCTTCAACTGCTTCCTTAGGCAGAGAATTCCACAGATTCACAACCCTCTGGGAGAAGAAATTCCTTCTCAACTCGATTTTAAATTGGCTCCCCCGTATTTTGAGGCTGTGCCCCCTAGTTCTAGTCTCCCCGACCAGTGGAAACAACCTCTCTGCCTCCATCTTGTCTATCCCTTTCATTATTTTAAATGTTTCTATAAGATCACCCCTCATCCTTCTGAACTCCAACGAGTAAAGACCCAGTCTACTCAATCTATCATCATAAGGTAACCCCCTCATCTCCGGAATCAGCCTAGTGAATCGTCTCTGTACCCCCTCCAAAGCTAGTATATCCTTCCTTAAGTAAGGTGACCAAAACTGCACCAGGTGCAGCCTCACCAATACCCTGTACAGTTGCAGAAGGACCTCCCTGCTTTTGTACTCCATCCCTCTTGCAATGAAGGCCAACATTCCATTCGCCTTCCTGATTACCTGCTGCATCTGCAAACTAACTTTTTGGGATTCATGCACAAGGACCCCCAGGTCCCTCTGCACCGCAGCATGTTGTACTTTCTCCCCATTCAAATAATATTCCCTTTTTCTGTTTTTTTTTCCACAAGGTGGATGACCTCACACTTTCCGACATTGTATTCCATCTGCCAAACCTTAGCCCATTCGCTTAACCTATCTAAATCTCTTTGCAGCCTCTCTGCGTCCTCTACACAACCCGCTTTCCCACTAATCTTTGTGTCATCTGCAAATTTTGTTACACTACACTCTGTGCCCTCTTCCAGGTCATCTATGTATATTATAAACAGTCATGGTAACCATTACTGATACTAGCTTTTTTTATTCCAGATTTATTTAATTAATTGAATTTAAATTCCTCAGCTGCCGTGGTGGGACTTGAACTCATGTCTCCAGGTTATTAGTCCAGGCCTCGGGATTACTAGTCCCATAATTTACTCACTTTGCTACTGTTCCCTTAACCAGTCATCGGGAAAATACTGGAATCCATTATTATGCAAGTGGTATTAGGAAAGAGCCAACATGGTTTTATGAAAAAGAAATCGTATTTGGAAAATGTATTAGTTTTTTTGAGGATGCAACTAGTAGGGTAGATAAAGGGGAACCAGTGGATGTAGTATATTTAGATTTGCAAAAGACATTCAATAAGGTGGCACATAAAAGGTTACTACACAAGTTAAGGGCTCAGGGGATTAGAGAAAGAAAGACTTGCATTTATATTGCGCCTATCATGACCACCAAACATCTCAAAGTGCTTTACAGCCAATGAAGTACTTTTGGAGTGTAGTCACTGTTGAAATGTATTAACATGGATAGAGGATTGGTTAACAGACAGAAAACAGAGAGTAGGGATAAACGGGTCTTTTTCAGGTTGGCAGGCTGCAACTAGTGGGGTGCCGCAAGGATCAGTGCTGGGGCCTCAGCTATTTACAATATATATTAATAACCTAGATGAAGGGACCGAGTGTAATGTATCCAAGTTTGCTGCTGATACAAAACTAGGTGGGACAGTAAGCTGTGAAGAGAACACACAGGGCTGGAACCTCCACATTTTTTCCATGCTTAACGCCCACTTAATGCCCATTTTACCGCTGAAATGACGTATAATGCCCATATATCGGCCATTTTGGCACAAAATGGAAACTGGCGGGCATTTTTCGGAAACTTATCGCCGGGCGTTACTTTCCCCGTGTGCTTAACGCTGGGAAAAAATATTACCGCCTGCCCACTTTTTGGGAGCGGAATCAGCAGAATGGGCGAATTCAACGCCCATAATATCGCCCAGCGTTAATTTCCGCACTGATTGAACTCCTAGATTCAATATTAACACCCGCCCACTGTTTTTTGTCGTAAAGAGCATATTTATCCAAACTAGCGGCCATGGAGATCGGCCATTGTCAATTTCACCACCTCGCACACATATCACCCACAATATCGCTTGCTCAAAAAATCGCCCACAAACAGTGGAACTAACCAGAACGAACGGCAGCAGTGTGGTTGGCATTTGTTAAATCCCACTCTTACGTGAGGAGCTGATATCTGAAAGATTTGCCTGTAAGAGCGTTGTTGTGAGTCACAATGCTGATACACTGCTGTGTGTGTGCAGCTCAGAGATCAATGGTGCCCATCACCTCGGTGCCAGTTAAAGTTTACATTGATTGATGTTAAGTTGTATTTAACTCTTTCAAGGTAAGGAATCACCAGTGTGTAATGGTCCAACTATCTGAGACAATGTGCAACAAGGTTATGTTCAATAACAAAAATTTAATACCAACATTCGTCTGAAATCATAAGTATCACAGCCAATAACACCCAACCCCCACCCACACCCCACTTTTTGCACCGTTGACATAAATCACATGTTCAACATGTCCACCAACACATAATACAAAGGCAAAGCAGTAGCGTGGTCCTCAGCCCCCATACATTGCAACAAATTGCATACACCCAGATGGAGATATAACACAGCCATTACCTGTGCACATGCACCTCACTTTCCTTCCCCCCCTCTCCTTCTCCCCACCTCTACTCCTTCCCCTCCTCGCTCCACGGCGCTTGGCCAAGGAGCTCCTCAGGCGGTGCCTCATTGGGGGTGATGAAGGCAGATGCGGTCGTTGCACATGTACGGGAGCGGGGGTTGCCGAAGGGGCAACATTCTCTGATGCAGAAGCAAGATCTTGGTCCTTGCTCTCATCTGTCATTCACAGTGGTGATGTGGAACCTAGGGGTGGAGTGCCGTGCTCGGGGACCATTGGGAGGCCTGTGGCAGCAGTGTTCCTGGCTATCGCATCCAGGAACTCCGCCATGCGTGGAATGCACTCGGTCATGGTGGCCAGCTGTCGGGATATGCCCCCCAATGCTTCGATGAGCTGGTTACCAATGTCTACAGTCCTCCTGGACAACTGTACCATCTCTCCGCTGTCATGTTGCACTCGTGGAACAGGCCTCCGCGGGTTTAGCGCCATCCTGGGGACAAATGGGGTGCTCTGTGGAGAGGTGCTTGCGGCTGGTAGCTCCAGAGTAGAGGCGGGAATGACCGGAGGACTACTAGATGGCCTTGGTGTGGAATGGCTTCTGAAGCGTGGCGATGCAGGTTCTTCGAAGTCCGCGCTCGCATCCATGGAGGACAGACCCAGCGGATTGGTGGACGAGAATTGGAGCTCCTCAGCACCAGATGTAGTAGGATCGTCCATCGACTCCTGCCCTGCGCCCCCACCTTCAGGTGTCTAAAGTCTTGCATGGAGCTGCGCTGCTGGCTGAGCGGCAAAACACAAATGAGGTTATTAGAGGAGAAGGGAGTGCTAGGGTGACAAGGTGAGTCCAGCGCTACACACAGCATATGCACGACAAAAGCACCACCGCTCTCAAAATCATCGTAGACGTCACATTTCATGACCATCAACACATTGTGGATTGCAATGATTTTCATTAGGCCAGCATTATTTCTATGACGCTTTTAGAAATCATCTATCATATTTGATTGTCGGATATGAGTTGGTGTGGCATCTATAGACTTTCCATGATGCAATGGTGTAAGCTTTACACATGTGGCATCACTTCAGGGTCTGCAGATGCGTCTGTGGCTGTCCGGGGGTGCTTCCCCATGAATGCGAGCACTTGCTCCTCCATCTCTGTGATGTCGCTGGGGACTGGTAGCTCCCCACCCGTTCGCCACTGCACAGACCTCATCGTCGATAGCTTCTTCTGTAAAAGGTGACAGGGTGACATGGCATGAGATCATTGCATGATATCATTGCTAGGTACTGTCACAGACATTGATACAACATAACCGACAGATGTAATCATGATTATTGTGATTATTATCATTCTTTACCTACAGACGTACATCGTGACCATAGGCTTTGAGTAAAATATTCCTGGTAAAAGTGCAAGACATCACATCTGCTGATAGTCACTCATGACTGTTATAAATCAAGTTATATAAATACATTAGTACATGTAAATCAATGTAATACTTACTCTTGCGGATCCCACAGGTCGTTCCATCGTTTGCGGCATTGTTTGCCCTCACGCACCTAGTTGATCGCTGGCGAGGCCACCTCTGCTAATCTCAGTCCCTATCCTCTGATAGGCATTTGGGGTGGGCTTCCCACAACCTCCCTGTGTCAAATCATCCCAGTGTAACTCGATCTCCTGCAGGAGGGAAGCATTTGCCTCGTCCGAGAACCTCCTGGCTCCTTTGCGGCCTCCAATGTGCTCCTCTCCCAGCTCACTGTTCTCTCCAGGGTCAGTCTCCACAGCTTGCTGTGATGCCTCCTCCTCTGTCTCCATTATAGGCCAAATTCTGTCAAATATGTAGCTGATAACAGCTAATTTTTGTTTGCCTACTTGCTGTGAAGCTCTAAAGTCTTCTTCCTTCCTCCCAAAGTAGCCACACCACACCCAGCCACGCCTTCAGTCCCTCTGAGCTCCCTCTCTCTCTGTCCTCTTCTGTGCATGTCATGGTGACCCCTGACCTCCAGAATCACAGGAATCGAGCGTTGCCATGTCGTTGCTAAGGACGGCCACATTTTACGGCAGAAGGTCAAAAAAATGTAACGCTATCGCCCATTTTATATCACTCGCGGTAACGCCCATTTTCAAAAGTGGAGACTAGGTGGTTTGAGAATGGGCGAGAAGCCAGTGATCTGAAAACCCTTTTTTACTGCCCACGCCAGAAATATCACCCATTTTTGACCGATAACCACAAAAGTGGAGGTTCTAGCCCAAAGTTTCTGCAAAGTGAGTGGGCAGTAAGGTGGCACATTGAGTATAATGTAGGGAAATGTGAGGTTATTCACTTTGGTAGGAAGAATAGAAAAACAGAATATATTTTAAATGCGGTGAAACTTTTAAATGTTGGTGTTCAGAGAGATTTGGGTGTCCTCGTGCAAGAAACATAGAAAGCTAGCATACAGGTACAGCAAGGAATAAGGAAGGCAAATGGCATGTTGCCCTTCATTGTAATAGGGTTGGCGTATAAGAGTAAAGAAGTCTTACTACAGTTGTACAGGGCCTTGGTGAGACCATACCTGGAGTGCTGTGCACAGTTTTGGTTTGCTTATCTCTGGAGTTTGGGCGGGAAAGTGGAGTTGCGGTCGATGATCTGCCATGATCTTATTGAATGGCGGAGCAGGCTCGAGGGGTCCTATGCCCTATGACTGCTCCTATTTCCTGTGTTCTTATGTAAATCATTCAGCAACTTGTGGCGATTCGCAATTCACTAGGTATCTCTTTCTCGCCACAAGTTGCTGGACGCTTTACACGATAATGGTGTACTCATTAAACACACCATTATTCTGGCAGCAAAATCTGGGTCAGTCTTGGGACGCCATGGAATTGAAGTCACATTTTATTTTTCAGTAAACCACTCTTCATCATTGATTTTTTATGCGAAGACTCGTTAGTAACCAGAGCAATTCTTCTTTTGTGATGCCTAATTTTTACTGCCTTTCCTTTTCTAAAAAAAAACCTTTTCATGTGAGGTTCTCTTTTCAAGAAAATACAGATTTAAGTGACTAATAATGAAATTGCTACTAACAACAACTCTGAACAAGCAATGTCACATGAGCATCGAATCGCAACAAAATATATCAAAATATATATAAATAATGAAGGCATTGGATGTATTTGGTTTTGGTTAATACCAAGAGCCAAGCTTGCTAGAGACCTCTGCCAGAGTGTTGCTATCATTTGTCTCTTAATTTTACACTTGGATTGTCTATCCAATTGGTAATACAGGTGCAGCGCCGAGAATCCGGAGTTCCGGAATCCGGAATGTTCCGGAATCTGGACCCGATGACCCTGCCGACCTCGGGGCCCCGCTGCTGCCCGACCTTCGGCCTCGCCTCGCCGCCACTGCCCTTACCTTGGGGCCTCCTCGCCAGCTCACCGAACACTTCCTCGGCGGGGCCCCGCCCGACAACATCTTCGGCGGGGGCCGGCCCGACGACATCCTCCTCGGCGGGGCCGGAGCGCCCGAACAGCTCTTTGGTGGGAACTCCACCCCCACCCCCCTTTCTGACGTTCTGAAATCCGGAAATATTCGAACCTTGGCTTAGTTATTTCCGGATTCATGACGTCAGAAAACAAATCGAAAGCCCGGAATCCAGAACGGCCTCGGTCCCGAGGGTTTTGGATTTTAGGCGCTGCACCTGTACTCAGAAGATTGTAAGGCCAGAAAAGGAATCTATGCACTTCTGTGACTTAGCTTTGGGAGGAGCCCAGCTTTTCCAGCCTTCTCATACATATGCAGTCAACATAGGGGGATGGTGGAAGGGTGTGGATTTGTTGTCACCCTGAGACAATGGCATCGTCTGTGCCTATTCTATACCCGCCCCTGCAACTGGACACCATCCTGCCATACATATTTGCATGTCACTACACCAAATGAGAGCAATAAGATTGTTGAAACTTCACTCCTCGGGTTTCTCCATGCAATCAACAAACATATCCAACGTGGAGGAGTGAGCCTGTCGCCCCATTACAGCTCAAACTTCTTTGCTAGCAGTCTTGAGTATTGTTGAGAGATGCTGTGATTTACTTTAGAGCTTATAAATACTATAGACTCTGCTGCGGATGTCCCTCAAAATGCCACACACCCGATAATGGATTGTGCATCATCTTGATTCTATACATCTACACAGCACGCGTTGAGCTGTGGGCAGCTCCCCACTGGCCGTCATCTCTTGAAAGTAGTTTGTCAGAGTCTCCAGTGACTGTGGTGATCTTTGCGCAGTAGGCATCTTTTAAAAGCGATTTCTCCCGTGGTCTAGGTTCCTGTAATGTTAGCTGAGGGCAGACACAAGCTGGCCTTCAAGAAAACCCATTCCTGCTCTTAAACTGCCATAACTTCCTGCTGCTGCTCCTGTTCACTCATGCTCTATGTATCGCCCAGTGAATATTCCTCAATCTCACTCTCAAATTCCTCATTGGTCTGGACATTGAACTAGAACACCTAAAAGTTGAGAAAGAGATGCTAAAATACTGTCTTTTTGATGACTCTTGAGATGCTTGTACATCATTACTGAGAATATTCTTGAGCAAATTGTAGAAAGCAGTGATAGCTGTTTTTGAAGGAGGATATTGATATTGATTGCATTTCCATCCCAGTTAATACTATGGTGACACCTTTCCATGGTGTTTTAGTCAGTTCTATGAGCAAGTAAATATTTTAAAACAATACACAGAAAGTTACAAAAAATAGGCAAGTGGAGAGTTCCCCAAGTTTCAGTAAGTGTGTATCCTCTACTCAATTGTAGTTAATTTGGAGTGAACAGTAAGAAACTAGAAGCTACATAGAATTTACCGCACAGAAACTAGGCCATTTGGCCCAACAAGTCTATGCCAGTACATAAGCAAAATACTGCAGATGCTGGAGGCTTCTGATGAAGGGTCATTGACCTGAAACTTTCTACCACACGAGCCTCCTCCCAGTCTACTTCATATAACCCTAACAGCATACACTTCCATTCCTTTGTCCCTCATGTAATTATTTAGCTTCCCCTTAAATGTGTCTATGCTATTTGCTTCAACTGCTCTATGTGGTAGAAAGTTCTGCATTCTAACCATTTTCTGGGTAAAGACGTTTTTCCTGAATTCCTTCTTTAATTTATTAGTGACTATCTGATATTTATAATCCCTAGTTTTGGATTCTCCCACAAGTGGAAACATCTTCTCTTTGTCTACCCTATAAAACCCCTTCAAAATTTTGAAGGCCTCTATTGGGTTACCCCTCAGCTTTCTCTTTTCTATAGAAAAGTGTCCCTGACTGTTCAGTCTTCCCTGATACTTATAACCTCTCAGTTCTGCTATCATCCTTGTAAATCTTTTTTGCTCTTTCTCTAGTGCTTCAAGTTTTTTTGTTCCAGTTATTTTGATCATTTAACAGACACAAATGTTACTAAACATGATGACATAGATCCAAGTACTGAGTTTACAGAGTAGATTTAATACAACACCCGAATGCTCGCCTTGCATATAAGCTTGAGGCCTTAAACAGCAATCAGTCCTATAATCCTCTATTCCACGGTCAACAGCAATAGCAAATGAGCTAATTTACAGCCAAGTACATATTTTGCTTTTATGGAAGAGTCAGTTGGTGTTTGGAAAGATTGAACATGTTGGTTCCATCCAATAATTTTAAGCCTATTCAGAACGGTATAATTTTCTCTGAAATAAAATCTAGGAGTTGCAGATTATCACAAGAAATGACATTACTCTTTTCGCATTAGTTCTGGAGGTCAGCTCTTTAATGCTTTAATCTTTTAATAAATCCCCCTCTTGCACTAATGGGAATAAGTGTCTAGAATTCTCTGGGGAGGGGTATCACATCATGAGTGAGGCATTAGTTTCTCAACACTGTTGGAAAACCACCTTTGACTATAAATCAAATTAAATGCTGTCACTACAAGCATTTTAATAATGATTAAGTGCACTTTTTAAATTTGCTGTAGAAACTGATTTGCACATTACATTTCAAATGTTAACATAATATTCATATGAAGCATAAATGTGAAATAATGAATTAGAAGTTCAGACCAAAGTATGGTGACTACTATATAAATGTCATTTTAATTTGTAACAATTAACTTGAAAATTGCCCATGATATAATTTAGTGTTACTAACTATGGGCTCAATTTTCCCCAATTATCTGCACCGTTTTTTTGGCATGCACCTTTTTTTTTGAGTAAATTCAAATCTTTAAGTTTCCCCAAAGTTTCTGTGCTAGCGTAATTCACTTAGGTAGGATTTTTTTAGGCTACGATTTTCTTACCTCATTGGGGGCGTAACCTGCCACCCGTGCCAATTCTGGTAATTTAAGTAAGTTTGGCCAACTCCGATTTATTCCAATTTTTCTTAGGACGGCATATGTGACCACTCTGGAAAAGTCTTCTGGGCAATGAACAAAATCAGTGCAGCAGATGCAGTTCCACGGCCCGGACAGCAGCAGCAGAAAGGGAAAGAGCGGGGGAGAGGAGGGGGAGGCCTTTCGGCCAGGGTTAGCAGTGGCAACTGGCACTGGGAGGAGGGAGGCCTTTCAGCCAAGGTTAGCAGCGGCACCAGGAAGGGGGGGGATGGGGGATAGACTTTTGGCATAAACTTGTTAATAATTTAATAATGGTAAGCTGCTGCACTGTGTAAGGTGTTTGTGCAGGTTGCTGTGAGCTGGCCAGAATGTGTTGTATGTTTCACTTTTCAGCCTCAGCCCACAGTGTGTCCCTTGTTACCCTGGCAACCCGATCTTTCTGGCGCAAATCTTAGGCTCCACCCCCAAAGCTAAAGGACAGGCTACATGCGCCAAAATCAACAATTCAAACGGGGAAAGTTGGATGATTTTTTTTTGGCGTAGTTGGGCCCCAAAAAACAGCCGTAATTCTTCAAGTATGCCAAAAAACGGCATTGGGGAAAATTGAGCCCGTAGTTTGTGTTGTATAAATCAAACCATAAAAATAACCACTGCAAGATGTCATTTGTGTCCACAATGGAATTATTACATTTTAGTGTCTTGCTCTAAATGGTGTATTGGTGCTGTGATGCTGAAGTCACTATTTCAGCTGTCGCACTTGAGAGGAATATCAATGGTACTTCACTGATATGACGAGGCAACTTTTTCTTTTTGCTTATTAAATAGTTATTGTGCACAAAAAATAATACATAAATCAGTATTAGTCATTTTATGAAAAACAATGACTCGGATTTTGCGGTCAGCAGCGAATAATCAACTCCAGCCCTTCATTGCACTTACAAGTGCCCTCAGACTTTCTGTGGGCTTTTACACTGGAACCTGCTGTTATTTGAACAGCACAGTGCCCTCTACAGGGGATCTGGGATCAGTGTGAACAGGGCAAACTCCTTAACCAATCAGATTGAAGAATCCTTACTGAGGCACACAGAGTCTAAACCAGGGAGCATAAGTTCTAATATTTAATTCAATGTAAAATCATGTACAGAAAATGAAATAAATAGAAAGAAAAGTGGGATTAAGAGAGAGAAGTAAAAGAGATAGAAAGAAAATATTTTCATTTAAAACTTTTAATTTCTTTTAAACTCTAACGATAACTAAAATCTAAAGGAATGCGACTTCACACTTGTAAAAGTTAATTTTCAGTACCAGAGAGGTTGCTTGGCAGTAATTAAGACTTATCACGCCATTAAAAATCTAATTATACCAGAATGGGCAGGCTTTAACTTGTTCTGGCGTGTTTAGTGGATGTGTTTCAATGACGTCTCTCTCGGCAAGATACTGTTATAGTAAAGCTTCTGGAGGACAGCAACTTTCTGATTTCCGCATGTAACTGCTGTCCGATTTACTGTACAATAACGATGAGCGCTGATAGCCACCCTGTTGTTGTTACCGCAAAATCTGAGCCAATGTTTTTACTTTTCTTTCTGCCAGGTTTATAATACACCTGTCCATTATGGCTGAAGAGGAAAATTGGTTTTCTTTTCTGTGAATGAAAGTAGTTTCTAACTCCTTCTGTGCTGGGACAGAATTAAGAAAAAAATAGTATCATGCTAAGTTGTAGACACTACTAAAGCATTCTTATATGGCATAGCACCAGATCTGTGCTAACATAAACATCATCTCACTATTATCACAAAATCACTGAAATTAAGGGATGACTGGCAGCATCTCGTATGGGTACCAGTACAGTGCATTAGTGATTAGAAAGGGATGGATTCACAATTATTCACCCAGATGCAGTCACATTTATTGTGATATCTAATTCTAATGAGTTTATGAAGAATGTTGAATACGTGTTTCATAGGAACTAGAACACCCTTTGGTTAATAAATGCTTTTTCTTCAATTACACTCCCATCACTTCCCACCTATGCCCCCACTTTTGATATTCCACACCACTGCCTCTTGCTGCCATGCTTCCTTTTTGCACCAGGAAGCCTCAATTGTAGACTTGTCCATAAATTCTTTCAGTTTCACTCTGTGTCAGTCAGGAAATGTATTTTGCTCAGGGGAGGGACTAATCTCCACACTTTTCCTTGGATGAGATTCGCACTCAGAATTCCTGGCTCCCATGCTAGCTGTTATCATGAATGGTTCCCTCTCTTCAGCTACTGTCCCCTCCCTTTCAAAACTACCATCATCATCCCCTACCTCAAAAAAAGCACCCTTGACCCTTCTTTCGTTGCAAACACGTGCCCCATCACCAATCTCCCTTTACTTTCAAATCCTTGAACATATTGTTGCCTCTCAAATTGTGGCTATTATTCCCAAGACTTCTTGTTTGAATTGCTACAAGCAGGTTACTATGTAAAACAGTCACAACCAAAATTAAAAATTATCATCATGTGCCTGGGATTATGGTGTATTGTCTCTCCTCATCCACCTCTACAATTTTTGACTTGGTCGATCACACCATCCTCATCCAACAAATCCTGTCCATTGTCCAGCTCAGTGCGACTTCTCTTGCTTGGTTCCACTTTTATCTATCCAATCATTGCTAGAAAATCAGTAATGACTTTTCTTCACACCCCCACACCATTATCTCTGGGGTCCCCTTAGGATCTATCCTTGGTCCCCTAACCTTCCTCAATACATGCTGTCCCATAGCAACATCATCCACAAACATGATGTGAGCATCCACATGTATGCAAATGACACCCAGCTTAATTCTCCACCACTTCTTGTGACCCCCATATAAATCAATTTATAGCCCAATAAAGATTTAATTCAATTTGTTATTATTATACTTCTCTTTTTTCCTGTTGCTAGAGTATTACTGTACCATATGTACAAGATGAAAATTTAACAACTTTCAATTATTGCTCATTTCCATTAGCTACTGGACGAGGTCTGCTACATCTTGGGGGATAGCATAGATTCCACTGTAGATGCTTTCTTAAAATGGATAACAGGTTTTCATGACATTCACTGGAAGTGTTTCTTATTTACAGCCCAATAAACATTCAAGTTAGAGATACATGGTGTAAAGATAAAAGTCTGCCATGTGTTCTTTTGTCTTATTACATAGAATAAAATGTCCCTTAAAGGACTAGAGCTCTTTATTTTCCATTACATCTTACCAGCAGTACTAAAGTGTTAAGTGTTTAGCTGTGATTACATGCTAAAGACGATGTTGCCTACATTGGAGCACTATGAAGTCCTTTAAGGGACATTTTATTCTATGTAACAAAACAAAAGAACACGGCAGACTTTTATCTTTAGACCATATATCTCTAACTTGAATGTTTATAAGTGCTTTTACTTTGTAAGCATCAAAGTATAGCACTCCACTTAAGTGTATACTTGTTGAGTGTATTGTATTTTTTAACAGCCCAGATTCGTCCCTTTTGTTTATATGAAGCCTATTTTGTTAAGTGCATAATAATAAGAATATTTATTTTAAGTGTATAATGTCACAGGCAGTATCCTAGCCTCAGCTTTTTGAAATACTGATCTGTTAATTGTTGGCCTCTGTTCTAGAGCCAGCCCAACCTGTGAGAAAAATAGAAACATAGAAACAGAGAAAATAGGTGCAGGAGCAGGCCATTCGGCCCTTCGAGCCTGCACCCCCATTCAATATGATCATGGCTGATCATGCAACCTCAGTACCCCACCCCTGCCTTCTCTCCAGATCCCCTGATCCCTTTAGCCGTAAGGGTCATATCTAACTCCCTTTTGAATATATACAATGAACTGGATTCAACAACTTTCTGTGGCAGAGAATTCCACAGGTTCACAACTCTCTGGGTGAAAAAGTTTCTCCTTATCTCGGTCCTATATGGCTTATCTTTAGACTGTGACGCCTGGTTCTGGACTTCCCCAAAATCGGGAACATTCTTCCTGCATCTAACCTGTCCAGTCCCATCAGAATTTTATAAGTTTCCATGAGATTCCCTCTCTTCTAAATTCCAGGGTGTATAAGTCTAACCGATCCATTCTATCTCAAATGTCAGTCCTGTCATCCCAGGCATCAGTCTGGTGAACCTTCGCTGCACTCCCTCAATAACAAGCACGTCCTTCCTCAGATTAGGAGACCAAAACTGCACACAATACTCAAAGTGTGGTCTCATCAAGGCCCTGTACAACTGCAGTAAGACCCCCCTGCTCCTATATTCAAATCCCTTCGCTATGAAGGCCAGCATGCCATTTGCTTTCTTTACTGTCTGCTGTACCTGCATGCCTACCTTCAATGACTGATGTACCATGACACCCAGGTCTCGTTGCACCTCCCCTTTTACTAATCTGTCATCATTCAGATAATAATCTGCCTTCCTGTTTTTGCAACCAAAGTGGATAACCTTACATTTATCCACATTATACTGCATCTGCCATGCATTTGCCCATTCACCTAACCTGTCCAAGTCCCCCTGCAGTCTCTTAGCATTCTCCTTGCAGCTCACACTGCCACCCAGCTTAGTGTCATCTGAAAACTTGGAGATATTACACTCAATTCCTTCATCTAAATCATTAATGTATATTGTAAATAGCTGGGGTCCCAGCACTGAACCCTGCGGCACCCCACTAGTCACTGTATGCCATTCTGAAAAGGACCCGGTAATTCTCACTTTTTGCTTCCTGTCTGCCAACCAGTTCTCTATCCACATTAATACATTACCCCCAGTACCATGTGCCTTAATTTTGCACAATAATCTCTTGTGTGGGATTTTGTCAAAAGACTTTTGAAAGTCCAAATACACCACATCCACTGGTTCTCCCTCATCCACTCTACGAGTTACATCCTCAAAAAACTCTAGAAGATTTGTCAAGCATGATTTTCCTTTCATAAATCCATGCTGACTTGGACTGATCCTGTCACTGCTTTCCAAATGCGGTGCTATTAGATCATTAATAATTGATTCCAACATTTTCCCCACCACCGATGTCAGGCTAACCGGTTTATAATTCCCCGTTTTCTCTCTCCTTTTTTTAAAAAGTGGGGTTATATTAGCTACCCTCCAATCCATAGGAACTGAACCAGAGTCCATGGAATGTTGGAAAATGACTACCAATGCATCTACTATTTCTAGGGCCACTTCCTTAAGTACTCTGGGATGCAGACTATCAGGCCCTGGGGATTTATCGGCCTTCAGTCCCTTCAATTTCCCTAACATAATTTCCTGACTAATAAGGGTTTCCCTCAGTTCTCCCTTCTCATTAGACCCTCGGTCCCCTAGTATTTTCAGGAGGTTATTCGTGTCTTTCTTAGTGAAGACAGAACCAAAGTATTTGTTCAAATGGTCTGCCATTTCCTTGTTCCCCATTATGAATTCACCTGATTCTGACTGCAAGGGACCTACATTAGTCTTCACTAATCTTTTTCTCTTCACATGTCTATAGAAGCTTTTGCAGTCAATTTTTATGTTCTCTGTAAGCTTTCTCTCATATTCTATTTTCCCCCTCCTAATTAAACCTTTAGTCCTCCTCTGCTGAATTCTCAATTTCTCCCAGTCCTCAGGTTTGCTACTTTTTCTGGCCAATTTATATGCCTCTTCCTTGGATTTAACACTTTCCCGAATTTCCCTTGTTAGCCATGGTTGAGCCACCTTACCTTTTTTATTCTTATGCCACACAGGGATGGAGAATTGTTGTAGTTCATCCATGTGATATTTAAATATCTGCCATTGCCTATCCACCGCCAACCCTTTAAGTATCATTCCCCAGTCTATCCTAGCCAATTCACATCTCATACCTTCGAAGTTTCCTTTCTTTAAGTTCAGGACCCTAGTCTCTATGTCACTTTCCATCTTAATGAAGAATTCTACCACCTCATGGTCACTCTTCCCTAAGGGACCCCACACAACCAGATTGCTAATTAATCCTCTCTCATTACACAAGATCCAGTCTTGGATGGTCTGCTCTCTAGCTGGTTCCTCGACATATTGGTCTGGAAAACCATCCCTTACACACTCCAGGAAATCCTCCTCCACAGTATTGCTACCAGTTTGGTTAGCCCAATCAATACGTAGATTAAAGTCACCCATGATAACTGCTGTACCTTTATTGCACACATCCCTAATTTCCTGTTTGATGCCATCCTCAACCTCCCTACTACTGTTTGGGGTCTGTACACAACTCCCATTAACGTATTCTGCCCTTTGGTGTTTCGCAGCTCTACCAATATAGATTCCACATCATCCATGCTCATGTTCTTCCTTACTATTGCGTTAATCTCCTCTTTAATCAGTAACGCTACCCCACCTCCTTTTCTTCCAGTCTGTCCTTCCTGAATATTGAATACCCCTGGATGTTGAGTTCCCAGCCTTGGTTACCCTGGAGCCATGTCTCCGTATCAGATCATAACAAATTGCTGCGTAAATGCTTCCCCATCTACCCTCACCTTTTGCCAATAATCTTAAATCTGTGTCCTTTGGTTACCGACCCTCCTGCCAGTGGAATCAGTTTCTCATTATTTATTCTCTCTGATTAATTTTGAACACTTCCATTAAATCTCCCCCTAACATTCTCTGACCGAAGGACAACAATCCCGGCTTCTCCAATCAGAGCATGCACAACACACAGTCTGACCAGTTCCAACCTAAAATACCTATTTGGAACCCAATTTGCATATTAAAATAGGCCTGAAACAGACGGACATGTTGGGCACCCAGTGGGTGGTAGGCCCCTTTCAAAATGTCGCCATCCGCATCGTCTGGGTTAACAGGGCATTAAGGCTGCTGACCCAATTTTGAAGCCACTACCCTCAGGTGAAACAAATTAAAATCGACTCTAGTGTGTGAGCCAGGTCACACCCAAAGTAAATATAATTTGTGCAATTGGTTTTAATGTGTTTAGATTGCATTTTATTGGGTATAAGACTACAGCTATTGTTTATTATTGACTTGGGGCTAGATTTTCGATTAAATTAAGCCCCATTTAGCATCTCGACGGAACGCAAAAATGTTTTTTTGGACGTGAAACGAGGCGCACAAGATTTTGCATCGGGCAGAACTTTCACCAATGGTTTAGTGGCAGCGCTAAAACTTATCGCCCCACCGCTGTCTTGATCATTTGGATGACGTAAATCGTCGTGCACCGCTGCACTAGCGCCCCGGGTGGAACTTTTGAGCATTTCGTCCGATTTAGCGTCCGCCCGAGGACCCATCCAGAAAAACCAGACGGATCCAGGCGCTAACGGCGCCATGTTAAAAGCGAAGGAGAAAGTTGCAGCTGTGAGTGATTAAAAGGATTGGGAGAAGAATACTGCGTTAATGCATACTTTTCATTGTGAAGTTTTACGTGAGTTTCTAGTTTGTTTTATAACAGAAATTTAAGGACATTTTAAAAGATGAGGGCCTTGCTAGGTCAAGAGCCAGTAATCCTGGATGCTATTGCCATGCGGCTTCATAGAAACATAGAAAATTGGTACAGGAGTAGGCCATTCGGCCCTTTGAGCCTGCACCGCCATTCAATATGATCATGGCTGATCATGCAACTTCAGTACCCCAGTCCTGCTTTCTCTCCATACCCCTTGATCCCTTTAGCCGTAAGGGCCACATCTAACTCCCTTTTGAATATACCTAATGAACTGGCCTCAACAACTTTCTGTGTTAGAGAATTCCACAGGTTAACAACTCTCTGAGTGAAGAAGTTTCTCCTCATCTCAGTCATAAATGGCTTACCCCTTATCCTTAGACTGTGACCCCTGGTTCTGGACTTCCCCAACATCAGGAACATTCTTCCTGCATCTAACCTGTCCAATCCCGTCAGAATTTTATACGGTTCTATGAGATTCCCTCTCGTTCTTCTAAATTCCAGTGAATATAAGCCTAGTCGATCCAGTCTTCAAGCTGGAAGAAGGCTTATTGATGATCATTTGTAATGTAATCAAAGAGGTCATAGATGTATGGGGTGGAGACCTTATCCCCACGGTTTACAGGGAACATCGCTCATACCTCCAGCACTCTAAGGCATAGTGCGTTAGAAGGCAGCGCTTCTGAAAAGAAGTGCTAACAGAGATATGCCAGCTCATACAGGCGGATCTACAACCTCCCAGCGGCAACAGGACTGCACTGCCTGGTGAGGTGAAGATGACTGTGGCACTTGCCTTCTATGCCTCTGGCTCATTCCAGGCATCAGCAGGGGACATATGCTTCATTTCGCAGCATGCTACACATTTCTGCATTCGTTGTGTGACTAATGCACTGTATGCATGCAGGATGGACTTCATAAACTTCCCAATGACCAGGGAGACCCAAAATGAGAGGGCTACAAGTTTTGGATGATTTGCTGGCTTCCCCAAGGTTCAGGGTGCCATTGACTGTACACACATCGCCCTGCGAGCACCTTTAGAGAATCCAGAGGTTTTCCGAAACCGAAAAGGATACCACTCCCTGAATGTACAGATCGTCTGTGACCATACTCAGCGCATCATGGCAGTCAATGCCCAATATCCAGGGAGCATCCATGATGCTTTCACCTTGCGTGACAGTGTCACACATGTTCCAGCGTCAAGCACAAGGCCAAAGCTGGATGCTGGGTGACAAAGGTTACGGCCTCGCCACCTGGCTCATGACCCCACTCCGGAACCCTTAGACAGAAGTTGAGTATCGCTATAATGAAAGCCATGCAGCCACCCGCAACATCATTGAACAGACAATTGGAGTGCTCAAGCAGTGCTTCCGATGCCTGGACCACTCTGGAGGCTGCCTGCAATACTCCCCTCAGCAGGTCTCTGAATTCATTGTGGTGTGCTGCATGCTACACAACTGAGCCATCATGAAGGGACAGGAATTGCCAATAGGGATTGCAGGACCACCTCCAGAGAAAGAGGAAGAGGAAGAAGATGAGGAAGAGGAACCTGGCGAGGAACCCATGCCATCGCCCCCACCACAACCACAGAGGAGGCATCGTGGAGATTTTGCCGCTGCAAAAGCCTTATGTCGGCAGCTCATAATTGAACACTTTGCTTGAAGAGTGAATGGCAGATTTGAGCGTTGGCTGGCCACTCTATCCCACCATATTGACTATTCCCCCTCTTATTCTGAAAATGAGACACTGCACAGGAATGGTTAAGGTGAACAAAAAAATGTATTGAACATTATAACATTGTAAACTTTGTAACCTTCTTTGTGATACTTAAATAAAATAAAATAAAATAATGAGCTGCATCCAACAGTGTGATAATTCAAGAACATTATCAGAACATAATCCAGCAGTGCGATAATTAAATCAAATTCTGCCCCACTATTTTTTCCCACCATCTTTTCCCCCGCTTCCCTTCATTCCTCTTCCTTGCCTGCTGCTCCTCAACAAAGTGGCACCAGGTATGCAGTAAGGCTGCCAGAGTGCTGATGTGTTGGGGGTGGGGGGGGGGAAGACAATGGAGACGGCATCCGGGGAAGCAATGGACCAGCTCGTGGCGTGGAAGGCCCGGCTTCTGACTGGCTAGCCTCTTCATCGGCGTCGGCAGTCACAGGTGGTTTGGGTGACAACCGTCGCTGATGTTCGGTTGGTGACTGAGTGGGGGGAGACGGAATGCTGTCATCCGGAGGAATGACATCACCTCCCATATCCGTGGAGCCACTCAGTCGCCGATGGGGCTGGTCCCTAGCAACCGGTGCATGATGTAAACTAACACCTTGCTGGCCTGCTTCGGAACCGTCACTTCCCCGAGTGACAGTGGGGAACGCAGAGCGTAGAGGCAAGTATGGACTGCATCATCTGCCCAAGCTGAAGCAGAACTTGTGACTGTGATGCGCCATGTTCTGCAAGGGCTCGCGCCACACTCTCTGGGACTCCACTGTCACTGCTGGAGGCCACCAGTCTCTTGTGGGCGTTGGTGGCCTTGCTGGTATCATGGCTCACTGACAATCTGCGACCCTACCTCCGTAA
Organism: Pristiophorus japonicus; assembly: GCF_044704955.1. Classification (NCBI taxonomy): domain Eukaryota; kingdom Metazoa; phylum Chordata; class Chondrichthyes; family Pristiophoridae; genus Pristiophorus; species Pristiophorus japonicus. The sequence continues at coordinate 132,089,706 of NC_091978.1, read as the reverse complement.
TGGTTCCTTTCAGACTGTTAATGCTTAGGGGAATCCTTCCCAAGACATCAAGGAGCTGACTGCTGATTTGGATGCTGTCCCTGGACATTCCCACCATGTCCAGTTCCACATCTGCCTGTCGATTCACCCTCCGGAGAGATGGCCTGCGGGATTCAACCCCAGCACTGCGTTGCTGCATGCCACTGGTCCCAGGAACCTCGGATTCCTCGAACCCCGAGAATGTCACGTCGTCCTCAGAGGTGCTGAGTGCCGATGGTGGAGCAGGGATCATAAGATGCTGCATCAGAGTCAGCTCATCCGTATCCTCCACCAGACAATGGCCTGATGTGAAGAGGCCCCTTGAGGGATGCGGCACCTGTGTTTGGTCATCTTGAAGTAGAAAGCAACAGACGAGTGGCTAGCAGCAGGGGAGGGGGCAGGGTGACATGAGGAAGGTCACATAGCACAGGCTCATTTGAAGGACCGCCGCTACTCCATTATATCTACTCCAGAGACACGGCAGGACATTGCCCCAACCTGGTCCAGAGGCACTGCAGGACATTGCCCCAGCCTATCCCAGGGAGTGTGCAGGACATTGTCCCAACCCAGCCCAGGGAGTGTGCAGGACTTACCCTCAGTATCCGAGCGGGGTTCTGCGCCCCTAGTGGCACCTGTCCGACCTGTGACGCCGATGAGGCCTGCCTCTCTCGCCTCAATGTCGGTGAGTGACAGGGTCTGAGGTGGACCGTCGCCTGTCCGCAACTGCTCGCGCCGATTATGAGACTTCTTTGCCTGCAAAGATGAAAATGGGAATGGTTACAAGAGAGTCCATCTGCTCTTGTGACACAGATAGCCACCAAAGCACTTATACCATACTGTCTGAATATAATACAGTCCTCTATTTAATGGCCTTGGAAGTTGCACGTGGTTCATCAGCAGGACATTGAAGTGGGGAGCCATCTTATGAGATCTCAGAAAGCATTCTTAATAATGTGTAAAGATCATTCATGGCAAATAGGGTTCCAAACTAAGCCTACCTATGTGTCATGCATTTTAGGAGGCAACCCATAGCGTGTTGAGAGGTACCAACAGCATGAGAACAAATAGTGTGTCAGATTTATCCTTGAAGTAATGAAGGAGTGCATGAATGAAAATGGTACTCACTCTGACAACCCTGGTGAGATCGTTAAATTTCTTTCGGCACTGTGTGCCAGTCCTCACCACAGTGTCTGAGACCTCCTCTGCGATGTTTTTTCCAAATTCTCTTGAATATGGATGGCAGTGGTCTAGAATCATCCCAAAGATGCAACTTCTACCATCTCCGTTCCACAGCCCCCACCAAAGCTTCATTAGCCTCGTGGCTGAATCGCCTGGCACGCTGTCTTCCCTCGTCCTCCTCTATAGTTGAATTCAAAATGTGAAATGGCTGTCTCAGCCCCTGTTGTACTGCGTATGTGCGTGCAGAATGTGGCCGTGCCCTGCATTAGTGTTAGCGACCGGAAACCAGAAGGTGGAAGCGTGGGGGTGAAAAAAGCGCATGCGCAAAATGGCAGACTGCGTCAATGCCGGAACTGTCGGATCTGGCGCACAGAGTCCGTGGTGTTACGCCGGAGTTAATGCTAACGCTCCTCGTGAACTTTAATTCGGCAAAAATTGCTCGCTCTGGCGCTAACGTTATCAAGGCGCTAAATTTTTCGCTCTGCTGCAAATTGCGCCCGGAAAGGCTCTCAACTGCAAAAAACGAAAATCCAGCCCTTAATGTTTAAATGGAGGACAGCAGATGAGTGTTAGTCTGATTCATAGCCAGTGAGTTGATGACAATACTTGAGCCAATAAAGATGTACATGCATTATAACAACTACCTTACTGGCTGTAAAAATATAGCAACACAGTATGTCTGATATGTGCTTCATGCATGAAATACCGACAAGTGTAAGAATTGTTCACACTTTTACTTTTAAAAAAAATCAATAAAAGAAGCTTCGCTGGCTAGCCTTGGACAAGGTACCAGAGAATGGCTGGTATCTGTGGAACCTTTTGAGTCAGTAGCTTCAGGAGATGAATGGGAAAAAATTGGGCAACAAAACATTTATTTTCTATGTTGCTGAAGTATTGGGTGCTTGAATGTGTTGAGGCAGAATGATACCTAATACAATCCTATGAGTCAATGAAGCATTCGCTGTACTGGGTGGACCCATGGAATGTCATACCAAAGTGATGGTAGTGGGGCTCTGACTGGTGGAAAAAATGGTAACTCACTAGGGTTTATGTTCCCAGAGTACACAGGCTTGCCTAAAATCTTTTGAGGATGTGATTGAGGTTACATATGGTAAAAGAAAAACTTTCGACTATCTGTCAGCATTGAATGTCTTTTAAAAAAATTTTAAACTCCACTGGGTTTTCCAGGGATGTGTTGGAACTGGAGCTTTGCTAAGTAGTGGCTGTCTGTAGAGAACACTTTCTTATCAACTAAAATCTCTGAACATGGGCCCCAGGTTTTGCCATGCTATTGAGTATCAGTGTAACTCGGTATCCTCAAATACACATAGAGTACCTTACAATTCCATTTCTGTCTGTCTTTGAACTAACTGTTGTATTTTCTTGCTGCAAAAATAGGTTACATGTTATGTTGTTGTAAATGGAGATTGTAATGAACTGAAGCTTGCTAAATCCTCATGTTTTTGAATAAAAGGCTTTACAGATTAGAGTTGACAGAGCAGAATGGTTTTGTTAAGTTTCTATAATATGTCTGCTTTTACAAAGAAAACTAAGCAATTTTAGGTTGTGTTTACATTTCTGTAATTAGTTCCATTTATGGCCCCAGATCTCTACTGCTTTCACAAAGAAGCCTTAAATTCTGGAAGAACTGAACTATGTCTACATCCAGTCAAAACAATACTCTCGTGTTTTAAAGTTGCACCCAGGATACTATGTAAAGGAGCATTCCATACAATTTGTCTTGCTTGAAATACCATTATTTTTTGTAAAGGTTGCTATGAATTGAAATTGTCAATTAGATCTAAACACAGCTAACAAATATTACAAAAGATAGTTTACACACATTTTTGATAAACTATAATAATTTAAAAATCATACCTTTATAAAGAGATTTAAAAATTGTATTTGACCGTTTTACTTCTGTGGGAGGTAGTAATATCCATTTCAACATAAGTACAGGTATATATTTCCGCATTGAGATATTGTATGTTAATTATGTAATTAATACCATGGTTATTACAAAATAAGTGTACAGACCTTATTTCAGTCTGATTTCCATAATAGAAATGGAAAGGTGATATTTTGAAGCACTTTATCAATCAGATATTTATGACATACAATTTTAATTTTTTTTAATTTATTCATTCACGGGATGTGGGCATTGCTGGCAAGGCCAGCATTTATTGCCCATTTCCCAATGTGATGTAAGTACAAATTTGACTAGCCATCTGAATATAATTTTAAAAAAAAGTTAGAAAGAAAAAACACGTGAAGAAATCTGAATTAAAAATTGAAAATGCTGGAAAAGCACAGCAGTTCAATCAGTATCTTGAAAGAAACTTTTATCAGAAATGACATTTCCAACATTGTCTATATAAATAGTTTTTTTTTCAAAGCTACATAATTTTTCCAACTGTGGCAGTCTTGGCTCAGTGGTAACATTCTTGCCTCTGAATTAGAAGGTTGTGGGTTCAAACCCCACTCCAGAGACTGGAGCACATATTCCAGGTTGACACTTCATTACAGTATTGAGGGATTTGGTGGATGATCGTGGCGGAGGTGCGGCAAATGTTTGTGGCGGAGGAGCGGCGAGAGATCGTGGCGGGCACGGGGCCCAGAAGAGCCGAGGGCCCAGGGGCAGCACGGGCCAGCCCACACTGCGATATGTGTGTGCACTAGGTCCGTGCAACAGAGCAGGTCGTCAGTCATCTTGGTTAATCCTTGCCACTGGATAAAGGCCTAGCTCTGTCAAGCCCGTGCGGTGGCTGATGTGCAATGGTCACCACACGTTAAAAAAATCCACGCACAGGCATCTTTCACCCTTCAATTGGAGTTCAGGACTGTAAAATCAGCTCCTTCATTGAAACATCTGTGAACCCATGTGGAAGCAAGTCATCCTCGTTTGAGGGACAGCCTATGACGGTGAGGGAGTGCTGCACTATCAGAGGTGCCTCCTTTCAGATGAGACATTAAATTGAGGCCTCATCCACCCTCTTGGGTAGATGTATAAGATTCCATAGCACTATTCGAAGAAGAGCAGGGGAGTTCTTCCAGTGTCCTGGCCAATATTTATCCCTCAACCAACATCACTAAAGTGGATTATCTGATTATTATCACATTGCTATTTGTTGGAGCTTGCTGTGCGCAAATTGCTGCCGCATTTCCCTGCTTTACAACAGTGACTATACGTCAAAAGCACTTCATTGGCTACAAAGCACTTTGAGATGTCCTGTGATCATGAGTCTTTAAATAAATGCATCTTTTTCCGTTTTATGTCATTTCTTTGTTGCAACCACTTCCAGATATCATTTGAATTCCTGGCTGAATTCTTCTCCTGCAGCAAATGTCACTCTAGCTATGTTAAAGGGAAAGTGTAGTATGGTTATAGTTAACCCGGTTATAGTTAACCCGGTTATAGTTAACCCAAGCCAACCTTCATTTCACCTGTATTTTTTCAGTCTGTGCCTGAATACCTGATGATGCCAGAAATACAAGGGAGAAATTATTTACCAGTCAATAGTTCTTACTTTTAAGTAGAGAATTATTTAAAGATCAATCGATATCCTTACTGTCCAGGGTAAAATCTATGCCATACGCAATTTGTCTGAGTCTCCAGTTAGTATAATAAAATTAATTAATCTGGTTTGTGTGGCATGGTTAAATCTAATTATTTAGTTCTGACTTAGTATTTATGCTGGCTTAATAAAGTTGATGTTTGTACCTCAGACTTTGTGCAGGCTTTTTTGTCAATTTAAGTGTTGTTACTAATGGTCAACTGTAATTTCGTACATGCACGTTCTTAAGAATATATTGTGTTAAGTATTTAATTGAGGTTGAAGATTCTATTGGTACTATTAATTATTTCCTAGCCATTATCTTAGATAATCACTTTCTTCCATGTGCTTTTCTTTAAACACTGATCAGAAGGTATTCTTGGAAATTGGAACATATGTCACGTCCCTCAGTTCAAGCTTGTGATCTGTAGGCCTAGAAATTGGCTGCCTTTGCACCTCCCATTATTGCCTCTGGGGGGGTGGGCAATAACAGGGCGCCAACCAGGCACCGAGCAGGCGCGGCGATAACATCGATTCCCACCATATTTGGCGGGAGGTTTGTGGCAGTGGTACAGCATTGCGCCTCGATCTCCTTCGCCCGGAGATTGTGACATCATCGCAGTGCCCATCACTCTGGTCACGCCCCGGACACGAACTTAGGTTCCATCCCTTGCAGCATTGCTGGGCGAAAACATCGTCAGCTGCAGGAGGCGGCCATCGAGGCCGGGTGCTTCGGGGGCGATGCAAGGTGACCGAGGTAAGTTTAAAATAAAGAAATAAATAAATAAAAATTTAACTGCTCTCTTTTTCAGGTTTGTTGCCATTCTTCTTTGCGCATGATTGATCAGCCCGGCACACTGCTTCAGTGCATCGGGCTGATTGAGCCAAAGCGCAGCTGCCGTCGGGGAGAAGGTAAGTTTTTATTTTGCAGAGCCTGCAGCGATGGCCCTTCCCTGTAAGGGAGGGAACAACAACAACTTGTATTTATATAGCGCCTTTAAGGTGGTGAAACGTCCCAAGACGCTTCACAGGAGTATTATGAGATAAAAACATTTGACACCGAGCCGCATAAGTAGAAATTAGTGCAGGTGATGAAAAACTTGGTCAAAGATGTATGTTTTAAGGAGCGTCTTAAAGGAGGAAAGAGAGGCGGAGAGGTTTAGGCATGAAGTTCCAGAGCTTGGGACCTAGGCAACAGAAGGCATGTTACCTATGGTTGAGAAATTATAATCAGGGATACTCAAGAGGGCAGAATTAGAGGAGCGCAGACATCTTGAGGGGGTTGTGGGACTGGAGGAGATTACTGCCATAGTGAGGGGCGAGGCCATGGAGTGATTTGAAAATAAAGATGAGAATTTTGAAATCGAGGCATTGCTTAACCAGAAGCCAATGTAGGTCAATGAGCACAGGGGTGATGGGTGAGCGGGACTTGGTGCGAGCTAGGACACGGGCAGCTGAGTTTTGGATCAATTTTAAGTTAGGCGTAGAGAATAATAGAGGGATGGGAGTGTTTTAAAAGGGTAGACACAATTGAGAAGTTTCGAGGAAATCCTAATCACAGGAGCAAAACTCAAATGGCTTATAATATTGTCTGAACCCCAACAGTGTGTCACAGAACACATTCCTAAGCTATTCCTATATTTGCCAGTTGAGGTTTACTGCTGTAATTTGCAATTTCTGTGAATGCTGCTTGTTTAAAATTGCCATCATATTTATGACTGTTGAGTTTTACTGTGTGGCTTTGCATCATAGGAAGTTTATTTTAAAGCAACATTATGACACAGCTGGGAATTTTGTTGGCAAAATCAAATGTGTAGCCTGCTGATGTGACAGAGAGTGTTTTACTGAAAAGAACACGTTCCATTTTGCAAAGACAAATTGAAGTGAAGTGCACAGCATGGGGCTGATTGACTATAAAAAAAATGAAAAATTCAAAATTTGGCACATTGAATGAAACTTTATGTACTTTGGAAAGTAACTATGACATTATTTTACTGTTTGGTTCTAACAAATCATTGAAGTGGTTAACAGATAATGACAATATTTTTCCAGGTGTCAAATTAGATTTTTAACCTGCCAAATCTGCATTGATATTGGATTGCATGTCTGATGACTGTTCCTTCAGTGGCTTCCGTTCTATTTCTGTGTTTTAAAAATAACACTGATGTAAGAACTGCCCGTTTGATGTTGTATTCTATCTGCAGTGACCAGGCACTTTCTATGTGAAAAAAAAATGAAAGCTGATGACAGATCTATTTTTGTAAACTCCTAAACTGTAGCATTTAAAATGAAGTGCCAGTTTAATCATGTATGACTCATGTGACAAGTACATTACACTCAGAGGCATAGACCTTGAAAGGAAAGTTATTCTGTATTTTATTTTCTTGTGCGTATGCTTCCTTTCTTTCTCTCCACTACTCTCCACATGTTCTGCAACAACTTCAACTGAGTGGGTAGACCAATGGACAAAATACTCCTTGGTTTCTTCCGATACTGCACAGAAACAGCTCTTAAGAAATATATTAGAGCAGCATAAAGATGACTGTACTCATTACAACCTCACCCTGGCCCAATGAGGAGGCTTCCAATCTCCACTCAATGCTTTACCACAGTGGCAAGCCAGAGATTTGTGGAGATGAAGTCTGCATCCCAGCAATCTGTGAAGCATATCGCTGATGCTCTAATGTCCTACACCATTTTGGGGGGATTGTATAAAGTCCCTTTCTTTTCTCCCCAGTTCCCCAGCTCTCCAGGTTTACACATTATCTGCAGTGAAGACAGCAGGCAGACTACTTTGAAACCTCCATGAGTACAAAACAGATAATGCAGTGGCCAGAATCCAGTGAGCTGATGTGTATCAGCTCACTATTCATATAATTGGGTGCAAAGGCTGGGAGTTCTATTCTGGCCTTAGCGGTACGAGTTTAGCCAGTTAGTGTGTAGCGTTCTGAAATTCAGCACACAATGTGTGTATAATGCTCAATAAGGCTGTTTTAATAACTTTTAATTAGGCTTGCTCCACATAATGCCGCTGTGGTACTTGAGCAGCACCTATTACAAATGAGAACTGCAAGGGAGGACCTGCAGTAAAACTTACAATTTTCCTTTATCTAGATCGCCCTGACTTTCCACTAGGGCCACCCAGCTTACTTTCTGCTTGAACTTTTGGATCAAAAGGTGGAATTTTCCAGCACCATTCTTTTTTCCTATCCTGAACCTTTCTTCTCCAAGTATTAACAGTTATACAAACTCAAGGTCTTCATCACCGGGAGCAAAACAAAATGTTGTAATGTCACTCTGGAGCTTGACTTGCGCCTGAGCAGTGCATGGAGAAGCTCTAGGGCAATGGTCCTGATAATGTGCAGCTGGAATTGCATTTTGGTCCTTAGGTGTGTACCAAGGGCCTGGAAGTTACTCTCCTAATTTCTTCTCATTAATCATCAACCGCACCCCCCCAGCCCTGCCATTTGAGGAAGCTTCAGATTATGGCTTAATGCCTTTTTCCAATAGCATGGTTGTGACAAAAGATAATTCTTTTTACTCTCCAGCAATAGTGTATAATGAATATTACTTATAATATATCCATTCTTAACTCGCCCTCAACCATTTATTTGGTTTCTTCTTAACGCTTGCCTTAGTTTGGCTCAGTATTAGATGAATATTTGCAGGTTGCAGTAGCTATCAAGGTTATCGTTAAGCTCATATGAGTGCTGCTGATTGGCATTTGTAACAAAACGCTTTTCAGCATAGGAGACTATAGAATACATGCTTTACAATTTCTGACACTGCCATGGTCACAGGCTATTGCAGACAAATATATCCTGCTATTTCTAAGAACATTACAGGACTGTTTGTCAAACTGCTATCAATGCACTTTCCATATATGAATCAATACTGTATAATTCACTTAATTAAATCAACAAAGTATTCCATGTCACAACATTGCAGATAAAGAAATAGCTGAATTATAGTGCAGTAAGTCATTTTTAGTACAGACAGAAAGGTTTTCACTGGACACAGATTTGAGCTTCTGTGTTTGTTATCTAACCTGTGACCTTTAGTGGTGAACTCGGTCAGAGAACAGAGCTTTTCTATGGAAAGAGACAGAGAAATGATAACAGGAGCTGGTCTGTCAAACCTACAGCAAAGCATTTTCTGATGTTTGGACAGTAAGCACAGTGAGAATTACGAGCTGTGCTGTTATTGGTGCATCACTGCTATTGCAGACTAACATATGCTGCTATTTCTAGGTGAACGTTAGGAAGAAAAGTGTATGATTTCTTGTTTAGTTTTGAGAATTGAACCCATGTTGTAATAATTATGATAGGGTGCAAAACACAAGTACCAAAGCACTGTTAAATCTGGGATCAGATATTACAAGAATTCTTATTAGCGTTTCTTTTTTTTTTGGCAAGCTATACATCTTGGCGGATACTCATAAAGGCACATTTTTGCATAATGTCTGGAAACACAGCTAGAGTTCTGACACTACTTACTTCATAAAGCTCCATGAATAGTAAGACATCAATTGTAAAGATTTAGCACAATACATGTATTAAGGACTATATTAAGTGTAGTATGAGCTTCAGCCAATCCATTTTGTTTTGCCGGGGTGTATTTATTTATATCTTGATTTTCTGTGGAAGGGAAAGGATTTTTGTGTCAGATTATTTTCATCCACACATGCCTTGGTTATTTTTCAAAATCCCAACAGGGAAACTTATTTAACAAAGGATGGAAAATGGCTGGATAGCTTTCTAGGCATTGAACGGCCTAGCCAGCAGTTCTTAAAGGGACTGTTGCAAGCTGTTCCAGAAGCAGGTAAGTAAAAGATCTGAGGATGATTTTTGTGGAGCCTGGATGAGCATGAATGCCCGTCCGCTCCCAGAGCGCCATGATTGCCCCCCATCTCCCCCCATGAAACTTTCAGCTTCGTTGGCGAGCTCCCAGAATTTGGCAGCAAGCTGTGAGCGTTAAACCAGTGCCTGCAAGCAGCTAACTGCCATTATCTAATTGAGGCATTGCCATCAGAATGGCTCATGCCTCTCGCCGAGGGCATCGGGTGGGAGATGTGGTCGCATTACCCGCCCGCCAAAAGTCAAAATTGCTCCCTTACTGTCTAAGCTTACGGATGATTAACTTTCATGCTGGGGGTGTAAAATGGATGGTAGCAGATCGGCCATCTGTTATATTATACACACTGCCTGATTTTGCTATCCATAACTTTAATAGAATGGAAAATCAGGCAGGGTGAATAACGGACAACCAATTTGTTTTGCCATCATTTTTTTGTTGGGATGGTGTAGGTTTAAATCTACTGCAAAGAATGGACCCTTGAACATGGGCTGCCATACCCCTAGAACTGTACTCCAGCAACAATCACTGCTTTCATGTTGAGGGCAAAAGGAGGGTGAAGAGTCCTCCGAACTGCTTTGTATGAAGCCGCTGACGTATTCTGTTCTTGGTCAAAGTTGCAACTACGACAAAGGGATTCAGTAGTCTTTAATGGGGACGTCTCATCATTATTATCCTCTTTTAAGGTTCCATCTACCAAAATATATCATTAACTTAACATTTTTTTGTAATTTTAACACCATCTGCTGGCAACCTGAGATAAATTGGCTTGAAGGAGTTATTGAACCTGGCACGGTGTATGAACTAAAATAACATTTACTGTTGAACGGATAAGATAGCTGAAATGTTAGTCTGTATAAGAGTTAGAAGAGTAGTTTGCACAAGGACTTCTCTGACCACATAAAAGCATTTTAAGAAAATGTTATGGTGGAGAATTAAAAGGCAAGAATACTTCCCATTTAAAAAAAATACTTTCTCCTGCAGTGATTTTTTCAAAACTAAAATATATAAATATTTTTCAATCAACAGAACAATATTATAAAGAGAAGGTATTGAAGTTGATCAATTTAACTGTTGTGTTGAAAAAATGGTAATAATGGAGAAATGCTCTTACAATGTGTTATGTATTTATGCTTGGGGTCACCAGACACCAGGGGCGCCACTGTCGGAGGTCATTGGCCTGTACGCGCGTGTGCATGGTCACTGGTATATAAGCGCGGCTACCATGTCTTGTGGATTACTTTGGGTGCGAAAATAAAGTTGGATCAGGTTTTCACATGAGTGAGTTTACAGTAACAAGTCTTTTGAGTCATTACATTCATTACACTTGGCGACGAGGTAACTTAAGAACCTTCGCATGTACAATGGGCATTATTGGAATTCTGGAAAGATTCACGGATGGCGAGGATTGGGCGGAATTTATCGACCGCCTAGCTCAGTATTTTGTGGCCAACAAAATGGAGGGAAAGGCTGATGCAGTTCGGCACAGGGCGGTTTTCCACACCGTTTGTGGTCCAAAAATTTATGGCCTCATGAAGAATCTTCTCTCACCTTTATGTCCAATGGACAAAGAATATGGGGATTTGTGTGCTTTGGTGCATGACCATCTTAAGCCAAAAGAGGGGATCATCATCTCACGCTATCGCTTCTGCACACAAGGTCGTGCTGAGGGCCAGGATGTGTCGGGATTCATCGCCGACCTGCGACGTCATGCTGAGCCGTGCAAGTTCGGGAACATGTTGGACGACATGCTGCGAGATTTCTTTGTGATAGGCATCAACCATGATGTGATTCTCCGGAAGTTATTGGCCGAAAAGAAACTGGATTTGAGCAAGGCCATCATGACTGCCCAGGCATGCATGACGACTGATGATAATTTGAGGCAGATATTATCAAAGAGTCAGAGCTCCATGGCAAGTACTGTAAACAAGATTGTGTCGTTGTTTGGCAGAGCTGCTTATGGCAGGGCCTACTCATACCCGCCAACTGGTACGAATCTGATTTCACCCTGTTGGCGTTGTGGGGGCAATCATCGGCCGCATCAGTGTCGGTTTAAACAGTACTCCTGTAATGGCTGTTTGAAAGTGGGGCACCTTCAGAGAATGTGCCCACAACTGAGCAAGCATGCCGCCACTCATCACATTTCTGATGATGACCAGTCCAGTGCTGGCCCGGATACACAACCCGAGGAGGAAGTGTATGGTCTGCATTCATTCTTGGGAAGGAGCCAGCCGATAATCGTTAATGTGAAGCTGAATGGCATGCCTGTATCAATGTAGCTGGACATGGGTGCGAGTCAGTCGATAATGAGCCAAAGGACATTCGACAAGCTGTGGGACACTGAGGCTGTGAAGCCTAAGCTGAATCCAGTCAATGCCAAGTTGCGTACTTACACTAAGGAACTCATACCAGTGATTGGCAGTGCAGTAGTCAAAGTATCATATGATGGTGTGGTTTATGATCTACCATTATGGATTGTCCCAGATAATGGTCAACGCTGTTTGGCAGGAATTGGCTCGAGAAAATCAAGTGGAATTGGAACGATATCAAAGCGTTGTCATTGGTGGATGACACTTCGTGTGCTCAATTATTGAAGAAGTTTCCTTCTTTGTTTGAACCGGACATTGGTAATTTTACTGGAGCCAAGATGCAGATTCACCTGGATTCTGATGCGAGGCCTGTCTATCATAAAGCGCGATCTGTTCCCTACATGATGAGGGAGAAGGTTGAAATTGAGCTTGACAGACTCCAACGTGAAGGGGTCATATCACCGATCGAGTTTAGGAGTGGGCCAGTCCTATTGTTCCTGTGTTGAAGAGTGATGGCACTGTCAGGATTTGTGGAGACTGCAAGGTTACAATTCACTGATTTTCAAAACAGGATCGGTACCTGTTACTGAGGGCTGATGACCTGTTCGCCATGCTAGCTGGTGGTAAGTCATTCACTAAACTGGATCTGACGTCGGCCTATATGACCCAGGAGCTTGTCGACACTTCGAAGAAACTCACTTGCATCAACACCCATAAAGGACTGTTCGTCTACAACAGGTGTACTTTTGGAATTCGTTCGGCTGCAGCCATATTTCAGAGGAATATGGAGAATCTACTGAAGTCCATTCCTAGAACTGTCATGTTTCAAGATGACATTCTGGTCACAGGTCGCAACACTACTGAATATCTGAACAATCTTGAAGAAGTCCTACATTGTCTGGACAAAGTGGGACTCAGGCTGAAACACTCGAAGTGTGTATTCATGGCACCTGAAGTTGAATTCCCGGGGAGGAAAATTGCTGCTGATGGCATCAGGCCCACTGATTCGAAAACTAAGGCCATCAAAAATGCACCCAGGCCTCAGAATGTGATGGAGCTGAGTTCATTTCTTGGGCTACTCAACTTCTTTGGTAATTTCTTACCCAGAATGAGCACTTTGTTCGAACCACTGCATGTGCTACTCAGAAAAGGTGACAACTGGGTCTGGGGTGTGTCTCAAGATAGAGCCTTTGAGAAAGCTAAGAATCTGCTCTGTTCAAACAAGTTACTTGTTCATTATGATCCATGTAAGCATCTTATATTGACCTGTGTTGCTTCATTATATGGGGTTGGCTGTGTACTCCAACAAGGAAATGAGTCGGATAAGCTACAACATATTGTGTATGATTCGAGAAGTTAGTCAAAGGCGTAAAGAGCTTACAGCATGGTAGAAAAAGAAGCTTTGGCCTGTGTGTATGGGGTCAAAAAGATGCAACAATACCTGTTTGGTCTTCGTTCTGAACTCGAAACGGATCACAAGCCACTTATTCATTGTTTTCGGAAAACAAAGGTATTAATACCAATGCATCGTCCCGTATCCAGAGGTGGGCATTGACGTTGTCTGCCTATGATTATGCTATTCATCATAGACCTGGCACTGAGAATTGTGCCAATGCACTGAATCATCTGCCGTTGCCCACTGTGAGTAATGGATGCTTTTGAGAGTGAAGGAACCCCTGTCACTGCTCAACACGTGAGGATCTGGACCAGTCATGACCCTATTTTATCAGTTGTGAAACGGTGTGTCTCAGTGGTGATTGGTCTGCAATACCTATGGAAATGAGTGATGAGACCAAACCTTACAACCGTCGCAAAGGTGAGCTGTCTGTTCAGTCAGATTGTTTACTGCAGGGTAATCGTATTGTTATGCCTAAGAAGGGTAGAGAAAAATTTGTACGTGAACTACATAGCACGCATCCAGGTATTGTCATGATGAAAACCATTGCTTGCATTGCATGTATAGTGGCCTGGAATTGACTCTGATCTGGAATCATGTGAGCATCAGTGCAATACTTGCATGCAGCTAAGTAAAGTACCAGCGGAATCTCCGCTGAGTCTTTGGTCGTGGCATCCAAACCATGGTCGAGGATCCACATCGATTTTGCAGGCCCTTTCCTGGGAAAGATGTTTTTTGTTCTGGTGGATGCATATTCAAAGTGGATAGAGTGTATTATTATGTCATCCAGTACGTCTACAGCTACTATAGAGTTTCTTCGTGTCATGTTTGCCACTCATGGCTTGCCTGACATTGTTGTGAGCGACAACGGATCTTGCTTCACAAGTCTGGCGTTTCAAGAGTTCATGAAACTCAATGGTATTAAACATGTCAGGTCAGCCCCATTCAAACCTGCTTCTAATGGTCAAGCAGAGCATGCTGTTCAAATGATCAAGCAAAGTATGAAACATGTAACTCAGGATTCACTGCAGACTTGCTTGTCCTGTATACTGCTTAGTTACAGGACCAGATCTCATACGCTTACTGGGGTCTCCCCTGCTGAGCTACTGATGAAGAGAAATCTCAAAACCAAGCTCTCTCTTGTTCATCCCGATTTGAATGATCGTGTTAAAAACAGAGGTCATAGTCAGCAAGGGTATCATGATTAATGCTTTAGACGAAGGAATTGAATGTAATATCTCCAGGTTTGCAGATACTAAGCTGGGTGGCAGTGCGAGCTGCGAGGAGGATGCTAAGAGGCTGCAGGGTGACTTGGACAGGTTAGGTGAGTGGGCAAATGCATGGCAGATGCAGTATAATGCGGATAAATGTGAGGTTATCCACTTTGGTTGCAAAAACAGGAAGGCAGATTATTATCTGAATGGTGACAGATTAGTAAAAGGGGAGGTGCAACGAGACCTGGGTGTCATGGTACATCAGTCATTGAAGGTATCAGTCATTGCAGGTACAACAGGCAGTAAAGAAAGCAAATGGCATGCTGGTCTTCATAGCGAAGGGATTTGAGTATAGGAGGAGGGAGGTCTTGCTGCAGTTGTACAGAGCCTTGGTGAGACCACACCATGAGTATCGTGTGCCGCTTTGGTATCCTAATCTGAGAAAGAATGAGCTTGCTATTGAGGGATTGCAGCGAAGGTTCACCAGACTGATTCCGGAATGACAGGACTGACATATGAGGAAAGACTGGATCGGCTAGGCTTATACTCACTGGAATTTAGAAGAATGAGAGGGGATCTCATAGAAACATATACAATTCTGATGGGATTGGACAGGTTAGATGCAGGAAGAATGTTCCTGATGTTAGGGAAGTCCAGAACCAGGCGACACAGTCTAAGGATAAGGGGTAAGCCATATAGGACTGAGATGAAAAGAAACCTTTTCACCCAGAGAGTTGTAAACCCGTGGCATTCTCTGCCACAGAAAGTTGTTGAGTCCAGTTCATTGGACATATTCAAAAGGGAGTTAGATGTGGCCCTTACAGCTAAAGGGATCAGGGGGTATGGAGAGACGTGAGTCCGGGGTCAGCGAGAGGCCTACAAAAGGCCGCGAGAGGCGTCGGGAGGTGCGTGGAGAGACGTGAGTCCGGGGTCAGCGAGAGGCCTACAAAAGGCCGCGAGAGGCGTCGGGAGGTGCGTGGAGAGACGTGAGTCCGGGGTCGGCGAGGGGCCTACAAAAGGCCGCGAGAGGCATCGGGAGGTGCGTGGAGAGACGTGAGTCCGGGGTCAGCGAGAGGCCTACAAAAGGCCGCGAGAGGCGTCGGGAGGTGCGTGGAGAGACGTGAGTCCGGGGTCAGCGAGAGGCCTACAAAAGGCCGCGAGAGGCGTCGGGAGGTGCGTGGAGAGACGTGAGTCCGGGGTCAGCGAGAGGCGAGCCGGTGCAGCTACAGGGAGAGGGCAAAAAAGAAGTAGAAAGAAACAGAAAGGTGATGTCACAGCCAAGAGGGTAAGTGATTGGCTGGTGATTGGTGAGTAGCTTTTCTTTTTCTTTCTTTTTTATATCAGTCAGTAACTTTTAACATTGTTGTTGCCAATTTAAGTGTATCTAAGGGTTAAGTCATGGCAGGGGAGCTCGGTCACGTGATATGCTCCTCCTGTACCATGTGGGAACTCAGGGACACTTTCGGTGTCCCTGTCGACTACGTGTGCGGGAAGTGTATCCGCCTCCAGCTCCTGACTGACCGCGTTGCAGAATTGGAGCTGAGGGTGGATTCACTCTGCAGCATCCACGATGCTGAGAACGATGTGAGTAGCACGTGTAGCGAGTTGGTCTTACTGCAGGAGAAGGGAATGGAAGACCAGCAGGAAGAGTAGTGCAAGGAAGGTAGTGCAGGGGTCCCCTGTGGTCATCCCCCTGCAAAACAGATACACTGCTTTGAGTGCTGTTGAGGGGGTGACTCATCAGGGGAGGGCTGCAGCAGCCAAGTTCATGGCACCGTGGCTGGCTCTGTTGCACAGGAGGGCAGGAAAAAGAGTGGGAGAGCGATAGTGATAGGGGATTCAATTATGAGGGGACTAGATAGGCGTTTCTGCGGCCTCAACCGAGACTCCAGGATGGTATGTTGCCTCGCTGGTGCAAGGGTCAAGGATGTCTCGGAGCGGGTGCAGGACATTCTAAAAAGGGAGGGAGAACAGCCAGTGGTCATGGTGCACATTGGTACCAACGGCATAGGTAAAAAAAGGGATGAGGTCCTACGAAACGAGTTTAAGGAGCTAGGAGCTAAATTAAAAAGTAGGACCTCAAAAGTAGTAATCTCAGAATTGCTACCAGTGCCACGTGCTAGTCAGAGTAGGAATCGCAGGATAGCGCAGATGAATACGTGGCTTGAGCAGTGGTGCAGCAGGGAGGGATTCAAATTCCTGGGGCATTGGAACCGGTTCTGGGGGAGGTGGGACCAGTACAAACCGGACGGTCTGCACCTGGGCAGGACCGGAACCAATGTCCTAGGGGGAGTGTTTGCCAGTGCTGTTGGGGAGGAGTTAAACTAATATGGCAGGGAGATAGAGGGAAACAAAATGGAGACAAAAGCAAAAGACAGAAAGGAGATGAGGAAAAGTGGAGGGCAGAGAAACCCAAGAAAAAGAACAAAAAGGGCCAATGTACAGCAAAATTCTAAAAGGACAAAGGGTGTTAAAAAAACAAGCCTGAAGGCTTTGTGTCTTAATGCAAGGAGTATCCGTAATAAGGTGGATGAATTAACTGTGCAAATAGATGTTAACAAATATGAGGTGATTGGGATTATGGAGACGTGGCTCCAGGGTGATCAGGGCTGGGAACTCAACATCCAGGGGTATTCAACATTCAGGAAGGATAGAATAAAAGGAAAAGGAGGTGGGGTAGCATTTCTGGTTAAAGAGGAGATTAATGCAATAGTTAGGAAAGACATTAGCTTGGATGATGTGGAATCTATATGGGTAGAGCTGCAGAACAACAAAGGGCAAAAAACGTTAGTGGGAGTTGTGTACAGACCTCCAAACAGTAGTAGTGATGTTGGGGAGGGCATCAAACAGGAAATTTGGGGTGAATGCAATAAAGGTGCAGCAGTTATAATGGGTGACTTTAATATGCACATAGATTGGGCTAGCCAAACTGGAAGCAATACGGTGGAGGAAGATTTCCTGGAGTGCATAAGGGATGGTTTTTTAGACCAATATGTCGAGGAACCAACTAGGGGGGAGGCCATCTTAGACTGGGTGTTGTGTAATGAGAGAGGATTAATTAGCAATCTCGTTGTGCGAGGCCCCTTGGGGAAGAGTGACCATAATATGGTGGAATTCTGCATTAGGATGGAGAATGAAACAGTTAATTCAGAGACCATGGTCCAGAACTTAAAGAAGGGTAACTTTGAAGGTATGAGGCGTGAATTGGCTAGGATAGATTGGCGAATTATACTTAAGGGGTTGACTGTGGATGGGCAATGGCAGACATTTAGAGACCGCATGGATGAACTACAACAATTGTACATTCCTGTCTGGCGTAAAAATAAAAAAGGGAAGGTGGCTCAACCGTGGCTATCAAGTGAAATCAGGGATAGTATTAAAGCCAAGGAAGTGGCATACAAATTGGCCAGAAATAGCAGCGAACCCGGGGACTGGGAGAAATTTAGAACTCAGCAGAGGAGGACAAAGGGTTTGATTAGGGCAGGGAAAATGGAGTACGAGAAGAAGCTTGCAGGGAACATTAAGACGGATTGCAAAAGTTTCTATTGATATGTCAAGGGAAAAAGGTTAGTAAAGACTGCAGTCAGAATCAGGGGAAGTCATAACGGGGAACAAAGAAATGGCAGACCAATTGAACAAGTAATTTGGTTCGGTATTCACTAAGGAGGACACAAACAACCTTCCGGATATAAAAGGGGTCAGAGGGTCTCGTAAGAAGGAGGAACTGAGGGAAATCCTTATTAGTCAGGAAATTGTGTTGGGGAAATTGAAGGGATTGAAGGCCGATAAATCCCCAGGGCCTGATGGACTGCATCCCAGAGTACTTAAGGAGGTGGCCTTGGAAATAGCGGATGCATTGAGTCATTTTCCAACATTCCATTGACTCTGGATCAGTTCCTATCGAGTGGAGGGTAGCCAATGTAACCCCACTTTTTAAAAAAGGAGGGAGAGAGAAAACAGGGAATTATAGACCGGTCAGCCTGACATCGGTAGTGGGTAAAATTATGGAATCAATTATTAAGGATGTCATAGCAGCGCATTTGGAAAGAGGTGACATGATAGGTCCAATCAGCATGGATTTGTGAAAGGGAAATCATGCTTGACAAATCTTCTGGAATTTTTTGAGGATGTTTCCAGTAGAGTGGACAGGGGAGAACCAGTTGATGTGGTATATTTGGACTTTCAGAAGGCTTTCGACAGGGTCCCACACAAGACATTAATGTGCAAAGTTAAAGCACATGGGATTGGGGGTAGTGTGCTGACGTGGATTGAAAACTGGTTGTCAGACAGGAAGCCAAGAGTAGGAGTAAATGGGTACTTTTCAGAATGGCAGGCAGTGACTAGTGGGGTACCGCAAGGTTCTGTGCTGGGGCCCCAGCTGTTTACACTGTACATTAATGATTTAGACGAGGGGATTAAATGTAGTATCTCCAAATTTGCGGATGACACTAAGTTGGGTGGCAGTGTGAGCTGCGAGGAGGATGCTATGAGGCTGCAGAGTGACTTGGATAGGTTAGGTGAGTGGGCAAATGCATGGCAGATGAAGTATAATGTGGATAAATGTGAGGTTATCCACTTTTGTGGTAAAAACAGAGAGACAGACTATTATCTGAACGGTGACAGATTCGGAAAAGGGCAGGTGCAACGAGACCTGGGTGTCATGGTACATCAGTCATTGAAGGTTGGCATGCAGGTACAGCAGTCGGTTAAGAAAGCAAATGGCATGTTGGCCTTCATAGCGAGGGGATTTGAATACAGGGGCAGGGAGGTGTTGCTACAGTTGTACAGGGCCTTGGTGAGGCCACACCTGGAGTATTGTGTACAGTTTTGGTCTCCTAACTTGAGGAAGGACATTCTTGCTATTGAGGGAGTGCAGCGAAGGTTCACCAGACTGATTCCCGGGATGGTGGGACTGACCTATCAAGAAAGACTGGATCAACTGGGCTTGTATTCACTGGAGTTCAGAAGAATGAGAGGGGACCTCATAGAAACTTTTAAAATTCTGACGGGTTTAGACAGGTTAGATGCAGGAAGAATCTTCCCAATGTTGGGGAAGTCCAGAATCAGGGGTCACAGTCTAAGGATAAGGGGTAAGCCATTTAGGACTGAGATGAGGAGAAACTTCTTCACCCAGAGAGTGGTGAACCTGTGGAATTCTCGACCACAGAAAGTTGTTGAGGCCAATTCACTAAATATATTCAAAAGGGAGTTAGATGAAGTCCTTACTACTAGGGGGATCAAGGGGTATGGCGAGAAAGCAGGAATGGGGTACTGAAGTTGCATGTTCAGCCATGAACTCATTGAATGGCGGTGCAGGCTAGAAGGGCCGAATGGCCTACTCCTGCACCTATTTTCTATGTTTCTATGTTGCTATGAGAGAAGGCTGGGGTGGGGTTCTGAGATTGAATGATCAGCCATGATCATATTGAATGGGGGTGCAGGCTAGAAGGGCTGAATGGCCTGCTCCTGCACCTATTTTCTATGTTTCTATGTTCTATGATCGTGCTACTGTGTCACGTGACATCTCTGTCAACGATCCGGTTTATGTACTGAACTATGGCCAAGGTCCAAAGTGGATTGCCGGTACTGTTACAGCCAAGGAGGGTAACAGAGTGTTTATTGTCGTGCTCAAGAATAGACAAACATGCAGGAAACATGTTGATCAGATAAAACTGCGGCACACGAATGAACTGGAACCACTTGAGGAAGATGCAGTCAGTGATCAACCAACCAATGTTCTTTCTTCAGAGGACTTTGCTGTCATTATTGAAACTGGGCCTCCAGTCCATGGGAGTCATTACCACTCCCATCAGATCGGTTACTCAGCCTTCAGTCCCAACTGACTCAGGACGCTCGCCTAGAACTGAAGTTGAACTGAGACGATCAACTTGTGAGCGGAAAGTCCCAGACCGTCTTCATTTATAAAAAGACTGATATTAAGATCTTGAAAAGGGATGTTGTTATGTATTTATGCTTGGGGTCACCAGACACCAGGGGGCGCCACTGTCGGAGGTCATCAGGCTGGATGAGCGCGTGCGTGATCACTAGTATATAAGCGCACGTAGCATGTCACGCGGGTTACTTTAGGCGCGAATAAAGTTGGATCAGGTTTACACCTGAGGCAGTTTACAGTAACAAGTCTTTTGAGTCATTACATTCATTACACAATGTAATAAATGTTTTTTCATAATATAGTTACCTAAAAGTCTTGTCGGATGACATTTATCTAAAATGTGGAAGAGAAAAAAGCACCATGCAGCTTCCTGCAGTGTAAGTCTGTACTGCTCATTCTTTGAATAATGTGCCAAATTGTAGTGTTAAATCATACTGGCAGGTTGGGGTTAAAATCTGACAGGATGGTTGCTGTGCCCCATTTTTGGCACTGCACAGTTGTGACATTTTGCAGTTATATAACCTGTATATTTCACCTGTCACTAAAGCTTCTTTAATAGATGTGATCTGATATATTTAATTGAAGGGAAATAAAACATTTAGCATATTTCGGGTGGAGAAACAGCTGTGTGTGTGCCTTGTAGTGTATAAACAATACATAAAGGCTTATCCTTCACTGCTCCGTGTGTGGATTGGAAACCAATTAATATACTCTCTGTTATGGATTGTAAAACATTTCTAATATCTGAAATTGTAATGATGATAATGACAAAGAAAGAAGAAACTTAAAAGTGAAAATCGAAAACTCATTTCATAGAATTTTACAGCACAGAAACAGGTCATTCGGCCCAACAGGTATATGCAGGTGTTTATGCTCCACATAAGCCTCCTCCCACTTTACTTCAGCTCACCCTATAAACAGTCTCTTCAAATGAAACAAAACTATCAAACAGTAGAAGTAACACAAAATATAAATGCTGCAAAAATAGAAAATGCTGGAAATGTATAATAGGTCAACCAGCCATTGAGCAAAAAATATGGTCAGTGTTTGAGATAAAACTATAACTGATGTATGGTTTTTCCATGGGAGAAGTTTTTACTACTGCAGTGTGTGGACAAGAGTTCATGAAAACTTACCCTTTAAAAGTTATCTGGGTAAGAGTGTGCTGAGAAACCTCCCTGTTGCTGTGTTCCAGTGAAACCATTGATTGCACATTATAATTCGGTTCACCATAACAAAGAAAGCACTACGGGGAAAGGTCCCTGTGGTTAAGAAACTGAACAGTACAAATAAATTCCATGGTTCTCTTAACACTATAAGAATAGAAAAAAAATATATACAGAGAAATAAAGACATTGGAACTGTTCCCTCTAATACTTAGAAAATGTGAATTGTTTGAAGGTTTTGGCAGTCAAGAGTCCCAAGAGCAGTATCTAGCAATTTATTAATAGGGTATCTATAAGATGGAGGCTCCTGACTGCACAAGTAAGACGGTACATGGGGAATGGCAGTCTGGCATGTATATACTGTATATTTTGTGAAGATTTAGGGCAGTTTTTACATTGCACCACATCACTATATCACTGCAGTTATGTCAAATAGTCTGTGTATAAATTCATTTATCAGAAGTGATATGAGAAACCTTTGGGAAGAAATCTATCACTATTTTGGTTTAATGCTGGTCACACTAAAATCAAATTAAAATATAAAAAGTGCTGCTGAACACTGCCCCCCCTCTGCCCCCCGTGGAGAGAGAAACAAAGTTAGCGTTTCAGGTTGATGACCTTTCATCAGAACTGCAGCATTGAGCTGCAATATTCCGGCATGAAGTGAAATTTGGAAATATTAAGGTAGATACTAAATAAACTGCGCAATAGCTGTGTAAGATACATGTGCTTTAGTGCAGTGCTGTGTCGGTTGTTTAGACTGTGCTGTTATTTTAAATGGGAGTCATGATTTTCAAATTACCACAATTTCCCCTTTGACATAGAAATATAAGGTGTGAAATTTAGCTCTCTGCTCTTTGTTAATTGACTGAAATTTGGATTACATTAAAACATTTAAAGAAATGTAGCTCTAACTTAATTGAGCTAATGAAACAAACAGGATTTTACAGTGGGAATGGAGTAGATGTAAAATCTTCACAAGCCATTAAATATAACATGGTAAAAGAGTTTTGATAGAAAGTTGTTAAAACTAGAGAAGACAGTTCTAGCAGAGGAAAGCGGTGGATGAATTTTCATCGGTTTATTTGCTTTTTCATTCAGATTTAATTACTCGGAAAATCTTGATCATATGTATTATGTATTAATGCTTAGGGGGCACCAGATACCAGAGGGCACCGCGGTCGGAGGTCATCGGGTTGTACGCATGTGGCATGTGTGCTTGGTCACCTGTATATAAGCTGGGTGTCTTTGTCACTTAGGCACTCTTGGGCTGGAATAAACATGGGTCATGTTGCACCTGAGTGAGTTTACAGTAAGCAAACTCTTGGGTCATTACAATTGGTGACGAGGTAATTTAAGAACCTTTGCATGCACAGTGGGCACTGTTGGAATCCTGGAGAGATTTGTGGAGGGCGAGGATTGAGCAGATTTTGTCGACCGCCTGGATCAGTATTTTGTGGCCAACAGCATGGAGGCAAAGGCCTACGCAGTTAAGCGCGGGGCAGTTCTCCTCACTGTTTGTGGTCTGAAAATTTACGGCCTCATGAAGAATCTTCTCTCGCCTGTATGTCCGGTGGAAAAAGGGTATGAGGAATTGTGTACATTGGTGGATACCCATCTGAAGCCACAAGAGGGGATCAGCAAATCACGCTACCATTTCTACACGCATGTTCATGCTGAGGGCCAGGACGTGTCGGGATTTGTCGCTGACCTGCGACGTCTTGCTGAACCGTGTAAGTTTGGGAACATGTTGGAAGACATGTTGCTTGATGTCTTCATGATAGGCATCAGCCATCGTGCGATCCTCAGGAAGCTGTTGGCTGCAGAGACGCTGGATTTGATAAAGGCTATCACAATTGCCCAGGCATGCATGATGATGGATGATAATTTGAGGCAGATATCATTGACGAGTCGGAGTTCCACGGCAAGTACTGTAACCAAGATGGCGTCATTTTCGGGCAGAGCTGCTTACATGAAACCTGCCGCTGCTCAGAGCCCGCCAACTGGTTCGAACCTGATTTCACCCTGTTGGTGTTGTGGAGGCAATCATTGGCCTCATCAGTGTCGGTTTAGACAATACTCATGCAATGGATGTTTGAAAGTAGGGCATCTTCTCAGGATGTGTCCACAACGGAGCAAGCGTGCTGTGGCTCACCACATGGTTGATGAGGACCAGTTCAGTGATGGCCCAGATATGCAACCCGAGGAGGAAGTGAATGGACTGTATTCGTTCCTGAGCAAGAGCCAGCCAATAGTCGTTAATGTGAAGCTAAATGGCGAGCCTGTATCAATGGAGCTGGACACGGGTGCGAGCCAGTCGATAATGAGCCAAAGAACATTCGACAAGCTATGGGACACTAAGGCTGCGAAACCAAAGCTGAGTCCAGTCAATGCCAGGTTGCGTACTTACACTAAGGAATTCATACTGGTGCTTGGCAGTGCAGCAATTGAGGTGTCATATGACGGTGTGGTTCACGAGCTATGGATCATCCCAGGTAATGGTCCAACGCTGTTCGGCAGGAATTGGCTCGAGAAAGTCAAGCTGAACTGGAATGATGTCAAGATGTTGTCCTCGGTGGATGATACTTCGTGTGCTCAAGTATTGAAAATGTTTCCTTCTTTGTTTGAACCGGGCATTGGTAATTTTATGGGCGCCAAGATACAGATTCACCTGGACTCCAATGCAAGGCCTGACTATCACAAAGCTCGGTCTGTTCCGTACATGATGATGGAGAAGGTTTAAATTGAGCTTGACAGACTCCAGCGTGAAGGGATCATATCACCGGTCGAGTTTAACGAGTGGGCTAGTCCCATTGTTCCGATTTTCAAAACAGGATCAGTATCCATTACCGAAGGCTGATGACCTGTTCACCATGCTAGCTGGTGGAAAGTCGTTCACAAAACTGGATCTGACATCGGCCTATATGACCCAGGAGCTTGTTGACACTTCAAAGAAACTCACCTGCATCAACACCCATAAAGTACTGTTCGTCTACAACAGGTGTCCTTTTGGGATTTGTTCGGCTGCAGCCATTTTTCATAGGAATATGGAGAGTTTATTGAAGTCCGTTCCTAGAACTGTCATGTTTCAAGATGACATTCTGGTCACATGTTGCAACACTGCTGAACATCTGAACAATCTTGAAGAAGTCCTACAGCATCTGGACAAAGTGGGACTCAGGCTGAAATGCTCAAAGTGTGTATTCATGGCACCTGAAGTCGAATTCCTCGGGAGGAAGATTGCTGCTGATGGCATCAAGCCCACTGATTTAAAAACCAAGGCTATCAAAAATGCACCCAGGCCTCAGAATGTGACGGAGCTGCATTCATTCCTTGAGCTACTTTACTAGAGCCACTGCATGTGTTACTAAGAAAAGGCGACAACTGAGTCTGGGGTGAGTCTCAAGATAAAGCCTTTGAGAAAGCCAAGAATCTGCTATGTTCAAACAAGTTGCTTGTTCATTATGATCCGTGTAAGCATCTTGTATTGGCCTGTGATGCTTCATCATATGGGGTTGGCTGCGTACTCCAATAAGCAAATGAACCAGGCAAGCTACAACCTGTTGCGTATGCTTTGAGGCATCTGTCTAAAGCGGAAAGAGCTTACAGTATGGTAGAGAAAGAAGCTTTGGCCTGTGTGTATGGAGTAAAAAAAATGCACCAATACCTGTTTGGTCTTCGTTTTGAACAAGAAACAGATCACAAGCCACTCATTTCATTGTTTGCGGAAAATAAAGATATTAATACCAATGCATCGTCCCACATTCAAAGGTGGGCGCTGACATTATCTGCCTATGATTACGTCATCCGTCATAGACTTGGTACGGAGAATTGTGTCGATGCACTGAGTCGTCTGCCCTTACCCACAACTGAGATGGAGACGCCGCAGCCTGCAGATCTACTGTTAGTAATGGATGCTTTTGAGAGTGAAGGAACCCCTGTCACTGCTCAATAAGTTTGGATGTGGACCAGCCATGACCCTATTTTATCGGTTGTGAAACGGTGTGTACTCAGTGGTGTTTGGTGTGCCATACTTATGGAGATGCATGAGGAGACCAAACCTTACAATCATCGCAAGGATGAGCTGTCCATTCAGTCAGACTGTTTACTGTGGGGTAATTGTGTAATCATGCTTAAGAAAGGTAGAGAAAAATTTGTACATGAACTTCATAGCACTCATCCTGGTATTGTCATGATGAAGTCCATTGCTAGGTCTCATGTATGGTGGCCTGGAATTGACTCTCATCTGGAATCATGCGTGCATCAGTGCAATACTTGCATGCAGCTAAGTAAAATACCAGCGGAATCTCCGTTGAGTCTTTGGTCGTGGCCATCCAAACCATGGTCGAGGATCCACATCGATTTTGCGGGCCCGTTCCTAGGAAAGATGTTTTTGTCGTGGTAGATGCATATTCTAAGTGGATAGTGTAGTGTATGGAGAAAGAGTCATACTGAACACTGTGAGCTCAAAGTAAAGCGAGACCGTAGTCTTTTATTGCAGGTCTCCAGAGTGCCTCTCCAACCTGTGAAGCCTTCTTAAATACCTGTGCTCCCAAGGGATTATGGGATACCTTGGGACTCCGGGGAATGAGCCCTCTGGTGGCTGTACAGAGTACAGATAGAGTGTGTTATTATATCATACAGCATGTCTACAGCACCATTGAGAGCCTTCGTATCATGTTTGCCACTCATGGTTTGCCTGACATTGTTGTGAGCGACAACGGATCTTGCTTCACAAATCTCGAGTTCCAGGAGTTCATGAAACTCAATGGCATCAGACATGTGAGATCAGCTCCATTCAAGCCTGCTTCTAATGGTCAAGTAGAGCATGCCATTCAAACGATCAAGCAAAATATGAAACTTGTAACTCAGGGCTCACTGCGCAGAGATGGTTGTCATGTTTATTGCTCAGTTACAGGTCAAGACTTCATACGCTTACTGGGGTTCCTCCTGCTGAACTACTGATGAAGAGACATCTCAAGACCAGGCTTTTTCTTCATCCTGATTTGAATGATCGTGTTGAAAACAGACGTCAAAGTCAGCAATGGTGCCATGATCGTGTTGCCGTGTCACGTGACATCTCGGTCAACAATCCGGTTTATGTACTGAACTTTGGTCAAGGTCCAAAGTGGATCGTCGGCACTGTTGCAGCCAAGGAGGGTAACAGAGTGTTTATTGTCGTGGGCAAACATGCAGGAAACACAACCAGGTTAAACTGCGGCACACGGATGAACTGGAACCGAGTGAGGAAGATGCAGTCAGTGACCAACCAACCATTGTTCACTCATCAGAGGACTCTGCTGACATTACTGACTCTGACTCAGTCTCTGATGTGGTCATGACCACTCCCATCAGATCGGCTACTCAGTCCTCAGTCTCAACGGACTCAGAACGCTCGCCCAGAGCCAAAGTTGAACTGAGACGATCAACTCGTGAGAGGAAAGCCCCAGACCGTCTTAATTTGTAAAAAGACTGTTGTTAAGATTTTAAAAGAGGGATGTTGTTATGCATTAATGCTTGGGGGTCACCAGACACCAGAGGGCGCCATGGTCGGAGGTCATCGGGCTGTACGCATGTGGCATGTGTGTTTGGTCACCTGTACTTAAGCTGGGTGTCTTTGTCACGTAGGCACTCTTGGGCTGGAATAAAGATGGATCAGGTTGCACCTGAGTGAGTTTACAGTAACCGGACTCTTGAGTCATTACAATATGTTGTATTTTCATACCGCTAGGCTTCACTTGGTGTCTTTTCAGCTTCCATGTTCCTACATCATCAATACCAAATCTAATAAGAATTTTAAATAATAATTGTAATATGCAAGATATAAATGTCAGCTGTTAACTTAATTACTCGTGTTTTGCTGTCTCCGAATGTTGTCATAGTTCCGTATTGCATTCATCAAGTTCACAAAGTCAGGAGATACTTACTTTTGGATACTTACATAGACCTAATTGGCCCATGCTGCCTTGTCAGTGGTCAGTGAAAAAATTATCCCACCCCTTCCCCATCTAATTGTGTCCTAATTACACAGAGGCAGAACTCCAGGACATAGTCAACATATTTACTGAGACGTACAAAAGCATGGGCCTTATGCTAAACATCAGTAAGACAAAGGTCCTCCACCAGCCTGTCCTCGCCGCACAGCACTGCCCCCCAGTTATCAAGATCCATGGCACAGCCCTGGACAACGTGGACCACGCCCTTTATCTCGGGAGCCTCCTATCAACAAGAACAGGCATTGACGATGAGATCCAATACCGCCTCCAATGCGCCAGTTCAGCCTTCGGCCATCTGAGCAAAAGTGTGTTTGAAGATCAGGCCCTCGAATCTGTCACCAAGCTCATGGTCTACAGGGTTGTAGTAATACCCGCCCTCCTGTATGGCTCAGAAACATGGACCATGTACAGTAGACACCTCAAGTCGCTGGAGAAATACTATCAACAATGTCTCCGCAAGATCCTACAAATCCCCTGGGAGGACAGACGCACCAATATTAGCGTCCTCGACCAGGCCAGCATCCCCAGCATCGAAGCACTGACCACACTTGATCAGTTCCGCTGGGCAGGCCACATAGTTCGCATGCCAGACACGAGACTCCCAAAGCAAGCGCTCTACTCACAACTCCTTCACGGCAAACGAGCCAAAGGTGGGCAGAGGAAACGTTACAACGATACCCTCAAAGCCTCCCTGATAAAGTGCAACATCCCCACTGACACCTGGTAGTCCCTGGCCAAAGACTGCCCGAAGTGAAGGAAGTGCATCCGGGAGGGCGCTTAGCTCCTCAAGTATCGTCGCCGAGAGAATGCAGAAATCAAGCGCAGGCAGCGGAAAGAGCGCGCTGCAAACCAGTCCCACCCACCCCTTCCCTCAATGATTTTTCATCCCACCTGTGACAGAGACTGTGGTTCTCGTATTCGACTGTACAGCCACCTAAGAACTCATGTTAAGAGTGGAAGCAAGTCTTCCTTGATTCAGAGGGACTGCCCATGATGATGATGATGATGATGATGAATTGTTTCTTAAATGATTCAATGTTTTTTTAGCTTCCATTCCCCGATCTGGAAGACACTCTTTGCATGACAAGAAACTTCCTGGCATCAGTCCTAAAATTAACTTTTACGAGTTTGAACCTTTGTTCCATTATTCTACATTTACAGTTTAATTTCAAGTAATATTCTGGATTAAATTTTCCATACCGTTGGCTATTATTTTAGAAAGAACTTGCATTTATATAGTACCTTTCACGGTCCCAAAGAGCCCCAAAGCCAATGAAGCACCCTGTGAAGTACAGTCACTGTTGTAATGTCAGAAACGCAGCATCCAATATTCACATAGCAAGGTCCCACAAATAGCATTGTGATAATGACGAGATAATCTGTTTTAGTGATGTTGGTTGAGCGATGACGGCACGACGACATGCAAGCCGTGATCCTAACCAACGGATCCATCACAGACCCAATCCACGTCCCGACCGGGGTCAACCAGGGCTGCGTCATTGCGCCAAACCTCTTCTCGATCTTCCTCGCTGCAATGCTCCACCTCATACTCAACAAGATCCCCACTGGAGTGGAACTAAACTACATAACCAGTGGGAACCTGTTCAACCTTCGTCGTCTCCAGGCCAGATCCAAGACCGTCCCAACCTCTGCCGTCGAGCTACAGTACGTGGACGACAGTTGCTTCTGCGCACATTCAGAGGCTGAACTCCAAGTCATAGTCAACATCTTCACTGAGGTGTACAAAAGCATGGGCCTTACACTAAACATCCGTAAGTCAAAGGACCTCCACCAACCTGACCCCGCCACACAGCACTGCTCCCCAGTCATGAAGATGCACGGCGTGGCCCTGGACAATGTGGACCACTTTTCATACCTCGGGAGCCTATTATCAGCAAGGGCAGACATCGACGACAAGGTTCAACACCACCTCCAGTTCACCAGCGCAGCCTTCGGCTGCCTGAGGAAAAGAGTGTTGGAAGATCAGGCCCTCAAATCTGCCACCAAGCGCATGGTCTACAGGGCTGTAGTGATACCCGCCCTCCTGTATGGCTCAGAGACGTGGATCATAGACAGTAGACACCTCAAATCGCTGGAGAAGTACCACCAATGATGTCTCCGCAAGATTCTGCAAATCCCCTGGGAGGGCAGACACACCAACGTTAGTGTCCTCGATCAGGCCAAAATCCCCAGCATTGAAGAACTGACCACATTTGGCCAGCTCCATTGGGTGGGCCACATTGTTCACATGCCAGACACAAGACTCCCAAAACAAGCGCTCTACTCGGAACTCCTACACGGCAAGCGAGCCAAGGTGGGCAGAGGGAAACATTTCAAGCACACCCTCAAAGCTCCTTGATAAACTGCAACATCCCCACTGACACCTGGGAGTCCCTGGCCAAAGACCGCCCTCAGTGGAGGAAGTGCATCTGGGAGGGAGCTGAGCACCTCGAGTCTCGTCGCCGAGAGCATGCAGAAATCAAGCGCAGGCAGCAGAAGGAGTGTGCGGCAAACCAGTCCCACCCACCCTTTCCTTCAATGACTGTCTGTCCCACCTCTGACAGAGTCTGTAATTCCTGATATTGGACTGTTCAGTCACCTAAGAACTCACTTTTATACTAGAAGCAAGTCTTCCTCGATTTCAAGGGATTGCCTATGATGATGATGAGTGATAAATATTGGCCATAGAAAACTCCCCTGATCTTCGTTGAAATAGTGCCATGGAATCTTTTATGTCCACATGAGAAGACAGAATTAGTTTAATATCTCATCCAAAAGATGGATTATGATCATTTCTTGGACGCCTCTTTTCCAGGTTGAAAGGCCCAAAGGGTAGATTTTTCCTTTCTGTGGTTTTCAGCCTTGCAGGTGACCGGTGAAGGGGCTGGGCCTCATTAACATATGGCCAGTGGGCTGCGGGTGGAAAATGAGTGCCCAAAGAATTCTTCTGCCAATTTCACCATAGAATTCACCACACTCAACCAGCACCGTTGGGCAGGCCACATTATTCGCATGCCTGACATAAGACTAGGAATGGGGAACATGGAGATGACAGAAACACTGAACAAAGAAATAAAGGACGGTATCCAATTAAAAACAAGGTCATACAAAGTGGCTAAAACTAGTGGGAGGACAGAAGACTGGGAAGCTTTTAAAAGCCAGCAAAGAACGATTAAAAGAAAATTAAGAAAGGGAGGATAGATTATGAAAGTAAACTAGCACAGTATATAAAAACAGATAGCAAGAGTTTCTATAGATATATAAAAAGGAAGAGTGGCTAAAGCAAATGTTGGTCCCTTAGAGGATGAGACCGGGGAATTAGTAATGGGGAACATTGGGCCCAAGTTTCCACATGATTTGCGCCTGATTTTTAGGAGCAACTGGTGGAGAACGGACTATCTTAAAAATCGCAATTCTCCACATTTTTTTTTCTGCAGTTCCAGTCAGGTAGAACAGTTCTACTTTGGAACAGAATTTTTTCTTCAAAAGGGGGCGTGTCCGGCCACTGACGCCTGATTTCAAAGTTTCCACAGTGAAAACATACTCCAAACTAAGTTAGAATGGAGCAAGTGAAGATTTTTGTAGAACTGAAAAAACCTGTTCTACACATTAAAAGATCAGGCGTCCAGAACGAGGTGGGGGGGGGGGGGAAGGGAAGTCATTAAATTCTACAATAAATCCTTATTTATACTTATACAAATATTATCAAATAAATCCAACCTAAATAAACATTTATAAGCAAAGAAAAGATTAAATAAACCATCTTCCTACCTGTGTGAAAGTGCTTCAGCCAGCCTCACAAGTTCGTTCGTTCGTTCCCGACGGCAGGGGGGGAGGAGGAAGCCGTTCCCGACGGCGGGCGGGAGGGAGGGAGTGCGGGCCCGAACGAGCGGAGGGGGGGGGGGGGGGGAGGAAGCCGTTCCAGACGGCGGGCGGGAAGGAGACAGTGAGAAGGCTGCAGGAAGCCTCAGTGCTGATGTGCTGATGGCAATGTGCTTTTATTAAAAAATGTTCAAAAATTAAACAGCTACAAAGAACTACAAAAATGGCCGAGTGCCAATGTTTCCTTCACACTGCACGTGCGCAAACGCTCCGACGCGCACGCGCAGGGTTGCCGGCAGGAAAAAAACTAATTGAAATAGTACCCACCCCCTCCCACTTACAAAATCGGCGTGAGTGTAGGCTCCGCCCCCCTGGGCGCCGCGCCAAACAGACGAGGAGCTGCAGGGCTCTCCAGAATCGCGAGTTTTTTTTAGGCGCGAAAAACGGGCGCCCAGCTCGGAGGGGCGCCCGTTTTTTATCGTGTGGCAACTTGGGCCCATTGAGATAGAAACATAGAAAATAGGTGCAGGAGTAGGCCATTCGGCCCTTCGAGCCTGCACCACCATTCAGTAAGATCGTGGCTGATCATTCACCTCAGTACCCCTTTCCTGCTTTCTCTCCATACCGCTTGATCCCTTTAGCCGTAAGGGCCATATCTAACTCCCTTTTGAATATATCCAATGAACTGGCATCAACATCTCTCTGCGGCAGGGAATTCCACAGGTTAACAACTCTCTGAGTGAAGAAGTTTCTCCTCATCTCAGTCCTAAATGGCTCACCCCTTATCTTTAGACTATGCCCCCTGGTTCTGGACTTCCCCAACATCGGGAACATTCTTCCTGCATTTAACCTGTCCAGTCCCGTCATAATTTTATATGTTTCTATGAGATCCCCTCTCATCCTTCTAAACTCCAGTGAGTACAGACCCAGTCGATCCAGTCTCTCCTCATATGTCAGTCCATCCCGGGAATCAGTCTGGTGAACCTTCGCTGCACTCCCTCAATAGCAAGAACGTCCTTCCTCAGATTAGGAGACCAAAACGGAACACAATATTCCAGGTGAGGCCTCACCAAGGCCCTCTACAACTGCAGTAAGACTTCCCTGCAACTATACTCAAATCCCCTAGCTATGAAGGCCAACATGCCACTTGCCTTCTTCACCGCCTGCTGTACCTGCATGCCAACTTTCAATGACTGATGTACCATGCCTCCCAGGTCTTGTTGCACCTCCCCCTTTTCCTAATCTGCCACCATTCAGATAATATTCTGCCTTTGTGTTTTTGCCACCAAAGTGTGGATAAGCTCACATTTATCCACATTATACTGCATCTACCACGCATTTGCCCACTCACCTAACCTGTCCAAGTCACCCTGCAGCCTTTTAGCATCCTCCTCACAGCCCACCCAGTTTAGTGTCATCTGCAAACTTGGAGATATTACACTCAATTCCCTCATCCAAATTATTAATGTATATTGTAAATAGCTGGGGTCCCAGCAATGAGCCCTGCGGCACCCCACTAGTCACTGCCTGCCATTCTGAAAAGGATCCGTTTATCCCGACTCTCTGCATCCTGTCTGCCAACCAATTCTCTATCCACGTCAGTACATTACCCCCAATACCATGTGTTTTAATTTTGCACACCAATCTCTTGTGTGAGACCTTGTCAAAAGCCTTTTGAAAGTCCAAATACACCACATCCACTGATTCTTCCTTGTCCTCTCTACTAGTTACATCCTCAAAAAATTCTAGAAGATTTGTCAAGCATGATTTCCCTTTCATAAATCCATGCTGATTTGGACCGATCCCGTCACTGCTTTACAAATGTACTGCTATTTCATCTTTAATAATTGATTCCAATATTTTCCCAAACTACTGATGTCAGGCTAACCGGTCTATAATTACCCGTTTTCTCTCTCCCTCCTTTCTTAAAAAGTGGTGTTACATTAGCTACCCTTCAATCCATAGGAACCGATCCAGAGTCGATAGATTGTTGGAAAATGATCAGCAACGCATCCACTATTTCTAGGGCTACTTCCTTAAGTACTCCGGGGTGCAGACTATCAGGCCCCGGGGATTTATCGGCCATCAATCCCATCAATTTCCCTCACAAAATTTCCCGCCTAATAAGGATTTCCTTCAGTTCCTCCTTCTCACTAGAGCCTTGGTCCCCTAGTATTTCTGGAAGGTTATTTGCGTCTTCCTTCGTGAAGACAGAACCAAAGTATTTGTTCAATTAGTCTGCCATTTCTTTGTTCCCCATTAAAAATTCACCTGAATCTGACTGCAAGGGACCTACGTTTGTTTTCACTAATCTTTTTCTCTTCACATATCTATAGAAGCTTTTGCAGTCAGTTTTTATGTTCCCGGCAAGCTTCCTCTCATACTCTATTCTCCCCCTCCTAATTAAATCCTTTGTCCTCCTCTGCTGTATTACAAAATTCTCCCAGTCCTCAGGTTTGCTGCTTTTTCTGGCCAATTTATATGCCTCTTGGATTTAACACTATCCTTAATTTCCCTTGTTAGCCACGGTTGAGCCACCTTCCCCGTTTTATATTTACTCCAGACAGGGATGTACAATTGTTGAAGTTTATCCATGTGGTCTTTAAATGTTTGCCATTGCCTATCCACCATCAACCCTTTAAGTATCACTCGCCAGTCTATTCTAGTCAATTCACATCTCATACCATCGAAGTTACCTTTGCATAAGTTCAGGACCCGAGTCTCTGAATTAACTGTGTCACTCTCCATCTTAATAAAGAATTCTACCATATTATGGTCACTCTTCCCCAAGGGGCCTCACATAACAAGATTCTTAATTAGTCCTTTCTCATTACACATCACCCAGTCGAGAATGGCCAGCCCTCTAGTTGGTTCCTTGACATATTGGTCTAGAAAAGCATCCCGAATACACTCCAGGAAATCCTTCTCCACCGCATTGCTACCAGTTTGGTTAGCCCAATCAATATGTAGATTAAAGTCACCCATGATAACTGCTGTACCTTTATTGCACGCATCCCTAATTTCTTGTTTGATGCTGTCCCCAACTTCACTACTACTATGTGGTGGTGTATACACAACTCCCACTAGCGTTTTCTGCCCTTTGGCATTCCGTAGCTCCACCCATTCAGATTCCACATCATCGAAGCTAATGTCCTTCTTTACTATTGCATTAATTTCCTCTTTAACCAGCATCGCCACCCCTCCTCCTTTTCCTTTCTGTCTATCCTTCCTAAATGTTGAATACCCCTGGATGTTGAGTTCCCAGCCTTGGTCACCCTGGAGCCATGTCTCCGTGATGCCAATTACATCATATCCGTTAACTGCTATCTGCGCAGTTAATTCATTCACCTTATTCCGAATACTCCTCGCATTGAGGCACAGAGCCTTCAGGCATGTCTTTTTAACACCCTTTGCCCCTTTAGAATTTTGCTGTAATGTGGCCCTTTTTGCTTTTTGCCTTGGGTTTCTCTGCCCTCCACTTTTACTACTTCTTTCTATCTTTTGCTTCTGCCCCCATTCTACTTCCCTCTGTCTCCGTGCATAGGTTCCCATTCCCCTGCCATATTAGTTTAACCCCTCCCCAACAGCACTAGCAAACACTCCCCCCAGGACATTGGTTCCGGTCCTGCCCAGGTGCAGACCGTCCGGTTTATACTGGTCCCACCTCCCCCAGAACCGGTTCCAATGTCCCAGGACTTTGAATCCCTTCCTTCTGCACCACTCCTCAAGCCATGTGGTCATCTTAGCTATCCTGTCATTCCTACACTGACTAGCATGTGGCCCTGGTAGCAATCCTGAGATTACTACTTTTGAGTTCCTACTTTTTAATTTAGCTCCTAGCTCCCTAAATTCGTCTTGTAGGACCTCATCCCGTTTTTTTTACCTATATCGTTGGTACCCATATGCACCACGACAACTGGCTGTTCACTCTCCCTCTTCAAAATGTCCTGCACCTGCTCCGAGACATCCTTGACCCTTGCACCAGGGAGGCAACATACCATCCTGGAGTCTCGGTTGCGGCCGCAGAAACGTCTATCTATTCCCCTTACAATAGAATCCCCTATCACTATAGCTCTCCCACTCTTTTTCCTGCCCTCCTGTGCAGCAGAGTCACCCTCGGTACCATGAACTTGGCTGCTGCCCTTCCCTGATGAGTCATCCCTCTCAACACTACCCAAAGCGGTGTATCTGTTTTGCAGGGGGATGACCGCAGGGGACCCCTGCACTACCTTCCACTGCTCTTCCTGTTGGTCACCCATCCCCTATCTGGCTGTGTACTGTTTACCTGTGGTGTGACCAACTAATTAAACGTGCTAATCACGACATCCTCAGCATCGCGGATGCTCCAGAGTAAATCCACCCGCAGCTCCTGTGCTGCAATGCGGACTGTCAGGTGCTGCAGTCGGATGCATTTCCCGCAAATGTCGTCGTCAGGGAGACTGGAAGCGTGCCTGACTTCCCACATAGCACAGGAGGAGCATGTCCAAGCTCTCCTGCCATGACTTAACCCTTAGATAAGCATAATTTGGTAACAACAGAATGGCAGAAACTCTGAACAAATATTTTGTATCAGTCTTTATGGTAGAGGACACGAACAATATTTTGACAATGGATAGTCAAGAGGCTATGGGAGGGAGGAACTTAACACAATCACAATTACTAAGGAAGTGGTACTCAGTAAGATAATGGGACTAAAGGCAGATAAATCCCCTGGACCTGATGGCTTGCATCCTCGGGTTGTAAGAGAAGTAGCGGCAGAGATTGTGGATGCATTGGTTGTAATTTACCAAAATTCCCTGGATTCTGGAGATGTCTCGGCAGATTGGAAAACTGCAAATGTAATGCTCCTATTTAAAAAAGGAGGCAGACAAAAAACAGGAAAGTATAGACCAGTTAGCCTAACATCTGTGGTTGGGAAAACATTGGAATCCCTTATTAAAGAAACAGTAGCAGGATATTTGGAAAAGCAAAATTCGGTCAGGCAGAGTCAGCATGGATTTATGAAGGGGGAGTCATAGAAACATAGAAAATAGGTGCAGCAGTAGATCATTTGGCCATTCGAGTCTGCACCACCATTCAGTAAGATCATGGCTGATCATTCACCTCAGTACCCCTTTCCTGCTTCTCTCCATACCCCTTGATCCCTTTGGCCGTAAGGGCCATATCTAACTTCCTCTTGAATACATCTAACAATCTGGCATCAACAACTCTCTGCGGTAGAGAATTCCATAGGTTAACAACTCTCTGAGTGAAGAAGTTTTTGCTCATCTCGGTCCTAAATGGCTTACCCCTTATCCTTAGACTGTGACCTCTGGTTCTGGACTTTCCCAACATCGGGAACATTCTTCCTGCATCTAACCTGTCCAGTCCTGTCAGAATTGTATATGTTTCTATGAGATCCCCTCTTATTCTTCTAAATTTCAGTGAATCTAAGCCTAATCGATCAAGTCTTTCTTCATATGTCAGTCTTGCCATCCCGGGAATCAGTCTGGTGAACTTTCGCTGCACTTCCTCAATAGCAAGAACATCCTTCCTCAGATTAGGAGATCTAAACTGAACACAATATTCCAGGTGAGGCCTCACCAAGGCCCTGTACAACTGCAGTAAGACCTCCCTGCTCCTATACTCAAATCCCCTAACTATGAAGGCCAACATGCCATTTGCCTTCTTCACTGCCTGCTGTACTTGCATGCCAACTTTCAAGTACAGCAGGTGCCACATAAAAGGTTACTGTACAAGATAAAAGTTTGCGGGGTTGGGGGTAATATATTAGCATGGATAGAGGATTGGCTAACTAACAGAGAACAGAGAGTCGGGATAAATGGTTCATTCTCTGGTTGGCAATCAGTAATTAATGGGGTGCCACAGGGATCTGTTCTGGGACCCCAATTATTTACAATCTATATTAACGACTTGGAAGAAGGAACTTACTGTAACGTAGCCAAGTTTGCTGACGATACAAATATGGGAGGAAAAGCAATGTGTGAGGAGGACACAAAAAATCTGTAAAAGGACATAGACAGGCTAAGTGGGTGGGCAAAAATTTGACAGATGGAATATAATGTCGGAAAATGTGAGGTCATGCACTTTGGCAGAAAAAATAAAAGAGCAAGTTAGTATTTAAATGGAGAAAGATTGCAAAGTACTGCAAGAGAGTGGGACCTGGGGTACCGGAAACACAAAAGGATAGTATGCAGGTACAGCAAGTGATCAGGAAGGCCAATGGTATCTTGGCCTTTATTGCAAAGGGGATGGAGTATAAAAGCAGGGAAGTCTTGCTACAGCTATATAAGGTATTGGTGAGGCCACACCTGGAATACTGCATGCAGTTTTGGTTTCCATATTTACGAAAGGATATACTTGCTTTGGAGGCAGTTCAGACAAGGTTCACTAGGTTGATTCCGGGGATGAGGGGGTTGACTTATGAGGAAAGGTTGAGTAGATTGAGCCTCTACTCTTGGAATTCAGAAGAATGAGAGGTGAGCTTATCAAAACGTATAAGATTATGAGGGGGCTTGACAATGTGGATGCAGAGAGGATGTTTCCACTGATGGGGGACACTAGAACTAGAGGGCATGATCTTAGAATAAGGGGCCGCCCATTTAAAACATAGAAACATAGAAAATAGGTGCAGGAGTAGGTCATTCGGCCCTTCGAGCCTGCACCACCATTCGTTAAGATCATGGCTGATCATTCCCTCAGTACCCCTTTCCTGCTTTCTCTCCATACCCCTTGATCCCTTTAGCCATAAGTGCCATATCTAACTCCCTCTTAAATATATCCAATGAACTGGCATCAACAAATCTCTGCGGCAGGGAATTCCACAGGTTAACAACTCTCTGAGTGAAGAGATTTCTCCTCATCTCAGTCCTAAATTACCTACCCCTTATCCTAAGACTGTGTCCCCTGGTTTTGGACTTCCCCAACATCGGGAACAATCTACCCGCATCTAACCTGTCCCGTACCGTCAGAATCTTGTATGTTTCTATGAGATCCTCTCTCATCCTTCCAAACTCCAATGTATAAAGGTCCAGTCTCTCCTCATATGTCAGCCCGGCCATCTCAGGAATCAGTCTGGTGAACCTTCGCTGCACTCCCTCAATAGCAAGAACGTCCTTCCTCAGAATAGGAGACCAAAATTGAACACAATATTCCAGGCGAGGCCTTACCAAGGCCCTGTACAACTGCAGTAAGACCGCCCTGCTCCTATACTCAAATCCCCTAACTATGAAGGCCAACATACCATTTGCCTTCTTTACCACCTGCTGCACCTGTATGCCAAACAGAGATGAGGAGAAATTTCTTCTCTCAGAGGATTGTAAATCTGTGGAATTCGCTGCCTCAGAGAGCTGTGGAAGCTGGGACATTGAATAAATTTAACACAGAAATAGTCATTTCTTTTTAAACGATAAGGGGATAAGGGGTTATGGGGAGCGGGTGGGGAAGTGGAGCTGAGTCCATGATCAGGTCAGCCATGATCTTATTGAATGGCGTAGCAGGCTCGAGGGGCCATATGGCCTACTCCTGCTCCTATTTCTTATGTTCTTATGTTATTAATTGCACTCTTGTCAGTAGTACATTATCAGAATGAAAACCGCAAACATTCATTTGTTTAATGTGTTGGCCAGCATGTTTGTCTACAATGTTGGGGAGCTAAACAATTGAGTTATAGAAAACAATGCATTGCAGAAGTTTTGTTTTTAATTACTCAAATATATTACTCAATCCAAAAGGAAATCGTGCAAAGAAATATAATACTTGGATAAATTGCTCTTGATAGACAACATCACTGTCAAATGGTATCATTGCTGTCTGCCAAAGTGTTTGTGTGTTCATTCAAAATCTCAGTTATCAATCTTTTCTGTCCTAAGGTTAGGTTTAATTTGAAGTTGATTGAATCGGGCTGGTTATCTATCGTGTTCCTCTGCTAACCACTAATGTAACAGCTGCATTCATTTAAATTACATCATGTCATTTGCACAGCGCCACGTAACACAATGTGGGGAAAAGTGGAAACGATGTCCTGTACCACACCAAATTATTTGGCCGAGCCATTTCCTCTTTCGTATTGCATAATCTAAATTCATAAACAAAATTCATGTTTTTGTAATGTCAAAACAAAATCAAATATATCAACCAACTAAGACTTCAGCATGATAAATGTTTTTCTTTCTGTTTATGAAGATTTTAAGTATTTACATGAGATGGAATTGGTGTAAATTATTGCAGGACAAAATGCTAACAAATGGAATATCATGGAGGTGAAATTGATCTTGGGTGGTGGTGCAAAATGGGTGATAATGAATCGGCAGTCTGGTTTACACTTTGCCCAATTTTGTTTTCCATTGAAGTTAATGGTAAAGGAAATCAAACGGGCTGCCGATTCTCCATCGCACGTTTTGTGCTATTGCCTTCGACCAATTTAATTCATGTTGTGTAGATCCAGGGGAGGAGGAAGACAGGTATGTAGGAAAGACATCCAGAAAAGAGCATATTGGCTGAGTGGTCTCCGCATGCCTCCAGACTTGGTGTCCTCAAAGCCTTTCTCCGATTCCCCTGGGAACAGAGCAAGGGTAATTTTCCCATGAGGATATGGATATGGATATTGATGGTTGTGGTTTTGCACTTGGCTGGGTGTGCTCCTGGTGATTATGCACAGCCTTGGTCTACACAGCCATTGTCTTTGGTCCCTGCCACAAACTCCATTCCCTAGCAATTAACTCCATCCCTCTCGCTAACATCTGTCTGAGGCTGAACCAGACTGTTCATAACCTTGGTGTGATATTTGACCCTGAATTGAGCTTTCGACCACATAGCCACCAAGACCACCTATTTCCGCCTCTGGAACATTGACAACTCTGCCACTGCCTCAGCTCATCTGCTGCTGAAACCCTCTATCTCTAGACTTGACTATTCCAACATACCCCTGGCTGGCCTCCCACAACTTAATACTGACACCCCAAAGACCAGGCTAGCTCTTTGGCTTAATGGTGCTCTTAGGAGGAAGTTGTTTTGGATATACAGGTGCTGTTTGAGGTGCAGCATGTGTTCCTGTAATATTCTATCCTCTTAATATGTTTTACTATGCTCTGCTTGTACTACAACAACAACAACATCTTGTAATGCACTGAAATGTCCCAAGGCGCTTCACAGAAGTAATATGAGATTTAAAAAAATTGACATCGAGCCGCACAAAGAGAAATTAGGGCAGGTGACCAAATGCTTTGTCAAAGAGGTAGGTTTTAAGGAACGTCTTGAAGGAGGAAAGAGGGGTAGGGAGGCGGAGAGGTTTAGGGAGGGAATTCCAGAGCTTAGGGCCTAAGCAGCAGAAGGCATGGCGACCAGTGGTTGAGCGATTATAATCAGGGATGCTCAAGAGGGCAGAATTTGAGGAGTGCAGACATATCGGGGGGACGGATGGGGAGAGGGTTTGTGGGGCTGGCGGAGATTACAGAGATAGGGAGGGGTGAAGCCATGGAGGAATTTGAAAACAAGGCTGAGAATTTTGAAATCGAGGCATTGCTTAACCAGGAGCCAATGTAGGTCAGCGAGCACAGGAGTGATGGGTGAACGGGACTTGGTGCGAGTTAGGACATGGAAAGCCGAGTTTTGTCTCACCTCTAGTTTATGTAGGATAGAATGTGGGAGGCCAGCCAGGAGTGCATTGAAACAGTCAAGTAGTCAAGTCTAGAGGTAACAAAGGCATGGATGAGGGCTTCAGCAATTGATGAGCTGAGGCAAGGGCGGAGTCGGGCGATGTTACGGAGATGGAAATAGGTGGACTTAGTTATAAGAACATAAGAAATGGGAGCAAGAGTAGGCCATATGGCCCATCAAGCCTGCTCCGCCATTTAATACGATCTTGGCTAATCCGATCATGGACTCGGGTCCACTTCCCTGCCCGCTCTCCATAAC
Source organism: Pristiophorus japonicus (assembly GCF_044704955.1). Lineage (NCBI taxonomy): Eukaryota > Metazoa > Chordata > Chondrichthyes > Pristiophoridae > Pristiophorus > Pristiophorus japonicus. The sequence goes on along the minus strand of NC_091978.1, from coordinate 132,048,390 downwards.
CCGTTATTCCCTTATCAGTTAAGAAACTGTCGATCTCTGTCTTAAATTTATTCAATGTCCCAGCTTCCACAACTCTCTGAGGCATCGAATTTCACAGATTTACAACCGTCTGAGAAAATAAATTTCTCTTTATCTCAGTTTTAAATGGGCGGCACATTATTCTAAGATCATGCCCCCAAGTTCTAGTTTCCCCCATTAGTGGAAACATTCTCTCTGCATCCACCTTGTCAAACCCCCTCATGCTGTGGATATGTGGTCAAAAGCTCATTTCAGAGTCAGATATGACACCAAGTTTGTGAACAGTCTGGTTTAGCTTCCGACAGAAGTTGGGGAGAGGGATGGAGTCAGTGGCTAGGAAACGGAGTTTGTGGCGGGGACCGAAAACAATGGCTTCGGTCTTCCCAATATTCAATTGGAGAAAATTTGTGCGCATCCAGAACTGGATGTCAGACAAGCAGTCTGACAATTTAGAGACCGAGGAGGGGTCGAGAGAAGTGTTAGTGAGGTAGAGCTATGTGTCATCAGCGTACATATGGAAACTGATGCTGTGCTTTTGGATGATGTCGCCAAGGGGCAACATATAGATGAGAAATAGTAGGGAACCAAGGATAGATCCTTGGGGGACACCAGAGGTAACGATGCAGGGTTGGAAAGAGAAATCGTTGCATGTGATTCTCTAGCTAAGATTAGATAGATAAGAATGGAACCAGGCGAGTGCAATCCCACCCAGCTGGGTGAAGGTGGAGAGGGTTTGGAGAAGGATGGAGTGGTCAACCGTGTCAAAGGCTACAGATAAATCAAGAAGGATGAGGAGGGATAGTAGTGGGGAAAATGTTGGAATCAATCATTAAGGATGAAATAGCAGCGCATTTGGAAAGCAGTGATAGGATTGGTCCAAGTCAGCATGGATTTATGAAAGGGAAATCCTGCTTGACAAACCTTCTGGAATTTTTTGAGAATGTAACTAGTAGAGTGGACAAGGGAAAACGAGTGGATGTGGTGTATTTGGATTTTCAAAAGGTTTTTGACAAGGCCCCACACAAGAGATTGGTGTGCAAAATCAAAGCACATGGTATTGGGGGTAACGTACTAACGTGGATAGAGAACTGGTTGGCAGATAGGAAGCAGAGAGTCGGGATAAACTGGTCCTTTTCAGAATGGCAGGCAGTGACTAGTGGAGTGCCGCAGGGCTCAGTGCTGGGACCCCAGCTCTTTACAATATATATTAATGATTTAGATGATGGAATTGAGTGTAATATCTCCAAGTTTGCAGATGACACTAAACTGGATGGCGGTGTGAGCTGTGAGGAGGACGCTAAGAGGCTGACTTGGACAGGTTAGGCGAGTGGGCAAATACATGGCAGATGCAGTATAATGTGGATAAATGTGAGGTTATCCACTTTGGGGGCAAAAACACGAAGGCAGAATATTATCTGAATGGCGGCAGATTAGGAAAAGGGGAGGTGCAATGGGACCTGGGGGTCATGGTTCATCAGTCACTGAAAGTTGGCATGCAGGTACAGCAGGCGGTGAAGAAGGCAAGTAGTATGTTGGCCTTCATAGCTAGGAGATTTGAGTATAGGAGCAGGGAGGTCTTACTGCAGTTGTACATGGCCTTGGTGAGGTCTCACTTGGAATATTGTGTACAGTTTTGGTCTCCGAATCTGAGGAAGGACGTCTTGCTACTGAGGGAGTGCAGCGAAGGTTCACCAGACTGATTCCTGGGATGGCTGGACTGTCATATGAGGAGAAACTGGATCAACTGGGCCTTTATTCACTGGAGTTTAGAAGGGTGAGAGGGGATCTCATAGAAACGTATAAGATTCTGACGGGACTGGACAGGTTAGATGCCGGAAGAATGTTCCCGATGTTGAGGAAGTCCAGAACCAGGGGACATAGTCTTAGGATAAGGGGTCGTCCATTTAGGACTGAGATAAGGAGAAACTTCTTCACTCAGAGAGTTGTTAACCTGTGGAATTCCCTACCGCAGAGAGTTGTTGATGCCAGTTCATTGGATATATTCAAGAGGGAGTTAGATATGGCCCTTACGGCTAAGGGGATCAAGGGGTATGGAGAGAAAGCTGGAAAGGGGTACTGAGGGAATGATCAGCCATGATCTTATTGAATGGTGGTGCAGGCTCGAAGGGCCGAATGGCCTACTCCTGCACCTATTTTCTATGTTTCTATGTTTCTATGTTCACCTTTGTCACAGTCACTTTGTGACTTTGATGAGAGCCGTTTCGGTACTGTGATAGGCGCGGAAACTGGATTGGAGGGATTCAATCATGAAATTGCAGGAAAGACAGACACGGATTTGGGAGGCAACAACACGTTCAAGGACAACAACAACTTGTATTTTATAGCACCTTTAACATAGTAAAACTTCCCAAGGCGCTCACAGAAGTGTCGTAAAACAAATTTGACGCAGAGCCTCGTAAGGAGATATTAGCCCAGAAATCCTGGTCAGCTGCTTTAAAAAAATGCACACTTACCTGAAGCTGCTGCGCCCACGTGAGTTCCCAGTCCTGAGGCCTCCACTGACGTTAGGCCATGCGCATGGCTGGAGCTGCAGTCACATGGCTCTGGGCAGCCAATCAGATAATGAGAAACCCCCTCAAACACACAAAACATTCAATAAAAAAATAGAAAAAAACACTACATATTTAACATTAATTTAAATTAAAGTTATGTCTTATTAAAAAAATATATTTTTCCGATTTGGAAAAAAAAGTTTTTAAATTATGCTTTAAACTAAATTTAATGTAGTGGGCAGGGTTTTTAAAAATAAAATGTTTTTTTAAAATTTTATTTTTATGATTTAAATGTGTTTTAAAACTCTTACACCTGTAAAAGTAGGCTATGCACCTGCTTTTATCAGGCACAAGAGTTTTAAGGACATTTGCTGGGCAAGATATGGGTAAATACCACAGCTCCAGCTTGACAGATTGGAAAAGCAGTTTTTCAGCACATGCGCATTGTGCGCTGAAAACCGGCTTTTGTGGTGCCTTCCCGGGTCCGTATACACTCAGTAAGGTTGTGAACAATCTGGATCAGCCTCAGACAGTTGTCAGGGAGAGGGCTGAAGTTGGTGGTTAGGGAATGGAGTTTGTGGCATGGACCGAAAACAATGGCTTTGATCTCCCCAATATTTAGTTGGAGGAAATTTCTGCAAATCAGTACTGGATGTCAGACAAGCAGTGTCCGGATTGTTCACAACCTTGCTGTCATATATGACCCTGAGATGAGCTTCCGACAACAATAACAAATTGAAAGAGCAGTGCAAGGAAGGTAGTTCAGGGGTCCCCTGCGGTCATCCCCCTGCAAAACAGATAGACCGCTTTGAGTACTGTTGAGGGGGATGACTCATCAGGGGAGGGCAGCAGCAGCCAAGTTCATGGCACCGTGGTTGGCTCTGCTGCACAGGAGGGCAGGAAAAAGAGTGGGAGAGCGATAGTGATAGGGGATTCAATGGTAAGGGGAATAGATAGGCGTTTCTGCAGCCGCAACCAAGACTCCAGGATGGTATGTTGCCTCCCTGGTGCAAGGGTCAAGGATGTCTCGGAGTGGGTGCAGGACATTCTGAAAAGAGAGGGTGAACAGCCAGTTGTTGTGGTGCACATTGGTACCAACGATATAGGTAAAAAAAGGGATGAGGTCCTACGAGACGAATTTAAGGAGCTAGGAGCTAAATTAAAACGTAGGACCTCAAAAGTAGTAATCCCAGGATTGCTACCAGTGCCACGAGCTAGTCAGAGTAGGAATCGCAGGATAGCTCAGATGAATACGTGGCTTGAGCAGTGGTGCAGCAGGGAGGGATTCAAATTCCTGGGGCATTGGAACCGGTTCTGGGGGAGGTGGGACCAGTACAAACCGGACGGTCTGCACCTGGGCAGGACCGGAACCAATGTCCTACGGGGAGTGTTTGTTAGTGCTGTTGGGGAGGAGTTAAACTAATATGGCAGGGGGATGGGAACCAATGCAGGGAGACAGAGGGAAACAAAATGGAGACAAAAGCAAAAGACAGAAAGGAGATGAGTAAAAGTGGAGGGCAGAGAAACCCAAGGCAAAAAACAAAAAGGGCCACTGTACAGCAAAATTCTAAAGGGTCAAAGTGTAATAAAAAGGCAAGCATGAAAGCTCGGTGCCTCAATGCAAGGAGTATTCAGAACCCAGGAGAGGGCTCTGAGCTAGTTAGAGTGGGTGAGAGCTCAGATGAACAGGACCCCAAGAAAGAATGCAAAAGGCAGGAGGCAACAGAGCAGAGTAGCACTGGGGTAAGTGTAAACCACAAGATGATAGGAAGGGACAATATGTATGAATATAAAGGGGCTGCAGGAGGGGTCAAAACTAAAAATCATGGTTTGAAAACTAGTATTAAAACACTCTACCTAAATGCACGCAGCATTCGAAATAAAGTAAATGAGTTGACGGCACAAATCATTACAAATGGGTATGATTTGGTGGCCATTACAGAAACATGGTTGCAGGGGGGCCAAGACTGGGAATTAAACATAGAGGGGTATCTGACAATTCAGAAAGATAGACAAGAAGGGAAAGGAGGTGGCGTAGCTCAGTTAATAAAGGATGATATCAGGGCAGTTGTGAGAGACGATATTGGCTCTAATGAACAAAATGTTGAATCATTGTGGGTGGAGATTAGAGATAGTCAGGGGAAAAAGTCACTGGTGGACGTAGTTTATAGGCCCCCAAATAATAACTTCACGGTGGGGCGGGCAATAATCAAGGGAATAATAGAGGCATGTGAAAAAGGAACGACAGTAATCATGGGGGATTTTAACCTACATATCGATTGGTCAAATCAAATCGCACGGGGTAGCCTTGAGGAGGAATTCATAGAATGCATACGGGATTGTTTCTTAGAACAGTATGTTACAGAACCTACAAGGGAGCAAGATATCTTAGATCTGGTCCTGTGTAATGAGACAGGAATAATAAACGATCTCCTAGTAAAAGATCCTCTCGGAATGAGTGATCACAGTATGGTTGAATTTGTAATACAGATTAAGGGTGAGGAAGTAGTGTCTCAAACGAGCGTACTATGCTTAAACAAAGGGGACTACAGTGGGATGAGGGCAGAGTTGGCTAAAGTAGACTGGAAACACAGACTAAATGGTGGCACAATTGAGGAACAGTGAAGGACTTTTAAGGAGCTCTTTCATAGTGCTCAACAAAAATATATTCCAGTGAAAAAGAAGGGTGGTAAGAGAAGGGCTAACCAGCTGTGGATAACCAAGGAAATAAAGGAGAGTATAAAATTGAAAACCAATGCGTATAAAGTGGCCAAGGTTTGTGGGAAACTAGCAGATTGGGAAAATTTTAAACGACAGCAAAGAATGACTAAGAAAGCAATAAAGAAAGGAAAGATAGATTATGAAAGTAAACTTGCGCAAAACATAAAAACAGATAGTAAAAGCTTTCACCGATATATAAAATGGAAAAGAGTGACTAAAGTAAATGTTGGTCCCTTAGAAGATGAGAAGGGGGATTTAATAATGGGAAATGTGGAAATGGCTGAGACCTTAAACAATTATTTTGCTTCGGTCTTCACAGTGGAAGACACAAAAACCATGCCAAAAATTGCTGGTCACGGGAATGTGGGAAGGGAGGACCTTGAGATAATCACTATCACTAGGGAGGTAGTGCTGGACAGGCTAATGGGACTCAAGGTAGACAAGTCCCCAGGTCCGGATGAAATGCATCCCAGGGTATTAAAAGAGATGGCGGAAGTTATAGCAGATGCATTGGTTATAATCTACCAAAATTCTCTGAACTCTGGGGAGGTACCAGTGGATTCGAAAGCAGCTAATGTAACGCCTCTGTTTAAAAAAGGGAGCAGACAAAAGGCAAGTAACTATAGGCCGGTTAGTTTAACATCTGTAGTGGGGAAAATGCTTGAAGCTATCATTAAGGAAGAAATAGTGGGACATCTAGATAGGAATAGTGCAATCAAGCAGATGCAACATGGATTCATGAAGGGGAAATCATGTTTAACTAATTTATTGGAATTCTTTGAGGATATCACGAGCATGGTGGATAGAGGTGTATCGATGGATGTGGTGTATTTAGATTTCCAAAAGGCATTCGATAAGGTGCCACACAAAAGGTTACTGCAGAAGATAAAGGTACGCGGAGTCAGAGGAAATGTATTAGCATGGATAGAGAATTGGCTGGCTAACAGAAAGCAGAGAGTCGGGATAAATGGGTCCTTTTCGGGTTGGAAATCGGTGGTTAGTGGTGTGCCACAGGGATCTGTGCTGGGACCACAACTGTTTACAATATACATAGATGACCTGGAAGAGGGGACAGAGTGTAGTGTAACAAAATTTGCAGATGACACAAAGATTAGTGGGAAAGCGTGTTGTGTAGAGGACACAGAGAGGCTGCAAAGAGATTTAGATAGGTTAAGCGAATAGGTTAAGGTTTGGCAGATGGAATACAATGTCGGAAAATGTGAGGTCATCCACCTTGGAAAAAAACACAGCAAAAAAAAAACAGTAAAAGGGAATATTATTTGAACGGGGAGAAATTACAACATGCTGCGGTGCAGCGGGACCTGGGGGTCCTTGTGCATGAATCCCAAAAAGTTAGTTTGCAGGTGCAGCAGGTAATCAGGAAGGCGAATGGAATGTTGGCCTTCATTGCGAGAGGGATGGAGTACAAAAGCAGGGAGGTCCTGCTGCAACTGTATAGGGTATTGGTGAGGCCGCACCTGGAGTACTGCGTGCAGTTTTGGTCATCTTACTTAAGGAAGGATATACTAGCTTTGGAGTGGGTACAGAGACGATTCACTCGGCTGATTCCGGAGATGAGAGGGTTACCTTATGATGATAGATTGAGTAGACTGGGTCTTTACTCGTTGGAGTTCAGAAGGATGAGGGCTGATCTTATAGAAACATTTAAAATAATGAAAGGGATAGACAAGATAGAGGCAGAGAGGTTGTTTCCATTGGTCGGGGAGACTAGAACTAGGGGGCACAGCCTTAAAATACGGGGGATCCAATTTAAAACCGAGTTGAGAAGGAATTTCTTCTCCCAGAGGGTTATGAATCGTGGAATTCTCTGCCCAAGGAAGCAGTTGAGGCTAGCTCATTGAATGTATTCAAATCACAGATAGATAGATTTTTAACCAATAAGGGAATTAAGGGTTACGGGGAGCGGGCGGTGTGGAGCTGAGTCCACGGCCAGATCAGCCATGATCTTGTTGAATGGCGGAGCAGGCTCGAGGGGCTAGATGGCCTACTCCTGTTCCTAATTCTTATGTTCTTATGTTCTTACTAAAGAGATAGAGAATATTTGGCTTCTATTTCTAGCTCCAAATATATTGTTTGTAATGATTGACAACAGGACTGACAATTCATTGAGCATACCTGTCTTACTGGTTGCAGTTGTTATCCCCTTCTCCCTATTGTTTGTCAATGGAGCAGAGCTGGTAACTAAAATGCCCTCGGGAAGTCACTATTAGAAGCAGGCAAGTTAATTTGATTTCTTTTGTGTAGAATATAATCAAAATATTGAAATGGAGGAAGTTTGAAATTTTGTCTGCATTAAACTAACAGATTCAAGGGGTTATTTAGCAACTGCAACTTTTTAATATTTGACAATTCCGTTGAGGTTTTGATATTGTTTACTTTTTATATTGGCCATTTTTAACAATTTACACCAGTACTCTGGTGGCTCCGCCAATCTCCAATTGGAGAACCCGCACACAAATTCCAGGCAGATGTTTTATATCCCTAAGCATGAAGGAAACTTAAAGGAACTGTAAATTTATGTAATACCAGATAGTTAAAGGTACATTTTTATACTATTTATCTATGAATTTTGCCTGACTGGTATTGCAGCTGACATTGATGGGCTGGCTTCAATGAAACCACTTCTGTGGCTGAATAAAAGTAGCTGTTTGAAACCATAATTGATTAACTTCTATGCTTAATTTTGTGTGAGCAAGGTAAATGTGCATTTAACAAAGGAATCACCAACTCACCCTAAGCAATGCCACAGGAGATCTGCTGATCAATACAACACAAGAGTTGATTGAAGCACATGCGCGAAAACATGGAACTTGCGATCTGTCAAGAAATTTCTTGACAGATCCAACGTATTCCTGGGAAAAGGGCCTCCACGGGCAGCAAGTTGGGCTATTTTGGTCACTGGCCTGTAATTCCCTGGGCTGGCCTCATTTCTTCACTGTTCAACTAAACCTGAACAATGCTGAAGATTAAGTGCTAACAATTCATTGTGATCTGACTGCTTCTTATCCACCTCCCTTACTTACTAAGAATTAGTGTTTTAAACATATTGTGTACTTTGGTTTTATTTATTCTCAGATTGTGGGTGACAATGGCAAGACTGCATTTATTACCCATCCCTAGTTGCTCGACCACTTCAGAGGATATTGAGAGTCAACCACTGACTGGGGAACTGGAGTTGCATGTAAGGGTGGTATGAAGGGCACTAGTGAATCAGTTAGGTTTTTACAGCTTTCATGGTCACTTTTTCAGGAGGTAGTCCATAAGTTACCAGCTTTACTAAATTCAATTTCATAACTTCCCATATGGGATTTGAATTTATGGGCCCTGAAATTCCGGTCTACCCGGGTCCATAAGGAGTGTGTATGGACCTGGGAAGGCATCGCAAAAGCCGGTTTTCGTTGCGCATTCAATTATCCCCCACCCTCTAGCCCTGCATCACTAGAAGATCACGCTCGGTTGTGGCTCTGTGTGCAAAGCCATAGGAGATCGATTTGTTTATATTAAAAAATCTGCCATCTACATACGTGTCATGGCAGCTTTTCCATTGTAATTCCTGTGACCACATTTGCAATGGAAACTATCCACATAAACTTGTTACACTAAAATTATACTCTTCTGCTTGTGGAAGTGCTGAAGCTGTATATAATAAGTTAAAGAACTTCAGTAAGCGAGCATAGGTTAACTCTTAATTACTTCCATCTGTCGTGCTTTTCTGTCACTAGCAGACTTGCCTATTCTTTTGACTTACCTCTGATTGAATCCTCCAGATTGATCTCCAAGATATGTGGTGCTGAGGTCTGTTCACAGTTCCATGCTTCTTGGATATCCCCAAATCAGAACTGTGACCTGATCCTGACTGCCCACAGCTGGTTGCCACCTCCCTACCTCAACAACCTGACCTAGCCTCAAGCATTGCAGCTGCTGCATTCCCCTCTGTGCCTGGAGTCTCCTCCCGCCCCACTTCGACATCTAACATGACCTCAACCTTTAAGGGCTGCCTCCTGTAGTGCTAAATGCTACATTCCGGGCTTAAGTTCTTAAAACGATTTCAGCGTTTTTAATTTTAGAAGTGCTGAAATCCCTTTAAGTTGGTTCCCACCATTGGCTGGGAACACGGATTTTGTCAATCCTCGAAGGCACAAGTTAGTCAGCTTGTGCCAGAGGGTGGCTGTGATGAGCAATGGGATATCTATTGAAAGGATGGGGAAATCTATATTATTTAAAATATGCAGCAAGTATTTATTTAAATAGTACAGGTTTCCACTATCACCATTGGAGAAACTCTTTAAAGAAAACCATCGAAATTCCCCCCTCTACCTTGACTGGACAGAGAGACCTGGCATCCAACCTTGAAGCCAACCCAGAAGCAGAGAAGAGCAGTGGGGCAGATGGGAGGGTGGTGGAGGGGGGACAAAGCAGTGTCGTGGGGAATGTTTAAAATGAATCCCTAACAGTGTCTATTTAAATACAGGCTTCCCCAAGTAACTGCTGGGGAAATCCTTTTAAATTCCCGCTCCTCAATACGACCGAGCAACCCCAGCTCTGCCACACCTTGAGACTAGGCCCCTACCTGCCCTGAGTACTTTACTCCAGCTCCCTTCTGCTGCCTCTTGTCTCCCCTCCACCCGCTCCCCGCCATCCATGCTGACTTCAGATGCCTCCCCCACTGCATTTTTATCAGCACCACCTAAACCCTCTGCCCATGCTCTCAGATGCTGCTATCACATTGTCACACCACAAATCCTGGGACCTATTTCCTTCTTCTCTCCTACCCCAGGACCCGGCCATTGCTGTAATTTCTGAATACCCCTCTCCCATTCCTCTCAGATCCTAATACTGACTTCCCTGTGTTCCCAAACACTGCAGCTGCTCCTTATTGTGTTCCCACATACTGCAACCCCTCTCCAAGTTATCTAAGATCCTCTACCTCTCTCCAATCATCTACCCCTCTGTGGCTCTCGTATCGGACTGTTCAGCCATCAAAGAACTCACTTTGGGAGTGGAAGCAAGTCCTCCTCAATTCCGAGGGACTGCCTATGATTGACGAATGCTACATATCTATATACTTCAAATCTTCCAGCAATCTAGAATATTTTCCTTACCATCTTCCTATATATCCTGGGCTTTAAAAAAAAAGGCAAGAAATAAAATTAACTACATAGCTAAACTAACAAATTTTAGCAGTAAGCAAAGCCACTGCTTTACAGTTTCCACACAAATCTGCACACAATCATAGATGTTGAGCCGAAAAATATTACTCACACTCCACCAAATGCTATAGTGAATACTCAGTTTGATTTATTTACTCTCTGTAAATTAGTGGCACTGGTAACATAGTGTTCAATACTTATATCCTCTTAACAACCATAATCAACACCACAGGAGATCCACCAGCAAACTAAAATTTAAAAATTCATTTTTTTGTCATACTGCCTTTGTAACCTGCGACTTCTTGTTGTGTCACAGGTGATGTTTCCATATTTGGAAGGCCCGGTGTTCAGCTGACATAAAAATCATTGCCAAAAAACTTTAAGGCAGTTAGGGACAACAAGCAAAGGTGGTGCTGATCTGTGTCAAGGAGATGAGAGATCTGATGCGCCCATCAATGGAGCCAGGTAGTAAATGATGCCCAAAAGAGAATTGGAGTCACAATGGGAAGAAAATGGTTCTGCACAGAACTACAGTTGTTTATAGAGAAAGCTGCATCTGGTGGAAAGCTATATTAGTCTTGAGAGGAAACTGGTGATAGAGCAAGTTGTAGGACTCCCAGGAGGTAGTTAACCCTGAAAGCCTAGTGCTAGATCCTTGATGGAGGAGGGGTGGGGGAGGAGAAATCATTAGAGAAATGCTGCTGTTTTGAAGTTGGAATTGGCAGTTGAAAACACAAATAATATAGCTCTGGTCATGATGGCAATAATGTTTTCCAGTCTTTCATGCGCTGACAAAAAGTGGTTCTGCTGTATTGTACCTTAATTGTACAAAAACATTAGATTTGCTTAACTTTGAAAGGTATCATGAAGCCATTTATTTTGGGAGGGGGTGGATAAATAAGAATAGAGGTACTAAATTTATAAATTCTTCAGGGTTAATACTGCACATTTAGTGTCAAAATAATCCCTACAGTAAGTATTGAAAGTAAATGGCAGAAGTTCTTTGCCTTTTCAAATGTGAAGGATTGAGCTTGTCCTCAGAGTAGATACAGGGCAGGCTATTGGTTGATCTTCTCTTTGATTTATTGTTGAACTAAACAGTTACCTGCCTCACCTTGGGTAACCGTGATGAAAGCTGTAATGCAATTGAAACATTTTCAAGCTCAAGATAAAGATTGAAAATAACAACCTTGACGTGGTGAGCAATGACATTGATCGATAAACGTCTTTGACCGTGTGCTCTAAGCAACACTTTAAGTAAGCTGTTCAGAGTAATTATTGTACAAAGTGATTAGTATTCTTTTCTGCAGCATATTTTGAAACAATAATGGGTTATCTTAAACATAACTTTTTATATATACAGTATTTTAAAAATGCACAAAGCTGGATTTAACTATTTTAAATGGTTCAATGACTTCTCCATATTCTGTAGAATTATATTATTGATGATGCTCTGATGCAGGATATTAAATAGATATTAAGATTGCTCATATGTAAAGGCACCTGAATCATATGTGAACTAAAACAAACATAGAAACATAGAAAATAGGAGCTGTAGTAGGCCATTCGACCCTTCGAGCCTGCACCGCCATTCAACACGATCATGGCTGATCCTCTATCTCAACACCATATTTCTGCTTTTCCCCCATAGCCATTGATGTCTTTTGTGTCTAGAAATCTATCTATCGCTTTCTTAAATATATTCAGCGACTTAGCCGCCACAGCCTTCTGTGGTAGAGAATTTCACAGGTTCATCACCCTCTGAGTGAAGAAATTTCTCCTCATCTCAGTCCTAAATTTCCTATCCCGTATCCTGAGACAGTAACCACTTGTTCTAAAATTCCCAGCCAGGGAAACATCCTCCCCACATCCAGTCTGTCCAACCCCGTCAGAATTTTATACGTTTCAATGAGATTCCTTCTCATTCTTCTAAACTAGTGAATACAGGCCTAGTCGACCCAATCTCTCCTCATACGACAGTCCTGCCATCCCAGGAATCAGTCTGGTCAACCTTCACTGCACTCCCTCTATGGCAAGTATATCCCTAGGTAGGGAGATCAAAACTGCACACAATTCTCGAGGTGTGGTCTCACCAAGGCCCTGTATAACTGTAGTAAGACATCCTTGCTCCTGTACTCAAATCCTCTTGAAATGAAGGCCAACATACCATTTGGCTTCCTAACTGCTTGCTGCACCTGCATGTTTATTTTCAATGATTGGTGTACAAGGACACCCAGGTCCCTTTGTACATCGAGATTTCCCAAGCTATCACCATTTAAATAATACTTTGTCTTTATGTTTTTCTTACCAAAGTGGATAACTTCACATTTATCCACATTATACTGCATCTGCCATGTGTTTGCCCACTCACTCAAACTATCTATATCGCCTTGCAGCGTCTTTGCATCCTCCTCACAACTCACAATTTCACCTAGTTTTGTGTCGTCAGCAAACTTGGAAATATTACATTTGGTTCCTTCATCCAAATTATTTATATATATTGTGAATAGCTGGGGCCCAAGCAATGATCCCTGTGGTACTCCACTAGTCACTGACCACCACCCCGAAAAGACCCGTTTATTCCTACTCTCTGTTTCCTGTCAGTTAACTAATTTTCAATCCATGCCAGTATATTACTCCCAATCCTATGTGCTTTAATTTTGCACACTAGCCTCTTACGTGGGACTTTATCAACGGCCTTCTGAAAATCCAAATACACTACATCCACTGGTTCTCCCTTATCTATTCTATCAGTTACATCCTCAAAAAACTCCAGTAGGTTTGTCAAACACGATTTTCCTTTCATAAATCCAAACTGACTTTGTCAAATCCCGTTGATATTATCTGATTTTCCCATTATCACATCCTTTATAATAGACTCTAGCATTTTCCCTACTACTGATGTTAGGCTAACCGGTCTGTAGTTCCCTGTTTTCTCTCTCCCTCCTTTTTTAAATAGCGGGGTTACATTTGCCACCCTCCAATCTGCAGGAACTGTTCCATAATCTATAGAATTTTGAAAGATGACAACCACTATTTCCATGGCTACCTCTTTTAGTACTCTGGGATGCAGATTATCAGGCCCTGGGGATTTATTGGCTTTCAGTCCCATTAGTTTCTCCAGCACCATTTTCTTACTAATAATCATCAACAAGCTCATCAAACTATCCTGTACTATTAATAAAAATATAATCCGAGGAATGGCTGTTGGCAATATTAGTGGAAGGATGCTTGACACTCCATACTCTATTATTTTAGCAGAGACATTCACAGATTTAAAATAAATGTATTAATCACCGCATTAAAATAGCAACCAGAATATTAAAAGAATTCAGTGAGTGTCCATCTGGCAACTGTCCTTTCTAGGCTATAGTTGCAAAACAATTTAACTCAAGTGAAAATGTCTTTATTTATCGATGATCTGATTTTCAGCGTCCATAGTGCTGCACACATTGGGCACTGCCTCCCTGCCTTATGTACAATGGAGGCCTATGGAGTGCCAGTGACACCTGCACCAAACAACCCAGTCCAGAAGCACTTCAAGGTCAAGGATGTCACTGAGTGGCTGCAGGACATTCTGAGGAGGGAGGGTAAACAGCCAGAGGTCATGGTCCATATTGGTACCAATGACATAGGTAGAAAGAGGGATAAGATCCTACAGGCAGAGTTTAGGGAACTAGGAGAGAGATTAAAAAGCAGGACCTCAAAGGTAGTAATCTCCAGACTACTCCCGGTGTCACGTGCTAGTGAGTGCAGAAATAGGAGGATAGAGCAGATGACTGCACGACTGCAGAGATGGTGCAGGAGGGAGGGCTTTAGATTCCTGAATCATTGGGACCATTTCTGGGGGAGTGGGACCTGTACAAGCTGGACGGGTTGCACCTCAAGAGAGCTGGGACCAATATCCTCGCGGGGGGTGAGGGTGGAGGGGGGGGGACGGTTTCGAGTGCTGTTGGGGAAGGTTTAAACTAGCTTGGCCGGGAAATGGGAACCTGAGAGTAGATTCAGAAGGGTGGGAAGCAAAGCTGGAATTGGAAAGCAGAACATTAGAAAATGAATATGGAAGGCAGAGGAAACAAAGGCTAGAAAATATACAACAAGGGAGTTTTGCAGTGCTAAATAGTGTATATCTCAATGCAAGAAGTCTAAGGAATAAGGCAAATGAGAGCACAGATAGACACTTGGGAGTATGATGTTATAGCTATTACTGAGAAATGGCTGAAAGAAGGGCAGGTATGGCAGCTCAACATTCCTGGTTTCAGGGTTTTCAGATGGGATAGGGAGGGGGATAAAAAAGGAGTGGGGTGGGGGGTCGCAATATTGATTAATGAAACAATTACAGCTATGAGGAGGGATGATATGTTAGAAGGATCATCACGTGAGGCCATATGGGTTGAATTGAAGAACAAAAATGGGGTGATCTCACGACTGGGAGTGTACTATTGACCCTTCAAACAGTCAGAGGGAGATAGAAAAGCAAATATAGCGACAAATTTCTGAGAAGTGCAAAAACTGTAGGGCAGTAATAGTAGGAGATTTCAACTACCCTAATATAACTGGGATAAAATTAGTGTGAAAGGTATAGAGGGTGCATTCAGGAGAACTTTTTTAGTCAGTATGTAGCAAGCCCAACAAGGGAGGGGGAGATTCTGGACTTGGTTTTGAGGAATGAAGCTGGGCAGGTGGACGGGATATCAGTGAGAGAGCATTTTGGTGCTAGTGATCATAATTCAGTTAGATTTAGGGTCGTTATGGAAAAATACAAAGAAAGACCAGGAATAAAAGTTCTCAATTGGGGAAAAGCCAATTTGAGATGTGATTTACCCAAAGTGGTCTGGAAACAGCTACTTGAAGGTAAATCAATGTGGGAGGCATTCAAGGAGGATATCCTGACGGTTCAGAGCAAGTACGTTCCCTTAAAGAAAAAGGATGGGAATAACAAATCTCGAGCTCCCTGGATGTCAAGAGGCATACAGGATAGGATAAAGAAAAACTGGGAGGCTAATGACAGATACTGAGGGCTAAATATTGCAGGAGGAAGAGTATAGAAAGTGCAGGAGTGATATTAAAAAGGAAATTAGGAAATCAAAGAGAGAGCATGAAAAAATTTTGGCAAGTGAAATCAAAGAAAACCTTAAGATGTTTTATAAATACTTTGGGCTCTAATTTCCCCAAGAGTTGCCCCGCTTTTTTTGGAGTAAGTAGCCTTTTTTGGAGTAACTTAAAAATAGCAAATTTCCCCATTTAAGTTGCTGCAGTGTAAGTCAGTTAGTTAGGTTTTGTTTAAGTTTAGTTTTTTTTCTCCAAAAGGGGGCGTGACCAGCCACTTACACCTGTTTTGGCCATAGAAGCAAATTGGCCAGCTGAAAGTTACTCCAAACTAATTTAGGCCAGTGTATGAGGCCACTTTTGTAGGCACAGAAAAACCTTACCTACATTTAAGAAATCAGCGCAGGTAGCCAGGGGGGTGGGGGGAAGGTGAGTTAGAGGATTCCAAAGCTCTAAAGACCTTCACAACATCAGCACAACATTACAATATCTTCAGCACAACAGCTGCACAACATAACCACAAATAAATGAAAGATAAATCAGCTACAGAAAATAGAGCAGTCCTACCTTGCCGACTGCAGAACACACCGGCTAGCCCTCCTGCCAGGGCTAGGGGCGGCAGGCACATATGACTGTAGGGGTGAGGGACTTTTACTTTTTATAGTTGACCCTAAATGTTGCGTGGTCCTAATGGAGGATGATTCAGTTTTGATGCAAAATATCTTTTATTGTGAATTTTACAGTGCACTTCAATGATACAAACAACAACAACAACATCCACAGCACGAAAGAAAGTCTGCACCCATCCCTCACCCACATCTCGGGGAAAGTGCACTTCCTCATAGGGTCGGTGATGGTGGTGGGAGGGGTTGGGGGCTGGGCTTGGGTCTGACCAGTGGCTGGTGCGTGGAGTGAAGTGGGAATGAAATTTGAGTCTCTGGCCTTTGTGCCCTTATTGCAGAAGCCAGCTCCCTCATGGCATCTGCCATTGTCTGCACACCCTCTGCAATACCCACCCTGACTTCCCGTCTTAGTGCAGAGATTTCACCCGATAGTGTGGCGACCTCATCACACACCCCAGTGATGGCCGCCATGAGTGATCTTGTAAGGGCATTGGTCTCCTCACCCAATAAAAAAAACTGATTTACTTCTGCTGAGGGCTGCCTCTCAGGAGAGATTGGTCGGCTTCTCCTTCCCCTTGCTGTGGGTCTACCTAGTGGCACACCTCCAGTGCGAGGCACAGGCTGGGATGGTGGGGCACTGGGTGTCCCAAGATGCCTTTCCCGCTCGCCACTCGGACCCATGACCTTGGAAGGTGTGAACCCATGGAAGGTTGCTGAGGAGCTAATGGAGGGTTCTGGCTGTGCGATGCCCTGTGATATGTCATGATCGATATTGCTGTCACACATTTTCATGGACCCCTCCTTCCCCTACCCACCTCGGTCTGGAGCGCACGCATCTGGATCCTCAGGGTCTTGAGGAGTGTCGTCATCTTCTGCAAAAGACAACACAACAGTCAAATGGTTAGCAGCACAGGAGGGGGCAGGATGGGTGGCATGAGTAGTCTCACGTGTAGCAGGTCAGTCAGCAAGTTGATTTGAAGGGCGACAATGCATTTTAATGACTCACCCTCACCCTTGTGTGTGGGTCCAGTTTGTGCAGAGCTTTATTCTTTTTCTGCCAGTGTGACTCAGCAAGGCAGCAACCCTCTGTTCCAGGGGTGTCAGTTGGTGCAGATTTGGCAGACCTCCTCCTGTTCTAGTTCTTTCCCTCTTGTTGTGGGCCAATTTCTTCTGCAAAGATGAAAATATAAATTGTCAAATATGGTGCACTTCTGATGGGACACATACAGATGCTCACATTTTCCACTGCAATTCAATTTAAAGATGAAGATATTACTTACACTCACTACTTGACCAATGTGCTGCCATTTCTTCTTCCACTGGCTTCCAGATCTTGCAGTGTTGACCCCAGCGGAGGATTCTTCGGCAACACGGGTCCACCTTTTCCTCATTTCCTTGGGGAAAACCTTTGACGGACCACTCTTGCTGATATCCAGCTCCAGCCATTTCTCCTCAATAACCGTCACTAATTTCTCCACTTCCTCATGGAGGAAATTCTTGGTTTTTCTTGCACGCTCTTGCGCCATTCGTCTATTGGACTCAAACGCAGGTAATGTTCAAAGATCACACTTACACCCCTCATACACCTATCCAGCACTCCTTTCCACTCCCTCAACCACATAAAAATCAATATTCAGACCTCACCTCTATATATGCTCCATAGCCACTTATTCTGAGAATGCTCTCCCTTTAATTGGCCAATTGCCAAGCTTCCTGCTACACTGCGCATGTGTGCAGACTGGAGCGCCCACTGAAACAGTTATGCGGGCCCCTGTCGGCACTGCTCGACACGCTGGGCCCAAGCCCCGCCCCACTGCCGGCCACGCTGAGCAAGCAAGGCCGAAGCTCCGCACCCCCCCCACACTATGCTGTGCGACGCCGATGGATGCGGACGACGAGGGAGCGGCCAAA
Organism: Pristiophorus japonicus; assembly: GCF_044704955.1. Classification (NCBI taxonomy): domain Eukaryota; kingdom Metazoa; phylum Chordata; class Chondrichthyes; family Pristiophoridae; genus Pristiophorus; species Pristiophorus japonicus. The sequence continues at coordinate 132,030,384 of NC_091978.1, read as the reverse complement.
TTCACAGGTAGATTTTTGGCGCTTTTTCTCCTCCAGGAAGTCGGCGCACCACATTGAGATATGCCGCTCTAAGTGGCTGGGGAAATTTGGGGCCATTATGAGCAAGTGGATAACTAAAGAAAGAGTAGGGCCTATTAGAGGCCATAATGGTAATCTGTGTGTGGAGGCAGAAGATGTGTACATGGTTATAATGTGGACATAAAAGGTTACTGCACAAGATAAAAGGTTACGCCGGTTGAGGGTAATATATTAGCATGGATAGAGGATTGCCTAACTACCAGAGAACAGAGAGTCAGGATTAATGGTTCATTCTCTGGTTGGCAACCAGTAACTAGTGGGGTACTGCAAGGATCAGTGCTGGGACTCCAACTATTTACAATCTATATTAACGACTTGGAAGAAGGGACTGAGTGTAATGTAGCCAAGTTTGCTGATGGTACAAATATGGGAGGAAAAGCAATGTGTGAGGAGGACACAAAAAATCTGCAAAAGGACATAGACAAGTGAGTGGGCAAAAATTTGGCAGATGGAGTATAATAGTGTGAGGTCATACACTTTGGCAGAAAGAATCAAAGGGCAAGTTATTATTTAAATGGAGAAAGATTGCAAAGTGCCACAGTACAATGGGACCTGGGGGTACTTGTACATGAAACACAAAAGGATAGTATGCAGGTACAGCAAGTGATCAGGAAGGCCAATGATATCTTGGCCATTATTGCAAAGGGGATGGAGTATAAAAGCAGGGAAGTCTTGCTACGGCTATATAAGTTATTGGTGAGGCCACACCTGGAATACTGCATGCAGTTTTGGTTTCCATATTTATGAAAGGATATACTTGCTTTGGAGGCAGTTCAGAGAAGGTTCACTAGGTTGATTCCGGGGATGAGGGGGTTGACTTATGAGGAAAGGTTGAGTAGGTTGGGCCTCTACTCATTGGAATTCAGAAGAATGAGAGGTGATCTTATCGAAACGTATAAGATTATGAGGGAGCTGATGGATCCAGAGAGGATGTTTCCACTGATGGGGGGAGACTAGAACTAGAGGGCATGATCTTAGAATAAGGGGCCGCTATTTGAAACAGAGATGAGAAGAAATTTCTTCTGGGTTATGGGGAGTGTGTGGGGAAGCGGAGCTGAGTCCATGATCAGATCAACCATGATCTTATTGAATGGGGAACAGGCTTGAGGGGCCGTATGGCCTACTCCAGTTCCTATTTCTTATGTTCTTATGTTCTTAATGAATTCTTTGTGTCTGTTTTCACAAAAAGAGGGTGATGCAGACATTGCAATTAGGGAGGAGGAGTACGAAGTATTAGATTAAATAACCATAGTGAGAGAGGAATTATTAAGGGCTTTAGCAGCTTTGAAAGTGAATAAATCCCCAGGCCTGGATGAAATGTTAAGAGAAGCAAAAGAGGAAATAGCAGAGGCTCTGACCATCATTTTCCAATCCTTTCTGGCTGCGATGTGGTGCCGGAGACTGGAGGACTGCTAATGCTGTACCTTAGTTGAAAAAGGAGAAAGGGATAGACTGAGTAATTACAGGCCAGTCTGCCTAACCTCGGTGGTGGAAAAATTGCTGGAGAAAATCCTGAGGGACAGGATAAATCTTCATTTAGAAGGACACAGGTTAATCGAAGACAGTCAGCACGGATTTGTTAAGGGAAGGTCGTGCCAGACTATCTTGATTGAATTTTTTGAGGAGATAACTATGAGGGTCAATGAGGGTAGTGTGTTTGATCTAGTGTATATGGATTTTAGCAAGGCTTTTGATAAGGTCCCACATGGCAGACTGGTCATGAAAGAAAAAGCCCATGGGATCCAAGGCAAAGTGGCAAGTTGGATCCAAAATTGGGTCAGAGCCAGGAAGCAAAGGATAATCGTTGATGGGTATTTTTGTGACTGGAAGGCTGTTTCCAGTGGGGTTCCACAGGGCTCAGTACTAGGTACCTTGCTTTTTGGTGTGTATATCAATGTTAGACTTGAATGTAGGGGGTATGATTAAGAAGTTTGCAGAAGATACAAAAATTGGCTGTGTGGTTGATAATGAGGAAGAAAGCTGTAGACTGCAGGAAGATATCAATGAACTGGTCAGTTGGGCAGAACAGTAGCAAATGGAATTCAATCCGCAGAAGTATGAGATATTGCATTTAGGGAGGGCGAACAAGGCAAGAGAATACACATTAAATGGTAGGACACTGAGAAGTGTAGAGGAACAAAGGGACCTTGGAGTGCATGTCCACAGATCCCTGAAGGTAGGAAGCTAAGTAGATAAGATGGTTAAGAAGGCATATGGAATACTTGCCTTTATTAGCTGAGGCATAGAATACAAAGAGCAGGGAGGTTATGCTTGAAATGTATAAAACACTAGTTAGGCCACAGCTTGATTACTGTGTGCAGTTCTGGTCACCACATTACAGGAAAGATGTTATTGCACTGGAGAGGGTACAGAGGAGATTTACAAGGATGTTGCCTGGACTGGAGAATTTTAACTATGAGGAAAGATTGGATAGGCTGGGTTTGTTTTCTTTGGAACAGAGGAGCATGAGGGAAGACGTTATTAAGGTGTATAACATTATAAGGGGCCTAGATAAAGTGGATAGGAAGGACCTATTTCCCTTAGTACAGGAGTCAACAACCAGGGGGCATAGATTTAAAGTCATTGGTAGGAGGTTTTGAGGGGAAATGTTTTCACCCCGAGGGTGGTGGGGTCTGGAGCTCACAGCCTGAAAGGGTGGTAGAGGCAGAAACCCTCACCACATTCAAAAAGTACTTGGATGTGCACTTGAAGTGCTGTAACCTGCAGGGCTATGGACCAAGAGCTAGAAAGTGGGATTAGGCTTAATAGCTCTTCGTCGGCCGGCACGGACACGATGGTCTGAAATGGCCTCCTTCCATGCTGTAAATTTCTATTATTCTATGATTCAGATGGTTGGAGCCTGTGCACTAGTTCTGCACTCGGCTCATTAAGGTCTCGATTATCATGCAAATGAAGAGCGGTCCCTATATTGTGACACTCCGTAAACTTAACTCCCATAAAAAATGAGCAGTGCAAGGATGGCTACTTCCCTTGAGTTGGGTCCTTGTTCTTAAAGATGTATAATTTATTTTAATGTATCTATTTGTCTGCTATGTTGCTGTGTAGAAGAAAGCGAGGTGGTGAAACTTGTTGGAGCCTTCAATCCCAGCTCAACTGTCAGTTTGTGAACCACTGAAAACTGAACTGATGATACTGGGAAATTCCAAACCCATTATACCAATCTTCTGTTCTCCAAGGCAGAATTCAACATGAAATCAAAAGTATTCTATGACTCTAGATTAACTCAAATAGTTTAATTGACTTTACCAGTAGTCCTTTGGCTGTCTGTTGCCTTTGTTTTACTTTTGACACTAGATTGGCACGTCAAACAGCTTGGTTTCAAGAACAGCCAAACTGTGTCCGTCAGTCATCTGCACATTTTGCATTGCTTTAAACATTTGAAAGACAGGAGGGAAACTTGCATCAGTATAGATAATCAACAGGGCCATAGGAAACCCAGCTGGTCACCTCACCTTGGAACAAATATTTGTCACTGGATAAATTTTTTATAATGTCTTACTTCCTCACAAAACACAAAATAATTATTTTTAAGAACACAGCGAAATAAAGTTAATTTTAAAATACAATTTTTATCTAAAGACACTTAAAAGGAAATAATACAGATTTTTTTGGAGTTCAACACAAGGCAGAGCTTTGCTTCCATCACATTTAGTATTAAGCAGCGATCTAACAAAGTTCCTTTCAGCCTGAGTCTTCCTACAGCTTTGGTATTCATCACAAACCAAGGAGCACCAACAAAGTTCAAATATGCTCATTTACATGTCAAGGCAAGCACCAGCTAATGATGTTTCTGCTTTGGTGCCACCTTAGCACTTGGTTTGATGATTAGCTGGCTCTACACTCCTGAGTTTTTTTTAGTTTCCATTGGTGAGTGGTGCAGGAACTTCAGCATGGTCTGGTGCCAGAGTTTTGGATGAATAATGGTCTTTTGCTTTGTCAACCAGTGAGGAAGAGGTTCCTTTGCTTTGATGCACTGTAAATTAGTTTCTTGTGTCAGAACGAACAGCTCACTCGCATTCTTCTATATTCTCTTCACCTAATCAGTTCAGGATACTGATGATGTTGTCTTGAGCTGGACAGCTGTCCACCATCACAATAAGACTTTCTCTCAAAGATCATTAATTACCAGCTGCAACAATTGAGTGATTCAGAATTATACCTATCCGTCACTATTGCAAACAACAGGTAACCTCAATTCTGTTGCAGGGAGAGGGATCATATCGCCCTTTCTAGACAATCTACTTTCCCATAATCGACCTCTTTTTCAATGCCTTCCTGTTAGTTCCCTAATTCATTGGATCTTGCAAAGGCTCAGATTGAGGGGTTGGCCCTAAACCTGGTTGTCTTTTTTTGGTTAAAGAAGGTGTGGTACTTGGAGGTAATAGTTAGATTTTCTCACTCATCATGTTGCTTTGTCAGACAGATCTCCTATCTCAATTGGACTGCCAGATTTATTTTCTAGCTAGCACTAAACAATTTTGTTAGTTGTTCTAACTGTTGAATGGACACAGTTCTTAGTAGTGATCTCCCATTGCCTACAACCAATAGATCAGCAATTGCAAGAAAAGCCTCTTCCAACAGAAATTAAGATGTAAAGTGGGAAAATATAGTTCTGCAGTCATGAAATTGATCCCATCTCCCATGATCCTATATTATTGGAGTACCAATAACATATTCATAAATTTGGATTGATTAGAGTTTTGTGTGTGTCTTTAAGGCAGCTGTAGTAATTTTCAAAGTTCCAAAGATCCCTTGGAGAATATCCCCTTGGTTCATGAAGGGATGAAGGTAAATTAATCAAAACTGGATAGCCAGTATGGCACTTGGACATAGAAACATAGAAAATAGGTGCCGGAGTAGGCCATTCAGCCCTTCGAGCCTGCACCACCATTCAATAAGATCATGGCTGATCATTCACCTCAGTGCTTCCTGCTTTCTCTCCATACCCCTTGATACCTTTAGCCGTGAGGGCCATATCTAACTCCCTTTTGAATATATCTAATGAACTGGCATCAACACCTCTCTGCGGCAGGGAATTCCACAGGTTAACAACTCTCTGAGTGAAGAAGTTTCTCCTCATCTCAGTCCTAAATGGCTTACCTCTTATCCTTAGACTGTGTCCTCTGGTTCTGGACTTCCCCAACATCAGGAACATTATTCCTGCATCTAACCTGTCCAGTCCCGTCAGAATTTTATATGTTTCTATGAGATCCCCTCTCATCCTCTAAACTCCAGTGAATACAGGCCCAGTCGATCCAGTCACTCCTCATATGTCAGTCCTACCATCCCGGGAATCAGTCTGGTGAACCTTCGCTGCATTCCCTCAATAGCAAGAACGCCCTTCCTCAGATTAGGAGACCAAAACGGAACACAATATTCCAGGTGAGGCCTCACCAAGGCCCTATACAACTGCAGTAAGAACTCTCTGCTCTTATACTCAAATCCCCAAGGTATGAAGGCCAACATACCATTTGCCTTCTTCACCGCCTGCTGTACCTGCATGCCGACTTTCAATGACATCCAGGTCTCGTTGCACCTCCCCTTTTCCTAATCTGCCTCCATTCAGATAATATTCTGCCTTCGTGTTGTTGCCCCCAAAGTGGATAACCTCACATTTATCCACATTATACTGCATCTGCCATGCATTTGCCTACTCACCTAACCTGTCCCAGTCATCCTGCAGCCTCTTAGCATGCTCCTCACAGCTCATGCCGCCACCCAGCATAGTGTCATCTGCAAACTTGGAGATATTACACTCAATTCCTTCATCTAAATCATTAATGTATATTGTAAATAGCTGGGGTCCCAGCACTGAGCCCTGCAGCACTCCACTAGTCACTGCCTGCCATTCTGAAAAGGACCTGTTTATCTTGATTCTCTGCTTCATGTCTGCCAACCAGTTCTCTAACCACGTCAATACATTACCCCCAATACCATGTGCTTTAATTTTACACACCAATCTCTTGTGTGGGACCTTGTCAAAAGCCTTTTGAAATTCCAAATACACCACATCAACTTGTTCTCCCTTGTCCACTCTACTAGTTACATCCTCAAAAAATTCTAGAAGATTGTCAAGCATGATTTCCCTTTCATAAATCCATGCTGACTTGGACCGATCCTGTCACTGCTTTCCAAATGCACTGCTATTTCATTTTTAATAATTGATTCCAACATTTTCCCCACTACTGATGTCAGGCTAACCGGTCTATAATTCCCCGTTTTCTCTCTCCCTCTTTTTTAAAAAAGTGGTGTTACATTAGCTACCCTCCAGTCCATAGGAACTGATCCAGAGTCGATAGACTGTTGGAAAATGATCACCAGTGCATCCACTACTTCTACGGCCACTTCCTTAAGTATTCTGGGATGCAGACTATCAGGCCCCGGGGATTTCTCGGCCTTCAATCCCATCAATTTCCCCAACACAATTTCCCACCTAATAAGGATATCCTTCAGTTCCTCCTTCTCACTAGACCCTCAGTCCCCTAGTATTTCCGGAAGGTTATTTGTGTCTTCCTTCGTGAAGACAGAACCAAAGTATTTGTTCAATTGATCTGCCATTTCTTTGTTCCCCATTATAAATTCACCTGATTCTGACTGCAAGGGACCTACGTTTGTCTTCATTAATCTTTTTCTCTTCACATATCTATAGAAGCTTTTGCAGTCAGTTTCTATGTTCTCTGCAAGCTTTCTCTCATACTCTATTTTCCCCCTCCTAATTAAACCCTTAGTCCTCCTCTGCTGAATTCTAACTTTCTGCCACTCCTCAGGTTTGCTGCTATTTGTTACATAAAACATTTCAGGTTCTCACTACATACATGGAACCTAACATTTTACACTGTTAAATTAACTTTCTTGACTTATTGATGCTATAAGAGGGCTTAGAATGGCAAGATCTTGTAGGTGACCAATCCTACCACATATAGCATAGGTACAGGATTGTATTGAGGCTCCATCCCAAAATACTGCCCAGCTTGTAACTTTCACAAGAATAGTTGCTTGAATTTTGCTTGCCACCTCATCTTTTGGAGATGGAGAGGTAGTTCCATTCTATCGGTATTAAGTGGGCCTTGAACCAAAGATTTTTGTAGAACCAAACAATTATTTGTTTCTTATGGGACTCTCATTCTTTTTAAACTGAGTCTTTCCAGAAAGTGCATGCATCATTATAATTAATTTGCATGAAGAAAATGTATTATTCTTGTCCCATTGCCATCTCATAAGTAACATCAACAATGCTGGCTTTCAAAATGCCTGGAAAGTGCATACATGCAGCAATCTTTAGTCATTATGTACCACTATATCAGACCAGTCTTATGAAGATGTTGGAAGGAGTATTGCATGACAGGATAACAGGATAATCAGCAATTCTGAAAAAGAACACACTGTAGGGGTAATGTTATGAAATGGTGCCTCCGGGGAGAGCTCATCTGCCAAAAATGCAATTTGGTAAAATTTTCCATTGTATGAGAAGTGTCAGTGAATCATGAATTTAAATTCTGAAATCGAATTGGAGGCGAAATTGCCCTGCGTCCCGATTGGGGGTGGTAACCTACCGGGGCCGGGAATTTTAGCGCCCGGATTGGAGTTCGTGTCCCCGACGGAAAATTGGGCTTACCACCCCTCAAAGGAAGCAGAGCGTAATCTGTGGCATTCCTCTTCCTTTGGGGGCAGGTACTGGGGCGGTGAGTCAAGCGCTACGCGGATGCACTCTGCATTGCCTCTGATGGCCGCCACTAGGCTACCATTGCAGCGTGAGACTGGGCCAGCAGCTCGGCACCCAAGAGGGAGTGCAGGGTTGCCCAATGGCGGCCCGGACCATGCTAGGGCCACCATCGTCGAGCCGACCTAAGAGTCGGCCAATAAAAATAGATGGCGATTGGAGCGCTGGCGTCCTTCCCTTTAATGAGCACCCCGAGAACGGATGTATGTCCGCTTCGCGACCCGCAGGGCAATTTCCCCCGTGGGGCGTTAAGGGGTCAGCACAGGGTGGTGAGGGGTTGCCGAGCATGGCGATGATGGCATTGCCGGTTGCGGGGTGGCCCATGGCGCTAAACGTGAGGTGCGGCACTGCCAGGGTAGCGCCTCCCCAACCACCCGGGCAATTTCCCAGGAGGCGGTAGCGCCCCCATCCCCCAAGTGAAAACTACCGTGTGCCCAGAGGCACTAACAGGGCTATAAAAAGGGTCAATTTTGCCCCCTTGCTCTTTGATAGATCTGTTCTTAATTGATCTGTTCGATGGTGCAATATTAAGCACCATCCTATTCAATCACTAGCAATGCTAACTCCTTGGGAAGGCAAAATTGGGCAGATTCAAGGAAATTCCTTTCCAATTATTTCGGCAAGAAAGAAAGCTTGAAGATGCATTCTTGACTAATCACCAACTCTCCTCCCTCCCTCCATTCTCGTCTTCTGTCTGAAATATCCCAATGTCCCTCAGTCGCTCATATTTAAGAACGATGGAATCAACAAGCCAGGCATCAACTTACTTTGCATCCATTCAGAACAATCTATAACCTTGCAAATATATCCTCCCTCACCGCCTCCCCCCCCCCTGCATCAATAAAGTACATTATATTATAATTTCCTTCCTCAACATAGACTCCAGAGTCCACGGGGCCGAAATTGCCGCTTTGCGACAGGTCCGTTAGTATCTCCGGGAGGTGCTAGCGGGCGATAAGGGTGTTTCACCCAGGGGCAAGTGATGGAAGCGACCTATCTGGAATTGCCCCCAGGATGCTGTGGGCGAAAATGGTTTTGCGCTGCGCCCCGTAATTTGCGACCCCTTATTGCCACGCTCTGACCCCTTTACGCCCCGTGGGGGAAATTGCCACGCGGGAGTGAGGTTGGCGTGCGGCGATGCCACCGACAACTTTGCGAGTCGCAAAGCTGTGTTGGCTGGCATCCCCTGGCCGCCCTTAAAGGGGAGAGCCTTGTGCTGCGACTACCATCTTATATTTTTTGCAGGCCGACTTTGCAGTCAGCACGACAATGGCAACCACTGGGCCGCTGGCCCAGCCAAAACCCTCCCTGGTGGCCCGGTGGGTGCCATAAAGTGGCTTCAGAGTTCGCAGCAGCCCTCCCCTTTAAGAGAAGTGGAAGGACGTTGTGATGCATCAGCGCAACATGGCACGTCTGCGTTGTGCTGTCTGACAGTACCGTTTTCGCCACGCTCCCGCCCCTTTCCCACCCGCGGAGGAGCAGGGTGTCTCCAATAGCGCTCGGACAATTTTTCAAGTTAAAGACACAAATTCCGAGTCACTTTCCTTCTCTTGGTGCCGGGCGATAAATTTTCAGTGTATTTGAATTATGCGCCCCAAACCTGGCGCAGGGCAATTTCGCCCCTATATCTACTTTTGTCCCTTAGACTGGAACAGAATTTGAAGCAATCACTTTCCTCCTTCTTCATTGTTTGCTTATCACTTTTCTCTCTCTCAGTTTCCCAACTTTTTTGTTTCCACTCTTCTTGAAATCCTCCCGAGCTCAAATGTTGCTAAATTTCCAAGTCCACCACGTCTGCATTATTTTCCCTCCTAACAAGATACCTAGGCTAAAATCTTGAATTTTACTTTCTTCTACTTTCCATTCTACTGTTCTTTTCCACCTCTTTGCAAGGATATGGCTAACAGTTTAGTTTAGGTGAAGCCGATTCATTTGTACAGCTTCCCCTTGTCTCACAACTTGTCGTAGTATCCTCAAGATCTGAAATGCTCCCTTTTACATCACCTTTAAAGCCATGTGTTATGTGTCTAGTCTGCCTTTTCCAAACTGGCCTGGTATGTGTCACTGGGAGCAATCCTGAGATTACTTCCCTTGAAGTCCTGTTTTTTAATCAAATGCCTAACTCCTCAAGCTCCCTTATAAGCATCCTGATCTTTCTTCCGTCACTGAATGTCACATGAATCATGATGTCTAAGTGATCACCCTTGCTTTTTGGAATATTTTCCATCTGTTCGTTATTTCCCTTATTGGCAACAGTGAGGCAACACACTATTCAGAACTCCTCCTTGCAGTTGCAGCAAAGAGTATCTACCCCTTCAATAATATAATCTTCAGCCTGCCTTTTCTTATCAACATTATTACTTCCCCATCCCCCACCCAAGTAACCACTTCCTCCAAGGTGCCACAGTGCAAGTGATTTCCCTGAAATGCCTGAAAGATCCGTCTTCCTTTTGTCAGGTTTACAAGTCAGGCCACATCCCAGATGATGTGTTTGATGAATGAAGATAGACACCTATTCAGTAGGGTCTTCAGTCTTCGAATGGAAAGCATCCACTACATGTACCAAATCTTGGTGTACTGACCTTTTCAGCTTGAAAGTTATGTGTATCTCATATATTGCTTACAAGTATTTTATCATAGTGATTGTACACGTTGCTTTGCCTCTCCTGGGGAAAGAGCTTGACACTGCTCAGGAAAGGCACAACTTTTATGTGGTACGAGGAAGAGTAATGGAAGCAACACCCTAAAGTCATGATGTTACTGCCATTCAAAATGTGTTAAAAGGGGTGTCACTTCTGCAGTTCACAGTACTGTTAACCTGGACTTATCCTATGGGCTTGGGGAAGATGTTTTCCAGTCAAAGAATGAAGAAGACCTGATTAGGGAAGTATTCTATCTTTTTAATAAATGTGCTGTACTTTATATTTTAACTTTTTAAACTAAATTTTCATATAACTTTTTAAAAATATGCGTTAATCTGACCACCTTTGAAGCCCATCATCTATCTATAGTTCAAATTTTCTTTCTTTTTAAACAAAAAGGCCCCAGATCCAACCATTTACTGTGGCTGTCTCCAGACATGCTGCATCTCTTCACCTCAAACCATTTTCTTTTCACTGAGGCTTGTGACTGCAAAGATCAAACTTAACTTTTTTTAAACTGGCAGATGTCCCATTGGCTTGAAGCCAGATCCTGTAAGTGTGCTGTTCACATCATCCTCACTATAGTGCTGAAAACACCAATACTACCTGGCAACATATAATTTTACCGATCATCATCTACAAGTGTTAACTATGCTATGTAAATGGAACAGTTATAAAAAAACAATATTTTATATGCTACTGAATTCTTCACAATTTCTCCCCCTCGTAGATATGACATCTGCACCTATAAAAACAAGCCTTGTGGAACCCTGGGTAAGTTTTTACTGTTGCAGCTAATATTGTTTCCCAGGTGTTCTTATTGATCCATTAACTTTTTACTTCGATGCCAGTTGGTTTTTCTTAACCTGGAAAGATAAAGCAGTTTATTTTAGATTATTTTAACTCGCCCTTTCGAATTATTCGAGGTTTAAATTTGGTGAAGTATTATTTTCCTTTTCTTTCCTCACAGTAAGCTTCTTTAAAACAAAATGTAAATTCTCAACTTGGAGCAGTATGCAAATATAATTAATCTACATGATAACTATTTTTGTTTCCAGTAATGCACGAGCAAATATATTTTTGTATCACTGGCCCTTTCCAATGATATGATATTTTTCATGGTAACGACTGTTGTACCCTCTCATCCTGCCACGATTAACAATAACAAATCTTATATCAAGTTTTACAGTACTGTGACTACTTCTATTTTGCCTACAAAGCACATAAACAAAAACACACTTACATGGGGTTCATATATTCTGCACAAACCACTTGAGTTTTAGTATCACAATTTTATGAGGATACATTTTACACTCCACACCAGCAGTGTAAATTTGTAAAATTACTCCATGATTTATTCTGGGTTCTTGACTGTTGGAATCTGCTCCAGCACAAATGTTATGCAATATTTATTGCATGTGATTTGAATATAAATGCAACATATAATTAATTAATTTTAGAAATTATACCAGAAGAATAAAAAATTGCTCACTGATGCTTTCTAACTACAGTTTGTTCATAAACTTAAATTACATTGGCTTCCATAATGCTTAAATGCTCCACTGCAGGTTATACATTGTTTAAAATACAGAATGCACCCTATGGTCAAATGCTGTATTTTTCATCAAATACTTAAATATGTTCTTATGCATAATTCATTACTTACAAAAATTGAAGGATAAATTACTCACTGCTACTCTGAGCTACATCAGCCATTTTTCTTCTATTTATAAAACAGCTTCACATGACAGAAATTCAAACGTGTTATGAAAACACTTACCTATTTCAACAATTTGCTGCAATATAAACAAATTACTATTCCTAAAAAAATTGCCTGACAAAAAAGTACATTTTACTTCTTGCTAGGTAAGAATCGAAAAAAAATAGAAATGTTGTTTTTAGTTCCCTCTTCAGGCTCAAGTTTCAGGTGGTCCCAAGTTACCAGAAGTAAATTTATAAATCTAACCCCTAGTCTAGACGTTTTCCAGCACTGGCTGTGGCTCAAAAAAAATTAATGTCTGGCTTGTAAAGTGCAATTCCCTCCAGTGAATTTGCAAATGACTATAAACTTAACCTTGTGCCAATTATTCCTTCTGTGTACGTAGGTTATATATATCTAAAAAAAAGAGAGCGTAAGCCTTTATAACAAGCGTATTTAAGACCGAAACACCTTGGCTTGACCCTTTGTGTCTCCCTCTGTTTATTCAGGCTTGGCCTCGGTGGCTGGAATGTGTGAGCCTGAGCGAAGCTGCAGCATCAATGAAGATATTGGCTTGGGTTCAGCATTCACAATTGCACATGAGATTGGTCACAAGTGAGTGAATTAAAAGTAATCCCTATTCCCAATTTTAAAATGAATTCTTTGTATATCTTTGCCAAGTTTACAGAAATGCAGTTTTTAGTAACTTGAGGTGATATTAGTTTATGAATCCTAACTACAAATGTCAAAGAAATGATATTTCCCCCTGTTTAGCCTCCTGCCTGTAGTACAGTAGCTGTAAATATATGCTTGCTTAAAAAAAAAATAAAGTGACAGTATTTTTTTTTAATAAGGTAATGCTTCATCTTATTATTTCACCCCCCCCCCCCCGCCCACCCTTCCCCTCCCCTTTTACAATTGGCTTTTCCCACACAGTGTGTTATCGTTTTGGCTTCTGCCAATAGCTCTCTGGACTGGTCATTAAGAATTGCACAAAAGCAACTCAAGGATGGTTGTAACTATGATTTACATGGGGGAGTGACTGGTCTTCAGTTTTCACTTTCCACTATTGACATGGTTAAAATTGTGGCGCAGACTCAATGGGTTGAATGGCCTCCTTCTGTGCCATCCTTTTTTATGATTCTATGAAATTGGGAATTCCTTCATGTGGAGGAATACAGGCAAGAATGCACATACCACCACTCTACTGCGCCGTGCATTGTTGCAATGATGCATTGCACACCACATCACCCAACTGATTTATTGTCTGTGCATTACATTTAAAGATGGCTGGCTGTGAAGTTTTTAATCAGAGAAATAATTAAATTAATATGAGTGTTACTTGAGAAGTTTAGTAAAGGAGTTGGCATTGTTTGAAAAGGATAAGATGCATGGAACTCATAGTACATGTCAGTGATCACACTCTGAAAACTGCTTCAACTGATGGGCTAGCCCAGGGCTGTGAGGCCAAAGACTGCTGCTGGTGATGGAGGGAGACCTACTGTTCAATGTGTAGTAGGTGATGTTTTTTTTAGAAACAATACTAGAGGCAATTTGTTTTGTTGTTGGCCTAATCTAATCAACTATGATTAATCTTGTGGTAGTTTTCAATCTTTAAAGATGGGTAATGTTTATCATATGAGATGTGAGGCAATGACAACTGAATTTCTTAACTTAATCAATTTCATTTTTAATAGTTCCTTTTATCCCAATCTAAACCAGATCGTTACCATTTGTGTACCAGCAGTGAAGAATATAATAATTTAACAAAATCAATCCTTTAATAAATGTTTTCAATGCAGCAACTATCTTTTCAACATTTGCTATGTTATGCACTCGCTATCCAGTTCATTGGATTCCATAGCCGATATTGTTGATACATCTGACTCTAACTCCTTGACATTTTGCTCTCCACAATGTGAAGAGTCCTAGCATATAGTGGGAAAGATGATGTCTCACCAGAGGAAATGGGGAGGAGGGGAGAATTACCTAGTTCTGAGAGTTGTCTTTATCTGAATGCCATCACACAGGAAACAATACAGAAAATAACCCCTCCTCAACCTGTTATTTCCTTAGGGATTGCTTCAGTGTATAAATGTAGGGAAGGTTTAACACTCAAACCTTTCTGTTATTTTTTCATAAATCATGGATAACAATGGTTTCTACCTCCTTCATGTGCAAAACAGGTGTACTCAAATTTAATTTTGAAAGCAGCAGTCACAACATTACCGACAGCTTGTATTTATGAAGAAAGGGAAGGGTTAAATATTTCATTCTAAAATTTGACACATTGTAGTATTTAAACTATATATCTACTTGTCCAATTTTGCATAAGTGTGGAAACTGGCAAATTTTAGCAAATGTCACTAATATTCAGAAAGCAGTTTAGTATCCTTAATTGATAAATTTTATCAAATGGCAGTTCTAACAAATTAAAATAAACATCTAATGAATGTTTCTTCAAATGCCAACTGATTAAAGGGGAACCACTCGCACAATACATTTACCTAAATTAGTCAAAATCTATTGTTGTGGCACTTCTACATGATATAATGCTAATCAATATGATGATTTCTCCCCTCCCAACCTCCCGAAAATGTTAATCCTACCCTGAGCTACACAGCTTCTAGTCATTCATTTTTCTTGTGTGAAATTTAACAGTTGAACCTAATCCCTCTCCACCCAACATCCACAGTCACACATTTTAGTTCGACTGGCTGTATATTGAGGAGAGGGAACACTTTCCCCATCCTAACACAGTGACACTGAGGCCAATGGTAGAGTCCCAACCACGACTTAGGCTGAGATAAGCTAACTCAGCACAGACTAAGGATCAAATCTGGGACTTCCTGACCAGCATGGCTGAACTACTCACTTGATAAATTTTGTAAGTCATCACAGAAAGTCTCACAAAATCCCCCTTAAGGGACTTTTGAATTTCTGTTGTGCATAATTCAAGCAATACCTTTTTGAAAATGTAGGGAATCTTGATCATTTTAGTTAATGTTTAAGATATTTGTTATTCAGTGCTACTCAACACCCATCACTCGCTTATAAACACTGCATTCTCACCAAACTAATTTTTTGGAAATTAGTCAGAGATATCTTGAAATGTGTCAAAAAAGGTGTGTTTTTTGCAAACCAAACCATTCATGCTGCAGTCACGAATTGGGCGAGAGTCAGTTTATGTCTAAATATCTGACTTTCCCATAGGAATGAGATAACTTCTCTTCCTGTTTCCTTTCTACTCTTTAATTGAAATGATAGAGACACTGGGTTGCCCCAATGTCGTCGACCAAAGTAATCTAACGACAATGAAAGTGGCCCCTTGTTAGAGGGACACAACTAATAAAACCCAATCATAAAAACGAAAGGAAACTTAACAAACGAAATAATATTTTCTATATCTACTATGCATTGGCACTCCAGTCCTTGCAGTGGCCACCAGTTGCGGAAGGCCTTAAGCATACCGACGGACACCGCGTGCTCCTTCTCCAGGGCCACCCAGTCGCAGACAAAGCCGCGAAAGCGAGGCAGGTAGCCAGCCAGAGAGACCACCCCCACAGGCAGCATTCCACACTCTCTAAACCTAGGCTATGACTTGGCTCAGCTCACATCGTTCAAATGGTGCAGAGTGCAACGCCTCCTGGTTTCCAATGAGCAATGACTTGCTTGTAAACATCAGCATAAATTATTGCTCCCTACTGATTGTGGGAGATCACAGGCATAAGTGAGTTGCTATCATTTGCATTCTGTTTCCAGGTGATATGGAGTGCTGTGGTGTAAAAACTGGTTGTGATTTAAGCAGACAAGTGTTCCTCTTAAGCCAAGAATCCTACTAAAAAGAAAGCAAGCAGAATATGAACATAAAGCATGGAAGAATAAAATATCACCCGTCCTATCCAGTTCATCCCTGGCACAGATCATGTACAATCTGTCCTCTTATTGACGTTACCCCACGTATTTAATCTCCCAGGGAATCGTTCTGCAAAACTTCTTCCTGACACCCACAGTAATTGAGCAAAACTCCAGATTTTCTATCTGACTCTACTTTATTCCACTCTGACTCATTGGCTTTCCACTGCCAATGTGTAAGTGAATTGTTGTCTCTTAATTTCTGCTTCACAGGTGATGATGTTCAGGGTGTAAGAACTGCTGTGATTAAACAGACTTATGGTAAAGAAGTAAACATAGAGTCAGGGACCTCCATATGTAGAAAAGGCATCTCTTCTAAGGGTGCCACTAAAATGCAATGTCAAGTCCAGCGAACCCTCCTCATCTACAGTTTTTGAATTGTTTGATGCAGAAAAATCAATATCATTATTCTATAGTAATGAAATAATGTTCATGCAGTAGCACTTTTAGGGGTTGAAATCCTCTAGGTCCGTTTCGGGCCTGAAATGCCCAACTGGTTGGCCTGACGCTAGATTGTAATTGGGCCTTGAGCCTTATTAATATTATTTGGACGAGCTGCTGACGCGCCTCCACAAGCAGTTCGTCCATTTTAAGAAAATGAATATCGGCCCACTTGCCTGAAAGCAAGTCCCGGGGAATGTAGGGATGCAGCCAGGTTACTGAGGAGTCGGGGTACTCTCCTGTTCCTCCGGGATCCACGGCAATAATGTTTTACATTTTTTGTAAAAAAAACTGACCTACCACAGAAGAATCCTGATGCCTGTTTTAGATGGCCCTCGAGGATGCCTGGAAAATGGTCTGACCCTATGTCGAGCTGGACATCTTTCAGATGTGGGATGTTGGTTTCTGACATTGGCCCTCACGGCACCCATAAAAAAACAATTTCTACCCAATCAGTGCAGCTTCATTTCTAAACCATTGAATCTTCAAAGGACTATTTTTAACAAAGGAAATACATTTTCACATGCACAAGATATAACCCCTAATTACTTTCTCTAGCATTCCCTATCTAACATGGTCCTGACTGTCAGGCTGATACCAGTCCAGTTTGCTTTTCTATCACTCTGACTCACTTGTTTTTGTATTTTTCTTCCCACAATATGCTCCACTGGTCAGAAGACAACTGTGTTCACCCTGGAGATGTCTCAAGACTCCTGGTTGACTCAGCAGTATGATCTGCTCGTAAGCTATGTGGAAAGGATTCCAACCCTCGTGCACAGTTTTCCACCCTCCCATCTTGCCACTCCTTGGTTGAGTCACCAGGAGGAGGCATACTGGAGTGTCCTGCCAGTTTTCCCTCCCTCTCCCAGATGATTTAAAGTTAGATTTTTTCCAGAGCAGTGGATACACACAATATGCTGCCAACTAAGGCACATATGTTTAAAAAAGCTTGATTAATTTATAGTTAGGAACTTTTGATGTTTATGGCTAGAAATGATCAAATTTTATACAACCTTTTCAAAGGAGATGAATTGGGTAGAATCCATGGCAGAACGGGTTAAACGAGGTCTGTGGAATAAAAACAGAAAATGTTGGAAACACTCAGCAGGTCAGGCAGTATCTTTGGAGAAAGAAACAGAGTTAATGTTTCAGGTCGATGACCTTTCATTAGAACTGGAAAAAGTTAGAGATTTAATGGTTTATAAGCAAGTACAGTGCCAGGGGAAAAGGGGTGGGAGAAAAGAACAAAGAGAAAGGCTTGTGCTAGGGTGGAACAGAAAATACTGGAAAAACTCAACAGGTCAGGCAAAATTCCTGGCTCTGCACTTGCTTATAAACTGTTAAATCTCTAACTTCTTCCAGTTCTGAAGGAAGGTCATCGACCTGAAACGTTAACTCTGTTTCTCTCTCCACAGATGCTGCCTGACTTGCTGAGTGTTTCCAGCACAATGTTTTTTATTTCAGATTTCCAGCATCCATAGTATTTTGCTTTTTTTAAGGTCTGTGGAAGGAAGGTGCTTGATGGGCCAAATTTGCTTTCATCAGTCCATGTCTTTACAACTTTTTCAGGACTATATAGTCTCATCCTTGGAAGAAGCTCAAGTGAGAATGTCATTCAAGATAGGGAATCAAGCTCATTTCTCTTAGTTGAGAATCAAACATTATGGCATTGTAGCTGCTGATCTTACCCCTGCTATGATGCTCATGTTCTCCAAACCCTGAGTATTTATTCAAAACCAGTGGGGATCAGAATCCTAAGACACTGATCCTAGGTTGTCACTACAAAATAAAACCCAGAAGTTTTGTTTAAATTGTCTATGACTTAATTGATCCTCCTGAAGTTATGTGATGTATTAAGTTAACAGGAATTCCCTCACATCCACTGTAAAATAAAGAGGTGGTAGAGGCAGCAAGAAGAGAGAGAGTTTAAATGGAAATAAATAATGGACTGAATTTTCCTGAAAATCTGTGCCATAGTAATGGCCCATGTAGGGCGTATGCCATCATTACAGTGCTGATTTTCTTGGAAATGATGATATGAGTGATGTGCCATTACTTGCATCACCCATAATTTCCTGGGATTCTTAAGCCACTTCGCCGAAAGTTAATAATATCTCTGCTCCTTCCCCGCCCCACCCAACAATCAAAATCACTCGTAATCGCAATTTAGCTGAATTAAAACTACTTTGATTGTTGACAGTTGGACCATTACACAATGGCGTTGGTAGGTCACAGAATGGGGCCGGTGAGTCACTGTATGGTGCTGGAGTGCTTATAATCTGTAAATAATCACTCAGCAGGTTTCATATATCTGAGGAAGAGCTTAATTTTATAATAAACTTTAAAAGTCTCGCTGCTGTATCAGCAAAAAACTTCAAAATCACCCTGTGGATATTAGCTTCACAATAACTTATCCATGTGAAAGTCCTCTTGGTGCCACATAAAATATTTACAGGTGAGAATCAGAGCAACTACTGCATTTATACTCCAGTTTCCTTAAAAAAAAATATAGATTTCATTATCTCTAATAAGATACTACTACCTATTGAGGTTTGCCCTCCTGGTTATTAACATTAGAACAATTAGAATTAGGAGCAGGAGTAAGCCATACAGTCTCTCAAGCCTGCTCCGCCACTCAATAAGATCATGGCTGATCTTCAACCACAACTTCACTTTTTATTGAAATAAAATCATCTCAAATATTGTTTAATCCCTGTTGCCCATTTTAATTTATAAAATTAACGGCATACCTGTGATGAGAAACTATTAAATCCACATTTTGAATTCTCTGAGTATCTTTAATAAAATTCCACTAACAGTTTTTTAAACAGTGAAATTATTAATATTCATCGTACATAGTAATATTTAATTGTATGTGGCTAAGGGGAGAAACTTCTTAAATGTTCCAAAATGGCCACTTCCCTAAATGATTGTTTACACAAGGGGACACCTTGGATTTATATCGGACACTAACTGAAGCGCTTCCGACTCGCTGCAACCTGTTCCAACGAGTTGTCTACCAAATGTTGGCGTACATTCGTCACTGGAGGATCAGGGAGCATCATGGTCTAATTCCAGACCAATGGCAGCAGCCAGATCAATCTAATTAAAACTTCATGGTGCAGTATCATTCACAATTTTCATAAATGAGAGGATCCTATCGCTCTTGATGTTGAGCTGCAGTATGCGGACAACACCTGCGTCTGCGCACATTCTGAGGCTGAACTCCAGGATATAGTCAGTGTATTCACTGAGGCACATAAAAGCATGGGCCTTACGCTTAACACCCATAAGACAAAGGTCCTCCACCAGCCTGTCCCCGCCACACAGCACTGCCCTCCAATCATCAAGATTCACGGCGCAGCCCTCGACAACGTGGACCATTTCTCATATCTCGGGAGCCTCTTATCAACAGAGGCAGACATTGATGCGGAGATTCAACATTGCCTCCAGTGCGCCAGTGCAGCCTTCGGCCGTCTGAGGAAAAGAGTGTTTGAAGACCGGGCCCTCAAATCTACCAGCAAGCTCATGGTCCACAGGGCTGTAGTAATATCTGCCCTCCTGTATGGATCTGAGGCATGGACGATGTACAGAAGGCACCTCAAGTCGCTGGAGATATATCACCAATGATGTCTCTGCAAGATCCTGCAAATCCCCTGGGAGGACAGGCACACCAACATTAGTGTCCTCGACCAGGCTAACATCCCCAGTATTGAAGCACTGACCACACTCGATCAGCTTCGCTGGGCAGGCCACATAGTACGCATGCCAGATACGAGACTCCCTAAGCAAATGCTTTATGCGGAGCTCCTTCATGGTAAACGAGCCAAAGGTGGGCAGCAGAAACGTTACAAGGACACCCTCAAAGCCTCCCTGGTAAAGTGCGACATCACCACTGACACCTGGGAGACCCTGGCCGCAGACCACCCGAGGTGGAGAAAGTGCATCCGGGAGGGCGTTGAGCTCTTCGAGTCTCAACGTAAAGAGCGTGAAGAGGCCAAGCGTAGACAGCGGAAGGAGTGCGCGGCAAACCAGCCCCACCGATCCCTTCCCTCGACAAATGTCTGTCCCACCTGTAACAGGGTCTGTGGCTCTCATATTGGATTGTTCAGCCATCAAAGAACTCACTTTGGGAATGAAAGCAAGTCTCCCTCGATTCCGAGGGACTGCCTATGATGATGATACCTAGATCACTAAGGCACTGCCAGGCTTCCTAGTATGCTGGGTAATGCCTCTCTGTGTCTAGGCAAGTGTGTTGCTTAGATTCTACTGTAATTTTAGTAGCCAGACCGTTTCATTTTAAAGCTTTAGCTATAGTGCTGCAAAAGGAGTGGGTGAGATCTTTTTTTTTTTAAAGGCTTAATTTATACTATTTGGGGTACATTTTCATCTGGGCCCAAAGAAGAAGTGCGCCCTGAACCAAGAGACTCAAGCATAGCCAAGATTTGGTCCTCGGGTCTTATCCACATATACGGGGAGAGCTGCCGGGGCCTATCTAGTCTCCACTGCTAGCTCACTCGATGGGAAAAAGCAATTATGAGCCACCCGTCTCGCCGGCAGTGGCTCTCGGGCAAGTCCTGGGGGGAGGCGGATGAAATGAGTTCCAGTGGACGAGGGACTAATTGACATGACTGTGGTGTTGCATAAGCACTCCTGTTTTTACTGGCTCCCAGGCTGTTTACATTGTACATTAATGATTTAGACGAGGGGATTAAATGTAGTATCTCCAAATTTGTGGATGACACTAAGTTGGGTGGCAGTGTGAGCTGCGAGGAGGATGTTATGAGGCTGCAGAGTGACTTGGATAGGTTAGGTGAGTGGGCAAATGCATGGCAGATGAAGTATAATGTGGATAAATGTGAGGTTATCCACTTTGGTGGTAAAAACAGAGAGACAGACTATTATCTGAATGGTGACAGATTAGGAAAAGGGAAGGTGCAACGAGACCTGGGTGTCATGGTACATCAGTCATTGAAGGTTGGCATGCAGGTACAGCAGGCGGTTAAGAAAGCAAATGGCATGTTGGCCTTCATAGCGAGGGGATTTGAGTGCAGGGGCAGGGAGGTGTTGCTACAGTTGTACAGGGCCTTGGTGAGGCCACACCTGGAGTATTGTGTACAGTTTTGGTCTCCTAACTTGAGGAAGGACATTCTTGCTATTGAGGGAGTACAGCGAAGATTCACCAGACTGATTCCCGGGATGGTGGGACTGACCTATCAAGAAAGACTGGATCAACTGGGCTTGTATTCACTGGAGTTCAGAAGAATGAGAGGGGACCTCATAGAAACGTTTAAAATTCTGACGGGTTTAGACAGGTTAGATGCAGGAAGAATGTTCCCAATGTTGGGGAAGTCCAGAACCAGGGGTCACAGTCTAAGGATAAGGGGTAAGCCATTTAGGACCGAGATGAGGAGAAACTTCTTCACCCAGAGAGTGGTGAACCTGTGGAATTCTCTACCACAGAAAGTAGTTGAGGCCAATTCACTAAATATATTCAAAAGGGAGTTAGATGAAGTCCTTACTACTCGGGGGATCAAGGGGTATGGCGAGAAAGCAGGAAGGGGGTACTGAAGTTTCATGTTCAGCCATGAACTAATTGAATGGCGGTGCAGGCTAGAAGGGCTGAATGGCCTGCTCCTGCACCTATTTTCTATGTTTCTATGTTTCTAAATGATTTGAATAAACTGAGTCGGGCAGGAGCATCACCTGCTGCATTCATCATGAACTAATTTCAGCAAGGGTTACTTCAATGCGTGTCAGACCACTCATTTACAAATGCAAGGGGCTTAGCGACTGATTTAGACGGCCACCTGGGCGCCTAAATAAATGAGCCCTATGAAATTAGCAGTGCGCTGCACGCCTGTGCAGATTGGGCACAGACTGCCCACTGCTAAATCTGTATGCAATGCACCAGTTTTTTGCTCTGAAAACAAGCGTAATTATACCATTTTCTATGCCTGTGAACTGCTCTCTTCCAAATGCCTCAGCTGGATAGAGAATGCTTCACTTGAAAGTCTCAGGTTGGATAGGGGGTATTAAAGTAGCCGTTATTAATTTGTTTTCAAATGACAGGTATGGTAGAGAGCTGTACAATATATACTCAATATCACTTGAGAAATGTTCCTCATCATGGAATGAGTCATTTTTTTGCTACCTGTTATGGATCATCTGTGTATCTTAGAACTTACGCTAAAGACAATTTTAGTTGTGAAGGAGTAAAAAAACCCAGAAAGTTTGTTGAAGACCACATCAGCTGAGTGTTTTAATATGAAAGAAGACTGACATAGAAAAGGTTTTGAGAATAAATGTACATCAACGTACTTAAGCAAGAGGAGTCACATCTCGAAACACGTACGGGGTTTTGAAAACCTCCCTGTACTGAGAGTGATGCTGTGTGTCAAGACACTCAGTGCTTTGAATGTCAGATGGTGCCATGATAGATAGTTGTCTGGTTGCACATTGAGCTAATACAGTACTTCTTTCTTGACAGTTTCGGCATGAACCATGATGGAATTGGAAACTCCTGTGGGACGAAAGGTCATGAAGCAGCAAAGCTCATGGCGGCTCACATTACTGCCAACACCAATCCATTCTCCTGGTCTACGTGCAGCAGAGATTATATCACCAGCTTTTTGGAGTAAGTGCCCAGTAACACAACAAATTAGTTTACCAAATTTATAAAGAAAGTAACACCTATTTGTCCTCACACATAAATATACAATGAATTAATATTATTGGATGTGCAGCTTGCTGAAAGGTTTTTATTTAGGTTTTGCTGAATGTAATGGAAATGTGCTTGATTTTAAAATACAGGTTTTCTTTGAGGTTTGTTAATCCATCTAAAGTAAGCACAAATTTGCAAATGAGTACAAACCAGCTGATGAATTCTTTATTTTTCTCCATTTAGTTTTTCCTTATCTTGTTGCTTTGTTTTTTTCAGTTAAAGGTAGCAATATAAACATTTAAAAATAGTGGTCATTCATTTCCATGTAGAGCAAATGCATCCACAGGAGTTTGAGTTGATTTGCTCGTGTTGGTTTTGATTTATCCTTCCTATTGCTACCGTGTTAGCACCCTTGCCTCTGGGTCAGAAAGTTGTGGGTTCAAGTCCCACTCCAGAGACTTGAGCACAAAAATCTAGATTGACAGTCCCAGTGCAATACCGAGGGAGTGCTGGACTGATGGAGGTGCTTGCTGTCTTTCAGATGAGACATTAAATCGAGGCCCCGTCTGCCCTCTCAGGTGGACGTAAAAGATCCCATGGCACTATTTTGAAGAAGAGCAGGGGAGTTATCCCTGGTGTCTGGCCAATATTTATCCCTCTATTACCATAACAAAAACTGATTATCTGGTCATTATCACATCGCTGTTTGTGGGAGCTTGCTGAGCGCAAAATTGGCTGCCATGTTTCCCACATTACAACAGTGACTACACGCCAAAAAAAAGTATTTCATTGACTGTAAAGTGCTTTGGGACGTCCAGTGGTCATGAAAGGCGCTATAAAAATACAAGTCTTTATGTTTAAATAGAGCCAATTAATGAACTATCTGGTTCTGTGGCTGGGAGAAGATCATGGGACGTCTCCAATGCACCAAAACTGCATCAATATTCTTATATTTTTTGTTGTGTACTTTGTGGAGGATAAATGATTTGTGAAGCTAATCTTTGGTCTTTTTCTAATTAACTATCGATAGCAGTTCATTTGTAAAAAATAATACTGCATGTTCACTCTGATTCTTGCACTCATACTTCCATTGGTTTTGATCACTGAAGAAAATACAAATCGTCAAACCAGTAATAAGGCTTCGGCTCCAAAATGTTAGTTTGCATTATAAGCCAGCGGGAGCCTGAGCAGCGATGAGTTATAACGGCTTATTCTGTACTGCTGACATGTGAAACTGATATACCACCCTGTATAAATAATAGCTTACTGCTCCTGTGGGGATTTATGCAAGTTGGAAGAATGGTGTATGTGGGGGGGGGGACAGGTTTCCAATCCTGAAAAATGCATGGTGTTGAGGAATATTCAGATCTGTCTTTAAGAACATAAGAAATAGGAGCAGGAGTAGGCCACCCGGCCCCTCGAGCGTGCTCCGCCATTTTAATAAGATCATGGCTGATCTGATCATGGACACAGCTCCACTTTCCTGCCCGCTCCCCATAATTCTTTATTCCCTTTTCGCTCAAAAATCTGTTCATAACGCCGTCTTAAATATATTCAATGACCCAGCCTCCACAGCTCTCTGGGGCAGAGAATTCCATAGATTTACAACCCTCTGAGAGAAGAAATTTCTCCTATCTCAGTTTTAAATGGGCGGCCCCTTATTCTGAGACTATGTCCCCTAGTTTTAGTTTCCCCTACGAGTGGAAATATCCTCCCTGCATCCACCTTGTCGAGCCCCCCTCATTAACTATCATTATCTTATATGTTTCAATAAGATCACCTCTCATTCTTCTGAACTCCAATGTGTATAGGCCCAACCTACTCAACCTATCTTCATAAGTCAACCCCCTCATCGCCGGAATCAACCTAGTGAACCTTCTCTGAACAACCTCCAATGCAAGTATATCCTTCCTTAAATACAGAGACCAAAACTATTGTATATGTAGGCACCTTGTTAGTGACTCCACAAGGCAGGGGTATGGTACTCAAACTGTGAAGACTGTAGCCCTTTATTTGCAGCTCCTAGAGTGAGGACACCAAGAGGTGAGCTCCTTTTTATACTGGGTTACCTGCAGTACCCTTAGGTCTCCAGCAGCATTATCCTCTGGTGTACAGGTAAGGAGTGTACAGGGTGAAGGTACATTCAGTGTTACAGACATCATATAACAATACAAGCCTGCATACATAACAACACTCCCCCCCCCCCCCTAAGCATTTTTTAAGTCTGTATTGCCATGACCTGGGGGGGTGATCAGTAGGGGGCTGTGGGAGGTTATGGTGAGGGTTGTGTGGGTGCCAGGTGTGATCCCTGTGCTTGAGGCTGGCCTCATACATTTCCCCCCCTCCCTCATACATAGACTATGTGGGTGCCATTGTTGTGGGATCCCTCAGTGGGGTAGCCAGTGCAGCAGTGGGTAGGGTACATACTCTGTAGAGTGGGTAAGTGTGTGGTGGTGGGCAGGGCTACAGGACTGTGTGGGCTACTTGTCCTTCATTTGGGATCAGAGTCTGGTCATCCCAGGGTTCGGCAGGAAAGCTGGAGGGTACTGGCCTCTCACTCCTGGTGTTGACCCTGGTGGCCAGGGGGTGTAGGGCCGATCTGGGGAAGGTTGCCAGTGGTGGTGGCTGTGCTACCCATTGACCACTGGTCTGCTCCCATTGGGTGTATGTGAGCCCTTCCTGGGGCATCATATTTGTTCCAAAAGTCCAGGCTACATGGTCAGGTAGCTCGCTGGACCTGGGGATCTCCCACGGGGGGGATTCCACTAGCCTTTACATTGTCCCTGTAGAACCCAGTGTCCTGTAACAATCTACTACCTATATACATGACACATTGGCTCCGATCATACACAGTCGAGTCTACATTATTAACTACCTTTGCATTGTTAATTACAGCATTTACATCACTTTCTTGTATCATAGGCTCTCCAAACATGGTTACATGAGTCATTTTGAACTTTCTATCATAATCATCAGACATTACAAACTTGTTCTTACACTTATTCATTTCATTTTTCTCATCAATTACTCCGGCATCACAATTTCAAGTTACATTATCATACCTGCATTTGATAACTGCATTTTTAACTTTAAAGTCCTTGTCATCTTTAAATTGAAACTGTCCCTTTAAATTCTTTGGGTTACACGGTCTCTTTTAAGGAGGCCGTCCAATCCGGTTCGCCGCTCAGTGCCACGTGTCACTCCTCCAACGCTGCCCCTCGTGGTCTGGTCGCGGCCATTTTGATTTTAGGTTCTTCGTCTCGTGGTGCAGCCGCCATCTTCTCGCTCTCCTCCAGGTAGGCTGTGATGATCTTTCCCTCCTCAGGTTCGGCCATGGACGTCGGGGATCCACTTTTTTCGACGGTATTCGTCTCATAGAGTCCTGCCATGGCCCGGAAGGTGAAGTTTGGATTTTCGGTTCCGGAGATCTCGCCACGGTGTAGTGAAGTCATCGCCGCGCAGTCGAGCTGGACAGTGGGATCTCTAGCGATGGATCCATGTTCGGGGCTGCGTTGGATGTCGATTGTTGGAGCCCGGAGGCAGTCGTCACTTTGACCGACTTGGACCTGCTTCATCCAACTTCTGCCGAGCAGTGTCGGACCATCGCCGGCAACAATCCACAGGGAGAGTTTGTTCATCACGCCGCCCTGGGAGACCTGGACGTCCACGCTGCCAACGACCGGGAGTTTACCTTTGGTGTAGGTGAGCAGCTTCGCTTCGACAGGAGACAATTTTGGTCGGTTGGCAGGATTGATCCAAAGTTTTTCAAAGGTCCTCTGGCTCATCAAAGACTGGCTTGCCTCTGTGTCGATCTCCCTCAAAACTGGAACTCCGTCGATGTCTACTTCCATCTTCCATGGAGAACTTTCGGTGGAGAAGGTATAAATTCCGTACTCTTCTTCCAGGGGTTGAGCAGCTTCATCTTCATCTGTGGCACAGCCCCGGTGATCAGCCAACTCTTCAGAGACACGATGAGTAAAGCTTTTTCTGCACATTCTCTGAAGATGCCCTTTCTCTTTGCAGCCTTTGCAGGTAAAGTCTTTGTAGCTGTTATGTATTTAATCCTTTGGAACTTGCATTACACCTGACCACCAGAGGGCCCACCTGCTGGAGTCCCAAGGGATCACAGCATCCCTTGGGAGCACAGTATATAAGCAGGCCACCCACGAGGTACCTGCACTCTGGAACCTTAATCAAGGAGCTAAGGTCACACTTGCTCATTTCACACAGTACTCAGTCTCACCATTTATTATGAGCATAACAATTGGCAATGAGGTAACGAACAACCGCGTGAAAATGCAAAGAACAGTCGGCATCCTGGAGAAGTTCTCAAAAGGGGATGATTGGGAGGCCTTTGTGGAGAGACTCGACCAATACTTTGTGGCCAACGAGCTGGAAAGGGACGAGAACGCTACCAAACGAAGGGAGATCCTCCTAACTGTCTGTGGGGTAACAACCTATGGCCTCATGAAGAATCTCTTGGCCCCGACAAAACCAACAGAGAAATCCTACGAAGAATTGTGTACGCTGGTCCTGGAGCACCTAAATCCTAAGGAAAGCGTTTTGATAGCGAGATATCGGTTCTACACGTGTCAACGATCGGAGGGTCAGGAAGTGGCGAGCTATGTTGCTGAACTAAGGCACCTTGCAGGACATTGTGAGTTTAAGGGATTTCTAGAACAAATACTCAGAGACTTTTTTGTACTGGGCATCGGGCATGAGACAATCCTTCGAAAACTGCTGACTGTAGAAACTCAAAATCTGAGTAAAGCCATAACGATAGCCCAGGCATTTATGTCCACCAGCGACAACACCAAGCAGATTTAGCAGAACAAAGACGTTTCATAGAAAACATAGAAACATAGAAAATAGGTGCAGGAGTAGGCCATTCAGCCCTTCTAGCCTGCACCGCCATTCAATCAGTTCATGGCTGAACATGCAACTTCAGTACCCCCTTCCTGCTTTCTCGCCATACCCCTTGATCCCCCGAGTAGTAAGGACTTCATCTAACTCCCTTTTGAATATATTTAGTGAATTGGCCTCAACTACTTTCTGTGGTAGAGAATTCCACAAGTTCACCACTCTCTGGGTGAAGAAGTTTCTCCTCATCTCGGTCCTAAATGGCTTACCCCTTATCCTTAGACTGTGACCCCTGGTTCTGGACTTCCCCAACATTGGGAACATTCTTCCTGCATCTAACCTGTCTAAACCCGTCAGAATTTTAAACGTTTCTATGAGGTCCCCTCTCATTCTTCTGAACTCCAGTGAATACAAGCCCAGTTGATCCAGTCTTTCTTGATAGGTCAGTCCCACCATCCCGGGAATCAGTCTGGTGAATCTTCGCTGCACTCCCTCAATAGCAAGAATGTCCTTCCTCAAGTTAGGAGACCAAAACTGTACACAATACTCCAGGTGTGGCCTCACCAAGGCCCTGTACAACTGTAGCAACACCTCCCTGCCCCTGCACTCAAATCCCCTCGCTATGAAGGCCAACATGCCATTTGCTTTCTTAACCGCCTGCTGTACCTGCATGCCAACCTTCAATGACTGATGTACCATGACACCCAGGTCTCGTTGCACCTTCCCTTTTCCTAATCTGTCACCCTTCAGATAATAGTCTGTCTCTCTGTTTTTACCACCAAAGTGGATAACCTCACATTTATCCACATTATACTTCATCTGCCATGCATTTGCCCACTCACCTAACCTATCCAAGTCACTCTGCAGCCTCATAGCATCCTCCTCGCAGCTCACACTGCCACCCAACTTAGTGTCATCCGCAAATTTGGAGATACTACATTTAATCCCCTCGTCTAAATCATTAATGTACAATGTAAACAGCTGGGGCCCCAGCACAGAACCTTGCGGTACCCCACTAGTCACTGCCTGCCATTCTGAAAAGTACCCATTTACTCCTACTCTTTGCTTCCTGTCTGCCAACCAGTTCTCAATCCACGTCAGCACACTACCCCCAATCCCATGTGCTTTAACTTTGCACATTAATCTCTTGTGTGGGACCTTGTCGATAGCCTTCTGAAAGTCCAAATATACCACATCAACTGGTTCTCCCTTGTCCACTTTACTGGAAACATCCTCAAAAAATTCCAGAAGGTTTGTCAAGCATGATTTCCCTTTCACAAATCCATGCTGACTTGGACCTATCATGTCAACTTTTTCTAAATGCACTGCTATGACATCCTTAATAATTGATTCCATCATTTTACCCACTACTGAGGTCAGGCTGACCGGTCTATAATTCCCTGTTTTCTCTCTCCTTTTTTAAAAAGTGGGGTTACATTGGCTACCCTCCACTCGATAGGAACTGATCCAGAGTCAATGGAATGTTGGAAAATGACTGTCAATGCATCCGCTATTTCCAAGGCCACCTCCTTAAGTACTCTGGGATGCAGTCCATCAGACCCTGGGGATTTATCGGCCTTCAATCCCTTCAATTTCCCCAACACAATTTCCCGACTAATAAAGATTTCCCTCAGTTCCTCCTCCTTACTAGACCCTCTGACCCCTTTTATATCCGGAAGGTTGTTGGTGTCCTCCTTAGTGAATACCGAACCAAAGTACTTGTTCAATTGGTCTGCCATTTCTTTGTTCCCCGTTATGACTTCCCCTGATTCTGACTGCAGGGGACCTACGTTTGTCTTTACTAACCGTTTTATCTTTACATACCTATAGAAACTTTTGCAATCCGCCTTAATGTTCCCTGCAAGCTTCTTCTCGTACTCCATTTTCCCTGCCCTAATCAAACCCTTTGTCCTCCTCTGCTGAGTTCTAAATTTCTCCCAGTCCCCGGGTTCGCTGCTATTTCTGGCCAATTTGTATGCCACTTCCTTGGCTTTAATACTATCCCTGATTTCCCTTGATAGCCATGGTTGAGCCACCTTCCCTTTTTTATTTTTACGCCAGACAGGGATGTACAATTGTTGTAGTTCATCCATGCAGTCTCTAAATGTCTGCCATTGCCCATCCACAGTCAACCCCTTAAGTATCATTCGCCAATCTATCCTAGCCAATTCATGCCTCATACCTTCAAAGTTACCCTTCTTTAAGTTCTGGACCATGGTCTCTGAATTAACTGTTTCATTCTCCATCCTAATGCAGAATTCCACCATATTATGATCACGCTTCCCCAAGGGGCCTCGCACAATGAGATTGCTAATTAATCCTCTCTCATTACACAACACCCAGTCTAAGATGGCCTCCCCCCAGTTGGTTCCTCGACATATTGGTCTAGAAAACCATCCCTTATGCACTCCAGGAAATCCTCCTCCACCGTATTGCTTCCAGTTTGGCTAGCCCAATCTATGTGCATATTAAAGTCACCCATTATAACTGCTGCACCTTTATTGCATGCACCCCTAATTTCCTGTTTGATACCCTCCCCAAAATCACTACTACTGTTTGGAGGTCTGTACACAACTCCCACTAACGTTTTTTGCCCTTTGGTGTTCTGCAGCTCCACCCATATAGATTCCACATCATCCAAGCTAATGTCCTTCCTAACTATTGCATTAATCTCCTCTTTAACCAGCAATGCTACCCCACCTCCTTTTCCTTTTATTCTAACATTCCTGAATGTTGAATACCCCTGGATGTTGAGTTCCCAGCCCTGATCATCCTGGAGCCACGTCTCCGTAATCCCAATCACATCATATTTGTTAACATCGATTTGCACAGTTAATTCATCCACCTTATTGCGGATACTCCTTGCATTAAGACACAAAGCCTTCAGGCTTGTTTTTTTAACACCCTTTGTCCTTTTAGAATTTTGCTGTACAGTGGCCCTTTTTGTTCTTTGCCTTGGGTTTCTCTGCCCTCCAATTTTCCTCATCTCCTTTCTGTCTTTTGCTTTTGCCTCCTTTTTGTCTCCCTCTGTCTCCCTGCATTGGTTCCCATCCCCCTGCCATATTAGTTTAACTCCTCCCCAACAGCACTAGCAAACACTCCCCCTAGGACATTGGTTCCGGTCCTGCCCAGGTGCAGACCGTCCGGTTTGTACTGGTCCCACCTCCCCCAGAACCGGTTCCAATGCCCCAGGAATTTGAATCCCTCCCTGCTGCACCACTGCTCAAGCCACGTATTCATCTGCGCTATCCTACGATTCCTACTCTGACTAGCACGTGGCACTGGTAGCAATCCCAAGATTACTACTTTTGAGGTCCTACTTTTTAATTTAGCTCCTAGCTCCTTAAATTCGTTTCGTAGGACCTCATCCCTTTTTTTACCTATGTCGTTGGTACCAATGTGCACCACGACAACTGGCTGTTCTCCCTCCCTTTTCAGAATGTCCTGCGCCCGCTCCGAGACATCCTTGACCCTTGCACCAGGGAGGCAACATACCATCCTGGAGTCTCGGTAGCGGCCGCAGAAACGCCTATCTATTCCCCTCACCATTGAATCCCCTATCAGTATCACTCTCCCATTCTTTTTCCTGCCCTTCTGTGCATAAAGTAACGTCGGTTTTGAGCAGAAATGTACATGGCAGAACGTACACGCCGGCTGCTGTGGCCCGACCTCAATTGACCCAGAGTCCGCCATCATCTGTTAATGCGAGGCAGTTAATACCCTGTTGGCGCTGCAGAGGTGATCATCAGCCCCATCAATGCCGCTTTAAGCACTATTCGTGCCATGGTTGCAGAACAATGGGACACCTGCAATGAATGTGCAGACGAGCTGCAAATCCTGCAAACCACCACGTTGCAGAGGAAGATTGATCCACAGTGGATCAGACTGAGTTGGAAACTCGTATGGAAGAGGCAGAAGTGTACGGGATACTCACGTTCATGACGAAATGCCCACCAATAATGTTGAAAGTTGAACTGAACGGCATTCCAGTATCTATGGAGCTGGATACGGGAGCAAGTCAGTCCATAATCAGTAAAAAGACCTTTGACAGGCTGTGGGGAAAGAAGACACACAGGCCCAAGCTCAGCCCCATGCACACTAAACTAAGGACTTACACCAAGGAACTAATCCCTGTAATTGGCAGTGCAGAAGTCAAAGTCTCCTATGACGGAGCAGTACACGAACTCCTGCTGTAGATTGTGCCAGGGGTTGGCCCGACGTTGTTTGGCAGAAGCTGGCTGTGGAAAATCCGCTGGAACTGGGACGATATCCAAGCGCTTTTGTCCGTCGACGATGCCTCATGTACCCAGGTTCTAAGCAAGTTCCCATTGTTATTTGAGTCAGGCATTGGAAGCTTTTTGGGGGCAAAAGTGCAGATCCATTTGGTTCCCGGTACGTGACCCATCCACCACAAGGTTCAGGTGGTACCGTACATGATGCGTGAAAAAGTGGAAATTGAGCTGGACAGGCTGCAACGTGAAGGCATCATCGCGCCGGTGGAATTCAACGACTGGGCCAGTCCGATTGTCCCGGTACTCAAGGAGGACGGTACGGTTAGAATTTGCGGGGACTATAAAGTAACGATTAACCGTTTTTCGCTGCAGGACCAGTACCCGCTACTCAAGGCAGACGACCTATTTGCGACCCTGGCTGGAGGGAAGACATTCTCCAAGCTGGACCTGACCTCGGCCTACATGACACAGGAGCTGGAGGAGTCTTCGAAATGCCTCACCTGCATCAACACGCACAAAGGTCTGTTTATCTACAACTGGTGCCCGTTGAGGATTCGGTCAGCCGTGGCAATCTTCCAGCGGAACATGGAGAGCCTGCTAAAGTCGGTTCAACATATTGGTGACAGGTCGGGACATCATTGAGCACTTGAAATATCTGGAGGAGGTTCTTAGTCGGTTGGATCACGTGGGGCTCAGGTTGAAACGCTCGAAGTGTGTTTTCCTGGCACAGGACGTCGAATTCTTAGGAAAGAGAATCGCAGCAGACAGCATCAGAACCACCGACGCCAAACCAGAGGCCATCAAGAACCCGCCGCGACCACATAACGTGACAGAGCTGCGGTCGTTCCTGGGACTTCTTAACTATTTTGGTAATTTCCTACCTGGGTTAAGCACCCTGCTAGAACTCCGACATGCGCTACTGCGCAAGGGAGATGACTGGGTATGGGGGAATTCACAAGAGGCTGCCTTTAAGAAAGCCAGAAACGTATTGTGTTCTAACAAATTGCTTGTCCTGTATAATCCATGTAAACGATTAGTGTTAGCTTGCGATGCGTCGTCATACGGAGTCGGATGTGTGTTACAACAGGCTAATGAATCGGAAATTTTGAAACCAGTTGCGTATGCATCCAGGAGTTTGTCCAAGGCCGAAAGGGCCTACACCATGGTTGAAAAAGAGGCTCTGGCGTGTGTTTACGGGGTAAAAAAAAATGCACCAGAACTTATATGGCCTCAAGTTCGAGCTTGAAACTGACCACAAGCCGCTCATATCGCTGTTCTGAGAGCAAAGCGATTAATACCAATGCCTCTGCCCACATCTAAAGATGGGCACTCACGCTGTCGGCAAACAGCTATGTAATCCACCACAGAGAACTGCGCAGATGTTTTCAGTCGGCTACCATTGCCCACCACCAGGGTGGAAATGGCACAGCCAGTCGACTTGCTCATGGTCAGGGAGGCCTTTGAGAATGAGTCCCCTGTTATGGCCCGCCAGATCAGGACCTGGACCAGCCAGGATCCTTTACTGTCCTTTGTAAAAAAAACTGTGTCCTCCATGAGAGCTAGTCCAGTGTCCCAGTGGAGATGCAGGAAGCGATTAAGCCGTTCCACAGACGCAAAGACAAGTTGTCCCTGTCTTTTGTGGGACAATCGTGTGGTGTTGCTCAAGAAAGACAGAGACACATTTATTTGCGAACTGCACCCAGGCATTGTAATGATGAAAGCCATAGCCAGATCTCACGTGTGGTGGCCTGGCATCGACTCAGATTTAGAGTCATGCATGCGCCAGTGCAACACTTGCTCTCAGTTGAGCAATGCACCCAGAGAGGCACCGCTAAGTTTGTGGTCATGGCCATTCAAACCGTGGTCGAGGATCCATGTAGACTATGCAGGCCCAATCCTAGGCAAAATGTTTTTGGTTTTCGTGGACGCTTACTCAAAATAGATTGAATGTGCAATAATGTCTGTAAGCACATCCACGGCCACCATTGAAAGCCTACGAGTCATGTTTGCCACGAACAGCTTGCCTGATGTCCTCGTCAGCGACAATGAGCCGTGCTTCACCAGTGCTGAATTCAAAGAATTCATGACCCATTCAAGCCCGCATCCAATGGCCAGACAGAACGTGCAGTTCAGACCATCAAGCAAAGCTTCAAGCGTGTGTCGGAAGGCTCCCTGCAGACCCGGTTGTCCCGAGTGCTGCTCAGCTACCGCACCAGACGTCACTCGCTCACCGGGGTTCCCCCAGCTGAGCTGCTCATGAAAAGGGTGCTTAAAACAAGGCTCTCTCTTGTCCATCCTGATCTCCGTGATCACGTGGAGGACAAGCGGCATCAACAAAGTATGTACCATGACCACGCAAATTTGTCACGAAATATTGAGATCAATGATCCTGTGTTTGTGCTCAATTATGGACATGGTCCCAAATGGCTCGCTGGCACGGTCACAGCCAAAGAGGGGAGTAGGATGTTTCAGGTCAAACTGACCAATGGACAAACGCACAGAAAACACTTGGACCAAATCAAATTGCGGTTTACCAACAGCTACGAACAACCCGAAGAGGACACCACCAACTTTGACCTTCCAACACACACACAAGTGGCAACTGACATCACAATTGACCACAAAACCGAACTCATCATCCCCAGCAGCCCGGCAAGGCCAGCTGCCCAACAGCCCAGTGAAGAACTGACCAACCCACCCACACCAGCATTTGTACCGAGATGATCGACAAGGGAGCGCAAAGCCCCATATCGTCTCACCTTGTAAATAAGTGTACTGTTGACTTCATGGGGGAGTGATGTTATCTATTTAACCCTTTGTAACTTGCATTACACCTGACCACCAGAGGGCCTACCTGTTGGAGTCCCAAGGGATCCCAGCATCCCTTGGGAGCACAGTATATAAGCAGGCCACCCACGAGGTACCTGCACTCTGGAACCTTAATAAAGAAGCTAAGGTCACACTTGCTCATTACACACAGTACTCAGTCTCACCATTTATTATGGGCATAACAGTAGCAGCTACTGGTGGGCCCTGTGGTTTCCTCACAGCGCCAGCACGGGGCCAGCCGGTTTGCCCCATGTGGCAGACGCAGGGATGCGGGACTCGGGGCAGCATTTCTGCCTTTAGAAGTAGCCATTCGGTGCACTGTGTTCATCAGCTTAGAGTCCTTGGTCAATATTCGCTTGGAATCGCCGACCAAAATCATGTAGGCCTGGATCACTTTAATTGCCTTCTGCAGGGTGACTGTGAAGTCCGCAGAGAGCAATTTGTGGAGGAGGCCCTCGTGGCTGATTCCGATAATAAATATGTGCTTTAGTGCTTCGTTAAGGTGGTTGCCAAAATCACACGGTGCAGCCAATCTTCTTAAATGTGCAGCATACTTAGCAATTTCTTGACCTTCGGGTCGCCGGTGAGTGTAGAACCGGTGCTTGGCTGTGAGGATGCTTTCTTTGGGTTTTAGTTGCTCCTGTATTAGTGTTACGAGTTCCTCATAGCTTTTGATTGTTGTCTTCTCTGGGGCTAGCAAGTCCCTGACGAGACAATGGATAGTGGGCCCACAACTGCTAAGCAGGATGGCCCTGCGCTTGTTCGGTAGTGTAGCCGGTGTGTCCCCATCCAGGTCGTTGGCTATGAAAAAATGTTCCAATCATTTCATGAAAGGATCCCAATCTTCCCCATCAGTGAATTGTTGAAAGTTGCTGAGATTCAACATGCTGAGCATAGTTTGTGACCTCGTATTGTACATGTAGGCACCTTGTTAGTGACTCCACGAGGCAGAGGTATGGTACTCAAACTGTGAAGACTGTATTTGCAGCTCCGAGAGTGAGGACACAAGAGGTGAGTTCCCTTTTATACTGGGTTACCTGCAGGTAACCCTTAGGTCTCCAGCAGCAGCACCCTCTGGTGTACAGGTAAGATGTGTACAGTGTGAAGGTACATTCAATGTTACAGACATCATATAACAATACAAGCATGCATACATAACCAATATCCTGTACAGTTGTAGCTGGACTTCTCCCTGCTTTTATACTCTATCCCCTTGCAATAAAGGCCAACATTACATTTGCCTTCCTGATTACTTGCTGTACCTTCATTCTGACTTTTGTGTTTCATGCTCAAGGATCCCAGGTCCCTCTGTACTGCAGCACTTTGCAATTTTTCTCCATTTAAATTAAATTTACTTTTCTATTTTTTCTGCAAAAGTGGATCAGCCATGATCATATCGAATGGTGGTGCAGGCTCGAAGGGCCGAATGGCCTACCCCTACACCTACTTTCTATGTTTATATGTTTCTATGTTTCTCACATTTTCACACATTATACGCCATCTGCCAAATTTTTGCCCACTCACTTAGCCTGTTTATATCCCTTTGCAGATTTTTTGTGTCCTCCTCACAATTTGCTTTCACACCCATCTATGTATCATCAGCAAACTTGGCTATGGTTATACTCGGTCCCTTCATCCAAGTCGTTAATATAGATTGTAAATAGTTGGGGTCCCAGCACTGATCCCTGCGGCACCCCACTAGTTACTGATTGCCAACCCGAGAATGAACCATTTATCCCGACTCTCTGGTTTTTGTTAGTTAGCCAATCCTCTATCCATGTTAATATATTACCTCCAACCCCGTAAACTTGTATCTTGTGCAGTAACCTTCTATGTGGCGCCTTATCGAATGCCTTCTGGAAATCCAAATACACCACATCCACTGGTTCCCCCTTATCCATCCTGCTTATTACATCCTCAAAGAACTCCAGCAAATTTGTCAAACATGATTTCCGTTTCATAAAACCATGCTGACTCTGCTTGACTGTATTATGCTTTTCCAAATGTCCTGCTACTGTTTCCTTGATAATGGACTCCATGACAGATTTTAACAGATCTATAGTTTCTTGCTTTCTGTCTGCCTCCTTTTTTAAATAGGGGTGTTACACTTGCGGTTTTCCAATCCGCTGGGACTTCTCCAGAATCCACGGAACTTTGGTAAATTACAACCAATGCATCCACTATCTCTGCAGCCACTTCTTTTAAGACCCGAGGATGTAAGCCATAAGGTCCAGGGGACTTGTCTGCCTTTAGTCTCATTATTTTACTTCATTAGTGATCGTGATTGTATTAAGTTCCTCCCTCCCTATAGCCCGTTGATTATCCATTATTGGGATGTTTTTAGTGTCTTCTACCGTGAAGACCGATACAAAATATTTGTTCAACGTCTCTGCCATTTCCCTGTTCCCATTATTAATTCCCCAGTCTCATCCTCTAGGGACCAACATTTACTTTAGCCACTCTTTTCCTTTTTATGTACCTGTAGAAACTCTTGCTATCTGTTTTTATATTTTGTGCTAGTTTACTTTCATAATCTATCTTCTCTCTCTGTATCATTTTTTTAGTTGTTCTTTGCTGGCTTTTAAAAGTTTCCTAATCCTCTGGCCTCCCACTAGTCTTGGCCACATTGTATGCCCTTGTTTTCAATTTGATACCATCCCTTATCTCCTTAGTTAGTCACGGATGGTTATCCCTTCTCTTACAGTCTTTCCTTCTCATTGGGATATATTTTTATTGCGAGTTATGAAATATCTCTTTAAATATCTGCCACTGCTCATCAACCATCCCATATTTTAATCTATTTTCCCAGTGCACTTTAGTCAACTCTGCCCTCATACCTTTGTAGTCTTTAACACCTAACCACATGCTCAAGGTCATTTTTTTCCAAAAGTGAAAAAGCCTACAGAATGCTCGAGACCTGTCCTTAATAAAGCAGCATTCCAGCTGTGTGCATTCCCCACAGGCAGGGGCAGTATTTAATTTTTTTTTCCAAAAATGACCATTTAGCCCAAAACCTGCCCTCGTGATCAGATGGCTTTCTTACACAAAATGAGATGCAAAGAAAATGTGTAACCTACTGACAGTGAATTTAAGTATTTAAGTAACGAGCTAATCATCTAAATATAAAATAGCTGGGACATTGCTTATTTCTGTAGGCGATACGGATGCATGTCCACCTGGGAATTGATTCCATAGTTTTATGTTAAAAATTGATGAGGCCAATTTACTGATCTGAGCATGTTTGTGACAGGAACATTGCAGCCTGGATGTTATGTCTGCCTAAGTCTTGCACAACCAGCCCAATGAATCTTCCTCATTACACATTCTGAGTGAGCTCCCAGCATGCAGTCTGTCGGCGATTGGTCTTACTGTTTGTCAGCAGGACTAACTTTTCATAAGAGAGTGCATTTTTTATGCAAAGAAGTTTTTCTAAACTATATCAGAACTGTAAATATGACAAGGTTAGAACAGCAAGGTTTGCTGACTCGGCAGTGGCGGTGCTGTTAAAAGCGAGACCCAATAGGGTTGACATTCCCAAGAGGAGGGAAGTAAGTCTCCAGTGCTTGAGGGGAGGTGACACTCCATTTCAATTCTATGCTAACCAAAGGAATTGGTTCCAAATTAAGTTTGCAGACGTGAAAAGATTAGTCAAGGTAAGGCTACCCACCATTACTTTATACCAAGTAGCTGAGAAAAATATTTTATTTTATTTATTCATTCACGGGATGTGGGCATTGCAGCCAAGGCCAGCATTTATTGCCCATCCCTAATAGTCCTTGAGAAGCTGGTGGTGAGCCGCCTTCTTGAACCGCTGCGGTCCTTGAGGTGAAGGTACTCCCACAATGCTGTTGGGAAGGGAGTTCCAGGATTTTGACCCAGTGACGAAGAAGGTATGGTGATATATTTCCAAGTTAGACTAATGTATGACTTGGAGGGAAACTTGAAGGTGATGGTGTTCCCATGCACCTGCTGCCCTTATCCTTCTAGGTGGTAGAGGTCAGGGGTTTGGAAGGCGCTACCGAAGAATCCTTGGCGAGGTGCTACAGTGCATCTTGTAGATGGTGCACACTGCAGCCACGGTACATCGGTGATGGAGGGAATGAATGTTTAATGTGGTTGTTGGGCTGCCAATCAAGCGGGCTGCTTTGTCCTGGATCGTGTTGAGCTTCTTGAGTGTTGTTGGAGCTGCACCTATCCAGGCAAGTGGAGAGTATTCCATCACACTCCTGACTTGTGCCTTGTATGTGGTGGAAGACTTTAGGGAGTCAGGAGGTGAGACACTCGCCACAGAATGCTCAGCCTCTGACCTGCTTTATTTAGCCACAGTGTTTATGTGGCTGCTCCACTTAAGTTTCTGGTCAATGGTGACCCCAGGATGTTGATGGTGGGGGATTCGGCAATGGTAATGCTGTTGAGTGTCAAGGGGCGGTAGTTAGACTCTCTCTTGTTGGAGGTGGTTATTGCCTGGCACTGGTGTGGCTTTAATGTTGCTTGCCATTATCAGCCCAAGCCTGAATGCCATCCAGGTCCTGCTGCATGTGGGCAGGGACTTACTTCTTCATTATCTGAGGAGTTGCAAATGGAACTGAGCATTGTCCAATCATCAGCGAACATCCCCACTTCTGACCTTATGATGGAAGGAAGGTAATTTATGAAGCAGCTGAAGATAGATGGGCCTAGGACACTGCCCCAAGGAACTCCTGCAGCGATGTCCTGGAGCTGAGATGATTGACCTTCAACAACCACAAACATCTCCCTTTGTGCCAGGTATGACTCCAGCCAACGTGTTTCCTCTCACTAAAGCTACATTACAGCCCTTTGAATGCTTACCATGCATGGCCACGATGTAACAGGGAACAAATGAAGCACTGCTTCTCTGCTTGCAGGAGAAGACAGCATATAACAGAAGGGAGTAACTGCTCACAGGAGATGGGACCCATAGACTGAAGTTGTTGTGCATTTGAGGAGGTGGAGCTGGAAATCATTCCCATAGTTGGAGTAATAGAATCATAGAATGGTTACAGCACAGAAGGAGGCCATTCAGTCCCGTCAAGCCCGTGCCGGCTTTCTGCAAGAGCACTTCAGCTCGTCCCACTCCCCCGCTCTTTCCCTGTATCCCTGTAAATTTGTTTCCTTCAGGTACTTATCCAATTACCTTTTGAAAGCCACAATTGAATCTGCCTTCACCACCCTTTCAGACAGTGCATTCCAGATCCTAACCATTCACTGCACAAAAACGTTTTCCTCATGTCGCCTTTGGTTCTTCTGCCAATCACCTTAAATCTGTGGGGGCTAATAATATCCTAGTTGTATTCTTTTCTTGTTAGTCAGTCACTCACTTATTCCTGCCCCAGGCATACACTCAAACATAACACTGTATCACACAGTGAATTGTCGCCTAAGTAATGTTTGAAGGATGGCTATTGTAATATATGTGGGTAGAACAAATGAAGGACAGAGACACGATGAGTTGCTAGTCCATGGGCTTGTATTGTTAGGCCGGAGTGAATTGAGCATGCTCATACCAAACCATGTTGCAAACCTTAAAAAAATATATATATTCCCCTCTTAAATACAACAAAACCATGGTCCCAACTTTCCCAGCATTACATGTACCACATAACAAAAACTCCTGGCTTTTTCTTTTTTAAATTAACTACAAATTCTACAAATTAACTACAATCCAGTTTAGTAACAGGTTTGCAGAGCCTTTCTAATCTCCTTACACAAGCTTTTGGTGTTGAACCAATTTTCGGGCTGTTTTATTTTGGTTCTGAACTCAAAGATGATCCTGTTTCTGTTATGTTTGTAATAACTCTATATACTGAATACTGTAAACTAACACAGGTACAAACCTGGCTCTGCTTTATCAGGGTCCAAAGTGATTACGTTACATGATGGCTTGCCTTTTATACCTGGCCTGCACATACGTGCGTATAGCCCAATGACCTCCGATAGTGGTGCCACCTGGTGGCTAGTAACCCCAAGCATACATACATGACAATATCCCCCTTTAAGATATTAGTAACAGTCTTTTTACAAATTGAGACGGTCCGGGGCTTTCCGCTCCCAAGTTGATCGCCTCAGTTCAACTCCAGCCTTGGGCGAGTGTTCTGAGTCTGTTATGACTGGGGGCTGGGTAGCCGATCTGATGGAAGTGGCAATGACCACGTCAGGGACTGAAAGTCCAGATTCATTGATGACAGCAGAGTCCTCTGATGACTGAGGGTAGGTTGGTTGGTCACTGATTGTGTCTTCCTCAGACTGTTCCAGTTCATCCGTGTGCCGCAGCTTTATCTGATCAACATGTTTCCTGCATGTTTCTCCATTCTTGAGCTTGACGATAAACACTCTGTTACCCTCCTTGGCTGTAACAGTATCAGCAATCCACTTGGGACCTTGACCATAATTTAGTACATACACAGGATCGTTAACAGAAATGTCACGTGACACAGCAGCGCGATCATGATACCACTGCTGACCCTGACGTCTGTATTCAACATGATCGTTCAAGTCAGGGTGGACAAGAGAGAGTTTGGTCTTGAGACCTCTCTTCATCAATAGTTCAGCAGGGGTACCCCGGTAAGCGTGTGGGGTCTTGTCCTGTAACTAAGCAATATGCATGACAAGCGAGTCTGCAGT
This sequence comes from Pristiophorus japonicus, assembly GCF_044704955.1. Lineage (NCBI taxonomy): Eukaryota > Metazoa > Chordata > Chondrichthyes > Pristiophoridae > Pristiophorus > Pristiophorus japonicus. The sequence goes on along the minus strand of NC_091978.1, from coordinate 131,988,641 downwards.
GAACCTTGAGTTACACGTTTCATACTCTGCTTGATGGTTTGGACAGCATGCTCTGCTTGACCATTAGATGTGGGTTTGAATGGTGCTGACCTCACATGTTTGATACCATTGAGCTTCATGAACTCTTGAAACACCAAACTAGTAAAGCAAGGTCCGTTGTCGCTTACAACGATGTCGTGCAGACCATGAGTGGCAAACATGACACGAAGGCTCTCAATGGTAGCTGTGGATGTGCTGGATGACATGATTTTACACTCCATCCACTTGGAATACGCATCCACCCCAACTAAAAAAATCTTTCCCTGGAAGGGTCATGCAAAGTCGATGTGGATTCTGGACCATGGTTTAGATGGCCACGACCACAGACTCAGCTGCGATTCCGCTGGTGCTTTACTTAGCTGCATGTAAGTGATGCACACATGATTCCAGATCAGAGTCAATTCCAGGCCACCATACATGAGACCTGGCAATGGCTTTCATCATGACAATACCGGGATGAGTGCTATGTAGATCATGTATAAATTTCTCTCTGCCTTTCTTAGGCATAACAACACGATTACCCCACAGTAAACAATCTGACTGAATGGATAGTTCGTCTTTGCGACGGTTATAATGTTTGGTCTCATCACCCATTTGCTTGGGTATGGCAGACCAATCACCACTAAGGCCACAACGTTTCACAACCGATAATATCGGGTCCTGGCTAGTCCAGGTCTTAACTTGTTGAGCCGTGACAGGGGTTCCTTCACTTTCAAAAGCATCCATAACTAACAGTAGGTCTGTAGGTTGTGGTGTCTCCACCTCCGGTGTGGGCAACGGCAGACGGGCTCAGTGCATCGGCACATTTCTCGGTGCCAGGTCTATGGTGAATGACATAATCATAGGCAGATAATGTCAGCGGCCACCTCTGGATGCATGACGATGCATTGGTGTTGATACCTTTGTTTTCCGAAAACAATGAAATGAGTGGCTTGTGACCTGTTTCCAGTTCAAACTAAAGACCAAACAGGTACTGATGCATCTTTTTAACCCCATACACACAGGCTAGTGCGTCTTTTTCTATCATGCTGTGTAGGCTCTTTCCACCTTTGACAAACTTTTAGAAGCATACGCAACAGGTTGTAGTTTACCTGACTCATTAGCTTGTTGGAGCACGCAACCAACTCCATATGACAAAGCATCACAGGCCAATACTAGACGCTTACAAGGATCATAATGTACCAGCAGCTTGTTAGAGCAAAGCAGATTAGTAGCCTTCTCAAAAGCTCTATCTTGAGATGCACCCCAAACCCAGTTGTCGCCTTTTCTTAGCAGCATGTGCAGTGGCTCTAATAAGGTGCTCAATCGAGGTAAGAAATTACCGAAGTAGTTGAGTAGACCAAGGAACGAACGCAGCTCCGTCACATTCTGAGGCTTGGGTGCATTTTTGATGGTCTTGGTTTTCAAGTCCATAGGCCTGATATCGTCAGCGGCAATTTTCCTCCCTAGGAATTCGACTTCCGGTGCCATGAAGACGCACTTCGAATGTTTCAGTCTGAGCCCCACTTTGTCCAGACGATGTAGAACCTCTTCCAGATTGTTCAGATGTTAGGCGGTGTCACGACCTGTGACCAGGATGTCATCTTGGAACACGACGGTTCTAGCGACGGACTTTGGTAGACTCTCCATGTTCCTCTGAAATATGGCTGCAGCCGAGCGAATTCTGAAAGGACAGCTGTTGTAGATAAACAGTCCTTTATGAGTGTTGATGCACGTATGTTTCTTCGACGTCTCGCCCAGCTCCTGTGTCATGTAGGCCGACGTCAGATCCAGTTTAGTGAACAACTTCCCCCTAGCTACAGTTGCAAACAGGTCATCAGCCTTTGGTAACGGGTATTGATCCTGTTTCGAATCTCGGCTGATCGTAACCTTGTAGTCTCCACAAATCCTGACAGTGCCATCACTCTTCAACACAGGAACAATGGGGCTGGCCCATTCATTAAATTTGACCGGTGATATGACCCCTTCACGCTGGAGTCTGTCCAGTTCGATTTCAACCACCTCCCTCATCATATACAGAACCGCCCGAGCTTTATGATGGACAGGTCTTGCATCCGAGTCCATGTGCATCTGCATCTTGGCTCCCGTGAAACTGCTGATGCCTGGTTCAAACAGCGAGGGGAACTTGCTCAGCACTTGGAGTATCAGCCTCCGACGACAACGCTTTGATATCGTTCCAATTCCATTTGATTTTTTCTAGTTGATCCTGCCAAACAGCATTGGACCATTGCCTGGAACAATCCATAACGGTAAATCATGAACCGCACTATCATTGACAATAGACACCTTGACTATTGCACTGCCAATCCATGAGTTCTTTAGTGTATGTACGCAACTTGGCATTGACTGGATTCAGCTTAGGCCTCTCAACTTTAGTATCCCACAGCTTGTCAAATGTCCTCAGGCTCATTATTGATTGACTCGCAACCGTGTCCAGTTCCATCGGTACCGGCACACCATTAAGTTTTACATTAATCATTATCGGTTGGCTCTTTGTTAGGAACGAATACAGTCCATACACTTCCTCCTCTGGTATCTCTGATTGCATATCCGGATCCGTGTTATACTGGTCATCATCCTCCACGTGGTGTGTCACAGCACGCTTGCTCAGTTGCAGACACATGCGCTGGAGATGCCCCAGTCTCGAACAGCCTTTACAAATGCACTGTTTAAACCGACACTGATGAGGCCAATGATTTCCCTCACAACGCCAATACGGTGAAATCGGATTCATTCCCGTTGGCGGACTATGGGCAGCCACAGGTTTTGCATACTCAGTTGATAGGCCCTGCCATATGCAGCTCTGCCAAACGATGATACTATCTTGTTTATAGTACTTGCCGAGTTCTGATTTTTTGATGATATCTGCTTTAAGTTTTTGTCTGTCATCATGCATGCCTGGGCAATCGTGATGGCCTTGCTCAAATCCAGCGTCTCTGCTGCCAGTAGCTTACGCAGGATCACCTCATGGTTGATGCCGATTACAAAGAAGTCCTGCAGCATGTCTCCCAAAGAACTTGCACGGTCCAGCGAAACGTCTTAGGTCGGCAACGAATTCCGACACATCCTGGCCCTCAGAACGAACGTGCTTGTAGAATCGATATCGTGAGATGATGATGCCTTCTTCTGGTTTGAGATGGTCACGTACCAGAGCACACAATTCCTCATAATCCTTGCCCATCGGACTTGCAGGCGAGAGAAGATTCTTTATGAGTCCATAGATTTTCGGACCGCAAACCATGAGGAAGACTGTCATGCATCTAACTGCGTCAGTGGGTTCCTCCATTTTGTTGGCCATGAAGTACTGGTCCAGGCGAGCTACAAAATCTGCCCAGTCCTCTCCCTCCATGAATCTCTCCAGAATTCCAATTGTGCTCATTTTTGCATGCGAAGTTTCTTAATACCTCATCGCCAAATGTTATGTATGTAATAACTTATTAGACTGAATACTGTAAACTAACACAGGTACAAACCTGGCTCTGCTTTATTAGGGCCCAAAGTGATTACATAACATGATAGCTTGCCTTTTATACCTGGCCCGCACACATGTGCGTAAAGCCCAATGACCTCTGACAGTGGTGCCACCTGGTTGCTAGTAACTCCAAGCATACATACATGACAGTTTCTATCTCAGACTTGTTTGAACCTGGTACCTCAGTTACTAAAGTCTGAACTGAGTCAAACTCATGTGTGTTCATGATTAAGTGGTTCAAGGTCACTGTCCAATCCAGGCCAGTAAACAAAGCTTTTGGAATTGATTTCATACTGAATGTTCAGTGTAAAGTTTGGCCAGAATTCTATCTCTCAAAGAAGTAGGTACCACCACTACCACACTTGATACAGCCTTGTTCATAAGACAATTCACTATGATGGTTATTGAATGGTTTCAATTCTGTGCCCATAGACTGATCAGTCCATCCATTCAATGTGTGTTCATAAACTCTTTTCAGTACTGAGTCCTTTTGAGTCTCATCTGCAATCTCAGTTGCATTCACGGGAAAGTCATTGTCAACTGCACCTAGCATGAAAATCGCACCTTTACTCCCAACACATGAGTCCTCATGTGGCAACCTAAACAAGGCACCTGTGATTGCGTTCTGCTTTGAAGTGCGATATTCAATTGTGTATTCATAGTGTGACAACAATACTGCCCAATATTGCATTCTTGATGCGACCATTTCAGGTTTGGCAGATTTGGGCCCCAATATTGCTAGAAGCGGTTTGTGATCGGTTACCAGGGTAAACTTTCTGCCAATGAGGAACTGTTGGAATTTCTTGATTCCAAACACTATGGTGAGTGCTTCCTTTTCAATTTGCGTGTAGTTTATTTCGCTCTTTTTGAGGGTTCGCGATGCGAACGCGATTGGGTTCTGTCATGTTTGTAACTACAATGTAACACCACTGTACTACTGTATACACTCAACTTAGATGCACATCTTGACCACAGGGGGTGAACTTGTGGGAGACACTCCTTACCTGATCACACAGGTATATAGAGGGAGGTCCCACGCAGGGTCATCACTTCTGGAGTCCTGTAATAAAGAGTTAAGGTCACAGAGTGGCCTTGTCCCTGGAACGTGCCTTGTGTGGTTTCATGTTGTAGAGTAAGGACTTTACATTGGCGACGAGAAACGGGAATTCATGACCCACGAGAATGGCCACCGGTAGCACAGAGGAACAATACTGTGTTGGGGAAGACTGGGAAGATTTTGTCGAGAGACTTCAGCAAAGCTCCGTTACTAAAGACTGGCTGGGGGATGCAGCGGCCGACAAGCGACGGGCTCATCTCCTGACCAGCTGCGGGCCAAAGACTTATGCGCTCATGAAGGACTTACTGGCACCCGAAAAGTCGTTGGACAAAACCTTTGAAGAACTTAGCAAATTAATCGGAGAGCACCTCAAACCGGCAAGCAGCATACACATGGCTCAACACAGATTCTACACCCAACGACGTCGTGAAGGACAGAGCATACCGGACTTTGTAGCGGACCTCCGGCGTTTGCCCAGCCTCTGTAAGTTCACAGACGCCTGCAGGGGGGAGATGCTAAGGGACTTCTTTATCGAGGGTATCGGTCATGCGGGAATTTTTCACAAGTTAATTGCAACCACGGACTTGACCTTGGAAGCGGCGGCGTGTTGGCTCAAACTTTCATGGCGGGGGAGGAAGAGACGAAAATGATTTACGCGTGCAATTCTGCCTCTAACGCGGCGATGGATCTGGGAGTCAACACCATCAAAGCTACTCAGAGCCCCGCAGGCAGGCAGGGGCAGTCCGACATTTACCAGGCAGCAACAGACCCCAGAGCAGGACCTCAACAGAGATAATGGCAGGCTGAACGGACGTTCACGCCATCCCAGTGGACAATGCGGCCTGGGATGGGGCCATTGACACCCATTAATAGGGTACTTAAGAGCAGTCAAAGGGACAGTCAGCACGGAATTCCTGGCCATAGTCCCTTTGTCCCCAACAATGGAAACTTTAACTCATGCTCGAGGTGTGGGGGAAAACACTAAGCCAGATCTTGCAGATTCCAACAGTTTGTCTGCAGAAACTGCAATCTCAGTGGCCATTTAGCTCGAATGTGCAGAAAACCTGCAACAAGACTATTATATGAGGCAGATGGACCAGAAGAGGGTTCTGTGAGGCAGGATGACTTTTGGGACAAATCGATAGACGCCGAAGTTCAGCGGGTCCATGCGGCGAATATTCACAGTTCATACACCAAAACGCCACCTATGATGATGAGGGTTTTGTTGAACAGTATCCCAGTACACATGGGCGTTCAGCAATTTGAGAAGCTATGACCACTCAAAGCCAGTAGACCCAGATTAGAACTTATTGAGACACAATTACGGACTTACACCAAAGAAATCATTCCGGTGCTAGGCAGTGCAATGATGGCTGTCACACACAATGGGTTAGTGAACTGGCTGCCACTCTGGATTGTCCCGGGCAATGATCCCGCACTGATGGGGAGGAGCTGGTTAGCTGAGATGAGCTAGAAATATGGGGATGTTCACACAATGTCCTCGGTGGAGCGAAGTTCGTGCTCACAAGTCCTACATCAATTCGAGTCACTATTCCAACCGGGCGTCGGGACTTTCAATGGCACTAAAGTAGTGATACACATCACCCTGGATGCCAGGCCAGTGCACCACAAAGCCAGAGCGGTGTCATATATAATGCGGGATAAAATCGAGAGCAAATTGGACTGGCTCTTGCAAGAGGGCATCATCTCGCCTGTTGAATTGAGCGACTGGTGGAGCCCCATCGTTCCCGTTCTGAAAGCGGATGGCTCTGTCAGGATCTGTGGCGACTACAAGACCACCATCAATCGGGTGTCCCTACAAGACCAATACCCGCTCCCAAGAGCGGAGGACCTCTTCGCCACGCTGGCAGGCGGCAAGCTGTTCACCAAGTTGGACCTCACTTCAGCCTATATGACCCAGGAACTGGCCGATGAATCCAAACCACTGACCACCATCACCACGCACAAGGGACTGTTTGCGTATAACAGGTGCCCATTTGGCATTCGATCAGCGGCCGCGATTTTTCAACGAATCATGGAAAGCCTGCTTAAATCCATTCCGGGAATGATCGTATTCCAGGACGACATCCTCATCACGGGTCGAGACACCGAGGATCACCGCCACAACCTGGAGAAGGTGCTACGCCGACTGGACCGGGTAGGCCTGCGACTCAAGAAGTCTAAATGCATGTTCTTAGCTCCCGAAGTTGAGTTTCTGGGCAGGAGGGTTGATGCAGATGGGATTCGGCGCACCGAATCCAAAACAGAGGCAATTCAACGAGCACCCAGGCCCTGCAACACATCAGAGTTGCGTTCGTTCATGGGACTGTTGAACTATTTCGGGAACTTTCTGCCGAACTTGAGCACGTTGTTGGAGCCGCTACACATGCTCCTGCATAAGGGTTGCGATTGGTTTTGGGGGGACTGTCAGGAACGGGCTTTTAATCGGGCGCGAAACCTATTTTGTTCAAACAAGTTGTTGACCCTGTACGACTCCTGTAAACGTTTAGTTCTGACATGTGATGCATTGTCCTATGGGGTTGGGTGCGTGTTGCAGCAGGGTAATGCTGAGGCTCAACTACAACCTGTGGCTTATGCCTCCAGGTCGCTCTCTCAAGCAGAATGGGGATATGGGATGGTCGAGAAGGAAGCGCTTGCATGTGTCTATGGTGTAAAAAAAATGCATCAGTACCTCTTCGGTAGGAAGTTTGAATTAGAGACGGACCACAAGTCACTCACATCCCTGTTGTCAGACAGCAAAGCTGTCAATGCCTACGCATCAGCTCGCATACAGCTCTCATGCTAGCTGCTTATGACTACTCCATCCGGCACCGGCCCGGCACTGAAAACTGTGCTGACGCGCTCAGCAGGCTCCCACTGGCCACCACCGAGGGGGCAGCTAAGCAAAGCGCTGAGATGATCATGGCTGTCAATGCCTTTGACAGTGCAGGTTCCCCCATCACAGCCCGCCAGATCAAAATCTGGACAAACAGAGATCCCCTCCTTTCCTTGATTAAGAAATGTGTCCTGACTGGGGATTAGGCGCCCGCACACGGAGCATGCCCTGAGGAGGTCAGACCATTCCACAGGCGGATAGATGAGCTCTTCATCCAAGCCAACTGCCTACTATGGGGTAGCCGGGTAGTCATATCCCATAAGGGCAGAGAGGCATTCATCAGGGAACTCCACAGCGAGCATGCAGGCATTGTGATGATGAAGGCCATTGCCCGGTCACACGTTTGGTGGCCTGGAATTAATTCAGATCTGGAACACTGTGTTCACAGGTGCACGACCTGTGCCCAGCTGGGTAATGCCCCCAGGGAGGTCCCGCTCAGCCCGTGGCCCTGGCCCACCAAGCCATGGTCATGCATTCATGTTGACTATGCGAGCCTGTTCATGGGGAAGATGTTCCTCATTGTAGTAGATGCGTATTAGAAATGGATCGAGTGCATCATCCTGAATTCATGCACGTCATCCACCACCGTGGAAAGCCTACGTGCGATCTTTGCAACCCATGGCTTGCCGGACATCCTGGTTAGTGATAATGGCCTGTGTTTCACGAGCTATGAATTCTGGGAGTTTATGTCGGGCAATGACATCAACCACGTCAGGACTGCGCCGTTCAAGCCGGCCTCCTATGGCCAGGCGGAACGTGCTGTCCAAATCATTAAGCAAGGTATGCTCAGGGTTCAAGGACCCTCCCTACAATGCTGCCTATCGTGCCTCCTGATGGCCTATAGATCCCGCCCGCATTCGCTCATGGGAGTCCCGCCCCCAGAGCTACTAATGAAACGGATACTCAAAACTCGGTTGTCCCTCATCACCCAGTCCTGACCGACATAGTTGAGGGCAAGCGCAAGTCACAAAACGAGTACCATGACCGTAATTCAAGGAGGAGATGTATAGAAATAAATTATCCTGTATTCACCCTCAATCACGCCATGGGGCCCAAATGGCTTGAGGGTACTGTAATTGACAAAGAGGGAAATAGGGTCATCGTGGTAAAACTCAACAATGGCCAGATATGCCATAAACATCTGGACCAAGTAAAACATGCAACAAGAGCAATCAGAAGAATGCACAGTCCCTGCGGTCAGCCCGGACAGGCCGGAATCACCACAGGTGACAGACACTCACGTCAGTGTCCAACAACCAGAGCCCCAACTGCGGCGCTCCACGAAGGAGTGTAGACCACCTGAAAGACTAAACCTATGATCCCAGTAAGACTTTGGGGGTGGGGGGAAGGTGATAACACCACTGTAGTACTGTATACACTCAACTCAGATGCCCACCTTGACTACAGGGGGTGAACTTGTGGGAGACACTCCTTACCTGATCACACAGGTATATGAAGGGAGGTCCCACGCAGGGTCATCAGTTCTGAAGTCCTGTAATAAAGAGTTAAGGTCACAGAGTGGCCTTGTCCCTGGAATGTGCCTCGAGTGGTTTCATGCTATGGAGTAAGGACTTTACAGATTCTCTTGTCTGTCATCCATTACATGACTTATGACAGCTCCCACATCGTAGCTGGAAGTATCATACACTAACTTAAGCTCACGCTCTGTGTCATACTGCACAAGTAGAGCATCACTAGAGAGACTTCTCTTACAAGTATCGTAAGCTTCCTGTTACACTTTTGGCCACTTCCACTGGTCATCCTTCTTGAGGAGCTCATGCAATGGAGCTAACATAGTCATTAACTCAGGTAAGAATCGTGTGTAATACTGAACCATTCCAAGGAAAGATCTTAACTCAGACACATTCTGTGGCTTTGGAGCATTGATGACAGCATCAACCTTTTCCTTCACTGGTTACAAGCCATTTGCATCAACTTTCAAACCAAGGTACACAACCACGGGTTGCACAAGAGCACATTTGCTCCTTTTCAATTTGACATTGTGGGCATTTAACCTTTGAAGCACTATATCTAACATTTCTAGATTTTCTTCCTCACTTCTTGTTGCGATCAACACATCGTCTTAATTGCATAAGCAATTTGGAAATCGTTGCAAAATCTTATCCATTGTAGCTTGTAAGATTTTGGAGGATGACTTTACACCATTCGGCAGCTTGGTGTTTGAGTACAGTTCCTTGTGTGTGTTGATGGTGAGTTACTGTGGGCTCTCTTTATCAACATTCAGCTGAGCATAAGCATGCAACAGGTCAAGCTTGGAGAAAACCTTTGACCCAGAGAGTGCTGCATACAAATCTTGTGATGTAGGTAACGGGTACTGCTCATCGTCAACTGCTTGGTTGATAGTAACTTTATAGTTACTGCACAAGCGTACAGTTTTGTCTACTTTGGGCACTACCACAATTGGGGTAGTCCATTCACTTTTGTCAGTTTTTATTCGCACTCCGTTCTTTCTGAGCTTCGCTAGCTCTTCCTCCACCTGACTTTTCAATGTATAGGGGACCGGCCTTGACTTACAATGGACAGGCTTCGCGTTGGACTTGATGCAGATATGCGCGTCATACCCAGTAATGTCATCATAACTGTCTGTGAACATGCTTCCGTACTTGTTCAGTATTGTGTCGAGTTGCTTCTTTGAAGCATCTATACTAAAGACGTTTTTCCAGTCTAGTGTTAACTTTCTCAACCAGTCTTTGCCCGTGAGAGTTGGCCTGTTGTTGTAGCTCTCTACAATAATAGGCAGCTTTACTGACTGGTCATTGTGTTGAACTGTACTTTCCATTTGTCCATATGTTTCTAGGATTTCTCCAGAGTAGGTTAATAACTCTATGGTACTCTTTGTAAGTGGTATTTGATTTAATTTACTCTCATGATAGGGAAGTCCACCACTGTGTCAGTACACCTATCAATATATTGCTCATTGATCAAATGTTTTGTTTGGAAATCTTTCTCACGACTGCTAGCATTACCACCAGTGGCATAGATACTATAGTTGCCTAATTCTTCAACATCAGGGGCCCGAAATTGGTGGAGGCCCCCACCTGCCCAAGTGCCGCTCAAAGGACCGCCGATGTCCGCCGAGGTACCTGACGGTTCTTTGGGCGGGATATTCAACAACAAGGTCCCTCGAAGGTCGGCGGGCAGCAAATGAGGGAATTATGCTGCCAATCTTGGTGGCAGCCGACAGGAGCGCCCAAACTCGGCGGCAAAGGTGCTTGCCACCCAAGTGCTGCCGAGGATGGAGTCAGGCCCACCGAGGATCGAAGACCTGCAAAGAAAAATCATCAGGAAAAAAAAACATCGGAAGACCTTCAGGGGACCCCATTGAGGTAAGTCGCTGTGGGGGAAAAAAAAATGTTTACTAACCTTTTTTTCAGGATCTTCATACTTATTGTCAGGGACAGACCAGCCTCCAACCAACGGTTCACCCCCGTTCTGGCGCCGACACCCGCCCACATGAACGTGGGAGCTTGGCAGGCAGGTGCTCAGTTGCGCCACTCGGCCATCCACTGACGTTAGTGGGCGCTTCCCGGCAGCTCACCCCTCCCGCCCGCTCCACCCCTCCTCGAAAGTGGCACTGGGCAGATCTTCCAGAGGAATTTCGACGGCAACAGGCGACAGTGGGCGGTGAGTTCATCAGTTTCGGTCCCTAGGTATGTTCACTTCAATATTGTGAACTCTTCCCTTTTGTTGTCGCTGCTTTGCATTGCCACTAGAATGGTTCTTACTTCCTGCTTTGGAAGCTGTTGAATTATGGCCTTGCTTCTGGCAGTGAAAACAATTGCATTTCTCTATTGGCAGGACTGTGGTGAGTGATTTCCATTACAACAATAAAAATTTACTGAACTGATCTCATGTTTCTGACCTGGTCTCTCAGCTTTAGGTTTGGCAGTGGCTTTGTGACTGTAGACCTCAGCTGCACTAGTCACTTGAATTGGACGAAGCTCCCAAACATTCTTAAACGCAATCTCCATAGATAGGGCAATTGCCCTATGTCAAACATTAGGATCAGAGTGTTCAGTAACTTGCACTGTGTGTGCTCATCCACCAGTCCACACACAAACTTATCTCACAACGCACAATCCAAAAATGTGCCAAAGTTGCAATGCAAAGACAGGCTCTTAAGAGCTACAATGTACTTAGTGATGGTTTCACTTTGTTTTTGGTTTCTGGTACCAAGCTTATGGGCCCAAGTTTCGAGCCGCGCCTAGAACGGCGCACTCCCGTCCTGGACGCCCGTTTTTCACGCCACAAAGTACGCCTAAAAAAAACTTCCAGATTCTCCAGCTCCCTGCAGGTTGTTTGCAGCTCGGCGCAGTGCAGCACGAGCTGCAGGGGGCGGAACCAGGTCCCTGCGCTGAAAACAGTGCCAGGACCTCTGCACATGCGCACTACAGTGGGCGCGCATGTGCAGTAGCTCCAGGTGCCCAAAACTGTGTGGGAGGGGCCGAAGCACGCAGCCCCTAGCCCTGGCCGAATGGCCTCACTGGGGCTGCGTGAATAAGGCTCCTCCCACGGCCAGCTCCTGCTTCCTCCCGACCCGACTCAACTCCCGCTTCCTGCCCCCCGCCTCCGGACCGGATCCGACACCGACCCGACTCCTGCTTCCCCACCCCCCACCCCCCCACCCCCCGCCCCCGACCCAACCCCCCGGACTGGACCCAACCCGACTCCCGCTTTTCCCCCTCCCGCCCCTGGACCGGACCCGACCCCGATACCGACCCGACTCCCGCTCCCCCCCCCGCCCCCGGACCCGACCCGACCGACTCCCGCTTCCCCTTCCCCCCTGCCCCCGGATCCGAACCGACCCGACTCCCACTTCCCCCCCCCCGACTGGACCCGACCTGACCTCCCTCCCCCCGACCTGACCTCCCTCTCCCTCCCTCCCCCCGACCCGAACCGACCTCCCTCCCACCACCCCTCCGACCCCGACCCGTGCTCCCGACCCCGACCCGCGCTCCCCCCGACCCGACCCAACCCAACGCCACTTACCTGTAAATCTGGTGCTGGGGACGGGCCCTGCCCAAAGTCTTGGGCCCTGCCCGAAGTCTCGGGCGGCCGGGCCCAGCCCGTTCAGCCTCCCTCCCCCTTCTCCTTTCCCCCCCATCTCCTTTCCCCCCCATCTTCTTTCCCCCCATCTCCTTTCCCCCATCTCCTTTCCCCCCCCATCTCCTTTCCCCCCATCTCCTTTCCCTCCCATCTCCTTTCCCCCCCCTCTCCTTTCCCCCCTTCGCCTTTCCCCCCCTTTTTCTTTCCCCCCTTTTCCTCCTCCCCCCTTCCCCCTTCTCCTCCTCCCCCCCTCCCCCTTCCCTCCTTCTGCTCCCCCTCTCTTCCCCTCTCCTCGCTGTCAGAAACACAGACACTGACAGACAGAGAATGAGAGACATACACAGACAGACAGACAGAGAGATAGAGACACTGATAGAGACACACTGGGGGGGGAGGGCATCCCAGCACGCTGTTGGAGGGCTCCCGGTGATGCTGTCGGTAAGTAGAAAATGTTTTATTTATTGATTTAAAAAAAAAATTATTTCTTATTAATTTTTTTGATTGATTTATTGGTTGATTTATTGATGTTTTTATCATTTATTATTGATGATGGCTCTTTATTTGTAAAACTGAAGTGTTCAATGTTTGTAAACTTCCCTTTAAAACCCCCCCCCCCATTCCCTACGCCTGATTTGTAACCTACGCCTGATTACCTAAAGTGTAGACAAGGTTTTTTCGAGTGTACAAAAATCTTCATTTACTCCATTCTAAGTTAGTTTGGAGTAAGTTTTCACTGATGAAACTTTGAAAACAGGCGTAAGTGGCCGGACACGCCCCCTTTTGAAAAAAAAATTCTGTTCCAAAGTGAAACTGTTCTAACTGACTAGAACTGGAGCAAACTAAATGGCGAGAATTCCGATTTCTAAGATACTCCGTTCTACACCAGTTGCTTCTAAAAATCAGGAGCAAATCATGGCGAAACTTGGGGCCATAAGCTCTCTGTTAACTCGAACAGCTTTGGATCAAAATGGTCCTCGAGTTTCTTGACAATGTCTTCAAACAAACATCCTTCGCTTTCCCAATGTTCTGTAGACATCTCCCTTAGAAAAATTGCTTTCTTCTGTTCACGAATTACTTTAATTTGAGCTTGAACATTCTCATCTGCACCTTCAGTCTCAATAGAGTTATTGGCCCTAAAAAAAATCTCCATCTACTCAACGTAAGAACTGAGTGGTTTGCGAGTTTGGTCATACATGCTGAGGCTTCCGCTGAATCACATAGGTGCGACCATGATTGTCCCGATCCCATCGAGCAGTGACCCAGCACGCTAACTGTGTAGCTGTGAGAATCAACGCCACTGTGGCTGTATATACATACATGTGAAGGTGAAGCACAGACGATTCTGCATGAGCATTAATAATAAAACATTGCAAAAATTCAGTTTCGGTGCCACAGATTCACTTTAAACTTATCCACTCAACAGTTGAACACCGTCTCCTTCCATGATCCCTAAAAATGGGATCCCATCCTCGTCGGCAAAATATAATATATGAGGGTAGAACAAATGAAGGACAGAGACACAATGAGTTGCTCACCCATGTACTTGCTTTATTAGGCCAGAGCGAACTGAACATGCTCATACCAAACCATGTGACAAACCATGTGATAATACATTACAGTTATGCAGCTAGCATTGTAATGCCTGTTCCTCCTCTGTTTCTGTAGGTGTCCCAGAAGAACCAACTACAGATACCAGTGCATCCCAAGATGCCAGTACCCTGCACCTCTCACTCCACTCATTGCAAGCACTAGCACAGGAAGATCCGTTCCAGATGATTTGGATAGTCATTTTGAGAAAGGAGAACCAGATAATTACAGAACACAAATGACAGGTGGTGGTTGGTGACAGCTGAGGAGCAGGAAACTGATGGCTGGACCTTCCTCAGCTTACGAGCCAAGAGATTTGCATCTCGTAGAGCCTGTACATAAAAGAATGCTGTTATCTGAGCAACCTTTTATGTAATCATTTGAGAGTGTCTAAAACACCCTGCAAGGACTGGTTGTGACTTATGCAGTGTGTTTCACTGCTTAAAAGATCTGCAGTCCAACCTGGGACGTGTGGCATTGAAGCAAAACACAAAATACAGAAATCCTAAACCGTGTTGGAGTATCTCTCATGAATGTTCATACTGCTGCCATAGAGGCTTTGGGCTACAGTCTATAGGAGGCTTTCTTGTCTAAATTCAACCTGCTGATTGATCTGATGGAGAAAGCCACGAGGCAGGATTCCATGATGCTGCTAACTGCCGAGAGCCCTGCTCCTGTGCAGGTCAGATACATGTTGAAGGACAGCCCAGCAGGAGATACTTGGCTGGAAAAGATACCGAGAAAACTGTTGGTCTCTTGGTCTCTCAGAATAAAGCCACTTTGGCTCATTCAATCCCCCAGCCCCCCAAATGATAAATTCAGACAGGACCAGCCAGCCATCAACATGGTGGCGCCATTTGCAGTCACGTCTCATGATCCAGCACAAAGAGGTACAGGACCACCTGAGTCCCAGGAAGCTTCCATGAACAGCCAGCAATCAGTCATCACACTTACTCCTGTCACTGAGAGAGCATCTAGAAAGTGCATAAGATTAGGTGTAGAACTCAAAACATGTACTTCTGTCGAGGCAGAGCACTGGCATAAAGAACACCGAGCACTTTTGTGCTGAGTACTTGTATGGCAATAAATTCAATTTAACCTCTTACCACTTTGTCCAGAAAGCTTCCTTCCGTTGGTGCAAATTAAAATGGCAGAAAATGCCGCCTTTCATAATGTACCACAAAGCATGAAATACTGTTATTAGGGCACTTTCAATGGAACCCAGAGCATTCATTTTACATTGACTTGCCAAACAGAACTGGATTCTGCAGCTTGGAGTCAGATGCCCCGCCATTCCCTGAGGTGGAGATAATGGAGTAGAATTTGGCTAGTCCAGATTCCTGGTTTACTCACCAGAGGTGCGCCGTTTTTGTCCGCCTCGAAGTGCTCCAAAAATCTTCGGGCCGAGTTTGGCCGCTTCCCAGCCTCTCCTCGATGGTGGCATAGCATGGCCATTGGATTCGGGGGCGGAGCCAGGTCCCAGCGCTGAAAACAGTGCCAGGACCTCTGCACATGCGCACTGGAGTGTGCACACATGCGCAGTAGCTCCTCGCCCCCAGAATCTGTGAGAGTGTGCTGCAGGCTGTGTGGGAGGGGCCGAAGCGCGTCACCCCTATCCCTGGCCGAATGGTCTCCCTCATTGGCGACCCGCTGCCTTCCCAGGTCGTGTTTTTGTAGGACTTTTACTTTTTATTTGTTATTGATTGATTGATTGCTTATTACTTTGGTCTTGGTGCTTTAGGTGCAGGGTTCCTTCTATTTTTTATTTGTTAATTAATTGCTTATTACTTTTTGTGCTTTGTTTAGTGCTTTGTAAGTCTTGGTGCTTGGTGCAGGTCTATTCAGCTTCCTTGTATTTTTTATTTGTTATTGAATGCTTATTTCTGTGCTTTGTTTAGTGCTTGGTGCTTTAGAATGTACTTACCTGCGCTGATTTCTTAACTCTCCACAAGGGTTTTCTGTGCGGGCCACAAGTGGCCACATACACTGGCCTAAGTTAGTTTGGAGCAACTATTAGCTGTCCAAACTGGCTTAACTGGCCAAAACAGGCGGAGGTGGCTGGTAACGCCCCCTTTTGAAAAAAAAACTAAACTAAAAAAAATCCTAACTAACTCACTTATACTGGCGCAAATTAAATGTGCAGAATGGAGATTTTTAAGATACTCCAGAAAAATCAAGTTGTTCCAAAAAATACGGAGCAACTCCTGGCGAAATTTGGGCCCATGGATAGTGTTAAGCTCATAATAAAGTAATGCAACTGAGTACTGTGGACAATGAGTAAGTGTGACCTAAACTCCTTTATTCAAACTCCAGAGTGCCGGTACAGCATTGGAGGCCTGCTTATATACAGTGCTCTCAAGGGATGCTGGGATCCATTGGGACTCCAACAGGTATGTCCTCTGGTGGTGGTATGATTCAGGTTGCCTAAGGTTGCATACATAACATCACTCCCTCCCAAAGTCAATACACTTATTTACAGGGTAAGACGATCTGGGGCTTTTCACTCCCTTGTCGATCATCTCGGTACAAATGCAGGTGTGGGTGAGTTGGTTCGTTCTTCGCTGGGCTGCTGGGCAGCTGGCTTTGCCGGGCTGCTGGGGATGGTGAGTTCAGCTTCATGGTCAACCGTGATGTCAGTTGCCACTTGTGTGTGTGTTGGAGAGTCGAAGTTGGTGGTGTCCTCTTCGGGTTGCTCGTGGCTGTTTGTGAATCGCAGTTTGGTTTGGTCCAAATGCTTTCTGCAAATTAGTCCATTGGCAAGTTTGACCTGAAACACCCTACTCCCTTCTTTGGCTATGACGGTGCCAGCAAGCCATTTGGGACCATGTCCATAGTTAAGTACAAATACAGGGTCATTGGCTTCAATATCGAGTGACATGTTTGCGCGATCACGGTACGTGCTTTGTTGATGCCGCCTGCCCTCGACGTGATCATGGAGATCAGGGTGGACAAGAGAGAGCCTTGTTTTGAGCGCCCTTTTCATGAGCAGCTCGGCCGGGGGAACCCCAGTGAGCAAGTGGGGTCTGGTGCGGTAGCTGAGCAGGACTCGGGACAGGCGGGTCTGCAGGGAGGCTGCCAACACACATTTCAAGCTTTGCTTGATGGTTTGGACTGCCCGTTCTGCCTGGCAGTTGGATGTGGGCTTGAATGGGGCAGATGTGATGTGCTTGATCCCATTGCGGGTCATGAATTCTTTGAATTCAGCGTTGGTGAAGCACGACTCATTGTCGCTGACAAGGCCATCAGGCAGGCTGTACGTGGCAAACATGGCTTGTAGGCATTCGATGGTGGCAGTGGACATGCTTATAAACATAATTACACATTCAATCCATTTTGAATAAGCATGCACAACAACCAAAAACATTTTGCCATTTGCCAAGAAACGGGCCCGCAAAGTCAACATGGATCCTAGACCACGGTTTGGAGGGCCATGACCACAAACTTAGCAGTGCCTCTCTGGGTGCATTGCTCAGTTGAGAGCAAGTGTTGCATTGGCGCACGCATGATTCTAAATCTGAGTCAATGCCGGGCCACTACTCATGGAATATGGCTTATAGCTTTCATCATTACTATGCCTGGGTGGGTACTGTGTAGATCATGTATGAACGTTTCCTTGCCTTTCTTAGGCAAGACCACGCAATTAGCCCACAAAAAACAGTCCGCCTGTATGGACATTTCATCTTTGTGCTGCTGGAACGGCTTGATCTCTTCATGCATCTCTGCTGGGACGCTGGACCAGCTCCCATGGAGGACAGTTTTTTACAAGGGACAGTAAAGGATCGTGGCTGGTCCAGGTCCTGATCTGGCAGGCCGTAACGGGTGACTTTTCGTTTTCAAAATGCATCCATCACCAAGAGCAAGTCTGCAGGCTGTACCATTTCCACCCCGGTGGTGGGCAATGGTAGCCGACTGAAAGCATCAGCGCAGTTCTCTGTGCCTGGTCTGTGGCGGATTACATAGTTGTATGCCGACAGCATGAACGCCCATCTTTGCTCTCTGAGAGTAGCGATATGAGCGGCTTATGGTCAGTTTCTAACTCAAACTTGAGACCAAACAGATGCTGGTGCATTTTTTTCACCACATAAACGCATGCCTGTGTTTCTTTTTCAATCATGCTGTAGGCCCTTTCGGCCTTGGACAAACACTTGGATGCATAGGCGACGGGTTGCAATGTTCCCGATTCGTTAGCTTGTTGTAACATACACCCAATCCCGTATGAAGACACATCGCAAACTAGCACTAAACGTTTACATGGGTTATACCGAACAAGCAGTTTGTTGGAACATAACAGATTTCTGGCTTTCTCAAAAGCAGCCTCTTGTCATTTCCCTCATACCCAGTCGTCTCCTTGCGTAGCAGCACAAGTAGGGGTTCTAGCAAGGTGCTTAACCCAGGTAGAAATTACCAAAATAGTTGAGGAGTCTCAGGAATGACCACAGCTCCGTCACGTTCTGTGGTCTCGGTGCGTTCTTGATGGCCTCCGTCTTGGCATCGGTGGGTCTGATGCCGTCTGCTGCGATTCTTCTGCCGAAGAACTCGACCTCTTGGCCAGGAAAACACACTTCGAGCGTTTCAACCTAAGTCCCATGTGATCTAGCCGACTTAGAATCTCTTCCAGGTTCTCCAAGTGTTCGATGGTGTCCCGACCTGTGATCAATATGTCGTCCTGGAAAACCACGGTGCGCAGAACCAACTTTAGCAGGCTCTCCATGTTCCTTTGGAAAATTGCCGCGGCTGATCGAATCCCAAACGGGCATCTATTGTAGATGAACAGACCTTTGTGCGTGTTGATGCAGGTGAGGCCTTTTGAAGATTCCGTCAGCTCCTGCATTATGTAGGCCGAGGTCAGGTTATACTTGGTGAACGTCTTTCCTCCAGCCAGGGTCATAAATAGGTCGTCTGCCTTTGGTAGCGGGTACTGGTCCTGTAGCGAAAAATAGTTAATCTTTACTTTCTAGTCCCCACAAATTCTGACTGTGCCGTCGCCTTTGAGAACCAGAACAACTGGACTGGCCCATTCGTTGAACTCCACCGGTGCAATGATGCCTTCTCGCTGCAGCCTGTCCAGCTCAATTTCCACTTTTTATTGCATCATGTATGGCACCGCCCGTGCCTTGTGGTGGATGGGTCATGTACCGGGAACCAAGTGGATCTGCACCTTCGCCCCGGAGAAACTTCCGATGCCTGGCTCAAACAACGACGAGAACTTGCTCAGAACGAGAGTGCTCGGATGTTGTTCCAGTTCCAGCGGATTTTTCCAGGCCAGCTGCTGCCGAACAGTGTGGGGCCATCTCCTGGTACAATCCATAGTGGGAGTTCATGCACTGCTCCATCATAGGAGAGTTTTACTGTTGCGCTGCCAATAACAGGGATCAGCTCGTTAGTGCAAGTTCTTATCTTGGTATGAATGGGGCTAAGCTTGGGCCTGTTTGCCTTGTTGCACCACAGCTTGCCGAAGGCCTTTTTGCTCATGATAGACTGACTCGCACCCGTGTCCAGTTCCATGGATACTGGAATTCCATTCAGTTCGACTTTTAGCATGATCGGTGGACATTTCGTGGTGAAGGTGTGTACCCCGTACACTTCTGCTTCCTCGGTTCGAGTCTCTAGTTCAACCTGATCCGCCATGGATCGATCCTCCTCTGCAACTTGGTAGTTTGCAGGGTTTGCAGCTCGCCTGCACATTCACTGTAGGTGTCCCATTGTTCCACAGCCTTTGCATGCATAGTGTTTGAAGCGGCATTGATGGGCTCGATGATCACCTCCGCAGCGCCAACAAGGTGTTAACTGCCTCGCATTAACGATTGATGGCGGACTCTGGGTCATCTGAGGTCACGCAGCTGCCGGCGTGTACGTTCTGCCATATGCATTCCTGCCTGAAAATGACGTTACTTTGTGTACAGAACTAGCCAAAACCGCTTTAGTCTGCAAAATTTGTTTGGTATTATCGTTGGTGGACATAAATGCCTGAGCTATCGTTATGGCTTTGCTCAGATTTGGTGTTTCAACAGTCAATAGTTTGCAAAGGATAACCTCATGGCCAATGTCAAGCACAAAAAAGTCTCTTAACATTTGCTCCAGGAATCCATCGAATTTGCAATGTCCTGCAAGGCGCCTTAGTTTGGCGACGTAGCTCGCCACTTCCTGGCCTTCAGACCGTTGACACGTGTCGAATCAATACCTTGCCATCAGAATGCTCTCCTTTGGATTTAGGTGTTCCCGGACCAGCGTACACATTTCTTCATACGATTTGGTTGTTGGTTTCACCGGAGCTAGAAGATTCTTCATGAAGCCATAGGTTGTTGCCCCACAGACGGTGAGGAGGATCGCCCTTCGTTTGGCAGCATTCACACTCCCTTCCAGCTCATTGGCCAGGAAATATTGGTCGAGTCTCTCCACGAAGGCCTCCCAATCATCACCTTCTGAGAATTTCTCCAGGATACCAACAGTTCTTTGCATTTTCGAGTGGTTGTTCGTTATCTCGACGACCGTTTTTTCAGCTCATAATAAAGTAATGCAACTGAGTACTATGGACAATGAGTAAGTGTGACCTTAGCTCCTTTATTCAAACTCCAGAGTGCTGGTACATTATGGGAAGCCTGCTTATAAACAGTGCTCCCAAGGGATGCTGGGATCCCTTGGGACTCCAACAGGTATGATACAGATTGCCTAGGGTTGCATACATAACAGATAGCATCTTGGGAAACACTTAAAATTCCCTTCTTCCTTAAGGACCCTCCTGTTCTGCTGAACACTGAGGAGTGAATTTCTCGGTGATGTTGGAGACAATCATTTGACTGCTTGTCTGGTAACAATAGCCCCAAAAAAGCTTCTTAACACTAGCTTAAATCCAACCAAAAATCCTAATAAAACATGTGTCCCTTTAACAGTTGCCTTCTGCATGCAGTTTAGAATAAAAAGAAAAAAGAAAGACATGCATTTATATTGCACTTTTCACGATCAGCGGACATCTCAAAGCACTGTACAGCCAATGTAGTATTTTTGGAGTGTAGTCATGTGGGAAACGCTGCAGCCAATTTGTGCACAGCAAGCTCCCACAAATAGCAATGTGATAATGACCAGATAAATTGTTTTTGTTATATTGGTTGAGGGATAAATATTGGCCAGGACACCGGGAATAACGCCCCTTTTCTTCTTCAAAATATTGCCATGGGATCTTTTATGTCTACCTGAGAGAACAGACTCGGTTTAACGCCTCATCCGAAAGACGGCACCTCCGACAGTGCAGCATTCCCTCAACACTGCACTGGAATGTCAGCCGAGATGTATGTACTCAAGTCCCTGGAGTGGGACTTGAACCCACAACCTTCTGAATAGATGGAGGTAATGCTGGAGACCTCCAATTGAAGATTGGGAAATGCTTTGGCACCTCAAAAGCCCCTCATTTGTATTTCAAATGAAGCTCCTGCACAGAATAGCTTGTTGCACATGTTGCTTTTAGGATTTTGCGCCATATAAAGTACCTTCATAGATCTTTGGTAGAGTTCTGACCTTTGGTAACATTAGTCATACCTGTTGCATTGTATGTGGGGGTGGGGGAGGGTTCAGGAACTGTGTAGCATAAACCTGTATAAAGTCTGCCCCGAATGGTTTAGTTTTTCATAGTGCAGCTGTGTTTTACCTTTAGTCTCGCTTTTAATCATACAACCAGATGTAGGTATGTTTTGATTGAAAACAAATAAAGGAACCTTTTTGGCCAAATTAAGATTATGTTCTATATAGTCTGAAAAATTGTTCCACATGTTCCTTGGTCCTGGTGCAGTTTTTGCCCCTATCTATCACGTCTGGAGATTATGCGGATGTTAGTGGATAGAGTCTTCTGTGGTATACTATTTCCAAACCACGCAATTAATGAAATTCAGTACCTTCTCCATAAGGTAATAGAGAATCACAATTTTTAAAAAATGTTGGCATACCTTGATTTTATTAACAATCTTAATGAACTGACAAAAGAAATAAACATTGAAGTGTAACATAATAATGCTTGTTGGTTAAATTGAAATGTAATATCTTTTATGTTTCAAAGGAAATTAGTCAATTAAATATTAAAGTTCGAATAATGGACTGAGTGAAAAGTCTGTATTTTAGTTGAGATTCCAGATCATTTTGTAAAGGGCATGAGAGAGTCTTGAGCAGCTTATTAAGATCATTTAAACCACAAGGTTAGATTGCAACCTTAAATTCACTTGCTGGTGTCTACAACAACAACTTGTATTTGTATAGCACTTTTAACATAGTAAAACATCCGCAGGCACTTCACTGGAACGTTATCAAACAAAATTTGACACCAATTCTTATGTGGATAAGAAGATATTAGGGCAGATGACCAAAAGCTTGGTCAAAGAGGTAGGTTTTAAGGAGCATCTTACATAGAAACATAGAAAATAGGTGCAGTAGTAGGCCACTCGGCCCTTTGAGTCTGCACCACCATTCAATATGATCATGGTTGATCATTCATTTCAGTACTCCTTTCCTGCTTTCTCTCCATACCTCTTGATCCCTTTAGCCGTGAGGGCCACATCTAACTCCTTTTTGAATATATCTAACGAACTGGCCCCAATGTGGTAGAGAATTCCACATGCCCACAACTCTCTGAGTGAAGTAGTTTCTCCTCATCTCGGTCCTAAATGGCTTACCTCTTATCCTTAGACTGTGACCCCTGGTTCTGGACTTCCCCAACATCGGGAACATTCTTCCTGCATCTAACCTGTCCAGTCCCCTCAGAATGTTATATGTTTCTATGAGATCCCCTCTCATTCTTCTAAATTCCATTGAATACAAGCCTAGTCGATCCAGTCTTTCTTCATGTGTCAGATCAGTCTGGTGTACCTTTGCTGCACTCCCTCAATAGCAAGAATGTTCTTCCTCAGATTAGGAGACCAAAATGTACACAATATTCAAGGTGTAGCCTTGCCAAGACCCTGTACAACTGTAGCAAGACCTCCCTGCTCCTATACTCAAATCCTCTCGCTATTAAGGCCAACATGCCATTTGCCGCTTTCACCGCCTGCTGCGCCTGTATGCTAACTTTCAATGATTGATGTACCATGACACCCAGGTCTCGTTGCACCTCCCCTTTTCCAATCTGTCACCATTCAGATAATATTCTGCCTTCCTGTTTTTATCACCAAAGTGGATAATCTCATATTTATCCACATTATCCTGCATTTGCCATGTATTTGCCCACTCACCTAACCTGTCCAAGTCACCCTGCAGCCTCTTAGTATCCTCCTCACAGCTCACACTACTACCCAGCTTAGTGTCATCTACAAACTTGGAGATATTACATTCAATTCCTTCGTATAAATCATTAATGTATATTGTAAATATATCTTAAAGTAGGAAAAGGAGGTGGAGAGATTTAGGGAGGGAATTCCAGAGTTTAGGGCCTTGGCAGCTGAAAGCATGGCCGCCAATAGTGGAGTGATTAAAATTGGTGGATGAGCAAGAGACCAGAATTGGAGGAGCGCAGACATCTCGGAGGGGTGTAGGGTTGGAGGAGGTCACAGAGATGGGGAGGAATTTGAAAACAAGGATGAGAATTTTAAAAGCGAGGCATTGCTTAATGATGGGGGACCGGCCAGTAGTGCATTGGAATAGTCAAGTCTAGAGGTAACTAAGGCATGGATGAGGGTATCAGCAGCTCATCTGAGCTGATGCAGGGATGGAGTCGGGCAAAGTTACGGAGTTGGAAATAGGCGGTCTTAGTGCTGGCGTGGCTATGTGGTCGGAAACTCATCTTAGGGTCAAATAGGATACCACGGTTGTGAATAGTCTGGTTCCACCTCACACAGTTGCCAGGGAGAGCGATGGAGTCAGTGACTAGGAAACGGAGTTAGTGGCGGTGACTGAAAACAATGGCTTCGGTCTTCCCAATATTTAGTTGGAGGAAATGTCTGCTCATCCAGTACTAAATATCAGACAAGCAGTAAGGCAATTTAGAGACAGTGCAGGAGTTGAGAGAGGTGGTGGATGTCATCAGCATACATGTGGAAACTGGCGCTGTGTTTTCAGATGATGTCGCCAAGGGGTAGCATGTAGATGAGAAATAAGAGGGGGCCAAGGATAGATCCTTGAGGGACACCAGAGGTAATGGTGTGGGAATGGGAAGAGAAGCCATTGCACATGATTCTCTGGCTACAACTGGATAGATAAGAATGGAACCAGATGAGGGCAGTCCTACCCAGTAAGTCTCGCATTTTATATATGGACCCTTTACATTTTTTTAAGTTATGAATTTCTGTTTCTGACTAGAAAGTCCTTACTCTACAGTATGGAACCACACGAGGCAAATTCTGGGGACAAGGTCACTCTGTGTCCTGAACTCTTTATTCACAGGACTCCCAAGACAGTGACCCTGTGTGGGACCTCCCTTTTTATACCTGAGTGATCACAAGTTCACCCCTTGTGGTCAAGGTGTGCATCTAGGTTGAGTGTATACAGTAATACAGTGGTGTTACATGGTGGTTACATACATGACATCACTTCCCCCCACAAAGCCTTACTGGGATCATAGGTTTAGTATTTCAGGTGGTCTACGCTCCCTCGTGGAGCGCCGCAGTTGGGGCTCTGGTTGTTGGACACTGACATGAGTATCTGTCACCTGTGGTGATTCTGGCCTGTCCAGGCTGACCGCAGGGACTGTGCATTCTTCTGATTGCTCTTGTTGCTCATTCACTGGCGGTGTGATAAGCTCCATCTCATGGTCTTCTTCAGGTACCCCCGTGTCGATGCTGAACCTTTTTTTTACTTAGTCCATATGCTTACGGCATATCTGACCATTGTTGAGTTTTACCATGATGACCCGATTCCCCTCTTTGCCAATTACAGTGCCCTCAAGCCATTTGGGCCCCATGGTGTGATTGAGGACGAATACAGGATCATTTATTTCTATACATCTCCCCCTCGCATTACGGTCATGGTACTCGTTTTGTGACTTGCGCTTGCCCTCAACTCTGTTGGTCAGGACTGGGTGAATGAGGGACAACCGAGTTTTGAGTGTCCGTTTCATTAGTAGCTCTGCGGGTGGGTCCCCCGTGAGCGAGTGCGGTCGGGATCTATAGGCCAGCGGGAGACACGATAGGCGGCATTGTAGGGAGGGCCCTTGAATCGTGAACATACCTTGCTTAATGATTTGGACCGCATATTCTGCCTGGCCATTGGAGGCCGGCTTGAACGGCGCAGTCCTGACGTGGTTGATGCCATTGCCCGACATAAACTCTCGGAATTTGTAGCTTGTGAAACATGGGCCATTATCACTAACCAGGATGTCCAGCAAGCCATGGGTTGCAAAGATCGCACGTAGGCTTTCCACGGTGGGGGATGACGTGCATGAATTCAAAGTGATGCACTCGATCCATTTCAAGTACGCATCTACCACAATAAGGAACATCTTACCCATGAACGGGCCTGTGTAGTCAACATGAATGCGTGACCAGGGCCACGGGCTGAGCGGGGCCTCCCTGGGGGCATTACCCAGCTGGGCACATGTCGTGCACCTGCGAACACAGTGTTCCAGGTCTGAATCAATTCCAGGCCACCAAATGTGTGACTGGACAATGGCCTTCATCAGCACAATGCCTGGGTGCTCACTGTGGAGTTCCCTGATGAATGCCACCCTGCCCTTCTGGGGCATAACTACCCGGCTGCCCCATAGTAGGCAGTCGGCTTGGATGGCGAGCTCATCCATCCGTCTGTGGAACGGTCTGACCTCCTCAGGGCATGCTCCCTGTGCGGGCGCCCAATCCCCAGTCAGGACACATTTCTTAATCAGGGATAGGAGGTGATCTCTGTTTGTCCAGATTTTGATCTGGCGGGCTGTGATGGGGGAGCCTGCGCTGTCAATGGCATTGACAGACATGACCATCTCGGCGCTTTGCTCCGCTGTCCCCTCAGTGGTGGCCAGTGGAAGCCTGCTGAGCGCATCAGCGCAATTTTCAGTGCCGGGCCAGTGCCGGATGGAGTAGTCATAAGCAGCCAGCGTGACAGCCCATCGCTGTATGCGAGCTGATGCATTGGCATTGACAGTCTTGCTGTCTGATAACAGGGATGTTAATGGCTTGTGGTCCGTCTCTAATTCAAACTTCCTACAAAATAGATACTGATGCATTTTTTTTTACACTGTAGACACATGCAAGCGGTTCCTTCTCGACCATCCCATATCCCCGTTCTGCTTGAGAGAGCGACCTGGAGGCATAAGCCATAGGTTGTAGTTGGCCCTCAGCATTGTCCTGCTGCAACAGGCACCCAACCCCATAGGACGATGCATCACATGTCAGAACCAACTTTTTTACAGGGGTCGTACAGGGTCAACAACTTGTTTGAACAAAGTAGGTTTCGTGCCCGATCAAAAGCCCGTTCCTGACAGTCCCCCCAAAACCAATCGTAACCCTTACACAGGAGCACATGTAGCGGCTCCAACAACGTGCTCAAGTTCGGCAGAAAGTTCCCGAAATAGTTCAACAGTCCCAGGAACGAACGCAACTCCGATGTGTTGCAGGGCCTGGGTGCTCGTTGAATCGCCTCTGTTTTAGATTCGGTGAGCCGAATCCCATCTGCAGCAACCTTCCTGCCCAGAAACTCAACCTCAGGAGCTAAGAACAAACATTTAGACTTTTTGAGTCGCATGCCTAAACGGTCCAGTCGGCATAGCACCTCCTCCAGGTTGTGGAGGTGTTCCTCGGTGTCTCGACCCGTGATGAGGATGTCGTCCTGGAATACAATCGTTCCCGGAATGGATTTAAGCAGGCTTTCATGTTTTGTTGAAAAATTGCGGGCTCTGATCGAATGCCAAACGGGCACCTGTTATAAACTAGCAGTCCCTTGTGCGTGGTGATGGTGGTCAGTAGTTTAGATTCGGCGGCCAGTTCTTGGGTCATATCGGCTGAAGTGAGGTCCAACTTGGTGAACAGCTTGCCGCCTGCCAGCGTGGCGAAGAGGTCCTCCGCTCTTGGGAGCTGGTATTGATCTTGTAGGGACACCCGATTGATGGTGGCCTTGCAGTCGCCACAGATCCTGACAGAGCCATCCGCTTTTAGTACGAGAATGATGGGGCTCGCCCAGTCGCTGAATTCAACAGGCGAGATGATGCCCTCTCTCAACAGCTGGTCCAGTTCGCTCTCGATCTTTTCCCGCATCACATACAGCACCCCTCTGGCTTTGTGGTGCTACTGGCCTGGCATCCGGGGTGATGTGTATCACTACTTTAGTGCCTTTGAAAGTCCCGACGCCAGGTTGGAATAGTGAATCGAATTGTTGTAGGACTTGTGAGCACGAACTTCGCTCCACAGATGACATTGCATGACCATCCCCCCATTTCCAGTTCATCTCGGCTAACCAGCTCCTCCCCAACAGTGCGGGACCATTGCCCGGGACAATCCAGAGCGGTAGCCGATTCACTAACCCATTGTGTGTGACAGCCAAAATTCCACTGCCTAGCACTGGAATGATTTCTTTAGTGTAAATCCGTAATTGTGTCTCAATACGTGCTAATTTGGGTCTACTGGCTTCAAGTGGCCATAGCTTCTCAAATTGCTGAACTCCCATGAGTGACTGGCTGGCCCCCGTGTCCAGCTCCATGCATACAGTGATACCGTTTACTAAAACCCTCATCGTCATTGATGGCGTTTTGGTGTATGAACTGTGAATATTCGCCACATGGACCCGCTGCACCTTGGCGTCCATCGATTTGCCCCAAAGGTCATCCTGCCTCAAAGAACCCTCTTCTGGTCCATCCGCCTCATCTATTAGTCTGGTTACAGACTTCCTGCACATTCAAGCTAAGTGGCCTCTGAGATTGCAGTTCCTGCAGACAAACTGTTGAAATCTGCAAGATCTAGCTGAGTATTTTCCCCAACACCTCCAGCATGAGTTCGTTTCCATTGTTGGGAACAAAAGGGCTATGGCTAGGCATTCCGCGCTGATTGTCCTTTGACTGCTCTTAAGTACCCTATTAGTGGGTATCAATGGCCCCATCCCGGGCTGCATTGTCCACTGTGATGACGTGAATGTCCGTTCAGCCTGCCATTGTCTCTGTTAAAGTCCTGCTCTGGGTTCTATTGCTTCGGACTGTTCCTGCCTGCCCGCGGGGCTCTGAGTCCCATTGATGATGTTGACTCCCAGATCCATCACCGCGTTAGAGGCAGAATTGCGCGTGTATATTATTTTCGTCTCTTCTTCCCCCGCCATGAAAGTTTGAGCCATTAACGCCGCCGCTTCCAAGGTCAAATCCTTGGTCTCAATTAATTTGCGGAAAATTCCCACATGATCGATGCCCTGGATAAAGAAGTCCCTTCGCATCTCCCCCCTGCCGGTGTCTGTGAACTTACAGAGGCTGGCCAAACGCCGGAGGTCCGCTACGAAGTCCGGTATGCTCTGTCCTTCATGACATCGGTGGGTGTAGAATCTGTGTCGGGCCATATGTATGCTAATCGCCGGTTTGAGGTGCTCCCCAATCAATTTGCTAAGTTCTTCAAAGGTTTTGTCCGCCGGCTTTTCAGGTGCTAGTAAGTTCTTCGTGAGCCCATAAGTCTTTGGTCCGCAGCTCGTCAAGATATTAGCCCTTCGCTTGTCGGCTGCTGCATCCCCCAGCCATTCTTTCGTAACGAAGCTTTGCTGAAGCCTCTCGACAAAATCGTCCCAGTCTTCCCCAACACAATACCGTTCCTCTGTGCTACCGGTGGCCATTCTCGTGGGTCGTGAATTCCCGTTTCTCGTCGCCAATGTAAAGTCCTTACTCTACAGTATGAAACCACACGAGGCACATTCTGGGGAGAAGGTCACTCTGTGTCCTGAACTCTTTATTCACAGGACTCCCAAGACAGTGACCCTGTGTGGGACCTCCCTTTTTATACCTGAGTGATCAGGTAAGGAGTGTCTCCCATAAGTCCACCTCTTGTGGTCAAGGTGTGCATCTAGGTTGAGTGTATACAGTAATACAGTGGTGTTACATTGTGGTTACATACATGACACTTACCAAAATAGTTCTAATTTCTCACTGGTGTGTATTGTGACTTCCACAAGAGAGTATTGACCAACTTTGTGACTTCGTTACGGTAATAATACTGAATCTAGGCATCATTTCTTGTGCACGGGGTGTGGAGAGAAGCAGCCATGATCTTATTGAATGGTGGTGCAGACTTGAAGGGCTGAATGACCTACTCCTGCACCTATTTTCTATGTTTCTATAACAAGTTTATGTGTGCCATGTTTTTGATTAAATCTGTGTTAGTAAATAGGAACAGGATGAAAAGAAATACTCTTCAAAGGTCAAAGTGTGTCATTTAAAAAAATTGATAGATGGATAATTTAAATACTTTTCTGGAATAGATAATTTTTTCACATTGTAAAATTGTTCATTTTATAACAGTTCTGGGCGTGGAACTTGCCTGGATAACGAACCACCGAAACGTGATTTTCTTTATCCAACGATTGCACCAGGCCAGGTGTACGATGCTGATGAGCAATGTCGGTTCCAGTATGGTACCACGTCACGCCAGTGTAAATATGGGGTAAGACATCTGAATCCTAACGTTGTTCAATTGCAGTCTTTCATGTGTTTCAGCAATCCACTGCTATAGGCATTTCTTCCCCTCGCCACCCCCACCTTATGTGCCATGTAAATGGACAAATCCATTTTCCTCACCCTTTTGCGCTGTTATACTTTTATGATTACATTTAAATGATTATGATGCACTAGTCTTGACATTTTCATTAATTTTAATTTTAAGTGTCAGCTGTGGTTCAGATGGTAGCACCCTCGCCTTTGAGCCACAAGGTTGTGAGTTCAAGTTCCACTCCAGACCCTTGAGCACAAAAATCTAGGCTGACTCTCCAGTGCAGTATTGAGGACATGCTACACTATTGGAGGTGCCGTCTTTCGGATGAGACCTTAAACCTTAAACCGAGGCCCCGTCTGCACTCTCAGGTGGATGCTAAAGATCCCATGGCACTATTTCGAAGAAGAGCAGGGGAGTTATCCCTGGTGTCCTGGCCAATATTTATCCCTCAATCAATATAACACAAAAACTGATTATCTAGTCATTATCACATTCCTGTTTTTGGGAGCTTGCTATGTGCAAATTGGCTGCCGGGTTTTCTGCATGACAACAGTGACTAGACTTCAAAAGTACTTCATTGGGTGTAAAGTGCTTTGGGATGTCTGGTGGTCATAAAAGGCGCGATATAAATGCAAGCATTTATTTTTGTTAGCATATGGGAGGAATAGCCACATGAAACACACATCAAAGTAAATACAATTTCCCTCTACACCAGTGGTGGGCAAAATACGACCCGCAGGCTATATCCGGCCCGCTGGATGGGACAGAAATAGAATGCAAGCCAGAGCTTGAGCTGCACATTCGTTTATCCACTTTCACTTCTCATGTGTCAAAGACAGACCCAAACTACAGCCAAGGAAAAAACATAGTAATACTTCATTCAAATTATTAGTCCAGAAATCCCTGTTTCTTCTTTCCGCGGGCGTTCGACTAAAAATAAGAGAAAAGATGCACACTTACCTTTTGGTCGAACGCCCGCCAGAGATCCCGGACTCGAGGCCTCCTCTTCTTGCCCAACGGAACGAGTTCATGTTGGGACATCCACAGGAGTCACGTGGGCCTGGACATCCAATCACGGTAAAGTATTTTCTCATTCATAGTTCAGGTTGAGCGTCCAAAATCCGGTGTTCTGGAATCTGGAATGTTCCGGAATCCGGACTCCGGGACGATTCGTGGCAGGGTCGTTCAGAATCCGTAAAATGTTCCGCAATCCAGACCGGACGACCCTTCAGACCTTGGACCTCGCCACTGCCCGACCTCTGGGCCTTGCCACTGCCTGATCTCAGGGCTTCGCCGCTGCCCAACCTTGGGCCTTGCCTCGCCGTCGCTTGCTTCGCCGCCCTTGCCTCGGGGCCTCCTTGCTGGCCCGCCAAAACACCTCCTTGGTGGGGCCCTGCCCGACGACCTCCTGGATGGGGCCGGCAACCCGAACAGCTCATCAGAGAGCAACCGCACCCCCCGCCCTCCTTTTGACGTTCCGAAATCCGGAAATACCCGAACCTAGGCTCGGGTGTTTCCGGATTTTGGACATCAGAAACATGTTCCGGAGTCTGGAAAAACATGAAAACTGGCTCGGCCTCGGTCCCGAGGTTGCCGGATTCGGGATGCTCAACTGTAATCGGAGTTTCGTAAATCCGGAACTCCTATTACTATGAATGAGAAATGCCCCCAAGCACCCAAATACTACATAAAACATTAAAAAAACAGCACATATAAATACACTATAGAAATGAAAGTTGATAGAAATGTTGTTTGAGAAAAAAAATTTGCTGATTTAAAAAAAAAGTTTTAATTATGGTTAAAAATAAATGTAACGTAGTGGGCAGGGTTTTTAAAAATAATATGTGTTTTTTAAATTTAATTAAATTATATTTTTGTATGTTTTTAAACTCTTATGCCTGTAAAAGTAGGCTATGCACCTGCTTTTATCAGGTGCAAGAGTTTTGAGGACATTTGCTGGGCACGATATGCGTAAATCCCACAATCTTGCCCTGACAAACGTCCTCGCTCCTGAGATACAGATGATCTGTCAAGTCAGAAACTTGACAGGTCGGAGAAGCTGGTTTTCAGTACATGCACATTGCGTGCTGAAAACCGGCTTTACCGATGCCTTCCCAGGTCCGTAGAAACTTCGTACGGATCCAGGGAGGCCAGTATTTCTGGGCCAATAATTCGCAAAAGCGATTCTCGCTGGCCCGATCTTAAAACTGACTGCAAAAGCTTCTGTAGATATGTGAAGAGAAAAAGATTAGTGAAGACTAATGTAGGTCCCTTGCAGCCAGAATCAGGTGAATTCATAATGGGGAACAAGGAAATGTCAGACCATTTGAACAAATAATTTCATTCTGTCTTCACTAAGGAAGACATGAATAATCTCCTGAAAATACTAGGGGACTGAGGGCCTAGCGAGAAGGAGGAACTGAGGGAAATCCTTATTAATCAGGAAATGGTGTTAGGAAAATTGATCAGATTGAAGGTTGATAAATCCCCAGGGCCTGATAGTCTGCATCCCAGAGTACTTAAGGAAGTGGCCCTAGAAGTAGTAGATGCATTGGTGGTCATTTTCCAACATTCCATGGACTCTGGATCAGTTCCTATGGATTGGAGGGTAGCTAATGTAACCCCACTTTTTTAAAAAGGAGGGAGAGAGAAAACAGGGAATTATAGACCGGTTAGCGTGACATCGGTAGTGGGAAAAATGCTGGAATCAATTTTTAAAGATGAAATAGCAGCACATTTGGAAAGCAATGACAGGATCGGTCCAAGTCAGCATGGATTTATGAAAGGGAAATCATGCTTGACAAATTTTCGAGAATTTTTTGACGTAGAGTGGATAAGGGAGAACCAGTGGATGTGGTGTATGTGGACTTTCAAAAGGCTTTTGACAAGGTTCCACACAAGAGAATAGTGTGCAAAATTAAGGCACATGGTATTGGGGGTAATGTATTGACGTGGATAGAGAACTGGTTGTCAGACAGGAAGCAAAGAGTGGGAATAAACGGGTCCTTTTCAGAATGGCAGGCAGTGATTAGTGGGGTACTGCAGGGTTCAGTGCTGGGACCCCAGCTATTTACAATATATATCAATGATTTAAATGAAGGAATTGAATGTAAAATCTCCAAGTTTGCAGACGACACTAAGCTGGGTGACAGTGTGAATTGTGAGGAGAATGCTAAGAGGCTGCAGGGTGACTTGGACAGGTTAGGTGAGTGGGCAAATGCATGGCAGATGCAGTATAATGTAGATAAATGTGAGGTTATCCACTTTGGTGGCAAAAACAGGAAAGCAGATTATTATCTGAATGGTGACAGATTAGTAAAAGGGGAGGTGCAACGAGACCTGGGTGTCATGGTACATCAGTCATTGAAAGCAGGCATGCAGGTACAGCAGGCAGTAAAGAAAGCAAATGGCATGTTGGCCTTCATAGCGAAAGGATTTGAGTATAGGAGCAGGGAGGTCTTACTGCAGTTGTACAGGGCCTTGGTGAGACCACACTTTCAGTTTTGTGTGCAGTTTTGGTCTCCTAATCTGAGGAAGGACATTCTTGCTATTGAGGGAGTGCAGCGAAGGTTCACCAGACTAATTCCCGTGATGGCAGGACTGACATATGAAGAAAGACTGGATCGACTATTCTTATATTCACTAGAATTTAGAAGAATGAGAGGGGATCACATAGAAACATATAAAATTCTGACGGGATTGGACAGGTTAGATGCAAGAAGAATGTTCTCGATGTTGGGGAAGTCCAGAACCAGGTCACAGTCTAAG
The DNA here is from genome assembly GCF_044704955.1 of Pristiophorus japonicus. Taxonomy (NCBI): domain Eukaryota; kingdom Metazoa; phylum Chordata; class Chondrichthyes; family Pristiophoridae; genus Pristiophorus; species Pristiophorus japonicus. The sequence continues at coordinate 131,955,177 of NC_091978.1, read as the reverse complement.
GATAAGGGGTAAGCCACATAGGACCAAGATGATGAGAAACCTTTTCACCCAGAGAATTGTGAACCTATGGAATTCTCTACCACAGAAAGTTGTTGAGTCCAGTTCGTTGGATATATTCAAAAGGGAGTTAGATGTGGCCCTAACGGCTAAAGGGATCAGGGGTTATGGAGAGAAGGCAGGAATGGGGTACTGAAGTAGCATGATCAGCCATGATCATATTCAATGGTGGTGCAGGCTTGAAGGGCCGAATGACCTTTTCCTGCACCTATTTTCTATGTTTCTATGTTTCTATGTAAAAGAATCCGTTCCATGATTCTGAGCTAGAATGGCGGACATCCATACATAGAATGCACTGTGTACTTGAATATGCCCTATCCAATTTAGAATAACCCTAACCCTAAATGCTGCTCATCTCCACAAATCTTTTAGTGAAAAAAGTGACCGGTGCTGCATCTTTCCTCTCCCGGTCCCCAGAGTACAACGGCAGGTGAGTTCTCATCTGGCACCAATTGGGATGGCGTTAATAATCTTTGCAGAGGGACATAAGGATGACTGAGGTGGGAAATTGATGCTGACACAGGCTCTAAAGAGGATACAGGTCTATTTCACAGCACTGATTTATAGAGACCAGAAGATACCACAATATTTTTAACTTTTATCTTTGATTCATTTCTAAGCTCTATCGAATACATGTTGTGCATGCAAGATAGCATCTGACGACTATCTGAATTTATGTTTCTGCAATGTTTATGTTTCTGCAATGTTCTTTCTAATTTTTTTCACGCGCGTCCCTTTAAATTTGCTGCGCGGTCGGCCACCATACAGCCGCGCGTGCGCAGTATCTCTTCCAGCGGCAGGAGCTGGGGAGCATCCTGCACGGGACCACTCGATTGGTAGAACTTTGGTGGGCGGCCCTCAACAGCTCACCAAAACTTGTTGAATGGCTCTCCAGCCCAAATAATTAGCCACCCCTGCTCTACACAATCCATGCACCATCCCTGAGATGAGAAGGTGCAGCGCACTTATTGGCAAGTTTCTGTCAGTGCCAGTCTTGAGTCAGATGCTAACAGGTACTCAAAAGTCTCTTGGACTAGATTTCACCTATTTCCCCACTCCTGATGTGGAGAAGCACCTGACCTCTGCTTGATATCTTCATCCACAGCATGGTCAAGACTGGGAACATACCATGTGGGAATCACAGGCACAGACTCATATCTTATCAGCCTCGAGCACCAAGTTTTTTTTTCAAAACTGGGAAGGTGGCTGGACTCCTGACCCTAAAAGACTGGAGTATGCTTTTATATTAACAATCATGTCTTATTGGCAGATTGGCTCTATGTGAGATGTGCCTCTATTTTCTAATTGCCACTTTTTAACACCAGCAGTGTTAAAATAACATTGATCGGAAAACTTAGCCTGTCTATCTCCCTATGTAAGGAAGAGGGAGTCCTGAGAACCAATAAGACTTTCACAGGGCTGATCTTATTTGTGCACTGGATGCCTGTTCCACACTTTAGGACGGAATAATTTTACAATACAGTGGGCAATTTGTACTTTATTACCTAGCACACGGTAATGTTTCCTCCTGTTTATGTCATGCATTACACTGATCAAAATTAAATACCTGTATTTGAAAGGTTGAAACATAAGACTGGTGTTTCTATCAAATATGAGCATACCCATCTTTTCAACTAAGCTTTCGGTCATCATTCCTAATCTTTCACACCTTAGTTTGCCATTCTTTGCTTTTGTTTCCCTCTGCACAGCATGTTGTGACATTTTTTTTCTATGTTAAAGATGGTATATAAATGCAAGTTTTTGTTACATAGATGAAATCCCTGGGGGCCGAAATTGCACTCCGCCCTGTTTGAGGTGGGTAATTCGAATTAAATGGTGAGTTACCGCCAGTACAGATGGGGCGGGGAATAGAGGGAAATTGGAAACTTTTGTCTGCAAAAATGAATGGGGCGGTGTTGCGGGCGGAAGTGAGTGGGGAGCGGGGTGAAAGTCAGGCTGAGTCATCAGCACTGCGCTGAGTACGTCAGCGTGACACGGAGGGATGCTGCAAGGCTTAGCGAGGTCTCCTTGGCGCCCACTGGGCCACGAGGGAAGACTTTGGCTGGGCCAAGTGGCAGCATTCCCTGACCAAAAGGGGAGGCAGTTTTATTCCAAGCATTAACATAAGAACATAAGAACATAAGAATTAGGAACAGGAGTAGGCCATCGAGTCCCTCGAGCCTGCTCCGCCATTCAACAAGATCATGGCTGATCTGCCGTGGACTCAGCTCCACTTACCCACACGCTCCCCGTAACCCTTAATTCCCTGATTGGTTAAAAATCTATCTATCTGTGATTTGAATACATTCAATGAGCTAGCCTCAACTGCTTCCTTGGGCAGAGAATTCCACAGATTCACAACCCTCTGGGAGAAGAAATTCCTTCTCAACTCGGTTTTAAATTGGCTCCCCCGTATTTTGAGGCTGTGCCCCCTAGTTCTAGTCTCCCCGACCAGTGGAAACAACCTCTCTGCCTCTATCTTGTCTATCCCTTTCATTATTTTAAATGTTTCTATAAAATCACCCCTCATCCTTCTGAACTCCAACGAGTAACGACCCAGTCTACTCAATCTATCATCATAAGGTAACTCCCTCATCTCCGGAATCAGCCTAGTGAATCGTCTCTGTACCCCTTCCAAAGCTAGTATATCTTTCCTTAAGTAAGGTGACCAAAACTGCACGCAGTACTCCAGGTGCGGCCTCACCAATACCCTGTACAGTTGCAGCAGGACCTCCCTGCTTTTGTACTCCATCCCTCTCGCAATGAAGGCCAACATTCCATTCGCCTTCCTGATTAACTGCTGCACCTGCAAACTAACTTTTTTTTGGGATTCATGCATAAGGATCTAAAAAGAGTTTCATGCACAAGGACCCCCAGGTCCCTCTGCACCGCAGCATGTTGTAATTTCTCCCCATTCAAATAATATTCCCTTTTACTGTTTTTTTTTCCAAGGCGGATGACCTCACATTTTCCGACATTGTATTCCATCTGCCAAACCTTAGCCCATTCGCTTAACCTATCTAAATCTCTTTGCAGCCTCTCTGTGTCCTCTACACAACCCGCTTTCCTACTAATCTTTGTGTCATCTGCAAATTTTGTTACACTACACTCTGTCCCCTCTTCCAGGTCATCTATGCATATTGTAAACAGTTGTGGTCCCAGCACCGATCCCTATGGCACACCACTAACCACCGATTTCCAACCCGAAAAGGACCCATTTATCCCGACTCTCTGCTTTCTGTTAGCCAGCCAATTCTCTATCCATGCTAATACATTTCCTCTGACTCCGCGTACTTTTGTCTTCTGCAGTAACCTTTTGTGTGGCACCTTATCGAATGCCTTTTGGAAATCTAAATTCACCACATCCATCGGTACACCTCTATCCACCATGCTCGTTATATCCTCAAAGAATTCCAGTAAATTAGTTAAACATGATTTCCCCTTCATGAATCCATGTTGCGTCTGCTTGATTGCACTATTCCTATCTAGATGTCCCACTATTTCTTCCTTAATGATAGCTTCAAGCATTTTCCCCACTACAGATGTTAAACTAACCGGCCTATAGTTACCTGCCTTTTGTCTGCCCCTTTTTTTAAACAGAGGCGTTACATTTGCTGCTTTCCAATCCGCTGGTACCTCCCCAGAGTCCAGAGAATTTTGGTAGATTATAACCAATGCATCTGCTATAACTTCCACCATCTCTTTTAATACCCTGGATGCATTTCATCAGGACCAGGGGACTTGTCTACCTTGAGTCCCATTAGCCTGTCCAGCACTACCCCCCTAGTGATAGTGATTGTCTCAAGGTCCTCCCTTCCTACATTCCCATGACCAGCAATTTTTGGCATGGTTTTTGTGTCTTCCACTGTGAAGACCGAAGCAAAATAATTGTTTAAGGTCTCAGCCATTTCCACATTTCCCATTATTAAATCCCCCTTCTCATCTTCTAAGGGACCAACATTTACTTTAGTCACACTTTTCCGTTTTATATATCGGTAAAAGCTTTTACTATCTGTTTTTATGTTTTGCGCAAGTTTACTTTCGTAATCTATCTTTCCTTTCTTTATTGCTTTCTTAGTCATTCTTTGCTGTCGTTTCAAATTTTCCCAATCTGCTAGTTTCCCACTAACCTTGGCCACCTTATACGCATTGGTTTTTAATTTGATACTCTCCTTTATTTCCTTGGTTATCCACGGCTGGTTATCCCTTCTCTTACCGCCCTTCTTTTTCACTGGAATATATTTCTGTTGAGCACTATGAAAGAGCTCCTTAAAAGTCCTTCACTGTTCCTCAATTGTGCCACCGTTTAGTCTGTGTTTCCAGTCTACTTTAGCCAACTCTGCCCTCATCCCACTGTAGTCCCCTTTGTTTAAGCATAGTATTCTCGTTTGAGACACGACTTCCTCACCCTCAATCTGTATTACAAATTCAGCCATACTGTGATCACTCATTCCGAGGATCTTTTACTCGGAGATCGTTTATTATTCCTGTCTCATTACACAGGACCAGATCTAAGATAGCTTGCTCCCTTGTAGGTTCTGTAACATACTGTTCTAAGAAACAATCCCGTATGCATTCTATGAATTCCTCCTCAAGGCTACCCCGTGCGATTTCATTTGACCAATCGATATGTAGGTTAAAATCCCCCATGATTACTGCCATTCCTTTTTCACATGCCTCCATTATTCCCTTGATTATTGCCCGCCCCACCGTGAAGTTATTATTTGGGGGCCTATAAACTACGCCCACCAGTGACTTTTTCCCCTTACTATCTCTAATCTCCACCCACAATGATTCAACATTTTGTTCATTAGAGCCAATATCATCTCTCACAACTGCCCTGATATCATCCTTTATTAACAGAGCTACCCACCTCCTTTCTCTTCTTGTCTATCTTTCCGAATTGTCAGATACCCCTGTATGTTTAATTCCCAGTCTTGGCCACCCTGCAACCACGTTTCTGTAATGGCCACCAAATCATACCCATTTGTAATGATTTGTGCCGTCAACTCATTTACTTTATTTTGAATGCTGCGTGCATTTAGGTAGAGTGTTTTAATACTAGTTTTTAAACCATGATTTTTAGTTTTGACCCCTCCTGCAGCCCCTTTATATTCATACATATTGTCCCTTCCTATCACCTTGTGGTTTACACTTAACCCAGTGCTACTCTGCTCTGTTGCCTCCTGCCTTTTGCATTCTTTCTTGGGGTCCTGTTCATCTGAGCTCTCACCCACTCTAACTAGCTCAGAGCCCTCTCCTGGGTTCCGAATACTCCTTGCATTGAGGCACCGAGCTTTCATGCTTGCCTTTTTATTACACTTTGACCCTTTAGAATGTTGCTGTACAGTGGCCCTTTTTGTTTTTTGCCTTGGGTTTCTCTGCCCTCCACTTTTACTCATCTCCTTTCTGTCTTTTGCTTTTGTCTCCATTTTGTTTCCCTCTGTCTCCCTGCATTGGTTCCCAGCCCCCTGCCATATTAGTTTAACTCCTCTCCAACAGCACTAGCAAACACTCCCCGTAGGACATTGGTTCCGGTCCTGCCCAGGTGCAGACCGTCCGGATTGTACTGGTCCCACCTCCCCCAGGACCGGTTCCAATGCCCCAGGAATTTGAATCCCTAACTGCTGCACCACTGCTCAAGCCACGTATTCATCTGAGCTATCCTGCGATTCCTACTGTGACTAGCAAGTGGCACTGGTAGCAATCCCGAGATTACTACTTTTGAGGTCCTACGTTTTAATTTAGCTCCTAGCTCCTTAAATTCGTCTCGTAGGACCTCATCCCTTTTTTTTTTACCTATATCGTTGGTACCAATGTGAACCACGACAACTGGCTGTTCACCCTCCCTTTTCAGAATGTCCTGCACGCGCTCCGAGACATTCTTGACCCTTGCACCAGGGAGGCAACATACCATCCTGGACACCTGCGATAGCACCCATTTGTACTCTGAATTTCCCTGACTCCCTGTGGAGCTGGGCCTAACCATCACTTGGTTGACAGCTAAGAGTGTGCAGGATGATTGACCCTTCTGCTTTTCTCTCCTGTTGAGAAGTATTTGAACTCTGCTTGGTACCTCACAATAATATGGAAATCTTGCTGCAATCTTACTATGTGAAGAGTCATGGCCAGCCATCAGCATTCTGCTATCCTGTAGTGCAGCAAGTTTCATTTCAAATGTGTGGCACCCAAAGCTGGCCCTCTGATTGCATACTTTTTGTTTCAACTGTGCTTTTGTACTTGAGAAATGTGCAGCTGCTCACTGGTAAGTTGATATAGGTGCAAGTGATTTTGCTGCATGTTTATATCTTCTAAGTGGTGAGCTGGTAAAGTGCTCTAATGTACTGTGCTACTACTGAGTTACAAGATTTTGGTTTGTTGTGTTTACCCACACAGTGATATCTCAGTCTTTGTTATGAGATGACAAAACAACACCTGGTTCAGCTTAAGCCCATCTCCACAGGGAGCATGGCAAATTCAGAGGATGAATCACTCCAGGTTTCTGTCACAGGTGTCCCAGTAGATGCTTGCACAGAGCTTGCCTCCACTTTTGGTCAGGGAATGCTGCATGATTCAGCGAAACCAATAAAGGGAGAATGAAATGACAGTAAAATGAAAATAAATTATTATATTGCATTTGTTTATTTTTGCAGCAGTTAAAGTTTTGAGTCTGTAAGAAAGAACAGACTTCTTTAATCCATGCGTTCAAGTCAATGAAGCTTTATAGGCTTGGGCCGCTGGAAAAACCTGAACGTTCAATGATGGCTGCCAGGACAGCCATAAATATTAATGTAAAGTTTCAGGTGCTACAGACAGACAGTACAATGTTCTTCATAGTGTTGTCATTAAATTATTGTTGAGAAATAGCTTGGAGCACTATCACATTTAACGTAGAATAAAACTTGTTGGTGTAAATGGAATCTTTTTTTAAAAAGCTTTTTCATATCTTGAGACAGAAACAGTGTGAGCAAAAAAAGGACAAAAATGCACCACTGTCCAACTCTCCATACTGAACTATATGTATAAGGAAGCTACTTAAAGTCGTGCACTTTCCCAGTAGATGCTTTCTACAGGGCTGTAAGGAATGTGTGGTTTATTCAGTCTCTAATTGTATGCCATTTCAACCATGGTGAAAACACAATCGTATTTTGCAAATAATATTGGCGACTGTAGGTTATTAAATCTTTTCATATTAATCAATACATTAGCTTATTCACTTACTACATTTACGTTTTATTTTATATATATCTAGATCATAATTTCCACCTCTGTAACATCGCCCGACTCCGCCACTGCTTCCGCTCATCTGCTGCTGGAAACCCTCATCCACGCCTTTGTTAACTCTAGACTTTACTATTCCAACACACTCTTGGCCGGCCTCCCATCTTCCACCTTCCACAAACTTAAGGTCATCCAAGAACCTGCTGCCTAACTCGCACCAAGTCCCATTCACCCATCACCCCTGTGCTTGATGTTAAAGTTCTCATCCTTGTTTTCAAATCCCTCCATAGCCTCGCCCCTCTCTATCTCTGCAACCTCCTTCAGCCTGACAGTATCTGGGATATTTGCGCTCCTCTAATTCTGACTTCTTGTGCATCCCCATTTTTAATCGCCCCACCATTGGCAGCTGTACCTTCAGTTGCGAAGTCCTTAAGGTTTTGAATTCCTTCCCTAAACCTCTCTGCCTCTCTACCCCTCTTTCCTACTTTCAGGTGCACCTTAAAACCTAACTCTTTGAACAAGCTTTTGGTCATCTGCTCTAATACCTCCTTGTGTGGCTCGGTGTCAAATTTTGTTTAAGCACCTTTTGTTGGGACATTTTACTTCTTTAAAGGCGCTATATAAACGTAGGTTGTTGTAAGGCTTTCAGTGAATTGTATTGTTTTTGCTTCAACATCTAATAGGCTGTTGACATAATGCTAAATTCTAGAAAGGGAGGGTATAATTTATGCTATTTTCTCAAAGTAATGTGCAATTCACATGTTATTAATTTTTTTTGAAATTGTGAAGTAAGGTTGGTTGCTTTTATGAGCTGCTTTTATAACGTGTGGTCACCAAACAAGCGCAATTGTAGGAGTCTTACATTTGAGAGCTGGGAGGTCTAGCCAGTTTTGTGGGTGGAGATTTGTTCAGATGGAAGGTTTGATGAACGGATGTAAAAGATCGAGGAGACAATTTCAGCATATTGGTTTGTGCCCAGATTACGGGCCCAAGTTTCGGCCTCAGTTGCTCCTGATTTTTTGGAGCAACTGGTGTAGAACGGAGTATCTTAGAAATTCAAATTCTCGGCATTTAGTTTGCTCCAGTTCCAGTAAGTTAGAACAGTTTCACTTTGGAACAGAATTTTTTTTTCAAAAGGGGGCGTGTCCGGCCACTTACGCCTGTTTTCAAAGTTTCGGCAGTGAAAACTTACTCCAAACTAACTTAGAATGGAGTAAGTGAAGATTTTTGTACATTCGAAAAAACCTTGTCTACACTTTAGAAAATCAGGCGTAGGTTACAAATTAGGCGTTGGGAATGGCAGGGGGGGGTTTAAAGGGAAGTTTACAAACATTAAACACTTCAGTTTTACAAATAAAGAGCCATCATCAATAATAAATTATAAATACATCAATAAATCAACCAATAAATCAATCAAAAAAAATTAATAAAAAATAAAAAAAAATTTAAAAATCAATAAATAAAACAGTTTCTACTTACCGACTGCAGCACCGGGAGTCCTCCAACAGCGTGCTGGGACGGTCCCCCCAGTGTGTCTCTGTCAGTGTCTCTATCTGTCTGTCTGTGTGTGTGTCTCTCACTCTCTGTCTGTCAGTGTCTGTGTTTCTGACAGCGAGGGGAGGGGAGAAAGGGGTGGGGAGGGGGAGAAGGCGGGGAGGGGGGGAGGGGGAGAAGGGAGGTTGGGGGGGAGAAGGGAGGTGGAGTGGGGAGGTGGGGGGGGAGAAGGGAGAGGGGGAGAAGTGGGGGGAGGGGGGAAGAAGGGAGGGAGGGGGAGAAGGGGAGAAGGAGAGAGGATGTAGGGAGGGAGGGAAGGAGAGAGGATGTAGGGAGGGAGGGAAGGAAGGAGAGAGGATGTAGGGAGGGAGGGAAGGAGAGAGGAGAGAGGGAAGGAGAGAGGAGGGAGGGAAGTAGAGAGGAGGGAGGGAGGGAAGGAGAGAAGAGAGAGGAGGAAGAGAGGGAGGGAAGGAGAGAAGGAGGGAGGGAGAGAGGGAGGGAGGGAAGGAGAGGGGGGGGAGGGAGAGAAGGAGGCTGAACGGCCGGGCCCAAGACCTCAGGCTAGATTTACAGGTAGGTGGCGTCGGGTCTCGGGGGGGGTGGGGGGTCGCGGAGGTCCGGGGGGGGGGGGAAGAGAGTCGCGGGCTCCTCCCACACAGTTTTGGGCGCCTAGAGCTACTGCGCATGCACGCCCACTGTAGCGTGCATGTGCAGAGGTCCCGGCACTGTTTTCAGTGCAGGGACCTGGCTCCGCCCCCAACAGCTCGTGCTGCGCTGCGTCCGGCTGCAGAAAACCTGCAGGGAGCTGGAGAATAGGGAAGTTTTTTTTAGGCGCACTTGCTGGCGCGAAAAACGGGCGTCCAGGTCCGGGCTGCGCCGTTTTAGGCGCGTCCCGAAACTTGGGCCCTACGTGTGCATCTGTGCGCTGATATCATGATACTGCATCTTGAATTTCGACCCAGAGCTTTTGTTAACACCTTACTGAGCTCTGAAGACCAATGGCAATCAGGATGATTTGTAAATAGCAGGCCTTCCTGATGGCCGAATTTAGAAAATCTGGCAAGCTGGTGATGTCATTGGCTGCACAAGACACGTGCATCTATAGCAGGTGGCACCAGCACAATGTAAACGTGACCATCGGCGTTAAAACTTTATTCTGATCAACTTGCCTTTGCATTCTTTCCTAGGAAGTGTGCAGAGAGCTCTGGTGCCTCAGCAAGAGCAATCGATGTGTGACCAACAGCATCCCTGCTGCTGAAGGTACCCTGTGCCAGACTGGAACTATTGAAAAAGGGGTAAGTAACCTTTTAGAACTCTGTTTGCTCAGAACTTTTATGCAAAGGCTGCAAGAGTGCATCAAATTTCATTGTCCTAACAAAAAATAGTTGACTGATTTGCATGGTTATTAATCTATTTGTAAGACAGAGCTCTGTTAGAATTTATACCCAGAGTAACGTTGCTTAATATTACTTGATCTCAGTTAAAGTACTGATGCTGCTAAATATTTGAACTGCTCATAGGGCATTTCTGTTACAGTTAATAGGCTACACGTACTCATTCAGTTTTAAGATACAGAAACCAACTAATGAGGAAACATAAGTTACCACCGATGTAATCTTATTAGCCCTTGTGACTCCAGGCAACTTTAAAACTGGTAGGATAAGGATTCTAGAGTGGCCCCAGGCAACTGTTTCGATTGATCTTCATGCCCACAATTGAAGAGATATACATGTAATGTGACAGTCTATTCATGCCAATTTTTACACCACACCAGATTCAATCCTGAATAAAGCTGGTAGTGAATGTAATAGAAATAGTTTTAAAGTTTTGACATGTCTTGAAGTGAGACCAGAGCTAAGATAACAGGTCAACCCTATCTCTTAACATTTAAGTCGTGCAAACTGAATCAAAACTGAATTTTCTCTTATTTGGGGTTGGAGAGGTTTGGATTGTTCCCTTTCTCTTTCAGTAACAATCTAAAATGGTGAAAATGAGCAGGAGACAAAAGCAATATCAGATCAAGCCAAGTTTTAGCTGAATCAAGCCAAACCAGCAATTTCAGGCTGCATATATTTATCCTGATTCTGTCACTATAGTTCCTGCTTGCTTTGTGAGTTATCAGACCTCTTTGAGGTGTAGTGTTGTGTTTCATTGGGTATATACAGTAGGAAACGTTTCAAGGACACCCTCAAAGCTGCCTTGATAAAGTGCAACATCCCCACTGACACTTGGGAATCCCTGGCCAAAGACCGCCCTAAGTGGAGGAAGAGCATCCGGGAGGGTGCTGAACACCTCGAGTCTCGTCGCCGAGAGCATGCAGAAATCAAGCACAGACAGCGGAAGGAGTGCGTGGAAAACCAGACTCCCTACCCACCCTTTCCTTCAACCACTGTCTGTCCCATCTGTGACAGAGACTGTGATTCCCGTATTGGACTGTACAGTCACCTGAGAACTCACTTTTAGAGTGGAAGCAAGTCTTCCTCGATTTCAAGGGACTGCCTGTGATGATGCTGATGATGATATAGTGTTATTGTAAGTTTAATAGCTGTCAGAATACTTGGACTCTGTCTGGCTGGCAATTGTATTTTAGAAAATGATTGAAGTTATTGTACTATCACTGAAGATATCCTCGTACAAAGTGTATAAACAAACTGGAGAACATGCTTGCTCTTCCACCCTTCTCTTCTGTTCTTAATCTTTGCACATTAGTCACATTTCCTGTTACTTTCTAATGTTTTTGGAAGCAGCATCTTGCATTTTATTTACCTTTTTCACAAAGAGCTATGGGAAGACTTTACTGCTGAAAACTTGGAGAAATTTCAGATAAGTGTTGGGATGTATCAAACTTATCAAAGCCTAGAAAATGTATTGAAAAAGTACCAGAAATTTATTAACAATTTTCCAAACAAATTCAATAGTAAATGTGATTAACATGTAAATTTGAGTAAGTTAAATGGATTTTGTGTGCACTGGACCAAGGAACTGAGGATTGCGAGCTGACTGGAAGACTCCACCTGTAGTCTCATATTTTTGATGGAGCTGCAGCATGCAGTGAAACTAAACAGCATGGCCTAGAAATTGCGTAGGCCTATTTGCAGGTCTGAAATGATTGGTACACTACGAGCATGTGCCAAAATCTGGAGTCCAAGGCTCACCTGTAATTGGGCCTCAGGCCTCATCAGCAAATATCTGGCAAGCTGTGGACCCCTGCTGGGCTCCAGAGGCAACTCACCGTACGGTATACTGGCTTCCAATTTGGGTCAGCTGCCTTGACGTAATTCCTAGGAGGAGGAGGATGGTGGAAGGAGTGATTATGGGTCAGCAGTAGTCCACAGTACTACTGTGGAGCAGGAAGGTCAAATAAAAATAAAATTATATCTTTTGGTTGGCAGCTGCTGGTTAGGCCATGGCAATCACTGGAAAACCTGTGTCGAGCAAGCCTGGCTTCTGCTCTACTCAGCACTGACCAATTTTGCAGAGGAGTTTTTAAACAGGCGTTAGGCCCATTATTAGCATATGCAAGGGGCCTAATGCCTGTTAAAGGCGGCCACCCAGAATGCTTGAATATCGTCCAAGGCTAATATGGTGGCAGAAGTATTTCAGGTGTCCTTGGGGCACGGGACACAGCCCTGTGAAATTGCAAATTTTTGTTCCCATTTTACATCTGAAAATAGGACAAAACAGGATCCAATTTCTAGGCCATAGAGAATGCAATTCCATCTGTTGATGATATTCGTGAAAAAAGTTGGCATAAATACTGTATAAGCAAAACTGTATTTAGTCAAATTATTGACAGGGTGAATTTTACCCCCAATATAATCACAGTTTAAATCTTACAAATTAATTATAAGAGCACAAGTTGTGTATACTTTCACTGTCAAGAAAATGAACCTAAAACAGTTCAAGAATGCCTCAATAAACTCTATATATTACACTATAAAGAGCAATAACGTAGCAAATACAAGTGTAAAAAAATGTTAGGGTTGAGAATTGAATTTTTTTCTTACTGCAACTCTGAAACATAACGGGCCTGAAATCCCGGTTCTGGTCTTCCTGCAGGCATTCGCCTGTTAATAAGAAAAAAGAACCGTAACTACTTGTTGCTCCTCCACACTCCAGCGATCCGAGTCTGAGGCCTTCACTTCCCGCGCTTCGCAGCGCGTTCACGTGTTCGAGATGTGGAGCGAGAAGCTGGAGTCAATCAAGATAAAGTATTCTCATTCATAATAATGGGAACTCCGTAAGTAGGAGTTCTCATTATTATGAATGAGAAACAACCCCCCTCCCCGCCCTCAACACCCAAACACCCAAGCATATTATAAACAATTAAAAAACACCTCACATATTTAACACTAATTTAAATTAAAGTTAATGAAATGTGTTAGAAAATATTTTTTTTTTTGATTTTTTTTAGTGTTGTAATTAGGGTTTAAAATAAACTTACCTTAGTGGGCAGGATTTTTAACATAAAAATGTGTTTCAAATTTTATTTTTCAGTGTTTTTTATATGTTTTAAAACTCCTACGCTGATAAAAGTGGGCTATGCTTTTACCAGATGCAAGTGTTTGAAGGACATTCGCTAAGAAAGAGATGGACAAATACAGCAATCTCACCCGTGTGGCTGTCCTTCTCCCAAATATGCGGAAGATCTGTCAAGCTAAAACTTCGGAAAAGCCGTTTTTTGGCGTATATGCATTGCGCGCCGAAAACCAGCTTTTGCCATTCCTTCCCGGGTCAGTACACATTCCGTACTGATCCGGCGAGGCCGCAATTTCAGGGTCATTATATTCCCAGTTGTAATCTGATCGTGAGAAGGAAATTACATAGTACATAGTACATCACAGTAACAGGCCATTTGGCCCAATTAGTTCATGCTGGTGTTTATATTCCTCCCATTCTATGTTACTCATCTTCAGCTTGTCGTTCTATTTTCTTTTCTCTCAAGTACTCATCTAATTTCCTTTTGAAATCATCCAAGCTATTTTCTTCAACCACTCCCTGTGGTTGCAAGCTCCACATTCTAATCTTATTTCCCTATTGGATTTATTAGTGACTATCTTGTATTTATGGCCCCAAGTTTTGGTTTGAGCAAGTGGTGACCACTGTTCCCTGTAAACTGCATGTCCATAGCCATGTACTAATCTGTAAGGTCCTGCATACACTGAGCTGGAGAGCTGGGGGAGGGGCCCAATACACAATGGCTCGGGAATCCTCACAGTCATTTGTGACCTCACAGAGCTGATCCGAATTGGAATGCCATTTGCTAAAATATAGAGCACTGGAACCCGATGAGCATTGTCTCAGGATTCTGTCAGTACTTTTTTCTGTGGAGATACGCGTACTCCATTCCCAGGGACAGAGCGACGGCTATACTTTGATACAACACAGGTGAAGGCACAGCACGTGTACAATGGCCGCTGGAAGGAGGCTAAAGCAAACAATTTTTAGGCCCGCTGTGAAAAAAAATGAGAATTTTTTTTAAATTCGGAAAATTGTTTAAAGCCGGGAAAAAGTATGGGAAAGTGATGTTGAATGTCCAGTTCCAGTAAAATTTTGCCAGGTGTTGCCCCTGTTTTGAAATAGTTTATCATGGTTATTTAATTTGTGTTGTGAGAGAAAGTAAAAGGTTTGTGCCACAGTGTCTGTGAGAAACGGAGGGAAAGGCAGCAAAAAAAAGGAAACAACTTCTCCAAAACATGGCTGGGGAGGGATAACCTTAAGATTGGGGAGTTTAACCACTTTATTCACTTTCTTATTTGAACTCTGTTTGGAGTTAGTGTTTATTTTATTATTTTTGTTTGTTGTATGTATATTGACAGCATTGAAGAGTGAAAGAGAAACTTAAGAGCAACTTTTTCTGTCATAGCTGCAACAAGATTTGAAATAATTTAAAGACTTTCATTGAACATTTCACAAAAAATGAAGGTTAAAGACACTTTGTTCCCCCCTAAGTTTTGAATATGATTTTGGAAGAAACATAATCAAAAATCAATTTTTCCCTCATCCAAAGAAGTTTCAATCAGATCTCCAAGTCCAAATACTTTTAAAGAGGCTCTGAAATGCTTAAAACATTTTAAAATTGAAATTTCTAAATATCTTTTGAATAGTCAACTGAAGTGAATAGCTTTACACAAACGTGCAGCCGTGTTGTTAAGGAGGAAGAGAGTCGGGAAGCATTTGTAGGAGTTACATATGACCTTTTATTGACATTTTAAAATTATGTCATTAAGCCATTTAGGAAAAGACCAAAAAAAGGGGTAAAACACAAACCATTTTATTTTGGCTGTCATTCTATAGACCGAACAAGTCTCAGAAATAATGTAAATATAGATTTAATTTTCAACTTTAGTGGAGTGTTAATAGAAACAAGAGTTATGTAATGATGTATAAAAAATGCAGGAAGCTACTTTAGAAGAAACCACTATTCTTTTATTGCGAAAGACACAGAAAATACTTTGATTAAACTGATAATATACAATTTCGATTTGCTATAAATATTTGAAATAGGAGTTTAAAATTTGAGAGTACAATGAAGTTTACTTCCCGCTATTTAATAGCAAAGTACCGAAAATAAATGGACACTTTTCATGGTAAGAGCAGAGATGAATATTGTGGGGAATGTTTGAGAGATTTAGAAGTGAAATTCATAAATTAACATCTTTACATCAACATATTGGTAAACATTTCCAAGTAAGTCTGATTGATTGGTTCTTAATTAATTTGGTGACGCAAATTGTGTATGTGTTTTTCTGCACTTGTGAATAAGTGCTACATTTCTGACATGTTAGATGGGGGGTGTGCTGATTCAAAAAAACAATGGACCCGAAATTGCCCCTTTTTTAAGGCCCGTTACCGCCTCTAAGAGGCAGTAACGGGGCAGTAAGGCCTTACCGACCGGGGACAGGCGGAGAGTGCGACACATCCGAGTGGCGTCCACCAAAGAGCCATGCAGAGTGTGGAGCGGGCCTCCCCTTTAATTGAAGGGAAGGGGCATTGTAGCTGTGGTCTGCTCCAAGTAGTGCTGGACCTAGTGCTGCACTACTGTCCCGGGAGCGCCCCTCAAAGGAAGCAGAGCGTCGGAGATAGCGCTCTGCTTCCCTTGAGAGGCACATGGCGCAATTCGCGTCGGGGGGTGGGACTTCCATGCCTGCCGATAAAAGACCCGGCCCTGGAAGGTTACCGTCCCCAATTGGGGCAAGGGGCAATTTCTCCTTTTGAGTGTCTTGGTGAACCTCTTCAGGCAATTTTTTTTTTATGTTTCACGTTTCAATTCATGCGGTGTAATGTAGACAAAGATGAACTGTGGATGTGTAACACAAGGAGATGGAAATATTGATGTGAATGAGTTCTGATTAAAGCTGAATAATACCAAGGCGGGAGAGGGAAGCACTTTTTAATTTTAAAGTAGGCCACATTTCAACAAGCGCTTTGGCTCCCATGGAAAGCGGCTTTGGGTGTACTTCAATGGAAAAGTTGGTGGTATAACACAAGAGATAATTGCGGGTACTAAATGCGTGAAGCACGAGTCTCGTACAGGTTTATGTTTGCATTGAGTGCACGTTAACTCCAGCTGTAGTTTCTCACCACCTCCCAACAAGTGTTGGAAACAAAGTTATTGCTAATGTCTGGTGTAATAATAAGAAAACTTAACAGAACAAGTCATTTGGTTCATCAAGTGTTTTTCATCCACCAACAATATCCAGTCTAGTTGTTTTTGGGATGAGAGGTTAAATCTGCTCCTATGGTTCAGATGGATTAATAAAGGACTGCCAGCATGGATTTGTTAAAGGCAAACTGTGTCTGACTAATTTGATTGAGGTAGCACGGAATGTATGAGACTTTGCCCAGAATGAATATTGAAGTGAGGTTTCTTCTCCCCAAACTTCCAGACCTTGACGTAATGGACATTTTAATGGTTTAACTCCTAATCAATTTAACCTGATGTTTCTTGTCTGTGAATTTACAAAGGAGTAGGAGATGACCTGGACAATCTCAGATAGTTAATGTGACTTTGCTATTAGATGCTAATGTGTTAGCTTCGGTGCCTCCATTGTTCTGGCCAATCTGCTATTAACACCTCACATGAAATGTTGCTGACACGTCTGTTTCATACTCCACCATTGTCCCGCCTAATCTCCAATATTCGCATATCCTAATCGGACAATGACCCCGAGATGTTATGATTAACTTTGATGGGGCACCTGACAGAGTAAATTTGAACATGAGACATGTGTAATATAGTTTTTGTAAGATCTGTTACCTGTTAGAGATTAAATAAAGCCACTAATGAGGTTTATAACCAAGAAAAGGCAACTGATTTCATGATTTTTAAGAGTTTGTCTGATGTTCTCAAGGTTTGAGACGGTGGTGTGGCAATATGAAGATCAGACATGATCTCAATAAATGGCAGAGCAGGCTGAGGGGCTGAATGGCCTACTCCTGCTCCTAATTCTTATGCTCTTATGTACTGTATATCTGTTTTTAAGTAGTTGCTGTTGTAAAAGTTCTTCTTGTTGTTGTAAAATTTGCCTTACGGAGAAAAAGGTCATGCTCAAAGGAGTTCATGGCCCGCTCAGTACAAAAAATAATCAGAGGAAGCATTGGTGGTGATAGCCTCAGATACGCAGATTCCCAATTTACAAGATTCAATTTGGTTTATACTATTAGACTTTTTTTTGAAGATGAGAACCAAAAATGACACTCATCTTCAACATATCTTTGTATTCCCCTTTCTTTCATGTACTCGTCTAGTTTCCTTTTGAAAATATCCAAGCTAGTTGCCTCAACTACTCTCTGTGGTAGTGAGCTCTAAGTTATTGGGAAAATTCTTCAATTCATTCCCTATGAACCACCATACTGAATCATTTGTACCCAGCTGTAATAATACACACCTCTGTTCTTTTCACAGCAAAGCTTTGAGGGGAATAACATCAAATAGTGTTAGTAGAGTAGCATTGTCATTTTGGTAATGAAAGGAGAGAGAGAGAAAACCAGGAACTACAGGCCAGTCAGCCTATCAGTGGGCGGGAAAATGCTGGATTTCATTATTAAGGAAGTGGTAACAGGGCACTTAGAAAATCATAGTATGATTAGGCAGAGGCAACATGATTTTCTGAAAGGGAAATTGTGTTTAACAAATTTATTAGAGTTTTTTGAGGATGTAACTAGCATGGTAGATAAAGAGGAACCAGTGGATGTAGTATATTTGGATTTCCAAAAGGCATTCGATAAGGTGGCACATAAAAGGTTGCTACGCAAGATAAGGGCTCATGGGGTTGGGGGAAATATATTAGCATGGATAAAGGATTGGTTAATGGACAGAAAACAGAGACTAGGGATAAACAGGTCATTTTCAGGTTGGCAGGGTGCCATAAGGGTTAGTTCTTGTGCCTCAGCTATTCACAACCAATATTAATGACCTAGATGAAGGGACCGAGTGCAATGTATCCAAGTTTGCTATTGATACAAATCTAGATGGGAAAGTAAGCTGTGAGAAGGACACAAAGGGGCTGATTTTCATCAGCCCACCGTCCGTTGCCGCCGACTGCCTCCCACTCCCGCCGACATTCCGCCTGCAGTGACACTTTGGAGGTGGCCTGGAGCAGGCGAGAGGGGAGAGCCACCGTGAACTGTCCGCTTACGTCAGCGGACGAACGAGTGGCGCAACTGAGCTTCCGCACAGCGAGCTCCCAGATTCCTGTGGGCAGGAGTCGGCGGCAGAATGGGGGTGGACCGCTAGCTGCAGGCTGGTCTGTCCCTGACGGTAAGTCTGAAGAACCCGAAAAAAAGGTAAGTGAACATTGTTTTTAAAATTTTCAACAGCGACTTACCCGCATGGGGTCCCCTGAAGGTCTTTGGATAGTTTTTGTATTTTTTATTTGTGATTTTTTTTTTCAGGTCTTCGACCCTCCGTGGGCCCGACTCCATCCTCAACGGCACTTGGGCGGCAAGCGCCTCTGCCGCGGAGAATGCGACCTCCCGCCCGTTGCCGCCCAGATTGGTGGCGCACATTTGCCACCCGATGAACTTCGAGGGACCTTCTTCATGAATATCCTGCCCAAAGTACCGTCCGGTACCTCGGCGGCACTTTGGGCGGCACTTGGGCGGGTGGAGACCTTGCTGAAAATTGGCCCCATAGAGCCTGCAAAGGGATATAGACAGGTTATGTGAGTGGACAATAAATTGGCAGATGGAGTATATTGTGGGGAAATGTGAGGTTATTCACATATGTCGGTGGGGATGTTGCACTTTTTCAAGGAGGCTTTGAGGGTGTCCTTGAAGCGTGTCCTCTGCCTACCTGGGGCTTGCTTGCCGTGTCAGAGCTCTGAGTAGAACGCTTGTTTTGGAAGTCTAGTATTGGGCATGCGGATGATGTGGCCCATCCATCGGAGTTTGGTGAGACCACACCGGGAGTACAGTGAAGTTTTGGTCATCTTAGCTGAGGAAGGATATATTTGCCTTAGAGACAGTGCAACAAAGGTTCACTTGATTGATCCCTGGGACAAGAGGGTTTCCCTTTGAGGACAGATTAAGTAGATTGGCCTATACTTTCTGGAGTTTAGAAGAATGAGAGGTTATCATTAAAACATGTAAGATTCTGAGGGGGATTGACAGGGTAGATGCGGAGAGGCGTTTCCCCTGGCTGGAGAGTCTAAAACGTGGGGACGCAGTCTCAGGATAAGGGGTCGGCCATTTAGGACTGAGATGAGGAGGAATTTATTCACTCAGAGGGTTGTGAATCTTTGGAATTCTCTTCCCCAAAGGGCTGTGGATGCTGAGTCAGTGAATATATTCAAGGCTGAGATAGATAGATTTTTGGACTCTAGGGGAATCAAGGGATATGGGAATTGGGTGGGAAACTGGAGTTGAGTTCGAAGATTAGTCATGATCTTTTTGAATGGCGGAGCAGGCTCGAAGGGTCTTATGGCCTACTCTTTCTCATAATTCTTATGCGCTTATAATATCACTAGGTTATTATACTGCTAATGTTCTAATTTGGTTACCCATTGTTGTGTTGTAGTTCTCCTTTAGTTATGTGATCATCAAAATCATACACCAAATGGTAGCTATGGGCACTTATGCAGAGCTATGGTCAGATTTGGTTTAAGATGTATATTGCTAGTATTACTTTTAGCCCTGAAATTCCGATGTCCCGGGTCCGTATGAAGTTTCTACGGACCCGGGAAGGCATCGGAAAAAACGGCTTTCAGCGCGCAATACGCACGCACTGAAAACCAGCTTTTCCAATCTGTCAAGTTTCTGGCTTGAAAGATCCAACGCATATCGGGAGCGAGGACACTCGCAGGGCAAGATTTCTGATATTTACGACTATCTTGCCCAGTAAATGTCCTTTAAAATCTTACTCCTGAAAAAACAGGCGTATAGCCTACTTTTACAGGCACAAGTGTTTAAAAATACACAAAAATATTTTAAAATAAAATTATAAAAACACATTTTATTGTTAAAAACCCTCCCTACTACGGTAAGTTTATTTTAAGGCTTAATTAAAACATTTTTTTAAAAAGTCGGGAAAATATTTTTTTTTATAACAACTTTAATTTAACTGAATGTTAAATATGTAGTTATAAACATAGAAACATGGAAACATAGGAAATAGGTGCAGGAGTAGGCCATTCGGCCCTTCGAGCCTGCACCGCCATTCAATGAGTTCATGGCTGAACATGCAACTTTTTAAAATTGTGTTTTGGGTGTTTGGCGGGGGTGGGAGGGGGGGGTTTCTCATTCATAGTAATAGGAGTTCCGGACTTACGGAGCTCCTATTACAATGAATGAGAATCTATACAACACCTGATTGGCTGCTGTCACCAGATCCCGGCCTGCGCATGTCCCCACATGCACGCGCTGCGACGCGCAGTCACCAGAGGCCTCAGGCTCGGAAGTTCCAACGGGCGCAGCAGCAACAGATAAATGGGCATCTTTTTTCTCTTTTTCTTTCGTTTGCCCGCGGGAAGAGCTCTACTGGAATTTCAGGGCCATTAATATGTTCTATTTCCCAGCTAAATGTAATGAAATGGAACCCAGTATCACACTTGGTGCAGTAACACTTCAGTTCAAATGACAGGTTCCAGGTTCCTCTCACCCATCAGTCCACCCTAAAGCCAAGTACCAAAAACAAAGGATCCAAGTGGAGTAAAACGGCTTCCACAAATTTCATCTGTATTATATATTATGAAAGCGACAAATGCTTTCTGGGCATCATAATTCTCTTGGATTTGATTATGTTTACTTCTTGTGGTTTTTAATCTTTGAACCCTTCCATGTGTTTCTGGCTTGTAACTCACTCTAGCCAAGGCTATGTATTTTGATAGCTGTCGATACCGGTTCATAATTGTTTGCTGTTTGATGTAAGAGTATTGTACAGGTTGGACCTCTCTGGTCCGGCACCCTCGGGACCTGACTGCTGCCAGAACAGAGAATTTTCCGAACCATGGAAGGTCATAGACTGGAGGGTAGCTAATGTAACAGCACTTTTTAAAAAAGGAGGGAGAGAGAAAATGGGGAATTATAGACCGGTTAGCCTGACATCAGTAGTGGGGAAAATGTTGGAATCAATTATTAAAGATGAAATAGCAGCGGATTTGGAAAGCAGTGACAGGATCGGTCCAAGTCAGCATGGATTTATGAAAGGGAAATCATGCTTGACAAATCTTCTAGAATTTTGTGAGGATGTAACTAGTAGAGTGGACAAGGGAGACCAGTGGATGTGGTGTATTTGGACTTCCAAAAAGCTTTTGACAAGGTCCCTCACAAGAGATTGATGTGCAAAATTAAACACATGGTATTGCAGGTAATGTATTGATGTGGATAGAGAACTGGTTGGCAGACAGGAAGCAGAGAGTAGGGATAAACGGGTCCTTCTCAGAATGGCAGGCAGTGGGGTGCTGCAGGGCTCAGTGCTGGGACCCCAGCTATTTACAATATACATCAATGATTTAGATGAAGGAATTGAGTGTAATATCTCCAAGTTTGCAGATGACACTAAGCTGGGTAGCAGTGTGAGCTGTGAGGAGGATGCTAAGAGGCTGCAGGTTGATTTGGAAAGGTTAGGTGAGTGGGCAAATGCATGGCAGATGCAGTCTAATGTGGATAAATGTGAGGTTATCCACTTTGGTGGCAAAAACAAGACGACAGAATATTATCTGAATGGCAGCAGATTAGGAAAAGAGGAGGTGCGACGAGACCTGGGTGTCATGGTACATCAGTCATTGAAAGTTGGCATGCAGGTACAGCAGGTGGTGAAGAAAGCAAATGGCATGTTGGCCTTCATAGCTAGGAGATTTGAGTATAGGAGCAGGGAAGTCTTACTGCAGTTGTACAGGGCCTTGGTGAGGCCTCACCTGGAATATTGTGTTCAGTTTTGGTCTCCTAATCTGAGGAAGGATGTTCTTGCTATTGAGGGAGTGCAGCGAAGATTCACCAGACTGATTCCCGGGATGACAGGACTGACTTATGAGGAGAGACTGGATCAACTGGGCCTGTATTCACTGGAGTTTAGAAGAATGAGAGGGGATCTCATAGAGGCAGATAAAATTCTGACGGGATTAGAAAAGTTAGATGCAGGAAGAATGTTCCCGATGTTGGGGAACATCCAGAACCAGGGGTCACAGTCTAAGGATAAGGGGTAAGCCATTTAGGACCGAGATGAGGAGAAACTTCTTCACTCGTAAAGTTGTTAACCTGTGGAATTCCCTATCGCAGAGAGTTGTTGATGCCAGTTCGTTTGATATATTCAAGAGGGAGTTAGATATGGCCCTGACTGCTAAAGGGATCAAGGGGTATGGAGAGAAAGCAAGAAAGGGGTAATGTGGTGAATGATCAGCCATGATCTTATTGAATGGTGATGCAGGCTCGAAGGGCCGAATGGCCTACTCCTGCACCTATTTTCTATGTTTCTATGTTTCTGTGCCGAGCCTAGGCAGCGCCCGAGCTCCTGAACGCCTCCGCCACACTCTGGCTCCGGCTCAGGCTGTGAAACTCGGGCCTCGCTCTCTCTCTTTGTGTAAGTTGCACACTGATCACTGAGAGCCAGGAAGTGCGGGAAACCGATGCCGATGCCGAAGCACGAATGTTTCTGGACCAGAGAATCCTGGACCAGAGAGGTCCAAGCTGTTTTTTCGTACCTGCTCATATCTTCTCTCTGATATGGGTGATCTTGTTTTGGATGAACAGAAGTTTGTTCCCAAACAGAGGCTCTACAGAAACATGCACAAAAAGTCAGGACCTGGTGTTTCCAGATCACAGCCTAATTTCTGGCTCTTCGGCCATCCTGACACTGGATTTATGACTGGATTGTGCTGGAAGGATCACAGATATTTGGCTCCTTGGTGTTTATTTTAGAACCTGCTTAGTACACATGTCTGATATCTCGGCCAGATCACAATCTGTTCGAAGCTATCCTTAGTGTCGTATGATGATAGATGCTTCCTTAATTACTTTGCATGTCCAGGCCTAGGACTGCTATATGCTTTACTTGAACTTGTTTTAGATACTTTACTGATGATTAGGTTTTAATGGAATTTTCCTGATTTTTGTTAGTTTACCTCCAGGTACATATGATCAAAAATGTAGGAAGAAAAGCATGGAAAGCATGAATTTTGTCACATAGAAGGGTTATTTTCTATTGAATTATAAATTATAATTTCGAAGGATATTTTTAATTGTTGCACAAGTTATTATGAAAATTGTTCTCAGTACAGATGATGCTTGAGTGATCATTATTCTATAAAAGTATAGTAAAAATATTGATAAGTCATGCAGTTATTTGAGAGCAAAGTTAAAGAGCCAAGCACTGTTCATCACATACCTGGCAGTCTATTGCTGAGTGTTCAGGCTGAACTGTCCTTTTAATGTCTGCACAACAGTTTTTATGTAGTTTGATTGTTTACACCCGTTTTATGCCAATTACTGCACAAATGCGAATGTAACTGACCCGACCCAGGAAACCCACGGGAAGCTCCCTCTGTGGACCACATACGGGCGCAGCTTTTTTCTTCATTTCCAGGAAATTCTAAGCCATTATTTAGGTTGACACTTTAGCAGTATTGAGAGGCTGCTACTTTGTTGTATTTCAGATGAGTCATTCAATCAGAGTCCCATCTGCCTATTCAAGTGGATATAAAAGATCCCTTGGCACAATTCAAAGAAGAGCAGGGAGTTATCCTGGTGTCCTGGCAACTTTTTTTCCCCTCAACTAGTACCACCAATAACAGATTAACTGGTATTTGTCATTTGCTGGTTTTGGAGAGCCTGCCGTGTATAATTGATTGCCACATTTGCTTACAATTGCCCCAATTTTAACCTACCTTGCCTGGCGAGAACGGGGCACTTTTGGGTTGGACACCCGTTTTACACCTCATTCAATTTTCAGCACCATTGGAGTAAATGGATCGTAAAATCGGGCGCCCGACCCAAATGTGCTCTGTTCTCACCGGGCACATTAGGATAAAATTGGGGCTCGTGACTGCCCTTAAAAAGTAATTGATTGATTATGAATTGCTTGATATGTCCTGAGGGTGTGATAAGGTGCTATACAAGTGCACATTTTTTCTTCTTTTGCAACAAATATGCAACGAGATTCAGTAAACATTTGGCCGAAAATTGCGGTCGGAGGCTTCCTTTGGACGAACCCCTCCAGTCCGTAAAAAATCTACAAAAATACCTGTTGGTCCCAGTGGAACCCCGGTAGGGTTCAGGTCGGAAGCCTCCATTCTCTGCGCAGCGTACGGAGACCTGTCTCCCGCATACGGACGCATCTGCTGGGATCAGCTAGGCCTGGACCACCAATCACTATCTAGTATTCTCATTGATAATAAAGGGAACTCCGTTTTTACGAGCTCCCAATACTATCATTGAGAAAAAAATCCTAAAACAAGAAACATAGCACAATAAAAACACCTCACATATTTGAAATTAATTGAAATTGAATGTATTTAAATGTTATTAAAAATATATATATTTTTAAATTTTTTTAATGTGTTTTAATAGGGTAAAAAATAAGCTTACCTTAATGGACAGGGTTTTAAATATAAAAATGAATGATTAAATTTAATTTTTCTATGTTTAAAAATCTTACGTTGGTAAAAGATTTTACAACCTCTACCCCATGGATGCCCTTCCTATGGGGATGCATAGAATCTGTCTAAAGAAATATTGACAGATTGGAAAAGCTGATTTTTGGCACATGCGCATCGCGCATCGAGAACCGGCTTTTGTGTGGCCTCGCCGGGTGCGTGTGCACTTCGTACAGACCCGACGAGGCCGCAATATTTGGCCCAATAACTCCCATGGGACTACCTATCTGTTGGGTCTATGGTGCTTTAAGAGTTAATCATTGCGTTATTACAGAAACCTATTCAGAGCTTTTTGACCAGGAGCGTTCACTTTAAAATGAAAACAATGGGCAGTTTCTCAATCACAAGAGTCATATTCCTACATTACAACAGTGACTACACTTCAAAAGTACTTCATTGGCTGTAAAGCACTTTGGGACGTCCTGAGGGCGTGAAAGGAGCTTTATAAATAAAAGTGATTTCTTTATTTTTGGTGCTTATATTTGTTTGTGCAGCACAGGGTTGAAACAAAGCCAAAAATGGCATGCAGTCCAGATTTATAATTAGTAATGATTTGTTTTATTATTAACTTTGCTCTTCTAAACAGTGAGTGTTTTTTATATATTATATAGTGGCACAATCTTGAGTTTATCCTATATAATGTGGAACAAATGAAGTTTAGAACTGTTGTAATAAAAACAGTAATCTTGTGACTTTGTATTCTGTCATATGGGAAGACATTGGGCCAGAATGTGCAGTGAGTAATAATGGCGAACGAACAGTGTTCGCCATTATTACCACATTGAACCTGACCGCAACTTCAGGATGCAGCGCATGCACATCTAAACATGGAAATCCTGAAGCTGCGGTCAGTCATTCACCAGCTGCGTTGATATCTTTGAGGGCAGCTTTCTTGGGGCCAGTGGCGAATGCCTTTGCTTCGCTGCTGACCCCAAATTCCAGGCCATTATTCGAAAGTAAAGTAAGCTTATGTTTTGTACTAAAGTGCGTAATACAGAAATGCTGTGTGCCATTGTTTGACATCCATTCTGTCCTCTGTGTTGGTTCAGTGATACTTGTGTCAATACAAAAAAAGACCCCTTCTGTCTTTATTACTCTGCACAACAGTCTCAAATGTTTGCATTGGTCTGGTGATGCAGCATGTAAACAGCTTCATTTTCCAAGTTCATATTTACAAGTAACTATGTGGTACAGGCAAAAGAGAAGCATCTACCGGGGCTTGAGAGACGTTGGCCCCGAGGCCAATTGAGGCTAACTGCGAGGCGGGAAGGGAGGATTTAGTAATGAGCCTGACCTCGTATCGGGCCTCCATGTGGGGGAACATTTGGCCAACAGTTATCACATTATATGGTTCCAATTGGCTAGTAAAACTAAAGGTACTGAGAATCTGCAACTCGTACTATGGTTCAGAAGAGTAAACTTCACCAAAATAGCAGATGATTTGGAATGGTTAAATTGGTTAACCCTACTGGGTGGTGATGAGACAGATGTAGAATACAAATGGAAAGATTTAAGAACAAGATTAAAAAATGTGGAAAACAAATATGTACCCAAAGTCAAAAGAAGGAAGTGTGGTAAGAAAAAGTCAAGTTGGCTGAATGGTTATGACAAATAAGATGTAAACAGTTTAAGACATTTAATACTCAACTAAACAGAGTTGAGTACAAGGAACAATTGAAGAAAATGAAGGCCTCTATTAGATCAGCAAAAAGGCTAATGGAAAAAAGGATTGTAGACAACTGTGGAAATAATAGGAAAAGCGTTTTCAGTTATGTGAAGAGTCAGAGAACTGTCAAAGACTGTATTGGACCATTGAAGAATATTCAAGGACAGGTTACAAAGGATTCACTGCATATGGCGGAAATATTAAATGAGCATTTTACATCGGTCTTCACCCTTGAAGATGATGCTCAACTATTAGAATTTAATAATGTTACTAACAAAACTAGTATTAACATAAATGAACATATTGCTTTAGAAAGAATTAAGAACTTGAACGTAGATAGAGCAGTCGGGCCAGATGATATCCACCGAGGGTACTCAGGGAGATGGGGCATGTGCTATGTGAGCCCCTAGCCTGTATTTTTACTGGTTCACTGCACTCTGGAATGGCTCCTATAGAAGGGAAGGAGGCTAATGTAGACCCCATCTTTAAAAAAGGTGCAAGATTGCGACCTAACTGTGTGGAACCGAAGACATGTTCCTTGACTTTTCCGAATTCCTTCGTTACCTTTTAGTTTGTTTGATTGACTGACCCAATTTGTGCACACATGGAGAGCTTGTATGTTTACTGTAATGAGAATGGTGTCTATTTTGTTCATGAACAGCATGTAGGCAACGTCAGGATCCCAGTTCTGAGTGCAACTTTCCCTGTCACCAGCAATTTCCCAATTCTGGAGTAGGTAGGCTGTTGATTAAAGGACAATTAACAGCAGGGGAAATGTTAATCAATGCCTAGCTCTCTTTGTGCTATTTCTAATCTTTCTAAATAGTTCTGTTCTGTAATTTGCAGATTTTTGAGATTATGGTCGGAAGCCATCTGACCGATAACCAAACCTTCTCAAAAGAGAGAGATAATCGGGCACAGGCAATATTCATGATAGTTATAGTATTGACTTTAATACTTCTAAACTTATATTTACATTACACAGTGGGTTGATCATAATACCGCACTGTGATATCTGCAAATATCTTGTTGCTGCACACTGCACAACAAGGCAACACTGTACAATTTTGTGCATAATATGTTAGAAAGCAGAAATGATAGTTAACGAGAGAGGTGTTGAACCAAGGATGTTATACAGGAATAATATAATGTCAGAGACCTGTGTAGTGCCATCAGCTATAATCACTTTTTGTAAAGGTACAAACACACACACATAGCATGTATGATAGGTAAGAACACTGCGTACGTGTCAACAACGTCCCATTTTGCTTTAGCTCCTCATGGGACAAATGCTATCTTTGAGCACACATCATCTTGAAAAATGTTAACTACCAAAGACAGTGTGAAGGGTAATTGGATTCATTATTTGAGAAGACAACTGCATAAAAATGACTGCTTTCCACAAGGAATAAGCTGAAGAATTCCATATAAGGAAACAAGTTGAATCCATTTATTACACAAAGTAAGAAGGTATGGTACTTTGTTCATTATTAATTATACATATTCAGAAGATTTTGTTTCACATATATAATTTTCCCACATTTTCAAAAATATGACATTTATTAAATAACTTGTTAAAGTAATGCGGGCTATTATCTGTATATCTGTTTTTTCTTTGACACAGGTAGATGCCGATCTGATGACCATTATCTTTTTCCCTACTGCGTGGTCTAGTAGCACCAGGACCTGAAGAATTCCCAAATAAGGTAATTGTAGATATGCAACTGAAGAAAGCCAGTGAGCATGGCTCCTAACTGATGTCACCGGCTAATCTCTGTCGCTCCACATACCTCCCAGCCTCACCATGCTATTCTTCACCCTTCTCTAGCCCCCAAAAATATTCTTTCTAACCTCCATCATATTCTTAACTGTCTAACTATTTTGTTGCTTATCTATCATTATGTAGCCTTGTATTTTCTTTTATCTACCCACTCATCCGTCCTTTCATCCTTAATTTATCTCTGTTTTGTTATGGACTCTCCCAAATGACAATTGCATATTCATCTCACCTAGACTTGTTCTTTTTACAGGTCCAATTACTCCCTGTTAAAGGCACAATGCCATTTTCAGCCACACTGGGAAGCACTTGGTGGTAGAAGTTCATCATCTAGTGAAGAAGATGGTGAGGGATTGGTGGTGTTAACTAGCTGCTATCCAAGACACAGATTGTGTACTTGCAGAAGGCTGCACCTGAAATCCTGTCGATTACAAAATGAAAGGACATTAAGCTACACAAACATCGAACAAGAATGTCTATGACTTGTATTAGAAAAAAATACATTTCAAAGTAAGAAACTTGCAGTGAAGCAAACCTGGAAGTTGGTGTCCTTTTACTGATTACTTGAAATTTCATGTTGTCTTTGTGCAATTTGTTCAATCCATTTGCCAGCATACCCTTGCAGCAAATGGTGAAGGCCATTTTGCCCATCTTAACTCACCCATCCAGAAACATTCCAAATGCCCCTTCCCATTGTAGCCCACTGCAGCATCCAATTCTTTCTTAAATGCCTCCCCATCTCTATCTGGAAGTATAGAAACATAGAAACATAGAAAATAGGTGTAGGAGTAGGCCATTCGGCCCTTCAAGCCTGCACCACCATTCAATAAGATCATGGCTGATCATTCACCTCAGTACCCCTTTCCTGCTTTCTTTCCATACCCCTTGATCCCTTTAGCCCTAAGGGCCATATCTAGCTCCCTCTTGAATATATCTAACGAACTGGCATCAACAACTCTCTGCGGTAGGGAATTCCACGGGTTAACAACTCTCTGGGTGAAGAAGTTTCTCCTCATCTCAGTCCTAAATGGCTTGCCCCTTATCCTTAGACTGTGTCCCCTGTTCCGGACTTCCCCCACATCGGGAACATTCTTCCTGCATCTAACCTGCCCAGTCCTGTCAGAATTTTATATGTTTCGATGAGATCCCCTCTCATCCTTCTAAACTCCAGTGAATACAGGCCCAGTCGATCCAGTCTCTCCTCATATGTCAGTCCTGCCATCCCGGAAATCAGTCTGGTGAACCATCGCTGCACTCACTCAATAGCAAGAACGTTCTTCCTCAGATTAGGAGACCAAAACTGAACACAATATTCCAGGTGAAGCCTCACCAAGGCCCTGTACAACTGCAGTAAGACCTCCTTGCTCCTATACTCAAATCCCCCAGCTATGAAGGCCAACATGCCATTTGCCTTCTTCACCGCCTGCTGTACCTGCATGTCAATTTTCAATGACTGATGTACCATGACACCCAGATCTCGTTGCACCTCCCCTTTTCCTAATCTGCTGCCATTCAGATAATATTCTGCCTTCGTATTTTTGCCACCAAAGTGGATAACCTCACATTTATCCACATTATACTGCATCTGTCATGCATTTTCCCACTCATCTAACCATTCCAAGTCACCCTGCAGCCTCTTAGCGTCCCCCTCACAGCTCACACCGCCACCCAGCTTAGTGTCATCTGCAAACTTGGAGATATTACATTCAATTCCTTCATCTAAATCATTAATGTATATTGTAAATAGCTGGGGTCCCAGCACTGAGCTCTGCGGCACCCCATTAGTCACTGCCTGCCATTCTGAAAAGGACCCGTTTATCCCGACTCTCTGCTTCCTGTCTGCCAACCTGCTTTAATTTTGTACACCAATCCCATATGTTCATGTTTTGGGGCAATTTTCACATCATTGCCTGACATTAATGGCCTCAAAATGGAGTCGGTGGCCTTACACCTCCATTAACACTGACAATGCAACTTGTGCTATTTGGGTCTACCTCTGGGTACCCAAAGCACTTGCCTGTTTCAGGTGGTCAGCCCATTTCAATATGCAAATTGTCCTAGCTGCCTACAGCTCGCCAGCCTGATGTAAATGAGGTCAATGCTCAAAATCGCAGCTGCCTCTTCGCTGTGGGTACAGTGACCGACCTGCATGCCCAGAAGTCAAAATTGGCCCTTTTGTGTGAAAAATAATTTCCAGTGCTTGAATGTATCCCTTGTTTTTTGCAACCTGAAATGGATGCAGTATTCAAGGTGTGGCCTGAACAGAGGACTATAAAGGATGATCACTGCCTCCTCAGACTTTATATTCTACTGTTTTGGGTATATAATTCGGCATTCTGTTGGCTTTATTCATTGCAGCTCTGGACATACTTAGCACTGAGTCTGGTAAGATCCTCGGGGCTCGAAATTGCCCTCAGCGGGAAATTGGGGAGGACACTTCGATTTATCCAGACATTTAACATTCATCGGGAGTCAGAGGGAAAAGCCAGAAAATTCGGCTCTTTAACTGTGACACTGCCTCCCAGCGCTTTGGGTGCTGTTTGAGGCGGTTTGGGGTGGGTTCTAGTCGGGCATGGGGCGGTGTCCATCACTACCTCGCTGACCATGTCAGTGCGGCAGTGATGACGTCCAGCACGACGCGGACGTACTGCGTATTGCTGATGCGTTGCAACGTCCCTCCCCTTCACTTAAAGGGCGACCAGGGAAGGGTTCGGCCGGGCTGCCTGTTGGCTGCCAGCCCGGCTGAACCAGTGGCCGCCATTGTTGGGCCGACTCAGGAGTTGGCCGACAATTAAAACAGCTGCGGCCGCGAAGCTGTCAGGGGCACCGACCAGGGGTGGCTGTGCCCCCGCGGGGCAATTTCCCCCATGTGGCGGAAAAGGGGTCGCCACCAGGTGGTAAGGGGTCGGCGTGCCGGGCGGGGCGGAAACACGTTGTGTGGCAGAAACCCGTTCACGCCGCCCCCGGCCCGGGGGCAATTGCGAATGGGTTGGCCCTGCCGCCTGTCCCAGACCGGAAAAGCCTTACTGTGGTAACGGGCCTTAAAGAAGGGGGCAATTTCCCCCCTCGATCTCACTCAGCGTCAACCTTAGATATTTCGCCACCAATCTGCTGATATCTCCCGAGACACTATCAGCTCCCTCGTGATGATTGTCAGTGTCTCACAAATTGCCTTCCAAGTGTCTCTCAGCACTTTGGGATAAATACCAACTATCCTTGGGATTTATTTGTTTTGAGAACTTTTAGCCTTGCTCAGAATTCCAACTTTAGTAATTTTACTTGGGCAATCTTTTTTAGAGAAGGTATGTTGCCGATGGCTTCTCTTGTAATTAACTGGAGGATATAATCATTCAGAATATTTACTATTTTGTGCTCGTCCTCAGTTTTGAACTCATATGCAACTTTTATGGTTTTCACCACTTTTCTGACTGTCCTTTTACTGTGATACAGAAATAATTTCTACAGTTATGTATCTGCTGCTTAGCTTTCCAGGGATGAAGGACTTCAGTTACATGGATAAACTGGAGACGTGGGGTTATTCTCCTTAGGGCAGAGAAGGTCGAGCGGAGATTTGATAGAGGTATTCAAAATCAAGAGGTGACGAGACAGAGTAGATAGAAAGAAACTGTTCCCATTGGCGATGGGCGGAGAACTAGAGGACACAGGTTTAAGGTGATTGGCAAAAGAACCAAAGGTGACATGAGGAAAAAAGTTTTTAGGCAGCGAATGGTTAGGATCTGGAATGCACTGCTTGAAAGGGTGGTGGAGGCAGACTCAATCGTGGCTTTCAAAAGGGAATTGGACAAGTACCTGAAGGAAAATAAATTGCAGGGCTATGGGGAAAGGGCAGGAGTGTGGGACGAGCTGCAGTGCTCTTGCAGAGAGCGGCATGGGCTCAACGGACCAAATGGCCTCCTTCTGTGCTGTAACCATTCTATGCGCCCAAGTTTCGGCCTGAGTTGCTCCTGTTTTTTTGGAGCAACTGGTTTAGAATGGAATATCTTCGAAATTGCAATTCTCGGCATTTAGTTTGCTCCAGTTCTAGTCAGTTGGAACAGTTTCACTTTGGAACATTATTTTTTTTTCAAAAGGGGGCGTGTCTGGCCACTTACGCCTGTTTTCAAAGTTTCAGCAGTGAAAACTTACTCCAAACTAACTTAGAATGGAGCAAGTGAAGATTTTTGTACTATCGAAAAAACCTTGCCTACACTTTACAAATCAGGCGTAGGGAACGGGGGGAGTGGGGGGGAGTGTGGGGGGGAAGGGAAGTAATTAAATTCTACAATCATTCAACAGTCATACTTATACAAATAAAGATCCAACCTGAATAAAAATTTATAAACAAAGCAAAGATTAAATATTCCATGTTTCTACCTGTGTGAAGCAGCAGCAGCCTTCGAGCTGTGGTGCTTCAGGCAGGCCTTCCATGTTGGAGACAGGGGTGGCTTCAGTGTCTCGATGGCAGCCCAACAGCGGCAGCAAGCAGCCTTCGAGCTGCGGTGCTTCAGGCAGGCCTTCCTTCCATCAGTGGCTGGACGGCAGCCGAAGAAACAACAAGCAGCCTTCGAGCTGCGAAGGGGACTGAGGCTATTCGGCCAGGGATAGGGGCGGCGGCAGTGGCTGGACGGCAGCCGAAGAAACAACAAGCAGCCTTCGAGCTGCGAAGGGGACTGAGGCTATTCAGCCAGGAATAGGAGCGGCGTCAGTGGCTGGACGGCAGCCAAAGACACAGCAATCAAGCAGCCTTCGAGCTGCAAGGGAGACTGAGGCCCTAGGGACAGGGAGAGGCAGCCACATAGATACTTTTAAACTTAAATTTGCAGAATGGGTGCTGCATTGTCAACACCACATATTATGCAAAAGATCACTAAAATTAAATCACAAGCCTTTCCAGGGGTCCACGAGACAAATCTTCACTTTTCCTCTAGTCCCTTTAAAAATGGCCGAGTGCCAATGTTTATTTCCCACTGCGCGTGTGCGCACGCTCCAACATGCACATGCAGGGTTGCCGGCACGACGTTGCCTGATTTAAATTAGGCCCGCCCCCCACTGCTTGTAGAATCGGCGCGAGTGTCTGGCTCCGCTCCCCCTGCTGTTCTGTGCGCGCCGCGCAAGCTGCTGAAGATCTGCGAGGAGCTGGAGAATATCGGAGGTTTTTTTTGGTGCACTTTCGAGCGCAAAAAATGGGCGTCCAGGTCGGGGCTGCGCCATTTTAGGCGCGGCCCGAAACTTGGGCCCTATGATTCTGTAAGAGCAGCGGAGTTATCCCCGGTGTCCTGGCCAGTATTTATCCCTCAATCAACATCACAAAAACAGATTATCTAGTAATTATCACATTGCTGTTTGTGGGAACTTGCTGTGAGCGTACTTGGCTGCAGTGTTTCTTACATTACAACAGTGAGCACACTTCAAAAAGTACTCCATTGGCTGTAAAGCACTTTGGGAAGTCCTGAGGTCATGAAAGGCGTGATATAAATGCAAGTCTTTCAGATCTTTCTTTACACCTCTTTAACTTGTTTCTGCATTTTCTTATCCCAGGAAATCCCTTTCCCTTTCTCCCTGCAGGATTTGCAAAGGTTGCTTTTCCTCTTAATGTCACTTTTAATTTGTGTATTAATCCATTTAGGATCACATTTCTTTAGTCTGCATATGTTGATTTTTGGTATGTATTTATCCCACATGCTAAGCACTGTGGGGGCAAACCTCCCCTGTTGTGCACCTCCGGGGAGCACGAAGGTGTTTACGCCGGGGAAGGGAGGCATGACCGGCTCCCGTGAAATTGCGAGGGAGTTAGTGGAGGTGCGAATTCGGTAGCGCCGCACCACGGACCGCCGAACTTCCGCCGATGACGTCATCGCCATGCGCAGCAACCCCTTTTCGCCCCGTGGCAGAAATGTCAGGGCCAGCCTCGCAGGTCGCGAACCAGGACGCACACCAATCGCAGGGCGAAAGTTATGGGTGAAGTGCGCTACGCTGCACGCTACCATTTTTGTTTCTCTCGAACTCACCGGTCGGGCCGTTGTCCACCGGTGTCGTGGGCTCCAAGCCGTGATCATGCAGCTCGGCACTCCGTTTCACTTCTGGGCTGTGGCCACGGCACCCCGCATCCCAGTGGAGGCCTATCAAAAGGCCTGCAGAGTTCACAGCGTCCCTCTCCTTTAACGGAAGTGGAGGGACGTTGAAACACGTGAACGCTATGCAGAAAGGTCACGTAACGCTCCGTGATGTGCCCGGCAACGCCCCGAACCTGCCCTGAGAGGAAGTGGTGTGTGCAACATTGCGCTCCACTTTCTGTGAGGGTCGGTAGACCCAATTTCACTTCTATGATGGGACTTCTGTGCTGGGCCCAGAATTTCTGGTCTCGGAAAGTTTACCGCCCATAACCGGGGTGATACCTTTAAAGGTGTTCCACGTGTCTTACACTGAAGTGATGTTGAACAATACCCCCCAATTCATTAGCTTTAGTTACTCCCTCCTTTCATTGAAGTAAATCTTGGGCATTTCTGACTCTCAGATCATGTTAGACTTGATCGTACTATTATCACTTTCCTCCTATTTATGAAAGTAGCATTGGAACTGCACCAGAGAACATTACTTTGCATCCTCCATCATTTTGTTTCAGGCAATCCTTGGCTATGTGGCTTTATGAAACCTACATTGCATCTCCCCATGTCTTTTACCTCTTCATGTGGACTCTCACCACTGGATCCTGCCTTCCCCTTTCAGTATTCCTTTGAAGGTTTCCTCAATTTGTACATCACTAGCCCTAGTGCCCCCGAACCCGCCCTGAGAGGAAATGGAGTGTGCAACATTGCTCATAATCTCTCAAGAACTGGAAACTGTCTTACCTGGAACTATAGCAGTACATATCGAGGAAAGATGGGGTTCGAACCATCTTTTTTTTGAGGATGTTTCCAGTAGAGTGGACAAGGGAGAACCAGTCGATGTGGTGTATTTGGACTTTCAGAAGGCTTTCGACAAGGTCCCACACCAAGAGATTAATGTGCAAAGTTAAAGCAAATGGGATTGGGGGTAGTGTGCTGACGTGGATTGAGAACTGATTGGCAGACAGGAAGCAAAGAGTTGGAGTAAATGGGTACTTTTCAGAATGACAGGCAGTGACTAGTGGGGTACTGCAAGGTTCTGTGCTGGGGCCCCAGCTGTGTACATTGTACATTAATTATTTAGATGAGGGGATTAAATGTAGTATCTCCAAATTTGCGGATGACACTAAGTTGGGTGGCAGTGTGAGCTGCGAGGAGGATGCTATGAGGCTGCAGAGTGACTTGGATAGGTTAGGTGAGTGGGCAAATGCATGGCAGATGAAGTATAATGTGGATAAATGTGAGGTTATCCACTTTGGTGGTAAAAACAGAGAGACAGACTATTAGCTGAATGGTGACAGATTAGGAAAAGGGGAGGTGCAACGAGACCTGGGTGTCATGGTACATCAGTCATTGAAGGTTGGCATGCAGGTACAGCAAGCGATTAAGAAAGCAAATGGCATGTTGGCCTTCATAGCGAGGGGATTTGAGTACAGGAGCAGGGAGGTGTTGTTACAGTTGTACAGGGCCTTGGTGAGGCCACACCTGGAGTATTGTGTACAGTTTTGGTCTCCTAACTTGAGGAAGGACATTCTTGCTATTGAGGGAGTGCAGCGAAGGTTCACCAGACTGATTCCTGGAATGGCGGGACTGACCTATCAAGAAAGACTGGATCAGCTGGGCTTGTATTCACTGGAGTTCAGAAGAATGAGAGGGGACCTCATAGAAACGTTTAAAATTCTGATGGGTTCAGACAGGTTAGATGCAGGAAGAATGTTCCCAATGTTGGGGAAGTCCAGAACCAGGGGTCACAGTCTAAGGATAAGGGGTAAGCCATTTAGGACCAAGATGAGGAGAAACGTCTTCACCCAGAGAGTGGTGAACCTGTGGAATTCTCTACCACAGAAGGTTGTTGAGGCCAATTCACTAAATATATTCAAAAAGGAGTTAGATGAAGTCCTTACTACTAGGGGGATCAAGGGGTATGGAGAGAAAGCAGGAATGGGATACTGAAGTTGCATGTTCAGCCATGAACTCATTGAATGGCGGTGCAGGCTAGAAGGGCCGAATGGCCTACTCCTGCACCTATTTTCTATGTTTCTATGTTTCATAGCGGACCTCCGGCGTTTGGCCAGTCTCTGTAAGTTCACAGACGCCTGCAGGGGGGAGATGCTAAGGGATTTCTTTGTCGAGAGCATCGGTCATGTGGGAATTTTCTGCAAATTAATTGAGACCAAGGATTTGACCTTGGAAGCAGCGGTATTGATAGCTCAAACTTTCATGGCGGGGGAGGAAGAGACAAAAATAATATACGCGCGCAATTCTGCCTCTAACGCGGCGATGGAGCAGGGAGTCAACATCATCAATGCGACTCAGAGCCCCGCAGGCAGGCAGGGGCGGTCCGACACTCCCCAGGCAGCAATCGATCCCAGAGTAGGACTTCAACAGAGACAATGGCAGGCTGAATCGACATTCATGCCATCACAGTGGACAATGCGGCCCAGGATGGGGCCATTGAAACTCATTAATAGGGTACATAAGAGCAGTCAAAGGGACAGTCAGCGCAGAATGCCTGGCCATAGTCCCTTTGTTCCCAACAATGGAAACTTTAACTCATGTTGGAGGTGTGCAGGAAAACACTCAGCTAGATCTTGCAGATTTCAACAGTTTGTCTGCAGGAACTGCAATCTCAGTGGCCATTTAGCACGAATGTGCAGGAAGTCTGCAACCAGACTAATATATGAGGTGGATGGACCAGAAGAGGGTGCTTTGAGGGAGGATGACTTGTGGGGCAAATCGATGGATGCTGAGGTTCAGTGGGTCCATGTCGCGAATATTCACAGTTCATACACCAAAACGCCACCAATGATGATGAGGGTTTTATTAAACGGTATCCCAGTACGCATGAAGCTGGACACTGGGGCCAGCCAGTCACTCATGGGCGTTCAGCAATTTGAGAAGCTATGGCCACTTAAAGCCAGTAGACCCATATTAACACGTATTGAGACACAATTACGGACTTGCACGAAAGAAATCATTCCGGTGCTTGGCAGTGCAATGTTGGCTGTCACACACCTTGGGTTAGTGAATCGGCTGCCGCTCTGGATTGTCCCGGGCAATGGTCCCGCACTGTTGGGGAGGAGCTGGTTAGCCGAGATGAACTGGAAATGGGGGGATGCTCACGCAATGTCATCTGTGGAGCGAAGTTCGTGCTCACAAGTCCTACAACAATTCGATTCACTATTCCAACCTAGCATCGGGACTTTCAAAGGCACTAAAGTAGTGATACACATCACCCCGGATGCCAGGCCAGTGCACCACAAAGCCAGAGCGGTGCCGTATGTGAGGCGGGAAAAAATCGAGAGCGAACTGGACCGGCGGTTGAGAGAGGGCAACATCTCACCTTTGAATTCAGTGACTGGGCGAGCCCCATCGTTCCCGTACTAAAAACGGATGGCTCTGTCAGGATCTGTGGCGACTACAAGGCCACCATCAATCGGGTGTCCCTACAAGATCAATACCCACTCCCGAGAGTGGAGGACTTCTTCGCCACGCTGGCAGGCGGCAAGCTGTTCACCAAGTTGGACCTCACTTCAGCCTATATGACCTAGGAACTGGCCGACGAATCTAAACTACTGACCACCATCACCATGCACAAGGGACTGTTCGTTTAGAACAGATGCCTCTTTGGCATTCGATCAGCGACCACGATTTTTCAATGAAACATGGAAGGCCTGCTTAAATCCATTCCTGGAACGATCGTATTCCAGGACGACATCCTCATCACGGGTCGAGACACCGAGGAAAACCTTCACAACCTGGAGGAGGTGCTACATCGACTGGACCGGGTAGGCCTGCGACTCAAGTCTAAATGTGTGTTCTTAGCTCCTGAGGTTGAGTTTCTGGGCAGGAGGATTGCTGCAGATAGGATTCGGCGCACCGAATCCAAAACAGAAGCGATTCGACGAGCACCCAGGCCCTGTAACACTTCGGAGTTGCGTTCATTCCTGGGACTGTTGAACTATTTCGGGAACTTTCTGCCGAACTTGAGCACGTTGTTGGAGCCGCTACACGTGCTCCTGCGTAAGGGTTGCAATTGGTTTTGGGGGGACTGTCACGAACTGTCTTTTGGTCGGGCGCGAAACCTACTTTGTTCAAACAAGTTGTTGACCCTGTACGACCCCTGTAAAAAATTAGTTCTGACATGTGATGCATCGTCCTATGGGGTTAGGTGCGTGTTGCAGCAGGGCAATGCTGAGGGTCAACTACAACCTGTGGCTTATGCGTCCAGGTCGCGCTCTCAAGCTGTCTACGGTGTAAAGAAAAATGCATCAGTACCTATTTGGTAGGAAGTTTGAATTAGAGATGGACCACAAGCCATTAACATCCCTGTTGTCAGACAGCAAGGCTATCAATGCCAATGCATCAGCTCGCATACAGCGATGGGCTCTCATGCTGGCTGCTTATGACTACTCCATTCGGCACCGGCCCGGTACTGAAAATTGCGCTGATACGCTCAGCAGGCTTCCACTGGCCACCACTGAGGGTGCAGCGGAGCAAAGCTCAGAGATAGTCATGGCTGTTGATGCCTTTGACAGCACAGGCTCCCCCATCACAGCCCGCCAGATCAAAATCTGGACAAACAGAGATCCCCTCCTATCCCTGATTAAGAAGTGTGGCCTGACTGGGGATTGGGCGCCCGCACACGGAGAACGCCCTGAGGAGGTCAGACCATTCCACAGACGGATGGATGAGCTCGCCATCCAAGCCGACTGCCTACTATGGGGCAGCCGGGTAGTTATGCCCCAGAAGGGTAGGGAGGCATTCATCAGGGAACTCCACAGCGAACACCCAGGCATTGTGCTGATGAAGGCCATTGCCCGGACACACGTTTGGTGGCCTGGAATTGATTCAGACCTGGAACACTGTGTTCGCAGGTGCACGACGTGTGCCCAGCTGGGCAATGCCCCCAGGGAGGCCCCGCTTAGCCCGTGGCCCTGGCCCACCGGGCCATGGTCACGTATTCATGTTGACTACACGGGCCCGTTCATGGGAAAGATGTTCCTTATTGTGGTAGATGCGTACTCGAAATGGATTGAGTACATCACTCTGAATTCATGCACGTCATCCCCCACCGTGGAAAGCCTACGTGCGATCTTTGCAACCCATGGCTTGCCCGACATCCTGGTTAGTGGTAATGGCCTGTGTTTCACAAGCTACGAATTCCGAGAGTTTATGTCGGGTAATGGCATCAACCACGTCAGGACTGCGCCGTTCAAGCCGGCCTCCAATGCCCAGGCGGAACGTGCGGTCCAAATCACTAAGCAAGGTATGCTCAGGATTCAAGGACCCTCCCTACAATGCCGTCTATCGCGTCTCCTGCTGGCCTATAGATATCGCTCCTGACTGCAGAGCTACTAATGAAACGGGCACTCAAAACTCGTTTGTCCCTCATTCACGCAGTCCTGACCGACATAGTTGAGGACAAGCGCAAGTCACAAAACGAGTACCATGACCGTAATTCGAGAGGGAGATGTATAGAAATAAATGACCCTGTATTCATCCTCAATCACGCCATGGGGCCCAAATGGCTTGAGGGCACTGTAATTGACAAAGAGGGGAATAGGGTCATCTTGGTAAAACTTAACAATGGTCAGATATGCATCTGGACCAAGTTAAAAAAAAAAGGTTCAGCATCGACACGGAGTAACCTGAAGAAGACCATGAGATAGAGCTCACAACACCGCCAGTGAATGAGCAACAAGAGCAATCAGAAGAATGCACAGTCCCTGCGGTCAGCCCGGACAGGCC
This sequence comes from Pristiophorus japonicus, assembly GCF_044704955.1. Classification (NCBI taxonomy): domain Eukaryota; kingdom Metazoa; phylum Chordata; class Chondrichthyes; family Pristiophoridae; genus Pristiophorus; species Pristiophorus japonicus. The sequence continues at coordinate 131,915,016 of NC_091978.1, read as the reverse complement.
GGAATCACCACAGGTGACAGACACTCACGTCAGTGTCCAACAACCAGAGCCCCAACTGCGGCGCTCCACGAGGGAGCGTAGACCACCTGAAAGACTAAACCTATGATCCCAATAAGACTTGGGGGGAGGTGATGTCATGTATGTAACCACAATGTAACACCACTGTATTACTTTATACACTCAACCTAGATGCACACCTTGACTACAAGGGGTGAATTTGTGGGAGACGCTCCTTACCTGATCACACAGGTATCAAAAGGGAGGTCCAACGCAGGGTCATCGTCTTTGGAGTCCTCTGAATAAAGAGTTAAGGTCACAGAGTGACCTTGCCCCAGAATGTGCCTCGTATGGTTTCATAGTGTAGAGTAAGGACTTTACACATCCCTACCCAGCCGAAGTGCCTTACCCCAGTCCATGCATGCCTCCCCCAACCAAAGTCCCGTACCCCAGAACCAGTGCATGCTTGCCCCAGCCGAAATGCCTTACCCAAGCGCAAATGCATTCTCACCACCGCCCACACCCCCACCCTCTCCCCGTTGTGCATGCAATGACTGTTAGACTGAGTACTGTTTAACTCCAAGAGATGTGACCTTGGTTCCGCTTTATTAAGGCCCAAAGTGACTAATATACAAAATGGCTGTCCTTTTATACTTGGGCTGCACACACGTGCATGCAGCGCAATGGCATTTAACACTGACAGCATCTAGTGGCTAGTGATCCCAAAAGTACATACATGACAATACCCTCCTCTGAGATATTAACACAGTCTTTTACAAATTAAGACAGTCCAGTGTTTTACGGTCCTGGGTTGACCATCTCAGTTCAACTCCACTCTTGGGTAAGTGTTCAGAGCCTGTTGTGACTGGTGGCTGGGTGGCTGACCTGGTGGGAGTGGCAATGGCCATGTTAGGGATTGAAAGGTTCAGTGATTCTGTATTGAGATCTTTTGCAATTACTCTGGATCAGTTCCTATGGACTGGAGGGTAGCTAATGTCACACCACTTTTTAAAAAAGGAGGGAGAGAGAAAATGGGGAAATGTAGACTGGTTAGCCTGACATCAGTAGTGGGGAAAATGTTGGAATCAATTATTAAAGATGAAATAGCAGCGCATTTTGAAAGCAGTGACAGGATTGGTCCAAGTCAGCATGGATTTATGAAAGGGAAATCATGCTTGACAAATCTTCTAGAATTTTTTAAGGATGTAACTAGTAGAGTGGACAGGGGAGAACTAGTGGATGTGGTGTATTTGGACTTTCAAAAGGCTTTTGACAAGGTCTCAGACAAGAGATTGGTGTGCAAAATTAAAGCACATGGTATTGGGGGTAATGTATTGATGTAGATAGAGAACTGGTTAGCAGACAGGAAGCAGAGGGTAGGGATAAACGGGACCTTTTCAGAATGGCAGGCAGTGATTAGTGGGGTGCCACAGGGCTCAGTGCTGGGACCCCGGATATTTACAATATACATCAATGATTTAGATGAAGAAATTGAGTGAAATATCTCCAAGTTTGCAGATGACACTAAGCTGGGTGGTGGTGTGAGCTGTGAGGAGGATGCTAAGAGGCTGCAGGGTGACTTGGACAGGTTAGGTGAGTGGGCAAATGCATGGCAGATGGAGTATTATGTGGATAAATGTGAGGTTATCCACTTTGGTGGCAAAAACACGAGGGCAGAATATTATCTGAATGGTGGCAGATTAGGAAAAGGGGAGGTGCAACGAGATCTGGGTGTCATGGTACATCAGTCATTGAAAGTTGGCATGCAGGTACAGCAGGCGGTGAAGAAGGCAAATGGTATGTTGGCCTTCATAGCTTGGGGATTTGAGTATAGAAGCAGAGAGGTCTTACTGCAGTTGTACAGGGCCTTGGTAAGGCCTCACCTGGAATATTGTGTTCAGTTTTGGTCTCCTATTCTGAGGAAGGACATTCTTGCTATTGAGAGAGTGCAGCGAAGGTTCACCAGACTGATTCCTGCGATGGCAGGACTGACATATGAGGAGAGACTGGATCGACTGGGCCTGTATTCACTGGAGTTTAGAAGAATGAGAGGGGATCTCATAGAAACATATAAAACACTGACGGGACTGGACAGGTTAGATGCAGGAAGAATGTTCCCAATGTTGAGGAAGTCCAGAACCAGGGGACACAGTCTAAGGTTAAGGGGTAAGCCATTTAGGACCGAGATGAGGAAAAACTTCTTCACTCAGAGAGTTGTTAACCTGTGGCATTCTCTACCACAGAGAGTTGTTGATGCCAGTTCGTTGGATATATTCAAGAGGGAGTTAGATATGGCCCTTACGGCGAAAGGGATCAAGGGGTATGGAGAGAAAGCAGGAAAGGGGTACTGAGGTGATGATCAGCCATGATCTTTTTGAATGGTGGTGCAGGCTCAAAAGGCCGAATGTCCTACTCCTGCACCTATTTTCTATGTTTCTATGTTTCTATGACCCTTGGGTTACTTGCTTCATATTCTGCTTTATGATTTGGACAGCACTTTCTGCTTGCCCATTGGATGTAGGTTTGAACGGTGCTGACCTTACATGTTTGATACCACTGAGTTTCATGAACTCTTGAAACTCCTGACTGGTGAAGCATGATCTGTTGTCGCTAACAACAATGTCAGGCAGACCATGTGTGGTGAACATGGCACTGAGATTCTCAATGGCAGCTGTGGTTGTGCTGGATGACGTGATTATACACTCTATCCACTTCGAATAAGCATTCACCACAACTAAAAACATCTTCCCCAGGAAGGGACCTGCAAAGTCGATGTGGATCCTGGACCATGGTTTGGACGGCCACGACCACAGACTCAGTGGCGATTCTGCTGGTGCTTTGCTGCGCTACATGCAAGTGTTGCACTGATGCACACGTGATTTCAGCTCAGAGTCAATTCCCAGTCACCATACATGAGACCTGGTGACGGATTTCAACATTACAATGCCAGGATGTGTGCTATGTTGCTCACATACAAATTTCTCTCTCCTGTTCTTGGGCATAACAACATGATTGCCCCACAGTATACAATCCGACTGAATAGACAGTTCGTCTTTGCGACGAATGTAAGGTTCGGTCTCCTCGCACATTTGCTTGGGTATGGCAGACCAATCACCTTTGAGGATGCAACTCTTCACCGATAAAATCGGGTCCTGTCTGGTCCAGGTCTTAACTTGTTGAGCCGTGACAGGGGTACCTTCACTCTCAAAAGCATCCATAACTAACAATAGGCCTGCCGGTTGTGGCATTTCCACCTCCAGTGTGGGCAACGGCAGACGGCTCAAAGTATCGGCACAATTCTCGGTGCCAGGTCTATGGCGAATGACATAATCATAAGCGGGTAATGTCAGCGCCCACCTCCGGATGCGGGATGAAGCATTGGTATTGATACCTTTGTTTTCAGAGAACAGTGAATTGAGTGGCTTGTGATCTGTCTTCAGTTCAAACCGAAGACCAAACAGGTACTGATGTATATTTTTAACCCCATACACACAGGCTAGTGTTTCTTTCTCTACCATGCTGTAGGCTCTCCGCTTTAGACAAACTTTTTGAAGTATACTCGACTGGTTGTAATTTATCCGACTCATTAGTTTGTTGGAGTATGCAACCAATTCCATATGACGAAGCATCACAGGCCAATACTAAACATTTACACGGGTCATAATGTGCCAGCAGTTTGTTAGAGCAAAGCAGATTAGTGGCTTTCTCAAAAGCTCTCTCTTGAGATGCACCACACCCAGTTGTCGCCTTTTCTTAGCAGCATGTGCAGTGTTCTAATAAGGTGCTCAATTTAGGTAGGAAGTTACCGAAGTAGTTGAGTAGACCCAGGAACGAACGCAGCTCTGTCACATTCTGCGGATTGGGTGCATCCTTGATGGCCTTGGTTTTCATGTCCGTGGGCCTGATGCCATCAGTAACAATTTTCCTCCCCAGGAATTCGACCTCTGGTGCCATGAAGACGCACTTCGAGCATTTCAGTCTGAGTCCCACTTTGTCCAGATGATGTAGAACCTCTTCCAGGTTGTTGAGATGTTCCTCGGAGTCACGACCTGTGATCAGGATGTCGTCTTGGAACACGACGGTTCTGGGAACGGACTTCAGTCGACTCTCCATCTCCCTCTGAAATATTGCTGCAGCCGAGCAAATTCCAAAAGGGCACCTGTGATAAATAAAGTCATTTATGTGTGTTAATGCATGTAAGTCTCTTCAACGTCTCGACCAACTCCTGTGTCATGTAGGCAGACGTCAAGTCCAGTTTGGTGAACGACTTTTCCCCCGGCTAGTGTTGCAAACAAGTCATCAGTCTTTGATAACGGGTACTGATCCTGTTTCAAAACCCTGTTGATCGTAGCCTTGTAGTCTCCACAGATTCTGACTGTGCCATAACTTTTCAGCACAGGAACAATGGGGCTGACCCATTCATTAAATTTGACTGGTGGTATGATCTCTTCACGCTGGAGTCTGTCCAGTTCGATTTCGACTTTCTCTCTCATCATATACGGAACTGCCCGAGCTTTATGATGGACGGGTCTTGCATCCAAGTCCACGTGGATCTGCACCTTGGCTCCCGTGAAGTTGCCGATGTCTGGTTCGAACAGCATGGGGAACTTGCTCAGTACTTAGGCACATGTATCTTTCTCCGACGACAACGCCTTGATGTTGTTCCAATCGCATCTGATTTTTTTCAAGCCAGTTCCTGCCAAACAGTGTTGGGCCATTGCCTGGAACAATCCATAGCGGTAACTCATGAACCGCACCTTCATATGACACTTTAACTGTGGCACTGCCAATCACCGTTATGAGTTCTTTGGTGTATGTGCACAACTTGGCATTGACTGGACTCAGCCTGGGCCTCACAGCCTTAGTATCCCACAGCTTGTCGAATGCTCTCTGGCTCATTATCGATTGACTCGCCCTCGTGTCCAGTTTCATCGATACCGGCACCCCATTAAATTTCACATTGATCATTATCGGTTTGTTCTTAGTTAGGAATGAGTACAGTCCATACACTTCCTCCTCTGGTATCTCGGATTGCGTATCCGGATCCGTGCTAGTCTGACTCTCATCCTCCATGTGGTGTGTCGCAGCTCGCTTGCTCATCTGCGGACATTTGCGCTGGAAATGCCCCACTCTCAGATAGCCTTTGCAACAATATTGCTTACATCGGCACTGCTGGAGCCAGTGATTTCCCTCACAACGCCAACACGGAGAAATCGGATGCGTTCCCGCTGGCGGACTTTGGACAGCCACAGGTTTCGTATTCACAGTCGGGTAGGCCCTGACATGTGCCACTCTGCCGAATGATGAATCAATCATATTTACAGTACTTGCCGAGTTTCGATTTTTCACTGATATCTGCTTTAGACTTCTATCCGTCGTCATGCATGACTGAGCGATCGTGATGGCCCTGTTCAAGTCCAACGTCTCCACCGCCAGTAGTTTACGCAGGATCACCTCGTGGTTGATGCCGATTACAAAGAAGTCTCACAGCATGTCTGTCAATACAGCCCCGAACTTACACGGTCCCGCTAGACATCTCAGGTCGGCAACGATTTCCACCGCATTCTGGCTCTCTGAGCGAACGTGCGTGTAAAATGTGTACCTCGAGATGATGTTGCCTTCGTCTGGCTTAAGGTGGTCCTGTACCAGTGTACACAATTCTTCATACATCTTCTCTGTTGGACTCACAGGCAGGAGTAGAATCTTTATCAGACCATAAATTTTTGGACCACAAACCGTGAGGAACACCGCCTGGCACCGATCTGTGTCACCGACTTCCTCCAGTTTGTTGGCCACGAAGATCTGGCTCAAACGGCTCACAAAGTCTGCCCAATCTTCGCCTCCCACAAATCGCTCCAACAATCCAATTGTGCTCATTTTTGCATGCAAAGGTTCTTGTATCCTCGTCGCCAAATGTTGTGTATGCAATAACTGTTAGACTGAGTACTGTTTAACTACAAGAGGTATGACCTTGGCTCTGCTTTATTAAGGCCCAAAGTGACTAATATACAAAATAGCTGGCCTTTTATGCCAATGGCCTCCAACAGTGACGCCATCTAGTGGCTAGTGAATCCAAAAGTACATACATGACACCCCCCCCATAGATGGGGCATTATGTACGGATTGTTAAGAGATTTATTGGGTATGAGGTGACTAGTGACAGTTTCGTGACTTCTGGATATCATCCACTCCAACGATGTCCCCTGTAGGGGTTAGAAGAACGTGATCTGTCTTTCCTGAGTTCCCTCTATCCCTTCGGATTCCCCCCCCCCCCCCCCCGCCGTATCTCTCTCGCCCCTCCCCCCCAGCCTCTCTCTCTCCCCCAGCTTTTTTCACTCTCCCCCAACCTCTCTCTCTCCCCCAGCCTCTCTCTCTCCCCAGCCTCACTCTCTCCCCTAGGCTCTCTCTCTCCCCCAGCCTCTTTTTCTCCCCCAGCCTCCCTCTCTCTCCCCCAGCCTCTCTCTCTCACCCAGCCTCTCTCTCTCTCCCCCAGCCTCTCTCTCTCCCCCAGCCTCTCTCTCTCCCCTAGCTTTTTTCACTCTCCCCCAACTCCTCTCTCCCCCCAGCCTCTTTCTCTCCCCCCAGCCTCTCTCTCTCTCTGCCCACCCCCCCAGACTCTCTCACTCTCCCCCCAGCTCCTCTCTCCCTCAGCCTCTCTCTCCCCCCATCTTCTCTCACTCCCCCCCACTCCAGCCTCTCTCTCCCCCCAGCCTCTCTCTCTCTCTGCCCACCCCCCAAGACTCTCTCACTCTCCCCCCAGCTCCTCTCTCCCTCAGCCTCTCTCTCTCACTCTCTCTCCCCCCCAGACTCTCTCACTCTCCCCCCAGCTCCTCTCTCCCCCAGCCTCTTTCTCTCACTCTCTCTCCCCCCCCCCCATCCTCTCTCACTCCCCCCCACTCCAGCCTCTCTCACTCTCCCCCCAGCCTCTCACTCTCCCCCAGCCCCTCTCTCTCCCCCCCCCCCAGCCTCTATCTCTCCCCCCCAGCCTCTCTCTCTCGCCCCCCCCCAGCCTCTCTCTCTCCCCCCCAGCCTCTCTCTCTCCCCCCCCCCCCCCAGCCTCTCTCTCTCCGCCCCCCCCCCCCCAGCCTCTCTCTCTCTTTCTCCCCCAGCCTCTCTCACCTTCCCCCAGCCTCTCTCCCCCCCAGCCTCTCTCACACTCGGCCCTCGGCCCCACATGGAGGGAATGATTCAGCCGGGGCGGGGGAGTTTGACGCATGTCTGTCAAAAAAATGCAGTGCAGGCAGTGGGGGGTGGGGCTTGACAGACAGCTGTCTGTTTAAAAAAAGTGCAGTATAAATATTTAGTTCCATAAAAGAATGGGGACTATAATATCTCTGCCAATAATGCTGGCTGCTTTTTCTATGCAGCATTGAGCTGGAAGAAGGTTTATTTAAAAGCATTATGAACGTAATCAAAGAGCTCGCAGACCTCTGGGGAGGATGCCTTACCCTCCATGAGTTTACAGGAAACAGCGCTCATATCTGCAGCTGTCTGAGGCACACTGCATTCGAAGGTGTGGTCACAGAGAAATGCCTCATAAAGGCAGACCTACAGCCTACCAGCGGGAATAGGACTGCACTGCCCGTCGAGGTGAAGGTGACTGCAACACTTGCCTTCTCTGCGTCCGGCTCTTTTCAGGCATCAGCAGGGGACATGTGCTCCATCTCACAGCATGCTACACATTGCTGCATTCGGCAGGTGACTACTGCATTGTACGCACACAGGATGGACTTTATAAAGCTCCCAATGACCAGGGAGGCACAGAGTGAGAGGGCTGTGGGTTTTGCATGAATTGCTGGCTTCCCCAAGGTTCAGAGTGCTATTGATTGTACGCACATTGCCCTGCGAGCACCTTTAGAGGAGCCAGAGGTTTACCGAAACCAAAAGGGATTCCACTCACTGAATGTACAGATCGTCTGCGACCATACTCAGCGCATCATGGCAGTAAATGCCCAGTTTTCAGGGAGTGTCCATGATGCTTTCATCTTGCGTGAGAGCAGTGTCTCTGACCTGTTTGAGCGTCTGAGGGACAAAGGTTATGGCCTCGCGACCTGGCTTATGACCCTCCTCCGGAACCCTCAGACAGAAGCTGAGCATCGCTACAATAACAATCATATAGCCAAACGCAATATCGTCGTAAAGACAGTTAGAGTGCTCAAGCAGCGTTTGCGATGCCTGGACCACTCTAGAACAGCCTGCAATATTCCCCTCAGCAGGTCGCTGAGTTTGTTGTGGTGTGCTGCATGCTACACAACTTAGCCATCATGAGGTGACAGGAATTGCCAATGGGGATTGCAGGATCACCTGAGGAGAGAGGGGAGGAGGAGGAGGATGACGACCAGGAGGAGGAGGACGAGGAGCCTGGCGATGAACCCATGCCACCACTCCCACCCCACCACAAGGGAGGCTTCGTGGAGGTCTCTCCACTGCAAAAGTCTTACGTCAGCAGCTCATAAATCAATGCTTTGCTTGAACAGTGAAAGGCAAGTTTTACCCCTCTTACCCTACAAATGAGACACTGCACAAGAATTTATAAAACATTGTTAAATTTTTGAAACATATTTACATTGTAGAAACTAGGATGATAAACTTTAAATTTGCAACTCAAACACATTTTTTGCTTGAAACAATTTGTAAAAATATTATAAAATAACCAAAATAAACAGGAACAAAACAATAACAACCCCCCGCACCGAACTTCTATTTAACATAGGCATAGAATATAAGAGCAGGGAAGTTATGCTTAAATTGTATAATACTCTGGTTAGGCCACAGCTAGAAAACTGCGTACAGTTCTGGTCACCCTATTATAGGATTGCACTGGAGAGGGTGCAGAGGAGATTTACTAGAATGCTGCCTGGAATAGAGAATCTTAGCTATGAGGAGAGATTGGATAGGCTGGGTTTGTTCTCATTGGAACAGAGGAGGTTGAGAGGAGACCTCATTGAGGTGTACAACATTTTTAGGAGCCTGGATACAGTGGGTAGCAAGGGCCTATTTCCCTTGGTGGAGGGGGCATAGTTTTAAGGTGGTTGGTGGAAGGTTCAGAGGGTATTGGAGGAGAGGTTACTTCACGCAGAGCATTGTGGGGGTCTGGAACTCACTGCCTGGCAGGGTGGTGGATGCAGAAACTCTCACCACATTTAAAAGGTGCTTGTATGGGCACTTGAAGTGCCATAACCTGCAGGGATATGGACCTAGAGCTGGTAAGTGGGATTAGGCTGGATAACCTCTTGTTGGCTGGCACAGATACTGCAGAGAATTGAATATGGACAAGGTGATCTCCTGGACTAGTTTTGATTGCCCGGATTTTTTTTCCCCAGATTGCCCTGGGTTTTTATCTGGTATTTGCCTCTCCTAGGAGATCACATGGCTCCGGTTGGGGTGGAGTGTAGAATGTTTCAGTGCAAAGGGTGTCGCAGTTGTATGGGGCGGACTGGTTGGGCCGGATGCTATTTACCTGTCCGCCATTGTTCATAGGTTTATATGTAACCTTCAGGGCTGCTGACCGAGGGCCGTGTGGCTCTTTGTCAGCCGGCGCAGACACGATGGGCCGAAATGGCCTTCTTCTGCGCTGTAGATTTCTATGTTTCTAGGGGCCCAAGTTTCCCCAGGAGTTGCTCCGTTTTTTTTGGAGCAATTAGATTTTTTTGGAGTAACTTAAAAATCGCAATTCTCCCCATTTAAGTTGCTCCAGTGTAAGTGAGTTAGTTAGGTTTTTTTTAGTTCAGTTTTTTTTTCAAAAGGGGGTGTTACCAGCCACTTACGCTTGTTTAGGCCAATTAAGCAAGTTTAGCCAGCTAAAACTTATTCCAAACTAACTTAGGCCTGAGTAAGTGGCTACTTTTGTACGTTCTGAAAAACCCTTTGAAAAAAACGGTGAATTAAGAGATCAGCGCAGGTAGCCAGAGATTGGGGGGGGGGGGGGGTGGGGAGGGAGGGAAGTTAGAGGATTCTCCAAAGCATTAAACACTTCACTTTTAACAATAACGAAGCACAGAAACCATCATAATTAATAAAGAATAATAAATGAAAAATAAATCAAGTAATAAGAAATAAAATGTCCTACCTTGCCGACTGGAGCACGCACCAGCAAAGCCCTTCGGCCAGGGCTAGAGGGGGATGCTCGCAGCCAGCAGCAGGAGAGATCTGTGCGTCTCATATAGTGTAAGGCAATTAGTCACCTGTGTGTTTGGAAATGGTCCAAAACCCCGCTGATAATGAAAGCCGCCTTGTGGTTTGTGTGAAAGGGCCTGGTGTCACTCAAAAGCTGCCATATATAGACTTTGATTGATGGCAATTATCCCTTCCACAGAATTGCATTTCAATGCTTAACCTGAAAAGTTAACTTCTTCCTCTAGAAGCTAAGCGAGGATACAGTTGAGCATTGAAACGGGAGTGAATCTACAGCAAGACTGTCCCCTGCAGATTCACACTGACTGATTTGTAGCTATCATTTTAAATATCTCTGTTGTAAGCCAGGTCTGTATAGGTAAGTGGGGGTGGTTTTGGGGGCGGTGGGATGGGCGAGGGGTTTGTGGAGAGGGGGCGGAGGATGGGGGGGGAAGTGGGGGAGCATTTTATTTTTTTTAGATCCAATAAACCAATGAAGAAACTTCTTAGGCTACAAGTGCTGAAGCTGTGAAGGATTCATACTTCCAGTTTAGGTGGAAGTACCCTCTTGGACTTGTAATAACGAGCCAGCCTGTGGATTCTGCTCTCAATAAGAATCAAACGGAACTTGGCATCTTTATCGTTCCTGTTACTCTCCAATGCTTGCGGACAGTCACAGCAGTCTTAATCAAATGGCGGGGAGCCCATTCGGCCAGGGCTAGGGGCGGCGTGCTTCGGGCCCCTTCCAACATCCTGCAGAGATTCGAGAGCGAGGAGCTACTGCACATGCGCGCACACTCTAGCGTGCATAAGCAGAGGTCCTGGCACAGTTTTCAGCGCCGGGACCTGGCTCCGCCCCCATTCCTTCTGTGCGCCACGCCAAGGGCCTGCATCGTTCCAGCTGCATGGAGAATACCTAGGTAACTTTTAGACGCGGTTTTTGTTCTAAAAAGTCATGGAGGTGCGTCGTTCTAAGCGTGGGGGCAAACTTGGGCCCAATGTTTTTAACTGCGGCCACCTTTCCCCCAGAACTTAACCCCGCACCCCCCCCCTCGCTTCTTGCCCCTACCCCTACCTGCATTGGGACCAAGACGGTGTACAGCAAGGCGTGCAGGGCGCTGCTGTTGTTGTGGGAAAGATAATGGAGACGTCACTGGACCCCCTGGAGAAGCTCCGGGTATGGAAGGCCCGGCTTCTGAGTCAGAAGGCTCTTATTCTGCCTCCCCACTCACAGGTGCTGTCGGTCTGGGTGGTATGACACTGGGGACTGCAGTGCGGAAAGTCGAGACCATCAATTGATGCAGGGCATTGACAGCCTCAGTGTTCTCCCGGATCGCACTGCAATCTGCAACATGTCCGCAGATTGTGTCGCAGATTGTGCGGCGATGTTGCCAGAAATGCCACCCAGGGCCTAAAGATGCTCTCAGCCGTGTTTGACGCTCTCCCTTGACAGTTCCAGCATGTTCAGGTGTGTGTCTGCCTGTCTTTCAGCAGACTGGCTTTGTCGACTCAACCTCTGCAGAGACAGCATATGGGGTTCTACCCTGGGGATGCATTGCAGCACACGACTTGGACCCGCTGCCTCGGATGGGACAAAGCCTGTGAATGTGGCTTCCTCCGAGGAACTTGTGGCCGCAGCTAAAAGACGTGCTGACTGCATCGCCCCCTCCACCTCCTCCACCCCCTCCACCTCCTCCACTCCCGGCACCCCTCCACCCCCAGCACCTCCTCCACCCCCTCCACCCCCACCACCCCCTTCACCGCCTCCACCCCCACTACTCCTCCACCCCCACTACCTCTCCACCCCCAGCACCTCTCCAACCCCAGCACTTCCTCCACCTCCAGCATCTCCTCCATCTCCAGCACCTCCTCCACCCCCAGCACCTCCTCCACCCCCAGCACCTCCTCCACCCCCAGCACCTCCTCCATCCCCACCACCCCTCCACCCCCAGCATCTTCTCCACCCCCAGCACCTCCTCCACCCCAGCACCTCCTCCACCCCCTCCACCCCCACCACCCCCTTCACCGCCTCCACCCCCACTACTCCTCCACCCCCACTACCTCTCCACCCCCAGCACCTCTCCAACTCCAGCATCTCCTCCACCCCCAGCACCTCCTCCACCCCCAGCACCTCCTCCACCTCCAGCATCTCCTCCACCCCCAGCACCTCCTCCACCCCCAGCACCTCCTCCACCCCCAGCACCTCCTCCATCCCCACCACCCCTCCACCCCCAGCATCTTCTCCACCCCCAGCACCTCCTCCACCCCCACTACTCCTCCACCCCCACTACCTCTCCACCCCCAGCACCTCCTCCATCCCCACCACCCCTCCATCCCCACCACCCCTCCACCCCCACTACTCCTCCACCCCCACTACCTCTCCACCCCCAGCACCTCCTCCATCCCCACCACCCCTCCATCCCCACCACCCCTCCACCCCCAGCATCTTCTCCACCCCCAGCACCTCCTCCACCCCAGCACCTCCTCCACCCCCACTAACAACATCTCCCCCCCACCCCCCGCAACAGCTTGAGGATCTTGTTCCTCCCGTGGAGGGTCCTCAGCTTGCCCCTCATCTTCCTCCTCGACCCACACACGATGGACTGAGGTGGAGGCTTCCATGGGACAATGTGGCGCCTCAGAATCCTCATCTGCAAAATAGAAAATAACAGACAAGTGGTTAACAGCAGGGGAGGGGGCAGGGTGACATGAGTAAGGTTACATAGCGCAGGCTTATTTGAAGGACCGCCACTACTGCATTATATGTCGTCAAGAGACACTGCATCACATTACCCGAACTCGAGTCCACAGATACTACATGACATGACTCCTAACCAGCCCAGGGTTTTTGCAGGACTTACCCTCAGTTCCGACCATGGGTTCAGCACCCGCATGAGTAATTGATCTCTCGTGAGCACCGATTAAGGCTGCCACACGTTCCAACAAGTCTGTCAAAGGATGGGTATTGGGTGGACCACCACCTGTCCATCGCTGCTCACGCCGATTGTGTGATGGCTTTTCCTGCAAAAATGACACTATAAATGGTTACCAGAGGGCTATTCTGCTCTTGTGGCACACACAGATAGCCATCAAAGCATTTATACCATAATGTGTGCATTTAATACAGCTGTCTGTTTAATAGTACTGGTAATTCCACGTGGTTCATGAGGAAGACAAAGACGTGCAGAAACATCTTTTAAGATGTCAAAAAGCAGTCTTAATAATGTGTAACGATCATTCATGGCAAATAAGGTGCAACACTAAGCCGACCTACATGTGCCAGATTTATAATTTAAGTAATCAACGAGTGAATAAATTAAAATATTACTTCCTCTCACCACCCTACATTGCTAGTAGTCCCTAGGAATAACATCCGTTGAGCACACCTCCTCAGCAACAGCGTTCCAAAATCTTCTTACAATGGGTGGGGTTTACCTCAACCCCTCCTGTTAAACTCCCCCCATCTACTCACTATGGCTGTAATAAGAGCCTCAATGGCACTCAAAACTAAATTTTCGGGCCCTCTGCCTGCTCTGATCAATGTGCTGCATGTTGTCTGTGTCTGAAAAATGTCTAATTGAGAGCTGGGTGTACTGTGTATACGCGGGTGCACCCTGACACCTGAATGGAATCGTGGGGAAGAAAAAAAAAATCAGAAAAAAAATCCGACAAAAGAAAAAGAATTGCGCATGCGCAGAACGTCCGGTTTTTTTCAGATCGCTGAAGTCGGCTCCAGTGCCATCATGCAAGACTGGATTTTACCACTACTGTTACCGCCGGTCACCGTTTGGCAAATTTTGTGGCCTTCCGTCATAGTGGTATTCCGGCGGTTAAAAAAATAATCTAAATCCTCAAATACCGCCCAAAAACAAGTCTTAGCGCTATTTTCTGAATTTGCAGCCCTTAATCTGCAAAGGGATATTGACAGCCTAAGTGAGTGGGCAAACATTCAGCAGATGGAATATAATGTAGAAAAGTGAGGTTATCCACTTAGTCAGGAAAAATAAAAATGCTAATTATTATTTGAATGGAGAAAAATTACAAAATGCTGCAGTACAGAGGGACCTGGGGGGTCCTTGTGCATGAAACACAAAAAGTTAGTAAGCAGGTACAGCAAGTAATCAGGAAGGCAAATGGAATGTTGGCCTTTATTGTAAGTGGGGTGGAGTATAAAAGCAGAGAAGTCCTGCTACAACTGTACAGGGTATTGGTGAGACCACACCTGGAGTACTGCGTACAGTTTTGGTCTCCTTATTTAAGGAGGAATATTCTTGCATTGGATACAGTTCAGAGAAGGTTCACTAGGTGATTCCAGAGATGAGTGGGTTGACTTATGAAGAAAGGTTGAGCAGGTTGGGCCTATACTCACTGAAGTTCAGAAGAATGAGAGATGATCTTATTGAAACATATAAGATGCTGAGGGGGCTCGACAAGGTAGATGCAGAGAGGATGTTTCCACTCGTGGGGGAATCTAGAACTAGGGCAGAATAAGTTTTAGAATAAGGGGTCGCCCATTTAGAACTGAGATGAGGAGGAATTTCTTCTCTCGGGGTCGTAAATCTGAGGAATTCTCTGCCCAGAGAGCTGTGGAAGCTGGGTCATTGAATATATTTAAGGTGGAGATAGACAGATTTTTGAACGATAATCATAGAATCATAGAATCACAGAAATTTACAACACGGAACAAGGCCTGTTTGGCCCATCGAGTTGGCGCCGACCGACCAAGAGCTATCCAGCCTAATCCCACTTTCTAGCTATTGGTCCGTAGCCCTGTAAAATAAGGGAGTGAAGGGTTATGGGGAGCGGGCAGAGAAGTAAAGCTGAGCCCAAGATCAGATCAACCATGATCTTATTAAATGGCGGAGCAGGCTCGAGGGGCCAAATGGCTATAACCCTGCTCCTATTTCTTATCTTCTTATGTTCTTATGATAACTAATACAAGAGGGAATAAGGCGACAGAGGAGAAAAGAGGGTGCAGACTGGTACCTGACCCGCTGAATCCACTCAGAAATAGCATGGTCAATGACAAGAGCACTGTACGATGACTTTAAAAGCTTTTGGAGCCGAAATTGCCCCGCGCTGGATTTGCAGCGCATAATTCAAATTAGTACTTTGTTTTGCGCTGGTGTGGGAAACACCGGAACCGGTGCGGATTGTCCTATGTTGGGAAAAAAATGTTAACCACGCGGTCTTGCGGCGCTCCTGGGGTGCTCGCGGCACACGACGCTCAGCGCACACTCCTTACATCAGCGCCTCGGTGCTGACGACAGTGCATCGCTGACATGCCACCATGTTGCAATGTCTCTCCCCTTAAAGGGGAGAGCCACTGCGATTTGAGCAGCACCTTCAGTGCCACTCACTGGGCCACCAGGGAGGGTGTCGGCCGGGCCAGAGGGCGTGCCGGACTGCCTGTTGGTGGTGCGGCCAAAACAGCGGCCACTATTGTCGGGCCGACCAAAAAGTCGGCTTATACAAAAAAGATGGCGGCGGGCGGCCGCAGCGGCACCTCCCCTTTAAGGGCGGCTGGGGCGCCACTGCCACCACAGCTTCTCGCCCCGTGCAGACATTGCTCCCACGGGGAAATTTCCCCCGCGGAATGCTAATGGGTCGGATCGAGGCGATAAGGGGTCGGCGAGCACGGCAATGACGTCATTGCCAGGGCACAGTGTAAACCTCTTTTCACCCACTGACCCTTGGGGGCAATTCCGGGGGTGAGGGGGGGGGGGGGGCGCACTCTGTGCGCAGTGCCCGGGCAAAAACACTTTCGTGAACCCTTATTGCC
The DNA here is from genome assembly GCF_044704955.1 of Pristiophorus japonicus. NCBI lineage: Eukaryota > Metazoa > Chordata > Chondrichthyes > Pristiophoridae > Pristiophorus > Pristiophorus japonicus. Next base: position 131,899,124 of record NC_091978.1, on the reverse strand, counting down.
GGCTGCCAGCGTTAATTGTCCTGCGCAAAGGGGCAATTTCAGCCCCTTAATATCAGGAAATAAGCTATAAATATATAGTTAGGTTTATCATTTTGTTCTTTATTTGGGATGTAGTATCAGTTGAATTCAGATTACCGACACAAAAAGAACTGTCCAAATGACAGTACCAAGCTTCAACAGGATTTTTGGCTTTCGGGGTTTTTTGTCGAAAACAGTAGCGATACGTGAAACTTGCCGTTTTTGCTGCTCTACCATTTATAGGCCGAACGTTCGGCCTTTACGTCTGCGCCAGGGTCGCATCAGTAAGGGAGGCGTAGCACAAGCATTCGCAGCACAAAACGGGAGTTTCGGCAGCTTTAGTCCGGGGCCGGGAGTGCTGCGAGAGAGGGGGGGAACGGGACAGGACGGGGGGAAAGAAAAAACTCCTAAAAACATTTCGAAGACCCTTAACTATCTAGTTGCTGCAAAAAAAATTAAAAGATAAAAACTTGAACTTACCTTTTTTGCAGATTTGTATAATTACTGCTGCTGGCAGGGCTGCACTGACAGGTTTGACTTTGTCGTTATTCTGGGCACGGCGTACGGGTCGGGAGAGTGCTGAAACTCGGGACGCAAATGTAATCTGAGTTGTTGCACGTCGGCGCACCTCTCCCCAGTGCCAGCGGTACTTGAAAGTGCTGCGGCAAACAAGTACCCGCGGATCCCACCCGGGCTTTGCCACCGAGTTTTCGCCGCAGAGGGTCAAATCGCAGTGAAAACCCGGTCGCAAGCCTGCCGAAAATCAGGGTTTCAATCAAATGTGTAGACAAAATAAATGAACAATTTCACTTTTATGTGAGCTAAATAAGCTAACTATATGTCAAACGATGCTTTGAATCTTTTAAGGTATCTCCTTACGCTGATGCAAACAGCTGTAAAATTTCCCTATGTAATTGCTGGGCCGTTGGTGGGCAATTAGTTCAACTCTGCACCTGCAATTGGGATTTCCAAGTTGTAACTTGACAGATGGAAGAGTCCGTGTTCCACGTTTTTATTGAGTGCACGAGGTTGCAGCCCCTGTTCCATTATTTAAAAGGGGCTGCTCCTGAAATTCTGGTTGCACTTCAGTCCCACTCTCCTGATCTTTGGGCACCCTGTGCGAAGGGGAGCGGGTAGGTCCGAGAGCCTCCTCGTAGGACTGCTCCTGGGCACGACCAAGGGTGCCATCAGCCGGTCCAGGCAGCGGGCGGTTGAGGGGGTCGTTCAGCCTGACTGCCTGCCTCTCTTCCGCACGTACATCTGGGCCAGGGTGTCCTTAGAGATGGAGCACGCGGTGTCCACCGGTACGCTCGCGGCCTTCCGCGAGAGGTGGGCGCCGGAGGGACTGGAATGCATTGTCACCCCCGGCAACCAAATTTTAATTGGATTTTATATGTTTTAAAGTTTCATTTCTTTTAATTGCTGGGTTTTAGTGTCCCCCTCCCCTTTTATAGGGGGCACTTGTAAATTATGGATTTACTGCCTAAAAAAAACACAAAAAATCACCACACAAAAAAACAAAAAAAAACAAAAAAAGGCACGTGAAAAGTGTTTGGAGTGTCCCCCAGATCGGGGGGCACTTGGATTAATTTATTATGTTTTCCCCAAAAGAGTTGTAACTTGACAGATTGCATGTTCGGGAAATCCTGAACTTGCAGTCCATTTCAAAGGCGGTATGATGGCTTCCTCTGAGAGTTCACCATCATATGCACGGCAAATTTTAATCCAATGGAATTGATTATCAAAAGTAACCTTGAGAATTATCTGTACAAGAATCTAGTAAACAGCAGTCAACACGGATTTAGATGGACAAGATCCTGTTTGGCCAACCTGCTTGATTTCTTTGAAGAACTGACAGCCCTAGTCATCTGTGGTAAACCCTACATCACTGTGTACTTAGTCTTCCAAAAGATTAAAGTTCCACATGAAAGATTACCAGTTGAGCTCAAAGCAGCAGGAATTGTGGGCAAAACCTGAATATGGTTAAGTACTCAGTGTTGGGAGTACTATTGTGAATTAGTGACTTGGATTCTGAAACCTAATGTAAAGAGGTTACATTTGCAGATGATATTAAACTGGAGAGGGCAGTGGAATCTGTTATGTTCATAATACCTCCACAAGACTGTGTTGTAAGCTCAAACCATTGTGACCTTGGTCTCTTTAATTTAACTCCAAAGTGAGGATGCAGCGAGGTGGATTGCTTTTTATACCTGCTTGCACAGGTGACCCTAGGTCTCCCACATGTGTGCCCCCCGGTGGCAAGTCTTACACATTGGTGAGGTTTGCATACATAGCAGAATCGAAAGAGGCAGCCCAGAAACTAGAGATTGAGCTAAACAAAATATGTACGTGGACCAAACAATGGCAGATGACATTTAAATGGCAGAGAAGTTTAAAGTACAGTATAAAGAAAGGAAAAAATGGGCAACATGTATATTTGATGAAATGCAGAAGTTAGGCCCCTTCCGGTAAGGTCTCTGACTGCCTGAAAGTGGCGGCCATGGAGCGGTGCGGAATGGCCATCGACTCTCCGTGAAGGGGACGCCATTTTGTTACTTGTCCTTCCTCCACTCGTTTTCCCGCCACAAAGTGCACACGCCGACCCATTACCGTCTGGCGGGGACCCCCTCACGAAATTTCCCCTTACCTGAAATTGCCCCGCCGGTGTGGTGCCGCCGCAGGCCGGGCGGTGCCCCCAACAGCTTTTGCTGTCAGTGCACTCTCTGTGAAAGGGCAGCGCGGCCGCCCTTAAAGGGGAGGTGGCGCTGCCGTCCACGACATGTTTTTTTTTTTGTCAGCCGACTGCCAGGTCGGACCAACAATTATGGCCTTGGGTTTGGCCGGGCCGCCAACAGGCAACCTGGCACCTCTTCTTGGGTGCCAGGCCGCTGGCCCAGCTGAAACCCTCCCTGATGGCCCAGTGAACCGAACTAAAATGAATGCAGAGTTCGCAGCGGCTCTCCCCTTTAACTGAAGTTGAGAGACCTTGTGACGTGCCAGCCCGATGATGTCGTCAGCGCGGTGCTGATGACTGATAGCTGCAGAAACTCCGTCCCACCCCCACTTCCGCCGCGCTAGTGAAGGCCACTCCCCTCCGCCCCCACTTCCTCCCCCATGATGAGGCCACTTCCGCCCCACTGGAAAAAAAAACAGCGAAGAGCTGAAATTTGATGGATAGGCTGCCTCCTCATCCATTGCAGCAGCCAGAACACTTCAAAAATGGTAGGTGCACCTCGCTTCGGGTGGAGGGAAATTTCTACCCCTTAGACTCAATGGGGCTGGATTTTCGCCGACTTTGCGACTGGGTTTTTTCTGCGATTTGATCCTCCGCGGCGAAAACCTGGTTGGCGGGATCCTCGGACAACTCTTTGTGGCGGCGCTTCCATGTACTGGTGGGGAGAGGTGCACCGGCGTGATTGCATTACCGTCGTACTTTCGGCACTCTCTGCCACGCCCAGAATACCGACAAAGTCAAACCTGTCGGTGCAGCCCTGTCAGCAGCGGTAAGTATGAAGACCTGCAAAAAAGGTAAGTTAAAGTTTTTATTTTTTAATTATTTTTCAGTGATTTAGTCGGTAAGTGTTTTGTGAATTTTTTTGCAATTTTGTTGTTTTTATGCCCCTCCCATGCCGCTCTCGCAGTGCTACCGGCCTCCAACTAAATTTGGCAAAACTTGCGGTTTGCACTGCAAATCCACATGCAATGCCGACTTTACCGATGACATAAAGGCCGAAAGTTAGGCCTAAAAACGGTAGCGCAGTGAAAACGGTAATTTAGGCATAAAACTACTGTTTTCGCTGAAAACAGAAAATCCAGCCCAACATGTCCAACTAATGCAGGTCAGCAAAAAACAAAATGTCAAAATACATTGCCAAAACAGTGGACTACAAGTCAGAGGAAGTCATGTTCAAACTGTATAGTGCTTTGGTCAGACCACATCTTGAGTACTGTGTCTACTTCTGGTGGCCGAGAAAGAATGGAGATAGTTAAGCACTGGAGGTGGTGCTCCCGTGTGTCATGGCTCGGAGTTATGAGGAAAGACTAGACATACATGCACTTTTCAGCCTGGAAAGGAGGAATCTGAGAGTTGATTCTATCGAGGTATTTAAGATAGCACGTGGTACAGTTAAGATAAATCTGGATTACAATTTTAAATTAATCAGTGGGAGGGGACACAAATTCAGACTATTAAATGATAACTTTAGAACTTATATCGAGAGGTTCTTCATGCAGAAAATCATCAGCACTTGGAATGGATTTACTGGTAGAGTGCTGGAGACGAAACCCTAAAATTATTTAAAATATTATTAGACTCAACAACAGGGGGGAGTGTAGAATTGTTCTGGATGGATGTACAGTATTAAGATTCAAAAGTATTTTGTAATCTTAGTTATACTACTCTTGGGTATTGCCTTTGTTATATTTCTTCAGTCGCCCTCTTCCAATTTTTCTATTTTATCTCGGATGTTCCCTTTTGATTTTCTGATACGCTCTTTTACTTTTTACTTGCCTTCCTGTCAATAACTGTCCTTTGCATGCATATAGATATTCTCTTTTCAATAAATTTGTTTATATCTATGTTGCCGTTGTTTAGAATTATTTAAGTTAGCAATCTCCTTTTAGCTCTTTGACCCCCTTTGGTTTTGAGTGCTCTTCCTGAAGTACCATGCCAAGCTTTGCCGTTCCCAAGGTTTTTTTTTAACATGGCAGGTTTTTAGTTTCCCTGGTGTTTCTAGCTCCCAATTAAGTTTATATCTTGCCTCTCTTTCTGATCATTCCTCACCTCTTTAATCTTACCTGGTTGCACTGAACATTCGTGGTTTCCTGAATGCTTTGAAGTATTGCCCCATTACATTAGATAATTCCCGATGATATCAGTCATCCACTATATTGCCTTAGATTGCTGCTGATGTGTCTTTGGTGTCTGTCTGCCTCAGTGTTGGTGCTTTCTTTGTATTAGAGTCAAAGGATTCACAGAAGCTCTCCTGGAAGCAGCCATCTTTGTCTATTAACCCTGGGAAACGAGTATCTGTTTTATTGGGCCAAATTATTTAAATTTCCCACTTGCTTATTTGCTTATTTTTCCCCCTGTGTTGTGCACACCTTAATGAAAATCCAATGTTTGCTGCCACTGGGGAAATGTAAGCAGTTTGATGCATTAATCTACCCCTTTTAGATTGATCTTAATCCCATGTAAGCATCTTCTCACCATGGGCCAGACTTTCCACATTGAAAAATAGTTCCGCGTTTTGGCGTTATTTCCGATTAACGGACATTTTTTTAGGCCGAAATTATGCCAAAAAAATAAGGCCTAAGTTTCGCCAAAAGGTTTTTAATTTTGGCGTAGCCTTAAAACACCTTTGTTTTTAAGGATGGAGCCAGATTTCTTTGCCTTAAAAATAACGCCAGTTCTGCGCATGCCCAACACTCGAAGCATTTAGGTTTCCAGGGTAACGTTGTTCAACGAAACGCGAGGCACAATTGCAACTCGGTGAGTTTGTTCACAAAAAACGGGGCTCTCAGCAATCTTAATGTATCCTTAAATTGCATTTTCTGTTTGAATTTCACCCCAGCTCCTTAAACTAATAACAGCTATAGTAGCCTGAATTAAACAGGAGGGACTTGTTCACAAAACCCCGAGTTGGAAGGATTCCCACTGACCTGATTATGGGTGGCAGAGATTTCGGCCAACACTGAACTGTTCACGTCCCAGCTCCGAAACTTTCAATTGTGTTTTACTATTTCTAAATGACCTTTGTATATTAGTTATACATTTTGAATTAATTTGCTCCAGCAGTTATAATGGACGCATCAATTAATAATCAGATACAGGTCACAATTAACTGACTGCACTATTCATTAATCATCACATCTCTAAATGTCAACAAATAGCATCTGGGGAATATAGGCTGAACCTTGAAGGTTTCATAGTTCAGTCTTTGCATAAGCACAAGTGACAATCCCCGGCATGTTTAAGATCTCTGATTCTCTTATGTTTTTTCAGTGTATCAAATCTATTTTTTTTTACCACAGACTGGTACAAAATGTTGGATTTCAAATTAAGTTAAGATCCTTTCCACCTACGCCGTGGGATCACTGGTTTTCAAAAAGAGTTGCGTTTAAATGTTTGACAAATATGCTTTCGGTCTCAAGAGCTAAGCTCCAGTGTCTGTTTTATTTCAAAGCTGCAATTTTCTCCTGTTGCTGATGATCAACTTGCTAAGCGTTGATTTTCAAACACTCGCCCTTTAGTGGCCCTCCATAATATCTCAAACATATCCAGCATTCATAAACACAATATCAGCATTTAAATATTAAAATCTACAAGCATGTCTTTTAGCTCCGTGTTGTACCAATAACTCCATCTCAATAAAGAGCAGCAACTATCTAGAATGCTGGATATACTTTTGTAGGAAATGCTGTAAACATTTTAAAGTAGTTTTTATATAAAATTTAAGTTTTGTTCCCTCCAAAAGCTTTAACTGTTTTCCAAGATGGCCCCGTTAATGCCAATTTCGATCGGACTCGACTAGGTAAGGCAAGCTTTTAAAAAATGGTATTTAGCACTGTCCTTAAAAATATCCTTATTAGGGAAACTCGCAAAAATGGCGGTTTGGCCTCAAGTGACATCACAAAAACGGTTCTTTTAAAAAAACAGCCCTTTTTTTTTAACGACGGCGTTATATCATTGGTGAAACTTGCAAAACTGCCTTAAATTTATTTAGCTCGAAAAAAAAACTAGCTCCAAAAAATGGAACTAAATTGATCATTATAGTGGCAAATTTCTGGCCCCATATCCCTTGATTGCATTTCGTAAGAACATAGCTAGTTGTCTTTGAACCATTTACGCTCTTTACTTAAAGGGATTTCCCTAGTAACGTATGTCCATTACCTTTACTGTGAAGTAGTTCTGCCTGAATTCCCTACTTACTCCTAAACCATTGCATTAAACTCAACCTTATTTGCTTACTTAAAGCCAAGTCCTAGATGTCTAATAAATGTGCATGTTCATAGTACAAGTGCTATATCTGAAGAATGTTACATTACTGTATTAGGTAATAATTGTGTCTCAAGATAATTTTATAAAATGATAGTAAAAGAAGCTGCAAATGTTTCTGTTTTTATTTCCAAATGTAATTGAGATTGGCAGTTCTTTAGAGGAATTTTAATTTGGTGAAATGTTGTAGTACATTTGATACAATCATAAGTTTTTAAAAATCCGCATTGATATTTCACTGGTCTACCAAAGTAAAGTGATGGGAAATCTTCAACTAACCATGTGAAAATGGACATTTGCCATTTTCTTTCTGAAGATGTTTTCCTGTAATGGATTGGAAAATGAAAAGTTGTTGCAAAGAGTAAATGGTACCCATTTGAAAAGAATGCCAGAGTGTATTTTTACCGGCCGTGTATTTTACTTGTCTAGGTTTAAATGAATTGAAAACTGTTGCTTTTTTTTTTAGAAACCAATCTTTTAGAGCAAATATGGAACATTTTTATGAATATGCTGAATCCAAACAACCTATAATGAAGATGCATTTTAATTCAGTATTAAAATATTTTCAGCTGAGGAAATGAGTGGTTCAGCAGATCAGCACATTGTCCTAAAGACTGCGTTTGAAAGCAGCTCAGATTGATGGAATGAAAATCTCCCCTCTCCACTTTAACATTAAATATATGTTGGCAGTCTCAATTCGGTTTTCGGTGTATGTTAACCAAAGCAGAAAACTGCCCATATTTAGCACTAAATTGGCAATGTCACTTAGAGGATCTGTAAGGATGGTTGGAATGGAAAGTGAAAACATTTGCACAGGTGCAGTAACAGGTTCACTTCTGCAATTAGGGTTAAGGCAAGTTGTTGGGGCAGTGCACAGTGAATTTTGTTTGTCACCTACCTGTGCAATACTTAACTTATGAATTCTTGATGTTGACACAAAATGGGAAAAATGTTGCACTCCCCAGAACCGATCCTTCACCTTGACGAACACAAAATTCAACTATAGCAATCTTGAACAACATTATGTTCCTTACTGAAATTTATAATGGAAGTGTAATAAGTACAAACTACTTTCCATGCAAATTTCAGAACATTTGTCAGCAGAATCAGAAGCATCTTATTTCTGATAATTCTAACCCTGGGACTCTAATAGTTTAACAAAAGGGATTGCTATTTAGTACTTAAGTATACATTTTGTTAGGATAAGGAATACTAATGGCTACAATTCGTCATTGCTTGACGTGTTAGACTGTTTGCACTCTGTCAGTTGAAAAGCTAATTCTGTTTTTTCTGGTCTCTTACAGTGGTGTTATCAAGGCGAATGTGTACCTTTTGGTACTTGGCCTCAGAGTGTAGATGGGGGCTGGGGACCATGGTCCATATGGGGAGAATGCAGTAGGACATGTGGGGGAGGAGTCTCCTCATCTCTGAGGCACTGTGACAGTCCAGCGTAAGTAGCTAAAGTAAGCCAGAGCAAAAAGATATTTGAAAACAACACAGTAACTTGGTTTTATATGTTCTCTACAAAATGGATTAGAAGTTTGCGATGGAAGAATAAGACTGAATATATTAATATTCTATAATTGGGGGTTAGCACTTCTAAATAATACTGTTTATCCCATGTCTGTGATCGCAGACAATAGTTAAGTAGCATGAGTTGGATAACATGCTGAACTGTAATGATTTCTAACAGTGAAACAGCTCACAAGATAAATAAAAGTATCCGTCAATACCCCCTTACCAAAACAGGTGGGGCATCCATTACATAATATATTCCTAATAAAGCATCTCCATACCTGCAACCTGACTAAGCAAACAGGTGATACCTCTCCACTTCAAGCATTTCCATTTAAAGAAAAACATCAATACTCAGGCAAGAACTGCCCAGATGCCAGTGGCACTCTGGTGTTGATTCTGGGTGCCAGCCAGGGGTGCACGTACACACGCGAAGAGACAGCAGCAATTTTGAATCCTTGGCCTCATTAGCACCAAATGAGCCACCTGATGCACCTCTTAAGTCTGCCCAATACCAATGAAACATAGGGACAGAAAGTAGGCCATTCAGCCCCTCGTGCCTGTTTCACCATTCACTTAGATCATGGCTGATCTGCACCTCAACTCCATTTACCCATCTTTGCTCCATATCCTTTGATACCCTTACCCAACAAAAATCTATTGATCTCTGTTTAGAAAATTTCAATTGACCCAACATTCACTTTTAGGGGACCGAGTTACGGATTTCCTCTATCCTTTAACTGATTTCACTCCCAAATGACTTAGCTCTAATTTTAAATTTATGCCCCTTGTTCTGGATTTTCCCAACAGAGAAAAAAGTTTCTGTGTCTACCCTAAAAAATCCATTTACCATTTTAAACAGCTCGATTAGATCAGACCTTCTAAATCTGAGGGATACAAGCCAAGTTGTCCTCATAATTTAAACTTTAAACCCTGGTACAATTCTGGTGAATTTGTCGCCCAGGCCAGCAGCAAGGCAAGTGGTGAGGAGGTTCCAGGGCAGCAGGCTTCCAGATTATTTTTGTGCTTCTGCACTTCTGCTTCTCTGGGCCTCAGAAGAATAATTTTAAACTTACCTTTGCTGGGCTGCTTTGGCTCTATTGCCCATGGAACTGTTTCAGAGTGCGCATGGTGCACAGTCCAACAGGTTCCAACCTAAACTGGCAGTCGGGATCCTAGGAGGGGCCTACCACCTGAAATAAGCAGGTATTCTGGGGCACCTAGCAGTAGGCACTTTCAAAATATCACTTTGCACATCATCGGAATGAATGGTGGGGGTGGCGAGGGTGGGTGGTTAAGGCTACCGATTCCATTTGAGGCAGTTACCACCTATGAACACCAGTTGCAACAAATTAAAATCACTCCAATGACTCATGACTAGTATGAAGCACAGCTGTTAACACTATCTGACATCACAAAGAAATCTTCGGTTCTCCCAGAAAATAATCTTCAGTTTTCTTTTGTTTTCTACTTTACAATTATAAAACAGACCAGGCATTACATTTTTTTTTTCATGTTAGCCTCTGGGATACAAAGAGTGTTTTTATTCTCTGGCTAAAGGGAAAAGAAGAAAAGGGGGAACTAGTGGAGGCTCTGACTATAATTTTCCAAACCTCTCTGGCCACAAGCATGGTGCCGGAGGACTGCTAACAATGTATGGTTGTTTAAAAAGGGAGAAAAGGATAGACCAAGTAATTACAATTATATTAGGAAAAAGAGGATGGTCAGGAGCAATCGGTGATATTGTCAACGGATTAGAAAACTGCAAATGTGACGCCCATATTTATAGAAGGAGGCAGACAAAAAGCAGGAAACTATAGACCAGTTAGCCTAACATCTGTGGTTGGGAAAATGTTGGAGTCCATTATTAAAGAAGCAGTAGCAGGACATTTGGAAAAGCAAAATTCAGTCAGGCAAAGTCAGCATGAATTTATGAAGGGGAAGTCATGTTTGACAAATTTGCTGGAATTCTTTGAGGATGTAATGAACAGGGTGGATAAAGGGGAACCAGTGGATGTTGTATTTGGACTTCCAGAAGGCATTTGACAAGGTGCCACATAAAAGGTTACTGCACAAGATAAAAGTTCACGGGGTTGGAGGTAATATATTAGCATGGATAAAGGATTGGCTAACTAACAGAAAACAGAGAGTCGGGATAAATAGTTCATTCTTTGGTTGGCAAACAGTAACTAGTGGGGTGCCGCAGGGATCAGTGCTGTGAACCAAACTATTTACAATCTATATTAACGATTTGGAAGAAGGGACTGAGTGTATCGTAGCCAAATTTGCTGACGATACAAAGATGGGAGGAAAAGCAATGTGTGAGGAGGACACAAAAAATCTGCAAAACGACATAGACAGGCTAGAAACATCAAAACATAGAAACATAGAAAATAGGTGCAGTAGTAGGCCATTCGGCCCTTCGAGCCTGCACCACCATTCAATAAAATCATGACTGATCATTCACCTCAGTACCCCTTTCCTGCTTTCTCTCCATACCCCTTGATCCCTTTAGACATAAGGGCCATATCCAACTCCCTCTTGAATATATCTAACGAACTGGCAACAACTCTCTGCGGAAGAGAATTCCACAGGTTAACAATTCTCTGAGTGAAGACGTTTCTCCTCATCTCATTCCTAAATGGCATACCCCTTATCCTTAGACTGTGACCCCTGGTTCTAGACTCCCCCAACATCGGGAACATTCTTCCTGCATCTAACCTGTCCAGTCCTGTAAGAATTTTATATGTTTCTATGAGATCCCCTGTCATTCTTCTAAACTCCAGTGAATTCAGGCTCAGCCGATCCAGTTTCTCCTCATATGTCAGTCCTGCCATCCCGGGAACCTTCGCTGCATTCCCTCACTAGCAAGAACATCCTTCCTCAGATTAGGAGACCAAAATGGAACACAATATTCCAGGTGAGACCTCACCAAGGCCCTGTACAACTGCAGTAAGACCTCCCTGCTCCTATACTCAAATCCCCTAGCTATGAAGGCTAACATACCATTTGCCTTCTTCACCACCTGCTGTACCTGCATGCCAACTTTCAATGACTGATGTACCATGACACCCAGGTCTCGTTGCATCTCCCCTTTTCCTAATCTGCCGCCATTCAGATAATATTCTGCCTTCGTGTTTTTGCCACCAAAGTGGATAACCTCACATTTATCCACATTATACTGCATCTGCCATGCGTTTGCCCACTCACCTAACCTATCCAAGTCACCCTGCAGCCTCTTAGCGTCCTCCTCACAGCTTACACCGCCACCCAGCTTAGTGTCATCTGCAAACTTGGAGATATTACACTCAATTCCTTCATCTAAATCATTAATGTATATTGTAAATAGCTGGGGTCCCAGCACTGAGCCCTGCGCCACCCTACTAGTCACTGCCTACCATTCTGAAAAGGACCCGTTTATCCCGACTCTCTGCTTCCTGTCTGCCAAACAGTTCTCTATCCACGTCAGTACATTACCCCCAATACAATGTGCTTTAATTTAGCACACCAATCTCTTGTGTGGGACCTTGTCAAAAGCCTTTTGAAAGTCCAAATACACCACATCCACTGGTTCTGCCTTGTCCACTCTACTAATTACATCCTTAAAAAATTCCAGAAGATTTGTTAAGTATGATTTCCCTTTCATAAATCCATGCTGATTGGACCGATCCTGTCACTGCTTTCCAAATGCGTTGCTGTTTCATCTTTAATAATTGATTCCAACATTTTCCCCACAACTGATGTCAGGCTCAGCGGTCTATAATTCCCCGTTTTCTCTCCCTCCTTTTTTAAAAAGTGGTGTTACATTAGCTACCCTCCAGTTCCTAGGAACTGATCCAGAGTCGATAGACTGTTGGAAAATGATCACCAATGCCTCCACTATTTCTATGGGCCACTTCCTTCAGTACTCTGGAATGCAGACTCTCAGGCCCCGGGGATTTACCGGCCTTCAATCCCATCAATTTCCCTAACACAATTTCCCTCCCAATAAGGATTTCCTTCAGTTCCATCTTGTCACTAGACTCTCAGTCCCCTAGTATTTCCGAAAGGTTATTTGTGTCTTCCTTCTTGAAGACAGAGCCAAAGTATTTGTTCAACTGGTCTGCCATTTCTTTGTTCCCCATTATAAATTCACCTGAATCTGACTGCAAGGGACCTCTGTTTGTCTTCACTAATCTTTTTCTCTGCACATATCTATAGAAGCTTTTGCAGTCAGTTTTTATGTTCCTAGCAAGCTTTCCCTCATACTCTTATTTACCCCCTCCTAATTAAACCCTTTGTCCTCCTCTGCTGAATTCTAAATTTCTCCCAGTCCTCAGGTTTGCTGCTTTTTCTGGCCAATTTATATGCCTCTTCCTTGGACTTAACACTATCCTTAATTTCCCTTGTTAGCCACAGTTGAGCCACCTTTCCCTGTTTTATTTTTACTCCCGACAGAGACGTACAATTGTTGAAGTTCATCCATGTGATCTTTAAATGTTTGCCATTGCCTAGCCACTGTTAATCCTTAAAGTATCATTCGCCAGTCTATTCTAGCCAATTGATGTCTCATACCATCGAAGTTACCTTTCCTTAAGTTCAGGACCCTATTCTCTGAATTACCTTTGTCACTCTCCATCTTAATAAAGAATTCTACCATATTGTGGTCACTCTTCCCCAAGGGGCCTCGCACAACAAGATTGCTAATTAGTCCTTTCTCATTACACATCACCCAGTCTGGAATGGCCAGCCCTCTAGTTGGTTCCTCGATATATTGGTCGAGAAAACCATCCCTAATACACTCCAGGAAATTCTCCTCCACTGTATTGCTACCAGTTTGGTTAGTCCAATCTATATGTAGATTAAAGTCGCCCATGATAACTGAGGCTAAGTGAGTGGGCAAAAATTTGGAAAGTGTGAGGTCATGCACTTTGGCAGAAAAAATAAAAGAGCAAGTTAGTATTTAAATGGAGAAAGATTGCAAAGTACTGCAGTAAAGTGGGACCTGGGGGTACTTGTGCATGAAACACAAAAGGATAGTATGCAGGTAAAGCAAGTGATCAGGAAGGCCAATGGAATCTTGGCCTTTATTGCAAAGGGGATGGAATATAAAAGCAGGGAAGTCTTGCTACAGCTATACAGGTTATTGGTGCGGTCACACCTGGAATACTGCGTGCAGTTTTGGTTTCCATATTTCTGAAAGGTTATACTTGCTTTGGAGGCAGTTCAGGGAAGGTTTACTAGGTTGATTCCGGAGATGAGGGGGTTGACTTATGAGGAAAGGTTGAGTAGGTTGGGCCTCTACTCATTGGAATTCAAAGGAATGAGAGATGATCTTATCGAAATGTATAAGATTATGAGGGGGCTTGACAAGGTGGATGCAGAGAGGATGTTTCCACTGATGGGGGAGACTCGAACTAGAGGGCATGATCTTAGAATAAGGGGCCGCCCATTTAAAACAGAGATGAGGAGAAATTTCTTCTCTCAGAGGGTTGTAAATCTGTGGAATTCGCTGCCTCAGAGAGCTGTGGAAGCTGGGACATTGAATAAATTTAAGCAGAAATAGACAGTTTCTTAAATGATAAGGGATTATGGGAGCGGGCAGGGAAATGGAGCTGAGTCCATGATCAGATCAGCCATGATCTTATTGAATGGCGGAGCAGGCTCGAGAGGCCGTATGGCCTACTCCTGCTCCTATTTCTTATGTTTTTATGTTCTTATAATGAGGAAATGGCAGACGTTGAATAATTACTTTGCATCAGTATTTACAGTAGAGGAAATCCCAAGGAAACTAACATTGAATCAGGGACAGGGACTCAACGTAACTAACATAAGCAAAACAACAGTAATGACACTAATGATACTTATGGCACTAAAGAATGACAAATCCAGAGGACCAGATGGTTTCCATCCCAGGGGTTTTAAAGGAAGTAGGTGAGCACATTGCAGGTGGCTTAAATATAATCTTGCAAAGTTCTCTCGATTCAGAAACCATTCCTTTAGATTGGAAAATTGCGCATGTCACTCTGCTATTTAAGAATAATGAGAGAGGGAAACCAGGGACTTATAGACCAATTAGCCTAAATCTGTTGTCGGGAAATTACTAGATTCTATAATTAAGAACGGGGTGATTGAAAAGCTTGAAAATATTCTGCTGATCAGAGAGAGTCAGCATGTATTTGTTCAAGGTAGGTCATGCCTGACGAACCTGATGGAATTTTTTTGAAGAGATTACTAAAGTAGTGGACAGGGGAATGTCTATGGTTGTTATTTACATGAACTTCCAGAAGGCATTTGATAAAGTGCCATATACCAAACTGTTAACTAAAGTTGAAGCCCATGAAGGCAAATTATTGACCTAGTTAGGAAATTGAGTGAGTAGCAGGAGACAAAGAGTAGGGATAATGGGCAGGTACTCTAATTGGCAGAATGTGACTAGTGGTGTCCCGTAGGGATCTGTGTTGGGGCCTCAGTTATTCACCATATTTATTAACGATTTAGATGATGGGATAGAAAGCCACATATACAAATTTGACAATGACACAAAGATAGGCGGCATTGTAGGCAGTGTAGATTAAAGCATAAAATTACAAAGGGTTATTGATAGATTAAGTGAATGGGCAAAACTGTGGCAAATGGACTTCAGTGTCGGCAAATGTGAAGTCGTCCACTTTGGATCTAAAAAGGATAGATCAGAGTACTTTCTAAATGGTGAAAAGTAAAAATCAGTGGAAGTAAAAAGAAACTTGGGGGTCCAGGTACATAGATCATTAAAATGTCATGAACAGGTACAGAAAATAATCAAAAAGGCTAATGGAATGCTGGCCTTTATATCTAGAGGATTAGAAAACAAGGGGGTAGAAGTTATGCTGCAGCTGTACAAAGCCCTGGTTAGTCCACACCTGGAGTACTGTGAGCCGTTTTGGGCACCATACCTTAGGAAGGATATGTTGGCCTTGGAGGGAGTGCAGTGTAGCTTTACCAGAATGATTCCTGGTCACTAGGGGTTAAATTACGAGGGGTGATTACGCAAATTAGGGTTGCATTCCCTTGAATTTAGAAGGTTAAGTGGGTAGATAGAGAGAAACTATTTCAGCTGGTTGGGGATCTAAGACTAGGGGGGGCATAGAATAAAAATTAGAACCAGACCTTTCAGGAGTGAAATTAGGGGAAAAAGGGTGGTAGAAGTTTGGAACTCTTTTTCGCAAACAGTAGAAACATAGAAACATAGAAAATAGGTGCAGGAGTAGGCCATTCGGCCCTTCTAGCCTACACCGCCATTCAATGAGTTCATGGCTGAACATGCAGCTTCAGTACCCCATTCCTGCTTTCTCGCCATACCCCTTGATCCCCCTAGTAGTAAGGACTTCATCTAACTCCTTTTTGAATATATTTAGTGAATTGGCCTCAACAACTTTCTGTGGTAGAGAATTCCACAGGTTCACCACTCTCTGGGTGAAGAAGTTTCTCCTCATCTTGGTCCTAAATGGCTTACCCCTTATCCTTAGACTGTGACCCCTGGTTCTGGACTTCCCCAACATTGGGAACATTCTTCCTGCATCTAACCTGTCTAAACCCATCAGAATTTTAAACGTTTCTATTGATTGTAATTGATGCTACATCAATTGTTAATTTAAAATCTGAGATTGATCGATTTTTATTAACCAAAGGTTATGTGGCAAAGACGGCTATATGGAGTTAGTTGCAGATCAGCCATGATCTCAGTGAATGGCGGAGCAGGCTTGAGGTGCCAAATGGCCTACTCTTATTCTTATGCTCCTAATTATTACAGGCCAGTCAGCTTAACCTTAGTGGTGGGCAAATTATTGGAAAAAAATTGAGGGCAGTATTAATCGTCATTTAGAAAGGCACGGATTAATCAAGGACAGTCAGCATGGATTTGTTAAGGTTAGATCATGTCTGACTAACTTCATTGAATTTTTTTGAGGAGGTAAAATGGAGGGTCGATGAGGGTAGCATGTTTGATGTAGTTTAAATGGGTTTTAGCAAGGCTTTTTGACAAGGTCACACATGGCAGACTGGTCAAAAAAGAACATGGGAAAGTAGCAAGTTGGATCCAAAATTGGCTCATTGGCAGGAAGCAAAGGGTAAGGGTGTTTTTGTGGCTGGAAAACTGGTTCCAATGGGCTTCTGCAGGGATCAGTACAAGGTACCTTGCTTTTTGTGGTATATCAATGATTTAGACTTCAATGCAGGGGACATGATTAAGAAATCTGCAGATGATACAAAAATTGGCTGTGTGGTTGATAGTGAGGAAGAAAGTTGCAGGCTGCAGGAAGATATCAATGGACTGGTCAGGTGGGCAGAAAAGTGGCAAATGGAATTCAATCCAGAGAAGTGTGTGGTAATGCATTTTGGGAAGGCTAACGAGGCAAGGGAATACACAATAATTGGTAGGATACTGAGAAGTGTAGAAGAACAGAGGGACTTTGGAGTGTATGTCCACAGATCCCTGAAGGTAGCAGGACTGGTAGATAAGGTGGTTAAGAAGGCATATGGAAAACTTTCCTTTATTAGCCAAGGCATGTAATATAAGAGCAGGGAGGTTATGCTGGAACTGTGTAAATCATTAGTTAGACCACAGCTAAAGTACTGCGTACAGTCCTGGTCACCACATTAGAGGAAATGTGTGAATGCACTTGGGAGGGTGCAGAGGAGATTTGTGAGATGTTTCCAGGACTGGAGAATTTTAGCTGTGAGGACAGATTAGACAGGCTGGGGTTGTTTTCTTTGGCACAGAGGAGGCTGAGGGGAGATTTAATTTAGATGTATAAAATTACGAGCGGCCGAGATAGAGTGGATAGGAAGGACCTATTTTCATTAGCAGAGTGGTCAATAACCAGGGGGCATAGATTAAAAGTAATTGATAGAAGGATTAGAGGGGAGTTGAGGAGAACTTTATTCAGGCAGAGGGTGGTAGGATCTGGAGCTTATTGCTTGAAAGGGTGTAGAAGCAGAAACCCTCATCACATTTAAAAAGTACTTGGATGTGCACTTGAGGTGCCATGGCCTGCAAGGCTACGGACCAAGAGCTGAAAAGCGGGATTAGGCTGCATCGCTCTTATTCGGCCGGCACAGAAGTGATGGGCCGAATGGCCTCCTTCTGTGCCCTAAACTTTTATGATATGAAAATCACAGAATCTGACGGGATGTATTCAAAGATCTTGAAGAAAATAGGAGGATGAGATAATAGTAGCGTGAGAAATTACAGGGTGAATTTATGTGGGGGTTCTTGTACACGTCCACCGCAATCATATTGGATGAACCACAGAATTCCTGGATAAACAACGTAGATGCCGTTTCTTCTGAAGTTCTGAGAGAACCCTTGTGGAAATTCACCTATTATATTTTAGGGTACTATTCAGAGTAGATGTGTGCCAGAGGACTGGAGAGTGGCCAATGTAATACCCATTTTCAAACAGGAAACCAGAGCTAACCCAGGTAATTGCAGGCCAGTTAGCTTAACATCTGTGGTAGGAAACATTTTGGATTCTTTAATTAAACCTGAATTATTAAATATCTAGATGAATTAAAAATAATTAGATGCAGCCAACATAGATTTCAGTAAGATTATGCTTAACAAACTTGATAAGAGTTCTTTGAGGGAATGGCAGGACTGGTGGATGGGGAAATGCAGTGGATGTGGATATAGATTACTATTGTTTTAGTGTCGGTATGTTGTGATTGTATAACATACTGAATACAATACGGTGATATAGACTTAGACAACAGAACATTTTTTTTTACTTTATGCAGCTGTTTTCTAATTAAATAATAACAGAAATAGGTAGCATGTTCAAAGAGAAATTAATACAAGCATACTTCATGAATATGTAGCAACTGTTTGTCACCAATATTTCAGATTTTAGTTCTTGGAATTGGATAGAATTGATGTGAAACACAGATACATGATAATTCTGGGAATTTCCTCCAAGATTCTTCCATAACTTTGGCGGAAGTTCAGCAAAAATCCTGTTTACGCGTGCAAATGGGTATTCCACTGAACTTCTGCTAAAGTTTTGTCAGCAGAGCGGAAGAAGCCGCAAAGTAACATTTTGCAAAATTTTATTTATTTTTCTTTAATATCTTCTCCTTAGTTTAGTGTATCCAGTATTAATGTCTAAATTTAAAAATAGTTGAATAGCTTTCTATTTAAATGATCTTGATAGTTTTTCTATTGGTCACTAAGATAGCTTAGACTCAGCTTCTGCCTTTTATAGGCTAACTTTGTCACCAAGGTGGTAAAATAAGTGGATAATGTGATCTATCCAAATTCAGAACTGCTTGGATGCTGTCCTGTAGGAAATGCTTAAAGCAGTGATATGCTCCAAACAAAGATTTTAAAAAAATGCTAAGCTTGAGTCACATAAATCAGTAGCTAGAAACAGTTAACCATGAACACATAAGATGTAAAGAGATTTAAATGAAGGGAACTTTCAACTTTGGTAGGGTTATAAAATGAGCGGTATAGTATTGATGTGATATATAATAGGCATGTATTATGTCCCAACCCCAGAGTTGAAAGGTACCCCCATGCTTTAGGTGAAATAAAAATTGGGAGAGATTTTGAGGCCTTCCGGTGCCCTTAAAATCGTGAGGAAAGATTTCCCACCCCCTTAGCGCCATTGCTGTGGCTATTGCCAATTTGCTCAAGTCCTTAAAATTAGCAGCTGCTGAAGCAAGCAGATTGCTAACTTGTGTATTTAAATCATGTTACTAAGATGTCAATGGGATGCAGTTGCCATTTTCAAACTCAACTGGGCAGACCGTGTGCCGTGCATGCCCCGTTGGCATCTGCTAATGGCCCAGCCAAAGTAGAGCCCAGAAGGTGAGAGGTTATTTCTTTTTGTGGGGCTTGGAGAAGCAGCACTGCTCCTCCAGGCTCCACATAAATGACCTGGACCCTCGTCGACCTTAACTCAATATTGCAGTGGCCCAAGGCACCTGTGTTCCGCACACAGCCCGCTGGTCCTGTTTCAATGCGGGCCATCCCTCAAAATTGGCCAGGCCTTCGCACAGAGGGAAAGTATACCCCACTAAGCCTCCTGCTGTCTGAACATTAGATTTTGGTTTCTGAAGAACAAGACTGAGGTATTTTGTGCAAGGACGAAAGTGTAAGGAAGTTACGAGCTTATTATGATCATTGTTTATTTTTTTATATTATAAAACATGTTTAATAAAACATCCTTATGTTTCTTTTGCCAAACAAAACAATTTTTTTCTAAGCATTTTTTAATTTATATTTTAAATATACTTCCAGCTATGATATGCTGAGCACAGTTTAATTTTTATTTTATTAACTTCTCAAGGCCTATGTGACAAAATGGAATACTATTTCTTTAATAATTTTTTTTTAATTGTGAAATAGGCCTTCTGGTGGTGGGAAGTACTGCCTTGGAGAAAGAAAACGTTATCGCTCCTGTAACACTGACGTAAGTGAATCCTTTAAAGGTTACTGGCAATGGTAATGGGGGAGCATGTAAATTTTTACTTTTGCAATTGTTCAATCCTCCAGAGAAAACAACTGTTCATCAAAATTAAATACAGAAAGTTTTGGAAATGCACAGCTGGCCAGTCAAAATCTGCATGAGGACAATAGCTTTAATATTTCCAGTGGGACCCTTGCATCGTTCTGTATCGCATTGAATTGTTCTGAAGAAGACCGCCCTTTGAACACTATCTTTTAGATGCTGGCTGACCTGTTATGTATTTCCAGCATTTATTTTTTGCTTTTATTTCAGATTTCTGGCATACATGGCTTTTATTTTTATCTTTTCACAAGCATTAACAATCTGAGTTTCACTTTTATTCAAAACATTTTAGAAAGTATTTTCCTCCATAGCTCTTATGTTGTTTGTTCCCCAGTCAAAAGGCCCAGCCCCTAACACCACCCAGCTGGGAGTTTACAAAGGAATAGCCTATTCCCAGCCTTCACTTCTTCATGATGAAACCAGTTGGTGGTGGATCCCTTACTGACAAACAATAACAAAATCCAGGAACTTTTGTAACTAGCTCCCTATGAGAATTGCAGGCAAGGTTTTGTGCATGATTTACAAAATATAGAAGTTAAAAAATTGAGAAGGGCTGAAAGGTTATTTGGAGAACTCAAATTGAAATTTATAATTCGTCAAAAGGCCCAGCCCCTAACACCACCCAGCTGGGAGTTTACAAAGGATAGCCTATTCCCAGCCTTCACTTCTTCATGAAGGAACCAGTTGGTGGTTCCCAGGGACTGTTCAGGCCCACTGTACACACCTTTCTCTGGAATCTTCCCTGTCCCCAGGTGGTGATTTTTCAATGTTCAAATACTAAAATGTCACTCCATTAATTGTCAGTGATAGATTTGCAATTAAAAAGCACACATTTGATATCAGAGGAGAAATTTTGAAATTCTTGAAAAATGTCAGGTATGTCTGCAACACCTGTGTTCACAAACCTGCAGCTGGATTTTGTTGAACTGACCAGTGTTTGATGATGGCAAAGCAAATTGATCCAAACTAGTTCAAATAGATATGAATTAGCTCAGATCAGATCAATTTGATCATTTTATTATATTATGAAATGTAATTTCATGACAAGACAGTGCATGGCTGCTGGCATAGACCAAAGCGGATTTGCAGAGATGATATCAGCCAAGTGTTGTGTAAAATGTTACCTTTCTGAGAATAAGATTTCAAACTGGGGTGCAACGTATTTTGTGCAATGTTTAAAATGGCACTTAATCTTGTCTGTTGTTAAACATTGTAAATCAAAGTAGATAAAATTCATCTGAAGTGGAAACTTACAATTGGATGCTACTTGGTAACTTACTGTGGTTTCTTCATGAACAACTTTGCATCAATTACTCCGCAAGCACTTTACAGAGAAAGCAAGTTTGTTTCTGTAGCACCTGTTCCTTATAAACAGTGAAGGTCACCCATTACTATGAAGTAAGTCTCCTGCTTTTTTCTGCTTTGATCTTTTGCAGTAAGAAACAAATCTCACACAATGACATGGGCATTATTTTTGTGAACATGGCTTGTTGCAAACTTATTGCCAATGACCAATAGGGTGAGTGTGTAATGTTTGAGAAGGTACATTGAAAATCACCATGTGGGGGAAGGAGAAATTACAGAACAAGTTGAGTGGTTTTACATTGGACCCAAACAGTCCCTGGGCGTCTGTTGAAGACAGTTGTATTGATTTGTTTAAACTGTGACCACAACAGGTACAGAGCACTAAAAGATATAATAATAACTTTAATAATAATAACTTTTATTTATATAGCGCCTTTAATGTAGTAAAATGTCCCAAAGCACTTCACAACAGTGTTACAGACAAATAGATAAATTTGACACCGAGCCACAGAAGAAATTAAGGCAGATGATCAAAAAGCTTGTTTAAAGATGTAGGTTTTAATGAGCATCTTAAAGGAAGAGAGAGAGGCGTAGAGGTTTAGGGAGGGCATTCCAGAGCTTAGGGCGCAGGCAGCTCGTCCACCGATGGCTGAGCAGTTAAAATGAAGGTTGTTCAAGAGCCCAGAATTTGAGGAGCACAGACGTCTTGTGGGATTGTGAGGCTGAAAAAGATTACAGAGATAGGGAGGGGCAAGTTCAAAGATGAGAATTTTGAAATCGAGGCATAGAAACATAGAAACATAGAAAATAGGAGCATAAGTAGGCCATTCGGCCCTTCGAGTCTGCACCACCATTCAATATGATCATGGCTGATCCTCTATCTCAACACCATATTCCCGCTTTTTCCCCATACCCCTTGATGCCTTTTGTTCCTAAAAATCTATCTATCTCCCTCTTATATATTCAGTGACTTGGCCTCCACAGCCTTCTGTGGTAGAGAATTCCACAGGTTCACCACCCTCTGAGTGAAAACATTTACGGGGTCCTAAATTTCCTACCCCGTATCCAGAGACTGTGACCCCTTGTTCTAGACTTCCCAGCCAGGGGAAACATCCTCCCCACATCCAGTCTATCCAAACCTGTCAGAATTTTATACGTTTCAATGAGATCCCCTCTCATTCATCTAAACCCTAATGAACACAGGCCGAATCAACCCAATCTCTTCTCATACGACAGTCCTGCCATCCCAGGAATCAGTCTGATGAACCTTCGCTGCTATCTCTCCATGGCAAGTATATCCTTTCTTAGGTAAGGAGACCAAAACTGCACATAATACTTCAGGTGCGATCTCACCAAGGCCCTGTATAACTGTAGTAAGACATTCTTGCTCCTGTACTCAAATCCTCTTGCAATGAAGGCCAACATACCATTTGCCTTCCTAACTGCTTGTTGCACCTGCATGTTTGCTTTCAATGACTGGTGTACAAGGACACCCAGATCCCTCTGTACATCGACACTTCCCAAGCCATCACCATTTAAATATTACCTTGTCCTTATGTTTTTCCCACTAAAGTGGATAACTTCACATTTATCCACATTATACTGCATCTGCCATGTGTTTGCCCACTCACTCAACCTATCTAAATCGCCTGGCAGCGTCTTTGCATCCTCCTCACAACTCACAATCCCACCTAGTTTTGTGTCGTTAGCAAACTTGGAAATATTACATTTGGTTCCCCCATCCAAATCATTTATATATATTGTGATTAGCAGGGGCCCAAGCACTGATCCCTGTGGTACCCCACTAATCACTGCCTGCCACCCCGAAAAAGACCCGTTTAATACTACTCTCTGTTTCCTGTCAGGATGTGGTGTATTTGGACTTTCAAAAGGCTTTTGACAAGGTCCCGCACAAGAGATTCATGTGCAAAATCAAAGCGGATGGTATTGGGGGTAATGTACTGATGTGCATAGAGAACTGGTTGGCAGACAGGAAGCAGAGAGTCGGGATAAACGGGTCCTTTTCAGACTGGCAGGCAGTGACTAGTGGAGTGCTGCAGGGCTCAGTGCTGGGACCTCAGCTCTTACAATATACATTAACGATTTAGATGAAGGAATTGAGTGTAATATCTCCAAGTTTGCGGATGACACTAAACGAGGTGGCGGTGTGAGCTGTGAGGAGGACACGAAGAGGCTGCAGGGTGACTTGGACAGGTTAGGTGAGTGGGAAAATGCATGGTAGATGCAGTATAATGTGGATAAATGTGAGGTTATCCATTTTGGGGGCAAAAACACGAAGACAGAATATTATCTGGATGGCGGCAGATTAGGAAAAGGGGAGGTGCAACGAGACCTGGGTGTCACTGAAAGTGGGCATGCAGGTACAGCAGGCAGTGAAGAAGGCAAATGGTATGTTGGCCTTCATAGCTAGGGGATTTGAGTATAGGAGCAGGGAGGTCTTACTACAGTTGTACAGGGCCTTAATAGAAACATAGAAAATAGGTGCAGGAGTAGGCCATTCGGCCCTCCGAGCCTGCACCGCCATTCAATGAGTTCATGGCTGAACATGCAACTTCAGTACCCCATTCCTGCTTTCTCGCCATACCCCTTGATCCCCTAGTAGTAAGGACTACATCTAACTCCTTTTTGAATATATTTAGTGAATTGGCCTCAACAACTTTCTGTGGTAGAGAATTCCACAGGTTCACCACTCTCTGGGTGAAGAAGTTTCTCCTCATCTCGGTCCTAAATGGCTTACCCCTTATCCTTAGACTATGACCCCTGGTTCTGGACTTCCCCAACATTGGGAACATTCTTCCTGCATCTAACCTGTCTAAACCCGTCAGAATATTAAACGTTGCTATGAGATCCCCTCTCATTCTTCTGAACTCCAGTGAATACAAGCCCAGTTGATCCAGTCTTTCTTGATATGTCAGTCCCGACATCCCAGGAATCAGTCTGGTGAACCTTCACTGCACTCCCTCAATAGCAGGAATGTCCTTCCTCAAGTTAGGAGACCAAAACAGTACACAATACTCCAGGTGTGGCCTCACCAAGGCCCTGTACAACTGTAGCAACACCTCCCTGCCCCTGTACTCAAATCCCCTCGCTATGAAGGCCAACATGCCATTTGCTTTCTTAACCACCTGCTGTACCTGCATGTCAACCTTCAATGACTGATGTACCATGACACCCAGGTCTCATTGCACCTCCCCTTTTCCTAATCTGTCACCATTCAGATAATAGTCTGTCTCTCTGTTTTTACCACCAAAGTGGATAACCTCACATTTATCCACATTATACTTCATCTGCCATGCATTTGCCCACTCACCTAACCTATCCAAGTCACTCTGCAGCCTCATAGCATCCTCCTCGCAGCTCACACTGCCACCCAACTTAGTGTCATCCGCAAATTTGGAGATACTACATTTAATCCCCTCGTCCAAATTATTAATGTACAATGTAAACAGCTGGGGCCCCAGCACAGAACCTTGCGGCACCCCACTAGTCACTGCCTGCCATTCTGAAAAGTACCCATTTACTCCTACTCTTTGCTTCCTGTCTGACAACCAGTTCTCAATCCACGTCAGCACACTACCCCCAATCCCATGTGCTTTAACTTTGCACATTAATCTCTTGTGTGGGACCTTGTCGAAAGCCTTCTGAAAGTCCAAATATACCACATCAACTGGTTCTCCCTTGTCCACTCTACTGGAAACATCCTCAAAAAATTCCAGAAGATTTTCCTTTCACAAATCCATGCTGACTTGGACCTATTATGTCACCTCTTTCCAAATGCGCTGCTATGACATCCTTAATAATTGATTCCATCATTTTACCCACTACTGAGGTCAGGCTGACCCGTCTATAATTTCCTGTTTTCTCTCTCCCTCCTTTTTTAAAAAGTGGGGTTACATTGGCTACCCTCCACTCCATAGGAACTGATCCAGAGTCTATGGAATGTTGGAAAATGACTGTCAATGCATCCGCTATTTCCAAGGCTACCTCCTTAAGTACTCTGGGATGCAGTCCATCAGGCCCTGGGGATTTATCGGCCTTCAATCCCATCAATTTCCCCAACACAATTTCCCGACTAATAAGGATTTCCCTCAGTTCCTCCTTCTTACGAGACCCTCTGACCCCTTTTATATCCGGAAGGTTGTTTGAGTCCTCCTTAGTGAATACCGAACCAAAGTACTTGTTCAATTGGTCTGCCATTTCTTTGTTCCCCATTATGACTTCCCCTGATTCTGACTGCAGGGGACCTACGTTTGTCTTTACTAATCTTTTTCCCTTTACATATCTATAGAAACTTTTGCAGTCCATCTTAATGTTCCCTGCAAGCTTCCTCTCGTACTCTATTTTCCCTGCCCTAATCAAACCCTTTGTCCTCCTCTGCTGTGTTCTAAATTTCTCCCAATCCCCAGGTTCACTGCTATTTCTGGCCAATTTGTATGCCACTTCCTTGGCTTTAATACTATCCCTGATTTCCCTTGATAGCCACGGTTGAACCACCTTCTCTTTTTTATTTTTACACCAGACAGGGATGTACAATGAGGCCTCACCTGGAATATTGTGTTCAGTTTTGGTCTCCTAATCTGAGGAAGGACGTTCTTGCAATTGAGGGAGTACATCGAAGGTTCATTAGACTGATTCCAGGGATGGCTGGGCTGTTATATGAGGAGAGACTGGATCAACTGGGCCTTTATTCACTGGAGTTTAGAAGGATGAGAGGGGATCTCATAGAAACGTTTAAGATTCTGACGGGACTGGACAGGTTCGATGCGGGAAGAATGTTCCTGATGTTGGGGAAGTCCAGAACCAGGGGACATAGTCTTAGGATAAGGGGTAGGCCATTTAGGACTGAGATGAGGAGAAACTTCTTCACTCAGAGAGTTGTTAACCTATGGAATTTCCTGCCGCAGAGAGTTGTTGATGCCAGTTCATTGGATATATTCAAGAGTGAGTTAGATATGGCCCTTACGGCTAAAGAGATCAAGGGGTATGGAGAGAAAGCAAGAAAGGAGTACTGAGGGAATGATCAGCCATGATCTTATTGAATGGCGGTGCAGGCTCAAAGGGCTGAATGGCCTACTCCTGCACCTATTTTCTATGTTTCTATGTAACCAATTTTCAATCCATGCCAATACATTACCCCCAATCCTATGTGCTTTAATTTTGCACACTAACCTCTTATGTGGGACTTTATCAAAGGCCTTCTGAAAATCCAAATACACTGCATCCACTGGTTCTCCCTTATCTATTTTATAAATTACATCTTCAAACAACTCCAGCAGATTTGTCAAACATGATTTTCCTTTCATAAATCCATGCTGACTTTGTTTAATCCTGTTGATATTATCTAAGTGTGCCGTTATCACTTCCTTTATAATAGACTCCAGCATTTTCCCTACTACTGATGTCAGGCTAACCAGTCTGTAGTTCCCCGTTTTCTCTCTGCCTCCTTTTTTAAATAATGGGGTTACATTTGCCATCCTCCAACCTGTAGGAGTGTTGTTTAACTGGGAGCCAATGTAGGTCAGAAAGCACAGGGGTGATGGGTGATCTTGACTTGGTGTAGGTTAGTACACAGGCTGCTGAGTTTTGGATGACTTCAAGTTTACATAGTGTGGAATGTGGAAGGCCGGCCAGGAATGAGTTGGAGTAGTCAAGTATAGAGGTAACAAAGGCATGAATGAGGGTTTCGGCAGCAGAAGAGCTGAGGCAGGGACAGAGACAGACAATGTTATGGTTTTAGTTATGCCGCGGATATGTGGTTGGAAACTCATTTCAGGGTCAAATATGACACCTAGGTTGTGAATAGTCTTGTTCACCCTCAGATTAATGCTAAGGAGAGGGATGAAGTCAGTGGTTAGGGAACACAGTTTGTGGCAGGGACCAAAGATAATGCCTTCAGTCTTCCCAATATATAATTGGAGAAAATTCCTGCTCATCCAGTACTGGATGTTGGACAAGCAATCTGACAATTTAGATACCAAGCAGGGGTCGACCAAAGTGGTGGAGAGGTAGAGCTGGGTGTCGTCTGCGCACATGCGAAAACACTCCGTGTTTACGGATGATATATACTGTATAAAAGAGAAAAGAGAGTTTTAAAAATCTGTAACCATTTTGACAAATAGCCACTGTGACTTCGGCAGAAGTGTGCTAGAATCTAGGCCAACCAGTGAAGTATCCAGGTGGTATTTTAGGAGTGAAGCCTTAGCCTACACCAAGCAAAGCCATTTTCATTCGAGGAGGTGGGGACTCAGTACATCAGGAGTTCCTGCATCTCAGGACCTTAAGGGAGCCCAGCGTGGTCCTCTGAGCAACGCCTGGTCAACCAGCGATTGTGGGGCCCATCTGGTGGCTCAGGTCTGGCATAAATAATTTGAGTTAGTGCACAGGGCTGTTTACAGATGAATTAATGGGGCTAAAAATCCACGACCTTTCCAGTGTAATCCCACCATAACTCCACCGGGAGTGCAATGGGAGAGCTGCACATTACCCAGGGTGTAGATATAATGGTTTCCAGCCTTCTCCCAGAGTTTCTGTGAGGGATTTTGGGGGGAAAGCCTCCACCCACCAGCAAAGCCAGTGGTGTAGAAGAATGCAAGGCCAAGGTGGGGATACCCAAACTGGAGAGTTCCTGCATCCTTGGGCCGTCATACACAGAGTCTAGCATTGGCAGTTATTATGTTGACTGAGACCAAGTTTACCCACCTTTCCAATGGTGAAGTGGAGCCCTCATTATTGAGGGGGTGTCAGTGCCCCGGGACCCGATTGACTCAGCTGCGATTCCTCACCTCTTTCAGCAGGCAGGCTCCTGAGATGCACTGCTACCGGCATGGATATCTGCCGAGTGTATTTAAAATTAAGAGACCTCCCACTGCCCGAATGAACTTTTGGCAGGTCAGCATTGGAAGTCCTGGGTGGGCACGTCCTGTCCCTTGCACCAGGGTCTCAGGTCAGCCCCTCGGAAATTCAGCCCCAATATATATGGTGGCAACATAAGGAAATTAAATCTAATCAATGTTTTTTGCTTGGCTTCAGAGTAATTTTGCAGAATGTGCATTTGATGTAGGATGGGCAGAAATGGTATTTTGGGTTTTATTTCTCTTGAATCATTGCCCTAGTTACATTGCCCTAGTTACATCCTGTTGTTGTTATCAAAGGTGAGCACATATCTTTGGATTTAACTTAATCTATATCATGTTGACAGGTAATTGTGATCTGTTTACAATTTTTGGAACAGCGTGCAACCGCTGTAGTTATTTCCGATCGTGATACATGTAAATGCTGTCATGTGCACAACTATAATCACGAGCAAATGAACATTTTGGTCTATTGCAAGAAAAACAATTAAAAATGGCTGCACAATTCACTCCATATTGATTTTTGTTGCTCAATTTACACATTAGTATGAGCTACAAAAACACAGTTACATTTTTCGAACATTAAAAGTTAGTTGTTAATCTTGATTGGCCAGTTGTGATCTGCCATAGTGTTCCTGGTTGACTGTCAATAACAATGAAAATCCCAAGATGATTGGTGGATACTGGGGTGGTAAATGTCATCATGCTGGACTGTTTATTAACACAACTTTTAATAATTTACAAGGAAGAGAATAGATAACAGTTTTGCCGTTTTTGTGCTGCAAGTTCCAGCACCAAGTTTAATATATCCAAATGCTAAACATACCTATGATGCAAGTTACATGTTGATACTTTTATACTGCTTTGGTAGCCATGTCTTTGTATCTACACCTAGGAAGATCATGGCGACATGGAGCAACTAAATTAACACATGGCCACTTCTCGTGAAATTTTCTGATTTTGTTTCAGAACAAGAATTTTTAAATTTAAATTTGTCTATTTAATGGCAATTGGCATTCAACTCATGTAGCATTTGACTTTGAAAATGTCGTCTTTCTTGGGAGGGAAAATATCCTTAGGAAAAAGTAATAAGTGATATCTTTGCACAAAGTACAGCACAAAAATGCATTTTTTTCTCCCCCAATTCCATTTAAGCCATGTCCAACTGGATCTCGTGACTTTCGGGAAAAGCAGTGTGCAGACTTTGACAATTTACCTTTTCGTGGAAAGTATTACAACTGGAAGCCATACACTGGAGGTTAGTGTGATTCTGGGCAATTTCAGTTGTTTTCTTTGTCATTTATTTTACTATTTCGCCCTTTTCCCCTCCAGCAGTCTCCTTGGATCATGTAACTCTCAGGCTAGTGGAATGGGCAAGCAACATGCTGACAGCCCTCTGCCAATGCTACTCTGCAACTGTACCCCAGGACATCTGAGAAAGCAATTAGAAATGACCCTTTCTCTGACTTTTCCCTCTCTTTATACAGGAAAAAATCTAGCATCTGCTCCCTGTGGCAGCAAAGCTGAGAATCGGAGACACAAACTCATGTCCCACTACTTTGTTGGGACAACACTTGGGAGTTCTGTGCCATCCCACTTTCTAATTACATGTGTAAATTCTTATGAAACCAAATTAATTTTCTTTAAATTCTTCATTTCCTTTAGTATTTGTGGTGAAAAATGTGTGAATATAACACTTCAGGCACTAGTTGGAGAATCAACAATAACAACAACTTGTATTGATATAGCACCTTTAACGTAGTGAAATGTCTCAAGGAGCTTCACAGGAGTATTATGAGATTTTAAAAAGTTGACACTGAGCCGCATAAGGAGAAATTAGGGTAGGTGACTAAAAGCTTGGTCAAAGAGGTAGGTTTTAAGGAGCATCTTGAAGGAGGAAAGAGAGGTAGGGAGGCGGAGAGGTTTAGGCAGGGAATTACAGAGCTTAGGGCCTAGGCAACAGAAGGCACGGCCACAAATGGTTGAGCGATTATAATCAGGGATGTTGAAGAGTGCAGAATTGGATGAGCACAGAAATCTCGGGGGGGGGGGAGGGGGAGAGGGGGGGCAGCTAAAGGAGATTACAAAGATAGGGAGGGGTAAGGCCTTGGAGGAATTTGAAAACAAGGATGAGAATTTTGAAATCGAGGCGTTGCTTAACCGGGAGCCAATGTAGGTCAGCAAGCACAAGGGTGATGGATGAGTGGGATTTGATGCGAGGTAAGACACAGGTTGTCGAGTTTTGGATGACCTCCAGTTTCCATGGGATAGAATGTGGGAGGCCAGCCAGGTGTGCGTTGAAATAGTCAAGTCTAGAGGTAACAAAGGCATGGATGAGGGCTTCAGCAGTGGATGAGCTGAGGCAAGGGCAGAGAGGGGCGATGTTACAGAGGTGGAATAGGCGGTCTTAGTTATGCTGCGGATATGTGGTCAAAAGCTCATTTCAGGGTCAAATATGACACCAAGGTTGCGAACAGTCTTGTTCAGCCCCAGCCTC